>NC_050455.1:17419639-18061305 GCF_903995425.1 Onychomys torridus
GTCATCTCATAAACATCACACTCTCAAACATAACTTAATACAAGCTTGTTAATCAAATATACTAGCACTGTTCTTTAGTGATTCACACAGAGTCCTCTAAGTCATTCAAAGTCTTTGAATAGTTATTTCCATATGGGTATTATTTTTCATGAACAATGAACTATTATGATTGTTAAGAAGATTAATTGAAATAAAGGAAAAGAAAAACACACTATTTTATTGAAAAGAGCTTCACACAGAGAATCTGAATGTATTGTTGGTTTTCTTCCAAGTCTCATTAATTTTTGGAAGACCAAAAGTCTCCTTTCCATCTGGATATTAGTACATAAGAAAATAATCCTTTGACTCCCATTGTATGTGTTTTCAGTCCTGTTAGGAAACCTGCCAAAAAATAAAGTGGATACACTAAGGGGTGAGAGATAGCATGAAGACAAAAATGAGACCAAGAGAGGAGCAGTGCTGTGTGCTAAGTCTTGCTGGGCACAGTGTTCTTTCCTCAGGCTTGTGGGACGCAGTGCTGTATGGAGGGTCATACTAAACATAGTGCTCTAAGCTGGGTCTTGCTGAGCACACTATCTGATTCCTTGTCCTGGAATGTCAAAATATATGAACAGAGATACTGCGTTTTATAGAAGATATTACTATTGAGAGGACCTTTTTTCCCTTTCTGCTCCTGGCTGGGAAGGAGATGTTTCTTTTAGTTTGATGCCCAGCTCACTGTCTTGGCTTATTTTGTCACCAGCATATTAACACAGGTGATGTGAACAGCAGCTAACAGGCATGCACACCATTGCGTTTATGGTATTGTATATTTTCCATCAACACAGACAGTGCTACATCTCTCAAAGTCAGCTTGGCTTCATAATTTATATACATGCAACCAACAGAAGCACAACTCAGAGAAAAAGGCAAGCTCAACACTGACTGTAACCTGAAGTGGAGCTGTTCATCAGAGACCAACTGACCCACGAAATCTGGAATGAAAATAAATTAGTATTTTAAGCCTCTGAACTTTGGGAATAATTCAATATAGAAAAATAGACATATAAACAAATATATCCAAATTTATGTCAAGAATCAACTGCTAAGTACTCAAAGACTTTTGGCTACTAATGAAGCTTGCAATTCTTTAAAATTAGCCTGGGAAAGAATAATGGGATATTTTAATAAGAAAGTCCTGTATTACTTTGAAATTTTACTTATAGCTGATGAAAAGATTCTAGAAGGATCCGATGAGTAAACTGAGAATATCAAAAGTAGTGGTAAAGATAGGGAGAAAGAGGGAGGAGTATAAGCAAATGCTGGAAAAGCACCCATTTCTAATTTTGGTTACTGGCTATGGATTTGTAAAACTCATGTGGCCAATGTGAAAATGGTGAGGATGGATTCAATGCATTCTTAATCCATCCTACCCACCTTCTACTCCCTGTATACATTGCGAAATGGATTTATTCAAAGGAAATTGAATAGAAACATATTAAGAACAAAAGGTATTCAGAAGAAAAGCTACAAAGCTATGCAGATTGTTAGTGGAGCCCTCATGGTTGAAACAGCATGCTTTTCCATTCTTTTAATTTAATGAATTTTCCTAATAGTTTTAATAGTTAATTGTCACATAATCACATAGACTGCTGATTAGTGCACAGAATTCAATTGTTAATTAAGATCAGTGCAATAACCAGCTTGACAGGAGAATTGTTTTAACAAGAAAAAGTGACAACCTCATTGATTTTTTTGGTGGTCAGACTCTACACAGTCAATATGGTGCCCATGCAAAGTGTATTTTCTTTTTTAAATTTGTGTTGTCTAGACCATGAGTAATCATTTTATAATCTAATATCAGATGGTAAGTGTACAGCTAAGAAATTCTGGGCTATGAGTTGTGTCAAAAAGCTCTTTAGGATTGACATCTCCTATAGAGAAAAGACATACAGAATAAAGACAAACTGTCAATATAAGTAAATATTTACTACAGAAGAGAGGACTCACAAAACTCTGTCATGCTTTTTAAACATGGAGAATGCTATTGTGACATTAAGATTGTTGTGCCTCCAGGGTTTTACAACAAAATTCTCCTTTTCTAAAAACATAAAACAGGCAAGACTAAGTATTTTATCTGGACTGGTCAAATGTTAACAGAAATGACACATGACTTCTGAGCAAACATCTTTAAAATTTTGTGTAAGTTGACACCTGTCTGTACCTTAGACGGTAGGTAGCAATGCTCTAAGATGTGGGGTCTTCAGAGAAGCCTAAAGAATTGCTGTGTAGAGCATGTCACCTTGTTCTCCAGACAGACACAGCATGAGAAATATATGGAATTTTGTACCTTGAATCACTGAAGTTATATGACTATTTGTTACTGTAGTGTAAATGAGTCATACCTGATACAATGGCCTTCATATCTCAACAGAAAAAGACATATGATGGTCTAGAGTCTACACAGGATCCTTTTTTTTTCAGATACCAATTATTTTCACTGAAGTAGAGATGTTTGGAAGTTAACTAGCTCTGTTTTACAGAGTCACAGTAAATGAAGTCCCCTTGGCTCATGTCTTAAAACATATCTCAACCTTGAATTCCCATCTCTGTCTGTGTGAATATGTGGATGGACAGGGCTGCAGAAGATGACATTATATTCATTTCAGTTATTCCTGATGCATAGACCTCTATGATTTGTGTTTCTCCAGTGCCTCCCCCTCAGCCTGCAAAGAATGAAGACTACAAAAAGCAATCTTTCACACTTAAAAGAAAGCCAATGTCCTGTCCTGGGTCTGTTGTCAAGAAAAAAAAAATGCTATGTCTCTCCAATAACTGTGAAATTCTTTTCTCCCTTGAGAGGGCTGATTTCTGTATCTTGGCCAAGTCATGGCTTTCTTTCTTAATAAATGCAGCCAACATAATCTAGAAAAGATAAATGATGAATAAGGTGGCAACTATTTATAATCTGGCAACTAAGAACAATTTCATTTAATAAGGATGTCAGCTAAAATAATTAATGTAGTTCAAGTGGACATGCGAATGGAAGAGCCTGTTTAAAGGAAATAAAATAGTCAAATCGAAGAAGAAAGACACCTTTTAGATTCTGGGAAGAAACTTCTACCAATGTCAGGTAAATATAAAAGGTATTGAAAAGCCTGGAAGCTTCCGTAGTTTTCATCTTTTGTAAAATGTGTACACACTAAACCAAACAAGTGTGCTGGTTTTAAATCCTTTGTTAGGTACGGATAAGGCTTTTCATTTCATGTCCTGTTTTCCTTCACAAATAGTATGTGTGCATGAGTGTGTGTTTGCTGGTGTAACTATGTGTATGCATGTAAATATGTATCTATCTTGTATATGTATGTATATATTTGTGTGTATGCATGTTTTTGCATGCATAAACATGTAAGTTCATACATATGCAAGTATGCATATGTACATCTAAGTGTATATAAATTGTATATGCATATGTGGATACATGTGTGAATGTGTCTATGCTCATATATATATATATATATATATATATATATATATATGTATGTGTGTGTGTGTGTGTGTGTGTGTGTGTGTGTGTGTCTGTATACATAGCAAGTTATATATGTACTTAAATGTATATTTATTTGTTTATGTATATATATACATGTGTGTGTGTGTGTATGTGTGTGTGTGTATCAATAATGTGCATGTGTGAAATGTATACCTAATGCCAGGAGGTGGTGGCATACACCTTTAATCCCAGCATTCAGGAAGCAGAGCCAGGCAGATCTCTGTGAGTTTGAGACCAGCCTGGTCTATAGAGCTAGATCCAGGACAGGCACCAAAACTACACAGAGTACCCTGCCTCAAAATACCAAGGAAAAAGGAAAGAAAGAAAGAAAGAAAGAACGAAAGAAAGAAAGAAAGAAAGAAAGAAAGAAAGAAAAGCATATCTATTATTTAAATGTAATTTACTGAGTATACTCCACATGTATTCCAACAAAACAGTTTTCCCAAGATCATAAACATCAGCTTCATCCTGATTTGTGTTACTCACATCTATATGTTCCTGTCATAAAGGAAATATATTAGTTCTTGGCAATTTCTAATCCTAATCATCTTTTAGTTTTAAAAGCTACCACAAAACTTCAAAATAAGTTTGCAAAACATTCATTCTCACTTCAGAATATTATAGCAGTGTGATCTTTAGCCTATGACAATAGAAAAGTAAGCATGATAGACAGAGTAAACTATTATTTAAAAAGATATTACCGTGGAAAACAAGTTTTCCAAGGGTGAAACACACAACAGTATTTGAGAGCTCCATAACTGTGGAGTTCTGTGATGTTCTACTTTTTCAGTATGAGTATAGATGATTTCAGAGTTCCTTGTTCTCTTATTGTCTGAGAGAGAGAGAGAGACAGACAGACAGACAGACAGACAGACAGACAGACACAGACAGAGACATAGAGACAGAGACAGAGACTAGCATTTGATGTGGTTACTAGATTTAGACAGTTCCACACAGATGTACCTATCACAACACTGTCTTATTCTCCCTTTACAATGTCTTTTGCAACAGATTGAAGGTAGATTAAAAAACAAACTTAAAACATAATTAATAATAATGGGTGTTCTATCATTTTTGATGGTTTCCTGCTGAACAATTTCTCATGAAGTAATAGTTCAGGCCTTGTAATGCTGAAGTATATGGAAACTGTCAAGCTCATAAGAATTCATCACACCCATCTGATTGGTAAATGTGTTTTGACTGTGGCCAAGCAATTGTCATAAGGAATGAGAGTGTTTATATAAAAAAAAAAATCTCTATCCAAATTTTAAAACCTCTATTTTTCTTATAATTCCCTTAACTTTGGCTTAGAAATCAGGTATCTTGACTTTTAGCTCAAAGAACTACTTCAAAATATAATTATATATGATAGAATTGGAGGTTTATTTGTGTGACCATCTCTGCCCACATACGTTTGCTGTGATGTGACGTTCAGTAAGGGGTTGGAGAACAGTGGTCTTTCTTCACTATGTCCATGGGGTTAGAGCTGACGAGCGTATCTGAAGACAGAAACCGTACTGATGTGACGAAAGGAGGAGAAATGACATAAATATACCTTTAATCGGTAGGAACCTATGCCTCAGCATTAAAGTAACAGCACCCCCAAGTCTGAGGTCCTGAGACTTGCTGAAACTGGACTTTAAATTAGTTGATATGACATTAAATCTTGATTGTCAACTTGATCCCATCTGGAATCAACTTATTTGGGAAGGTCTCATAGGACATCTCTCAGAAAAATAGCTGAGCAGGGAAGATTCTCTCCCATAACGGCAACACCTTTAAATGCAGCCCTGAGGAAATGTGAAGCAAAGGAAAGCAATCTCCTTTTGCCAGTTTACCCTCCTTTCGTGATCATGAGTACATGTATGCCTTGCTGAAAGCAAAGCCTTCCAACATGGACTGAAGACCAGCAGCCCTCCACAAAGTTCCTAGGTTTTCAGAACCCAATTGGGACTGCTGACATATCCATCATGGTGGACTGAGAAGCTATCATATTCTCAGCCTATTCAATGTTCAGATTGCCATGGTTGGGCAACCTAGCTCCTATGGTATAAGTCAATCTAATAAATCACCTCGTATAATAATCCATATTGATTATATCAGTTCTGTTCCTCCAGAGAATCCTGCCAAATGTAGATAGTGACGATGTTCGAAAAAAGTAGACCTTGATAAAAGCAGTAAGATTTCACAAACACTGAGTGGCACTGCTGGAGGAGGAAAGGGTCTGTCCACCAGGCTGAGCAATAGTGACTGCCTTTGTGGTTGAAATTATTGCATGAGAGTTATTTCCTCTTAAACTAAGTTAATTGTTCATGAGAAAACAGAGCTTCTAAAATGGGGAAAGTAAAGATAAGAACACAAGTTGGTAGGGGCATGAGCTATACTGGTGAACAAGAAAGTGCAGGGTAGAAGGAGGGTTACCCATTTGGAGAATTCTCAGTGATCTACCGCTTTTGTGCTTGTTGTGGGAATAGCGTATAAAGAGAATCAGGAAAGGATGAAGGACTTGTCCAAAACGAAAACATC
Source organism: Onychomys torridus (assembly GCF_903995425.1). Classification (NCBI taxonomy): domain Eukaryota; kingdom Metazoa; phylum Chordata; class Mammalia; order Rodentia; family Cricetidae; genus Onychomys; species Onychomys torridus. The sequence continues at coordinate 17,425,695 of NC_050455.1, forward strand.
TCTGTGATTTCCCAGTTCAGCCTCCGTGTATTCAAGCCAAACATTTTATGTTCTATAGCTCTTGGAATGTCCAAATTATTTACATAGGTATAAAAACAATATTTCTATTCCCAATTAAAAATAAAATCATAGGCACCAGTCAAATAAAATGCCATACTTAAATGGGGAAGTTTGTTTCCTTTTTTTCATTAGCTAGTTTACATTAGAATCTTCTTTCTGAGCTATAAATAAATAAATATAAACAAATAAATATCGTGAAAATAAGAGTTTCCAATTTCACAACTTCCAGCCCACACTATGCCTCATCACCCTGATTTCTTTTTGAGAATTTGTTGCAGACAGATGGAGTGAGTTAACAAGTCTAGACTGTGGGAGTATATAACTACATTTTCATGGGCATGATATATAGGAAAATCTTTCACTGAAATGGTATGCATCCTAGGGATGAACTCCAGAACTTTACAGCTTCACTCTATGCTATTGAGTGTGGCATGTATGTGTACAACTCTCTCTGGCCACTACAAAGATTCTACTTCATCTAGAATGGAAAGCAACAGATGCCTGCCAGCACATATCACTATGGTACAACAGGATAGCCAGAGAAGAAGATAGCCTCTGCCATCACTGCTGGGAAATTAAAGAGAAAGTAAATAGTTGATATGGAATTTAGCCAGCAATGCAAGACAAGTTTCTCCCCTATTCTAGGAAGGAAGATACCGTTTGCTAAACATGAACACACTTTCACTCTAACTTTAAAGTTCATGGGGAAATGTAGGGGTTTACTACCACAAGATGATGTCATTTGAACTGAAAATATAAGTCAGCTCCCTCATCTCCTCCCAGAATTACTTCACTTTCTTCTAATAGATGTCTTACCCAGGTACACTCTAAGCCCCAAACTTGTTTGCTTTATGAGATCTGACAAGATCACAGCTTGAAGGAAGAGGTCTGTAACACTCTCTGACAATGGTTGACTTGGGTTTTAATAGAAATGGGCAGAAATGTAGAGACCTTGCACATTTGAGCACACAAGAGTGGCCAGTTTTCATCACAAAAGCCTCCAAGCTTCATTGCAGCAGCTGGAGTGGGGACCTATGAGCTGATCTGGAAAATGCTGCTTCTTGTTCTAATGGGAGCCACCACATTGCATTCCTTTAATTACACCATGTCATGTTGTGTTTCCTGTGAAATGACACAGAGGAACATGTGGTGACCTGAGATAACTGTGATGAATTACATCTCTAGCAGAGGCTTTCATTGAAAGGTGTCTGATGTGGGAAACAGTCAAGTCTTAGTGTGCCATGTGAGTGCAGCCACAGAGAATTTTTCCCTTGTATGTCACAAATATTCAATGATAAGATTATGTTCAGGCTGAGAGAATTTTTGCCAACCTTAATTTTTATTAGTGAAGCATATTAATAATTTTACACAAAATACAAAATATACAACTATTAAATAAACAATAGACCTATTACTTTCAAAGGAATTAATTTTAAATAATCAGATTGGATTATGGTGCTTGCATCAAAACATTTACTCCAACAGTGGTTTTTTCATGAATTTGAAACTAAAATGTGAAAAACTAAAATGAAAAGTAACAGTTGTCTCATAAGCCACTAATTAACAATAAGTTTCTTTGAAGTTTCAATACTGCTAAAACCTACATGGGAATCTAACCTGTAAAATAACCTAGAGAATTCTGTTAAAAAGTAAATCAGTGTAGACATATATGGACACCTGAGCTTTTGAGCAAAGTGACAAGAATACTCAATAGTGGAAGGGCCAACCCCTCAACAAGTGGCTTTGGGAAAAGAGAATATTTGTGTCTGAGTGAAAAGTTGGATTGTTATCATCACACCTACCTAAAAATATGCTTAAAATGAATAAAAGATTTGAAGAGTTGAACTTTTCTTAAATCATAGATGAAAAGATAGTGGCAAAGATCATAGTTCCCTAGATAAGATTTGGGGACACAATGAGAAAGAAACAGGAAATGAAAAACAAGAAATCACCAAGCAAGACACTATCAAATTACAGGGTTCCTCTACAGTAAGAAATATAAGAGAGAGGAAAGGTAGATATTGGATGGAGAAAAGTACCCGATGATGGGTTATCTTCTAAATTTTTTTAAATGTGTATACTTTATTTTCAAAAGAAAGAAAGTAAATATCACAACACACACCCACATACCCACACACCCACACACCCACATACCCACACACACACACACATACACACACATACACACACACACACACACACACACACACATGCACAAAAGTGTGCGTGTGTGTTGACAGTCATTCATGAGCAGTTATTTCTTAAAGGAAATTATGCAAACAGCTACCTAGTTCTGAAACACAGAGGAAGGAGCATACATTTATTAGCAATATTAAGTTTTTAGTTTCTTGACTACTGTGGCCACATATTTCAAGTGCTACAACACAGTCATGGTCAAATGTTATCTGTCACATTGAAAAAACAAATATTCAAAAGATCACCCAAGATGGAAAGAGAAAAAATGTTATACACACATTTGTTCTTTCCACAGACATGTTGGTGCTCACCTGGGTGCTTAGTAAACTGTTTCGCTTTTCAGTTAAAGTAGATTTTTGCATAGTGTGAGCATGCTTCAGTTTTGCTGTTCTGATTTAAGTTTTTAGTCGATTGTTACTCTTAAATGGAGTTGTCCCTTCAAAACTGGTAAAGTTCCAGATTCTCAGGATATCCAAAAGAGCATTATTGATAATGAATACATCCTTGGGGTATGGTATGCAATAGCATGTAACCTGCTCACTGATTGTACCTCCACTTCCTGCCAAACTGCAGTCAGTGTTCTATTGAGCTTAGACAGAAAGACTGGTACCTTATTGATTCTGAAACTTGTCATTCATTGTTACTTCTCTTTTAAGTTCCAAATTATACTTTCAAAAATACAAAACCTCAGACCCTTTTCCTGTAGACCATCAACAGGACAGAGGTAGGAATAACTTTAAAAAAATACACTTGGAGTATTTCTCTTCATGTGGTAAAATTGAACCTTTGTAAAGTATGTCTTAAAACAAGTAAAAACAATGTCAAGTTCAACATTCCTTTCAAGTATTTGGATTTAGTCCTCACAAAATTCTCTGTAAGATGGTTACAAAAACTGCAGATAAATTTTAAGCACAGAAAAATAACAACAAAAACAGAAACAGAATAGTTAATAAAAGAGTAAGTGTACTCTGTAGTGAACGATCTAATATTAAAATAAAGACATGATAACATTAAACATGGAAAGGATGTTTTCTCAAGCAGGGAATCATCATCTTTTACCCAATATTTGAGAACCTTGGTAACATAAGAGTGAGACTAGGGTAAGTGGGATTTTATACTCAGATCTATCAGTAACCACAAGCGCCTTTCTGAACCAATATATATATATTTTTTTTTTCTCTCTGAGGAGGCACGAAATGTTTTAGACAAGCCTGGGGTGCCTGCTACTTCCCTGGAATGTATTGTTATCGATAATGGTACTTTATTGATAAGCGGTGGCTGGGTTTTTAATAAATGAAACACATATGAGAGACTTCAATACTTACTGTGCCTTTAACATTTTATAATTACAAGCTAGAAGCTGGTGAATGAGGTTGGTCAGGGTGAAGCATTGTACCATAGCTTGAAAAAAAATCAATACCTACTCCTGAGATAGGGCACTTGACCAGAAAGGATATTGCAAGATACAAAAGAGCAGATATGAAAAGCCATTTCTCTGATATTTAAAAAGAAATCTTATTGAATCAGCAGCATAGAACACAGATCAGGTGAACCCACAGAGGCACCATCACTCATGGCCGATTTCTTAAGATTATATGAATTTGTATGGACTGTATGTTGGATATTAATTTCTGAGATTTATCTGAAAACCATGAATTCTGAAACCCTTTCAATTTGGAATATTCTATAAAAGTGCATTAATGGCACTTTTCATAGTAGACTCTTTAATCCCTCACTCTCAGGCCAGAATATGTGATTAAGTTATTTGATAAGTTTGAGTTCCATATACCTAGAATAATTACCTATTGTGTTTAAAACTACCATTCACTACATGTACGGTTTGGTAAACTATCTCTGATACAGTGAGGAAATCAGCTCTTCAAGCTAAAAAATAGACTTCAATTAGAAATCCCCAACGTTTTCTCAGACATATATCATGGTGTGACACACAATAATGACACGACCAAGTTTACCCTGTTCTACCTCCTGAGCCAAGCCTGAATCACTGGGCAAGTTACTCATGTAGCCTCAACAGTTCCCCGTTACTCTGCTTCTCTGTGATTAATCTTACTTTCCATAAAACTGAATTCTGACTGACTTCCCCAATTGCCTTGCAGTAATTTCTAGACAAATATGGAAGAAGTCTTAATTTTCTCATTGAATGAACTCATTTTATGTATATGATTAACCAAGATTCATAAATGCTTTAAATGACTGTTGTAGGTAAAAGATCTATTAGAGGTAATTTTGAGAGCAAATGGAGTCTAGTATCATTTCTAAGAATGTATTTTTATCTATTTAATTTCTATCATGAGTATATTCTCAATATTCCTTATATCCTTAGGATCATCCAGTAGGTATAGACTCCCTAAACAATAGCTGCAGGATACTCTGGAGATTTTTTTTTCTCATAATTATAGTAGGATGTCAGGAGAATAATTAGAGATCTATGCAAATAATTTTTGTTGTATAGTATTGGTATTCCCAACAACTCTGCCACTGCATTACATGTTAGTTCCTTTAACTTGGTTTATTTTTTATTGGTTTATATACAAAGAGGACTAACATTATTTATCTAATTATATTGTAATATCCCAATTCATACATACAGAGAAAACATTTATTTATTTTTATTTGAATGCCAGGAAATTACAACTCTTCTATAGCAAGTACTTTTTAGATAATATGATTTGAGGGTCATAAATTATATAATTTGTGTGAACTTGTATAATTTATGTGATGTGATTCATAGACATCTTAGCTGGGTAGCACTAATGTTTGCTCTCCCCTCCTTGCTTTGAACTTAACCAAGTAACTAACTCTTGTTCTAGTAGACTGTGTTCCATTCTACTGTTCTGTAATATCACACTTGAAGATTGAAATTAAGTCTAATTATAAAGAGCTAATATTTATTAACCTGTGTATTAATCAGTAGGGATCCATCATGTTATGGCTAGGAGTGCTTTTGAATGTCATTGTGCTATTATTCACAGATAAGAAAGCTAAAATATACCAAGACAAACATGATTTCAGAAGATTGTATTGTGTAACTCAGTTATCAGGTAACTCATTTCAGTCTAGGGAACCCATTTCTATCTCTACTCAGCCTCCTCTGAAAAGAATTTGTTTGTAATGTTGATGTGATTGTCCAATGCAAATGGATGAAAAAAACTGATCAAATGAGAGAACATGCATTAGAGAGACATGGATCTTAAAACTTTCCTTTGACCTAATAAGAAAAATACTAATGTGTCTTCTCTAGGTCTCCAAAATATCCTCATAATCAGTGACCCATATATTATGAAATACTATAGTTAGGTTTAGGATTTCTTTATAGAAATGATTTTAATATTTTTATGTATGCCTATTGCTCTCATTATGTAGATTTATTCTTGGGTAGAGAATAGATTTTATTTGCCTTTTTAATTCATGTGACTGCTAAAATGCTAAGAAAGGGTCTGATATGTTGATGGGCAATCACCCACTAAATCACCACCACTGTCTCCAGATGACAGCCAAATAAACTGGCACCTATAAATACTTGCCAAACTTAAGGAAATCAGAAGCCAGAAAAAGAAGACAAAACAAACACAAAATACTTAAATAAATGTGAAATTAAAAATTTTAAAGCTTTTTTAAAAATTTGTCTTCTGTGGTGTAGAAAACTATACGTTTAAAACTATACCATTGGCAAACAATAAGTACAATAATTAAAAAAAAAACTATTTCATTTTATTTTGAGATTGTAGCATAATTGCATCATTTTCCAATCCCTCCCCTCCCTCCAAACAATGGGCTAGAGCTCTCCAAACTCTCCCTCAGATTCAAGGTCTCATTCTCAATAATTTTTTTTTTTATTGTGTGTGTGTGTGCGTGTGTGTGTGCATGTGTGTGTGTGTGTGTATATATATACACACACACACGCACACACACACATATATATATATATATATATATATTCACAATATAATATCTTTAGTCTGTATAATGTTAATTTTATGCATGTTTTCATGGTCTATCATTTAGTGTTGGAAGAGTCCCTCTACCCTTCAAGCTTCCTCAATTGCCTGTAGATCTTTGGGTAGAATTGAGGCCTTGTGGGATTTGCCATGTTAACTTTGGCGTGTCCATTGGTGTCATCATTATTCAGTTTGCTTTTGGGCAGTGACTTCAGTGAAACTTTCTGTTGTTTCTGGCATTTCTAGGAGACACAATCTCAAAACAAACTCCATGATTCTTTGAGTCTTAAAAATCATTCATCCCTCTTCTGCAATGTTGTATGAGCCTGAGGTGTGGGAGTGTTTTGTAGTGGTCTCCATTTGTTGCAAATAGAAATTTTCTTTCTTTCTTTCTTTCTTTCTTTCTTTCTTTCTTTCTTTCTTTCTTTCCTTTTTTTTTAGATTTTTTAAATTATATTTGTGTTTTAATTTTACACATCAGTCATGGGTTCCCCTGTCCTCACCCCTCCCACCCCATCCCCACATTACCCCCATCTCCTCCCCTACATTCCCATCACCTCCAGGGCCAAGACTACCCTGGGGATTCATTTAAATGTGAGGGATTCAGTACAGGAAGGTCCAGTCCCCTCTTTCCAGGCTGAGCAACGTGTCCCTGTGTAAGCCCAAGTTTCCAAACAGCCAGCTCATGCACTGAGGACAGGTCCTGGCCCCACAGCCTGGATGCCTCCCAAACAGTTGAAGCAATTCAATTGTCTCACTTATCCAGAGGGCCTGATCCAGCTGGGGGCTCCACAGCCATTGGTTCATAATTCATGTGCTTCCATTCATTTGGCTATTTGTCCCTGTGCCTTTCCAATCTTGATCTCAACAATTCATGCTCTTACAGTCCCTCCTCTTTCTCAACAATTGGACTCCTGGAGCTCTACCTGGGACCTGGCTGAGGATCTCTGCATCCACTTCCATCAGTTATTGGATGAGAGTTCTAGCAAGACAGTACGGTGTTTGGCCATCTGATCAAAAGACTAGGTCAGATCAGGCTTTCTATTGACAATTGTCAGCAGTCTTCAGAGGATGTACCATTATGGATTTCTGGGGACCTCTCCAGCACTCTGCCTATTCCTGTTCTCATGAAGTCATCATTTATCATGGTCTGTTATTCCTTGTTCTCCCTTTCTGTTCTTGATCCACCTGGGAGTAGTCTTGAACACATTGGCACCAGAGATCACTTTCTAAATATAACACCAGTAGCACAGACACTGAGAGAAACAATCAATCAATGGGACCTGTTGAAACTGAGAAGCTTTTGTAGAGCAAAGACACATCTGACTGAGGGCTGATATCCAGAATATATAAAGAACTCAAGAAATTAGACATCAAAGTGCCTAACAGTCCAATTAAGAAATGGGATATATAACTAAACAGAATTCTCAACTGAGGAAGCTCAAATGGCTGAAAGACATTTAAGGAATTGCTCAACATCCCTAATTATCCCTGGAAATGAAAATCAAAATGACTCTGAAACACCACCTTACACCTGTCAGAATGGCTAAGATCCAAAACACAGAAGACAGCTTATGCTGGAGAGGATGTGGACCAAGGGGAACTCTCCTCCAGTGCTGGTGGGAATGCAAGCTTGTACAGCCACTTTGGAAATCAATATGGTGCTTCCTTAGAAAATTGGGAATCCATCTCCCCCAAGACCCAGCTGTAGCACTCTTGGGCATATACCCAAGGAATGCTCAATCATACCACAAGGGCATTTGCTCAGCTATGTTCATATCAGCAGTGCTTGTAATAGCCAGTACCTGGAAACAACCTAGATGCCCTTCAACTGAAGAATGGATAAAGAAAATATGGTACATATACACAATGGAGTACTACTCAGCAGAGAAAAACAATGACATCATGAGGTTTGCAGGCAAATGCATGGATCTAGAAAAAATCATCCTGAGTGAGGTAACCCAGACTCAGAAGGACAAACATGGTATGTACTCACTCATAGGAGGATACTAGATGTAAAACAAAGATGACTAGACTGTTATACAACTCCAGGGAGGCTACCTAGAAAATGGGACCCTAGGAAAGACACAGGGATCGCCCAATGACAGATAAATGGATGAGATCTACATGAACAACCTGGACAACAGTGGGAGTAATGAAGGGCAAGATTTGAGGGAAAGAAAGCTTAGGGGAGAAATTTTCTTGATGTGGGTTTTATACTGCACTATAAGTGGATATAAGAGCAAATTTTTAGAGATTACTGTTTAGTATTATGCTTTAGTAAATAAGTGGTTGTAGATTCTCCTCCAATATTCATGACTTCACTAGCACTTAGTGTTTAGCCAGGTTTTCAGTACCACGAATAGGCTTCATCTTGTTGAGCAGGTCTTAAGTCCAACTAGAGAGCTGTTGGCTACTGCCAAGGTGTTCGTGTCACTACTGCACCCTTACAATCATCATGCCATGTTGGTCATTAATGTGGTCCTTAAACATTTTATCAGCTTAGAATTGATGTTTGCTCTCCTCATTTGGAAGATTGCATAACACTTTGCTGTATTATGAAAGCAACTCCTCAGGGAGAAGGCACTTAGGCCATTCCCAGATCAAGGGTGTCTGTCCCTTTTTCTGAAATGCATGATATCTTTGGCACTGAAGATTTACCTTCCTCATTTGGGGGTTAACCAAGGGCAATAGCAATAGGCTGTTTGTTTGGAGAATCTTGTGGACAGACCTGGCCAACAACTGAAAAGAGGACTTCTGACGTGCGGTAGGTACTGGGGTTTTTGTTCCTTTGTCTCTGGCTCTAGGAGGGAGCAATGTCAAACCAGGTGAAAAAAGTTCATTAAAACTATATCATCTGCTCTAACAATGATCTATCCTAGTTATATGGGTTAATATATATATATATATATTGTGTGTGTGTGTGTGTGTGTGTGTGTGTGTGTGTGTGTAACTATGTTCATGGAGGTTATTACATTTTTAATTTTGTATTTTTGATAAATAAATAATTTGATTGTAGCTTTTACAGAAATCTTGATTGCTGTTTTAATATCCACCCTCCTTGTTCTATGTTTTCCTTTCCCTCCTATCGCTAGAGATGCCCATTTTCCAATTTTCCCTATCTGATCACTTATATCCTGCTATTCCTTTTTACTGCCCCCCACTGCCTTCTTCCATATAAACATCCCAACCTTTCCATAGGGAGTCCCACTTTTTCATGTTCCATGATCAGGTCATTTGTAACCCACTATTCCCCTCTCTATTGCTCCCCAAGCCCGCCTCCTGGCAATGTTCCCATTTTACTTTCCTGGTTTCTGTTGTTACTACCACCTGTGTACTAAGATCTGAAGATTTGGAGCTTGGAGCATTCAGTAAGAGAGAGAATGCAAAAAATTTTCTTTCTAGGTCATGGCTACTTCATGATCGTTTTTAGTGAGGAGATCAATAATATGAAAAGATAACTGAAATTGTATCGTGAAAAATGTAATATATCATACAGAAATCTGAGTGTGAAGATACCAGAGACTCTGATACCTGGAGAGTTGTTATTAAATTCAGATATACTAAGAACAAGGTAGGTAAGGTTCATAATTTAGGAATGCAAGTCTGAACTCCTTACAGCTTTCATAATTCCATAATCACCATGGAACTGTGCTTCATAGTAAATTTTAAAAAAGATAATATATGTGTGAGGGCTATGTAGTGGGTGCCATTCCAGCCTTGGCCTGAAAGCTCCAACCCCCACTGAGGCTTTGGTAATGGTCACACCTACAAGGTGGGGCCAAGAGATGATGCTGGATCCTAATGAGAGGAATCTCTCCTTAGATTCACAAATATAAGATAGATAGGATATCTTCTTTAATATTGTAACTGCATTCTTGCTTGATAATTATTTTGTTATATGTAATTTTACTATGTAAAAGTTAAAACCTTCCTTAAAAAAAAAAAAAAAAGAAAAGGGGAAGTGCTGTGGATATCTCTCTGTATAAATAAAATTCTGATTGTCCAGTAGCCAGACAGGAAGTATAGGTGGGACAAGCAAAGAAGAGAATTCTGGGAAGTAGAAGATGGAGGCAGAGAGAGCTGCCAGCCCCTGCCATGACAAGCAAGATGTAAGGTACAGGTAAGCCAAGAGCCACGTGGCAAAGTATAGATTAATAGAAACGGGCTGAATATAAGAGTAAGAGCTAGACTATGGTAGGCCTGAGCTAATGGCCAAACAGTTTAAATAATATAAGCGTCTGTGTTTTTATTTTATAAGTGGGCTGTTGGACTAACAGGGCTTGGTCGGGTCTGGAGAGAAGGTCTCCAGACACAAGGCTGTGTCACTCGTAAGAGCTGTGTTTTTCTAATATGCCTCCAGACAATAAATAAAGAAGTTATTTATACAAATACACATTCATAATACAATGGAAGTGTCCATGTATCTGAAATCAGAGTAAACTCTAAATGTAATACATTATTAAATTAAAATGAGGCATAATGCACATAATACTTTGTAAATTTATATTTCTTTCATAGGAATCAAGAATTCATAACTGTATCCTCATAAGCAATGTAACTAAGATTACATTAAAGTATTCCATGGTTGTTAGCATATTTAATACTTCTCAAAGAAAAGAAATCCCATCTAGGCTAATAACAGTTCAAGGCCAATATATGAAATTCAGTCAAATGTTCACTGTAAGGGAAAGAAAAAATAAGACTGAATAGTTATTATTGAAAACCAACTAAAATAATATATATATATCTTATCAAAGTAATTGTTATTATTTATTGAAGTATATGAGAGTATGTCTAGGTCTATGAATGTGCATTTGCTTGTCATATCTATATGATCAAAAAACAAAAGTGTGTGAGATCTTCTAAAACTGATGTCATAAGTAGTTGTTAGACAACTAACCTGTTTGTTTAAGTTGAACACAGGTCCTCTGCAAGAGTAACAAGTGGTCTTAGCTGCTGAGTCATATTTGGCTCCTCTAATAATTTTTGAAATGCAAATTTTCACAATAGATGCTTGAAAATATTCTGAAGAAATACAAAAGATATGAAAAATTTGCAATAAATCAAAAGGTCAAATAACTTTGATAAACTAATAAATTATTAGTATAGTAAGCCTGCTTGAATACTAGTTCCAAAATTACTAAATTAGCACTAAAGATAGAAATAGCCAAGAGGAGAGTAATTAAAAGTAGACACCTTGAATATAGCCCTTATAGAATACACAATGCAAATATGTGATATGAAAATTACATTTCCACATTCAAACTAAAGACACACAAATACAGAAAATCTTAAAGAAGATAGATGTCTTTAAAAATAAAATAAAAAAAGAAATAAGTAAAAGCCACTTACCTATACTGAAACAGAGGAAGAATTATAGTTAATCTCTTTAAGGTATGAATAGAAGGCTATGGTATACTGAAATATTTTAAAGATAAAAACACAAAATCGTATTAACTAGAATTCTATATATCATGAATTTACCCTTCAAAATTTATATATTTATGTATATATATTATATGGACATATGATAATATGTATAATACCTAGGAAAATTTAGCATGCCACTGTCTTTCAAGAAAATTTAAAAGCTGCTGCTCAGAAAAAGGAAATAATATTGATTGGAATCTTAGAAATCCATGATGCAAAAACCAAACATTCTACATTGATATACTTGATTTAATAAACTGTCTTTGTTTACAATGTCAATATGGTCATATCATGTAGGTGTGTACAATGAATATGACAAGAGCATAATGGAGAATGTGAAGTGTTTGTGAATAGGTTAATAAAAAATACAGACCATCACACAGCATCTTTCTCTGTCTGACTTCACCAAACCTGATACTCTTTGCTGCTTTATGCTGCCAATGGCAAGCCATTGTGTGTCTTAAGGATGACTAGATCCCCATTGTGTGGGTACATATCATTTTCTAGGTCACTGTTTTGATCACTACAAATCCATCTAAAAATTGACATCTAAGTTGACTTTGTGTCTTCACTACTGTGATTACTGTAACAATGACCACAACCATTAAGACATGCCTCGTAGATGCTAACATCATTTTCTTTTAATGTATACCTAGAAATAGGATTGTTGGATTATGTGTTCCATCTCATTTTAGATATTTCTGTAGAAACTTCAAGCTGTTCTTCATAAATAGTGGCTATACCAGTAATCTAGTATAAATGAGTCTGAATAATCTGCTATGTATTGTAAGAATAACTATTGGAGCTCCAAGGTTCTAATAACAAAGTAATGGTAATTAGTTAAAATTACTTATTCTCCTGATCTCTAAGTTCATGCATAATTGTATTGAAATAGTACACCATAATTCATAAATATTTACAATCATGTATTAATGTCCCTTAAAGAACTTAGTAACATATGTAAATGTTTGCATATATATAGTATATATATAGAGAGAGATTAATACACACATATAATTTGATCACGACTTATTACATACATGTAATGAATTATTAGAGTATGTCCATGCATTTGCAAATAAATTGAAATGCCTCATTGCAGACACATGAGCAACAGTGTCTTATGATCACTTATCCACCATTTAGACAATTTAAGGGAAATGTAATAGTTTTCAAATACAAACTATAACTATTTATATATGTCAAAATGGATAGTCTTTAAAAATCATATTTATCATAGCAATTGAATAAATAATAACCCACATAACAAAATAACAAATCCTAGAAAACTTACTTGAAAACAAGCAATTATCAAAGTATGAATATTGTAGCTTTTACAAAGGACTTTTGCTAGGCTAGCGTTCTACCACTGAGCTAAATCCCCAACTTACAAAGGACTTTTAAGCCATCTGAATGCCTAGGACATCCTTGAATACATGACATGATGGATGAGCAACCTGTGGTACATTCATAATACAGAATGTTATCTAACAATGAAACTCATTTACCCGAAAGCTAGGAAACAACATAGCCAAACCTTACCTACATATTGCTGAGTCATCAGTTGGCAGCAAATTATGGGACAGTGGTTAGGCTAGAAAAGCTGAGGGACAGGTGATTTTACAGGGCAAGAAAACTGGTTTGTAAAATATAGTCATTGTAGATGCATGACACAATGCCTTTGTCAAAGCCTGTAGTACTTACAGCACAAAGATTGAGACTTAATGCATGCAAATTATTTAAAAAAATCATTTAGGCGGTTGGGTGCTTTCCGAGCGGCATGCATAATGTGGCATCACAATCCAACTATATTAAAAATATATGAAATAACTTCACTGAAGGAGATTAAGTTGCAGATTTAAACAATTTTAAGAATCAGTGGGTATTGTTAAAGTAAGAGAAAAAGAATATGTACTGAATGCTTTACTTGAGTTAGTACAGTGCTTTCTCATAGGAAATACGCTTATGATTTGCACTCCATATAGTGTGTTTACTGAGATTAAACATGAGTGTAATTCTATAGTGGGCAGTATGGGAGAGGCTTCTATAGATTAGAAATTTATATAGGTTTGACCCAAGATGATTCAAATTCCATGTCATAACAGGTTGGAGTTGATTGCATAGTAAATGCTCATAGTTAACATAATGAAGAAGAAAACAGTCACATAAGAAAATATGTGTGCATGGATGGACAGACAGGTACGCACGTTCTTATGTTCCATCATCTGAGACTTCTACAAAGCACATCAGTAACAATCAATCTGGTAAGCAAATAATGAACTTTAATACCACCCAGTGAAAAAGCTAATTCCTTGCTGGAATTGGAAATCTATTAGATCAGTGAGGAACAACTTAGAGGGTCACAAGGAAAGAAATCTCACATAAATAAAATGTATGAAGTCATGCAAAAAGAACAGAAGCCACTGGGAGGTCTCAGTGGAATCAAGAAAAATTTGAGTCAAAAGAGGAAATATCAGTCATGTAAAATAAACATCTGTGAGTCATTATTTAACTAAATAAATGACTCAACACATAAACAATTATAAATAATGCCATGAAAATATATTTATATATATATAAATTCTGACTCTAAAACATGTCAAAATGACCATTCTCTCATAAACATTGGCTCTGCATAGATATATCCTTCCAGAAAGTTCAGTACAAGATGGTGTGATAAGCAGTAATTTTATAAGGGAGAAATCTGTCAAGCTTTCCTGTGGCTTAGGGTCAGATTAACATATGATATTTGATTGTTCTTACCAATGATACAATATGATGAAACTACTTCTCTGTGCAGTCCTCTTCCTAGTTGATAACCTAATCTAATCCTGAAAAGGGTTCATCCTAATGCAAATGGAACAACATTTGAAAATGTCATATAATCCTTGGCTTTCTCAGTGGTTCTCTCTGCATTGATTTTGATTTTGTGTTTCACTTCACTGGGCCTCCTCACTGGTTTGACAAGTTAGCTGTCCAATGAGGGAGGGCTTGTAGGGATCCATGTGTGCCCTGCCCCCAGTACTGCCCAACCCTGGGATTATCAGTTCTTGCTGATGGTGTTTTAAAGGTCTGGAAATCCAAAATCAGGACCAAATGCTTGAGCAATGAGCACTTTACATATCAAGTCATTTCTCTAGCTCCTAAAACACTTTTTTCCTTCACTCTGCCCAAAGCCCTTACTACCCAAATGACAGAATCATTGCATTCTACAATATAGGTAAGGAAGAAATAATATCAGGTTAGCAAACACTATTTCAAAAAAATTGAGTGGTAAAAATGCCATGTAATTTATTTTATCAAGCTAGCTGCATCAAGTAGTTAAAAACAAGACAAAAAGCATAGAGAAAAAATTACATGCTAATTATTATTTTTAGTTAAGAGAAATGCAATGATTAAAAGCAAAATAATTGGCCAAATTTCCAGTAGTAAAACTGTTATAATATTACAAGGAATTATATATTTTGTATGAAGAAAAAATAGGTTTTTAATTTTTCTAAGTTACCTATTTATTTCAACAAATTAAACTCAAAGTGAAATGTATTTAGATTTATATACACATTTAACTAAATGCCTATTGACTTTTTTAATCTTTGAAAACCAGAAAAAGAAAAAAGTTTCTTGAGTCTTGTCAAAAACATCAACAAACAATGCCATAAATTCAGGTAATAAATAGAAGAATATTTTTTTTAAATAAAAAAAGAAAGTCATCTGTGCTGTGAATCAGTCATCCTAACTCTGGGGAGATGGATGCATTCTTGGTGCTTGCTGGCCAGGAGTTTTGTCCAACAGGTAAAGGTAAGTTTCAGGTGCAGAGTGATAGAGGAACACATCTGTCAACAAGAAGGCTCAAATAACCAATCAGCAATAATAAAATACTGTAAAGCCACAATGACAAAGATTCACACCCCTCCATATCTAAAATTTAAAAAAGATTGGTCATATGAACTGTTAATCATTGCACTACTTTGGGAAATACTGAATATTACTTCCACTCTAGAAAGAGTATGTATTTCCATACTAGAGGACATTCCATTTCTCAGGACATACAAAGGGTGGTGGTGTTTGCACAGAGATATTCATTTGTTTGTTTACATAAACTTCACAAGTAATAGCAAAAACATGGAAACACTAGAAACATATTACAAAAAGTAAAGGTTTGAAGGGTTGTTGAGAAGGCTTAAAAGTTAAGAAAATATAATGATGTTTCAGAAGACCTGGACTCAGTTACAAGCAGCCTTATGATTGCTAACAACATCTTTAACTCTTCATACAGGTGATGTAACAGCCCGTTCTTGTCTCCAAAGCCACCAGACATGTATGTGGCACACAGATATGAATGCAGGCAAACATTCACATGTTTTATTATGTTTTTAATCTTGAAAGTCAAATGATTAAATGAATATTAGTGCACCATAATATGTTATTGCCACTCTAGAATAAGAAAGCATGAACTTTTGATACACAAAACATTATGGATACATCTAGAAATATATGTATTGAGTGAAAGAAGCTAGATACATAGAAATCCATTTCTATGAGTGTGTAAATAAAATAACAAAAAAAGTCAAGCTAAGCTACAGTATCAGAAAGCAGGTCAGCTTATTAAGGCAACAGATAAGTCCAGTGGGTAAAAGGAAAATTTATATAAATTCCACAAAGAGTAGATATATTTTAATTCAGGTGATGACTTTACATCAACTTTAAACCTTTTCTCTTTTGAATTAGTGTTTCTCCTACAGGTTGTATAGGCATGCATCATAACCAGAAATTTTGTAAAATGTTACTTTTTCAGTCATGAGTCTTTAAAGCACACATGCTTTAAAGACACTATCATAAAATGATAAAAATAAAGAACAAAAAGTTTAGTGGTTGGGTGTTGAGGATTTAGCTCAGTGGTAGAGTGCTTGCCTAGCAAATGCAAGGCCCTGGGTTCAGTCCTCAGCTTCATAAAAAAAAAAAAAAAAAAAAAAGAAGTTTAGTAGTTCTTAAAACTTTAATAAAACAGCAGGACTCTGACCAAATAAGAGAACATCCCTTTAGCTACCAAAATATACACTCTTTCACAGAAGTAAACTAAATATTGCAAGATCTTCAAATATGCTCATGTATGCCATATTGAGTATGTACCAGGAACATAAGGAAGTTTTAAAATTAGAAAAGCTATTAATGAATTTCAACATTTAGTAGATCAAAGGAAGAAAAATGTTAAATGATCATATGAAATGAAGCTAAGAATCTAATAATAGTCAACAGTCTCATGACTGAAAAAGTAACATTTTACAAGATTTTCCCTCATGACAAATGCCTTTAAAACCTATATGAGAAACAATACTTCACAAGGTTAAAGGTTGAACAAACCTTGTCTTTAAATTAAGAATAAATATTTTTCATGATTAGTATTTCTATTTATTACCAGAAACTTGAGATACTGAAGACACACAATGTAAATAAAAAGAAAAAGACCAGAAAGGCAAAAAGAAAATTACAGCTAGCATTGTTTATGCAGGAAACCTAAGACAGTTAATAGACACACTATTAGAATTAAAAAGAGAGTTAATGAAGGCTAGCTGTTTCTGACTCAGTATATAAAAATCAATGCCATTCTTATAAGTCAGTCACTGCAAAATATAATCTTTAAATGTCAAGGAAAATATCTACCATAAGTGTGACTGATCATTAAAAATATGCAAGAACTTATGAGAATGTTGAAAATGTGTTGAAGAAAATATAAGCGAAGAGAATTGTAATCTTCACATAAATATATGCTAAGGTGTCAAAAGAAATCCAGACAGCAGTGAAAATCAATTAACATCCAGGAGACTATGAGGAGCTGTGTTTACAGTACTATTCAACACTGCATATGTCTGATTCCATCAGACCTTGTGAGCTGATGGACATGAAACATATACACAACAACATGACAATATCAAGTTCCTTCATGTAAAACTAGATGAAACAATCTGCAAAGTCTATGCTAAAAATTTTTCTTATTCAGACTATAAAACAATTCAATTCAGAGCCATCTATGTTCATACTTTTCCTTATATTATTTTTCTCTGCATCATCAAGATTGTTGTTGATTCTCAGTTCACTGAAAAATTCTTTAGGGGCTGGGGAGTTATCTCAATGGATGAAGTACTTGCCTGGAAAATATGAGGTCCTCAGTGTGGATCCTCAGGATTCAGGTAAATTCTGGGTGTGCTGGAGCCTGAAACGTAGGTCTAGGCTAGAACAGAAGGATTCTAGGAGATAGAACAGAAGGATTCTGAGCTGGCTGGCCAGTCAGTCTAACCAAACCCATGTGTTCAAGATTTGAGAAGAAACCCTTGGTAAAAAATAAAGGTGAAAACAAATTTAGAAAGATTCCTAGTAAATATCTCTGTTCTCCATACTTGCAGTCATAGGGTACCTGTGTACACACACACACACACACACACACATTAAAAAGTTTTGTAGTATATTCAGTATCTACTCAAGGATATTCAGCCAAGCAGCTGCTATTACTGCCCCAAGTTAACTGACATGCTCTATTGATCTACAGGAAGATGTGAATTGAACATTTCTGAAAAATGTAGTCCTAGTCTTCCCTGCAGTTATTCTATTCCTCTTCCTTCTTCTTCTTTCCCTCTTCCTTTCTTTCTTTCCCTTTTTCTTTTCTTTTTTTTTTTTTGTGAAAGAGGGCAGGGTCTGAAACTCTCTATATAGACCAAGCTGATCCACCTGCCTCTTGTCTCCACAAGTGCTGGGATTAAAGGCATATGTCACCAGTTCCAGATGAAATTATTTTTACATAAAAATTGATCAAAACTTTGAGTAATTATGGATATTTTTTCATGCCACCAGATATGAAACAAATGCCTAACAGTATCACAACACTTCTTTTAATAGAAGCCTTTTGGCTGACTGGGCTTACAAGAAGCCACCACCAACTGTAAGATACCCAGTTGTAGAGATGATCAAACATAGAGACATCTTCTTTTTTTTTGTTGTTGTTGTTTTTTTGAGCTGAGGATCGAACCCAGAACCTTGTACTTGCTAGGCAAGCGCTCTACCACTGAGCTAAATCCCAATCCCTGACATCTTCTTTAACATATATTAGATATAAACATTTCCATTTAAAAATTACACTTTCTAATTGCTGATTGATATAAATGACATTGATTACTGTAACATATTGAGTCAGAAAGAGGCAGCCTTGATGAACTGATTTATTAATTCTAATATAATATGTCTGATAAAAAGGAATTACAAAATACCAATAAGTTTCCAAATAATGTAGATGCAACATCATGAAAACATAGTCATTTTTTTTGAATATAGATTGAAATGGCACTAAATAACACAAGATATTGGTCCTTCAGATGCCAAGATACTCTGTTGCAAACCCTAACTAGCTCATTTCTAAAATGCAGTGGGAGATAAAGCATTAATTCCAATTATCAATGAAGAATAAACATGGGCCACTCAATCTGAACTGATATGTGTGCCTGTGTCCATCACATTATAGATTGTAACAATAAAATTTAAATTTAAAAACTTAGAACCAATCGAAATTCCCATTTTCTATATGATGGGTATAACAATGTTGAAGCTCCTCATGTGGAGCAATTGAATTGTGGAAAATAATGGACTTGAGGCATATTAATTAAATCACATGAATTTCATAATCATAAACAGAATAGACAAATTATAAATTTTTAATTGTTATAGAAAAAATTGAAATGAATACAAAGGAGCATAGAATATCAGCAAACCTTGTGAACATCATTAAGATAGAAATGTGAGACAGAAATCAGTGATTGTGATAAAAGATGACCCATGGCCAGAATGAGAAGGAATTTTGTAGAGATTATACAAGGTGGTCAAAGCTGTAACAACAGCACAGAAAATGAAGGTCAAACTGGGTAAAACCAGAGGAAAAGGGGGTGAGAAAATAAAAAGGATGAGAAAGAAAATTGCACTAAGGAGGGAAAGCATTTTCGAGTAGCCTGAAGGAGGTAGTTTGGCCTATTTTATATCAGAATTTTCAACACTACGTTTTATAGTCTTCTGTGCAAAGTGTACTGACTGAGGCACTCATTGCCTGTATTTGGGTGATATGCAACATATCTATATATTTGTTACAATATTTTAGTTTATTTTCCTTAATAGTTGAATAATTTTACTTCATGCTCCACATTGAAAAGATAATTGTACTCTGTGTAGTGGTTTAATCTTGGCGTAAGGGAATCTTGTTCAGCCATTTATCTCAATAACACCAGAAATTTTGCCTTGTCTTGAGTTGAGTAGTCCCTTTCATCCTCATTACTGTGTTTATATGGCCATCTAACAAAGAAGTGGATCCTAAAGATTTTGGTCGTTCATCCTTGAAGGTTGAATTAATATCAGTTCTTTTAAAGAACAGAGAGTAGGGGCCATTTCAGCAATGTAAGCCTGTTCATGTCCATAAAAATGTTCTCAGGTTGAAATGGAACATCCAAAGCCTGAGTTAAACATTGGCTCCAGAGCAATATGATATTTTCTGGATTGCTTGGCCTTTACCATATAAAAATACATTGATACACACATGAACCCATTAAAGCAGAACAGAACTGCATGCCAATGTCCAGTTTACCTTAGTGCCATAGCAGATACTAAAATAAGAAAACAGCTCCATAGCTTATACCATAGCTTCTCCTACACTACTCTACCTGCCAATCCTACACAAATAAATAAACAAGCAAATAGTAACAGAAGACAGAAGTGGGCATGGGTGATTCATGATGCAGAGCAGGTGCTGAGTTCTTGAAACATAGCTTTTGAAGTTGATAAGATAGATTGTTTCCATATAAACTGTAAAATGGGGATATCATACAAGCACATCAGAATAGCAGATGAAGGCTGAGAGTTCATCCCAAGGAAAGGGACCAAGCACCCATTTTCCACACTTCTTCAATCCTACATGGGATTTCAGAATAAGTTATTTGTTTTAATGCTTATGATTTTTCAATAGAACATGAGGTGTTTTATGCTAACCTCAGGATAGTGTTGACTGGAAAAGAGTTAATAAGAAGGTTGTTGATAGCCATAGGCTGTGATGTGTACAGCAGCCAGTTCTTAGTGTTAGATGGATCTCAGACCACAGTTCCACATCAGTAGTGTCAGGAGCCTCCAAGGTTTACCTGTCCTTTGAGTTCAATCACAGGGTTGTGTCCACAGAGTATGTGTGCTATGAGCACTTTGTGAAGCTAAGGAGAAGGGAAAGCCTGTATGATGTCTTCTAGTCCCCAGCAGTAGAGTTCTAAGTTCTCAATCTAACCATTCTTCATTTCAAAGAAGTTCAGAAAATTTCTGGTCCTCCTCTTAGTGCTTCCAGCAAAAGCCTTTGTCCATTGAGCTGAACAGAGGCTCACTCCTAACCAGGCACTCTTCTGCTGATGCTTCAAGACAGAGCAGTGAAGACCTTCAGCTTGGGTGCTGTCTACTTGGATTACTCTGTAGAGGATAAGCTCCTCATTTGGTGGCTGATGTGACAGCAGAAGGCACTGGGGATGATGAGTCATTTGTTTCCTTTATTCTCCTGAGGGACAATGAAAATAGGCTGTGGCTATATCCAAAATTCTATTTCAATTTTTATACATATGAACTCACCTTAAGTGAGGTCAGTGCACCTTTTGTAAGTGCTTCTGGGTTGGTCCTGCACTGTATGTTGACCTGTTTCTCTTGTCTTACCAGCCATGTTGCTGTAACAAACCCATTAAGATGCTTAATGGAGATAAAACACAAAAGTTTTTTTTCTCTCTTGTCACTGATTTCAACAAAACTCTGTCTCAAATCCATCTCTTTCCCACACCTCAGGCAGATACAGCTTTTAGCTTAAACTTTAGATCATTTCCATATTGTAAATTTGTTTTTCCATTAAAAGTTTCCAAACTGTTATCCCAGTTAAAATCCATTCCTTTAGCTTCCTCCCAGTCAGACTGTCTGCATCTCCATTGGTGATCATTCCGCTCCTCCAACCCAGATCTCCTCTGTGGAGGGAGGGCTCAGTCTTGATCTGAACTATTCCACCCCATACATTTCAAAAATGAGAGGCAGGAAGGAGAATTACAGGAACACAGTTTCCTATGTAATTTGTTTTGAGTCATTTCAGAGTGATGAGAAAAGAGCCCTTGTCCTTCTCCTACCAGGATAAGAAATGTGTACCCAGAAAGATGGGTAGGCTCGATGATTGTTTGAGCTCTCTTAACTTCATACATGTCTCCTATCACTAGAGCTGTCCTTAGAGAGAAGGAACCTCATGGCCTTCGTTGTTACTTGAAACCCTTCCATGTGTCCAGAGACTCTTCCTAATATTCTGTGCTTCTACACAAGCCCCTCGACATTCTAATGTTTTCTCTTATCAACAAAATCAGACACATGACAACTCAATCCTATGCTATATAGTCCTTAGTCATAAATGTGTAGAAATTGTTCTTACAAATTATTGATTTCAGACATGTACAAGGATCCGGGATTAGTCTCTATATTTTCATGCAACTCCAAACTGAGGGGTTACATTAAAATATAGGATTTTTTTCACCTTACTCTTCTCTACTAAGTGGTGGGGTGACAGCTTCTGCCTATCAGCCAGGTCACTTCTCAGAGAGGTTTCAATGCTTCCTTACAACTGAAATTCAACCATGAAGTGCAGAAAGTTAATCACATGTACTGTAACCCTTGCTCTGCTGTTGTGTAACTGTCTCCACTAAATGACTCTAAGGAACTAGGAGGAATTAGATGGTCACTACATGTGTCAAAGGTAAGTAAATTCTGCATGATAAACTAATATCCCTGGAGAGAGCCTATCCCAGTTTTTTTAAATACAGCATTAGTGACAATATCATACTGGTTTTCCCCAGTTTGAGACGTAAGTTGCTTATCTTTAGACAATGAGTGGCATCTCCAATTACCACCCAATTCCAAAGTTGTACAACCTTGACAGAGTTATGATTCTGACTGCCTGTTTTAAAGTTTCCTTAGATAAGAGGAATTTGGAGAAAGTAAAAAAACACTTACTTTCAAGTACAAAGTCTCTAGTCACCTAAAACTCCAAGGTTACTCTACCCAAATCATCAAGTGCTCAAGACAAGCATTTTGACTCAAGTTGTCCCTCATGGAATAGTGAAATTTTATGGGTAAACAGTAAAAAAAAAAAATGAAGATATTTACTTCTTCATTGCACATTTATCAGAAATGTCTTAATAAGAGCTAAGTTTCTCCTTACAACCTCACTATCATTGTTATCTATACAGTCAACCCTTGGAGGGAAAGATCACCCCTGACCTGAGCTCCAAGACTTCCAAAATTCTATCTAGTGCAGGCTCCTTTTTGGAATAACTGCTTTGAACTTTTTGGTCTAATTTTCACAATCCTAAGTGCTGTGTTGTATTTTTTTTATACTCTACATAATAAAATTTGTGAATAAATGATTTTATACACACACACATATATGTGTATGTATATATATATATATATATATCTTTACATATACCTATTATATATATATGAAATCATCTTAAAAGATCATATTAATTGAATCATTATTAATTTAAGAAGAGACAAAAATAGCTATTGAATCCAAACCCCTCTCTCCCTCCCTGCCTCCCCAGTTTGCAAAATATATGTACAAATGTGCTTCAAATGTCCTTTGATATTACAATTCTACCACTATATGCTGTCACATAGAACACCTGCTATCTATAGCAGGAAGACTAGTCCTGCCCTTCTTTGCAAGACTCTTCTAGTTGTCCATGTATCACCTCTTAGCTACAAAGTGACCCTGTGCTAGGTTACCCACAGGTGACTAGATTCTTGAAAATACCAGTTCTCCTTTTCAGTACCATGGTTTTAACCTTTTTCAGTACAGGATGCCTGAGAGACATTGTGTATGAAAGGGGGCTCTGCTACTTTGTGTTTTTAGCCAAACTTTCAGTGCATTTTCTTTGGCCAATGAGACACTAACAATAGTTACATATGTTGAAATTTAAAAAGCTCATGGATATGGAGATGTAGTAGCTAAAGAACACTTTCAGGAATGATCTTCTCTTGGGTGGTAGACTCTACAGGTAGTACATGACATTGCTGCACATCTGTGAGACTCTTCCTCTTCTTATAAAGCTGTGTATTGAATCATAGTATCTCCACTCAAATGAATGAATCAAATTCTTATCAACTCCCAAAGGCACTAACTTAAATCATCATTGTCAAATTATCTTTACAACTATTAAATAATCCACTCTATGCATTTATTTTCAACCCATGAAGCCTTAAGAGATAACACAAACTATATCTATACCACAGTTTTAAATCTGTTCAGATATGTGTTGGGCATTCCAGAGGAGGATCTGACACACTCATGCCCTTAGGATTACTACTCATAGCCCTTTGGGATTATCTTCTCCCCTCAGGTCTTCCTACATCAATCTTCAACTCTGCTGACCACAGAAACAATACTGGAATCAGGGTGGTGCAATGGAAGCAAGATTGAATGTGGTGCCCCCAGTAAATGATATGGAACCAATGTAGCAAGAATAAAAGGCAGAATTCAGTCTAGAGAGTTATACTTAAGAAGCAACTCACCTGAAATAACAAGACATACATCAGCTGCTATATACACCATCTGGAATCAAGGATTCTCCCCTCAGAACTATAGCTGACTCATGCTTTAATGATATATATTGAAGAGATATTTTATCAAGGAATTTGTGCTACACTAGTATGAAAAAAGTGTCCTACAAATCAATTCAAAGGATGGCTACTCTTAAGGTTTATAATTTTCATTTAGATTCATAAAAGTTTGAAAGAAGTAAGGCATAAATTAAGTGCTTTTAAGTCATTTTAATGTTGCAATGTAAGACTACATCAGTTTACATTTTCTTCTTTGGATGCGTAGTTTTAGTTTTGTTTGCCTACTGAATTGTCTGAGTCATAGGTTTGACCATGAATTGCTATAGAAACATGTTGATAAAGAGATTATTACCATACATAGAAAACAACTTACCCAAAGCTGTTGCAATATTTTAAAGCTGTCTGTTAGTGACTGATGGATTTTGAAGAAGAGGAGAGGAAAATCAGCTTGAACCTGAAACAATTAGTCTCTAGTAAAAATTCAAGTACTTGTGGAAAGTGTGGTTTTGATGCAGTGTAGGGATTCTTTGAGGGGACTGTAAATGGAAAAAAAATATGAGAAGAAGGTTGGAAATATATAATGCACCCTCTGCTGTGGTAGGCATTTTTCGTGCATTTGGAAACTTCAGAAGCTTGTCAGAACAGGACAGTTGCATGTGTCCATGTTTTCCATATTTTCTCCCTTGTCTGTTGGTCCCCTTCCTTCTTTCTTAATAATTTCTTGCTACACACTGCCATTTAGTCCCACTCACCTTTCAATATTAATGTTTCCCTTGAGTTTATTTTTACCTTGGCATCATATCCTGTTTTACAAGCAGGCATCATGAAAAAAAAAGTCACTTTTATTTCAGATCCTGTGTCTTTTAGTCCAGATTGCATTTAAATTACATCACCTGAAACATCTCCTCGTTGGAACATGGTTATATATGAATTCTTTCTGATGCCACTTTTCTCCTTCCAAGAATCAAGGCTGTGAATCTGGCTATTTAGTGCTTTGCCTTTATTAACTGATCTTGCCCTAAGAAGCAAGACTTACTCCCTGACCTCAGATGCAAGTCTTCAGGATGAGCTTGCCTCTTCCCTATGCAGAAGGTGTTTATTTCCTTTATGTGCATATAATGACCTACAGAAGTCCTAAGGCAGGAGATAAAAAGGTTTTCATCAGGCCCATCCTATCTCTATTCAAATCTCTTGTTGACAGTAGGCTGTGTGGAATTATTACTCATCTGCTGATCAAGGTAGCAGAAGGGATCTGGGGAGGGAAATGCTTCTCTCCTTAATTGTTTTTCTGTTTTCAAACAAGGTTTGTGCAGCCTACCTCCTACCTTGCCAGAGTCTCCCATCCAACTAACCTTACCATCCTGTTCTCCCTTCATATCAGACACCTTCTCTAAAAGTACTCAAGCCCTTGAAAGATCCTTGTTTCTAAATCCTGATCATCTCTTAGCTCCCTAAACTTAATGAAAAGAAAGTATTACAACCCAGATTTACACTGTTCTTGGACAATTAGTCAGATGTCAGGAAAGGGATTCCTTGTTTTGGTTTTATTTGGTTTGGTTTGGTTTTGGCTTTTGAGCCAGGGTCTCTCACGGCCCAGGCCACCTTCAGATTTATGACATTTTCATAGTTGGCCTCCAGCATCTGATTTCCCTGCCTTACCTCCCCAGTACAGAGATTATAGGATTGTGGCACCACACATCAAGCTATTAGTCTTTCTTATTATGCAACTAAGAATGCCATATGGATATCAGGGACTGTGGAATATTAAGGGTCTAAAACAAGGTATGGATGAATTTCACTCCAGGAAAGTTAAAGAGTCATATAAATCAAAACTGTTATGTAAGGTAAAGAATTAAGATAAATAATATAATTCTGAGTAAAACAACAAAACAAAGCATCAAGACACAAATTATTGCTACTCACATCAGGGCCATCATTTCTGAGAAAACCATTCAGAAACATACCACACACACACACACACACACACACACACACACACAGTGAACCTCTTAAACAGACAATGGACAGGAGTATTTTTATAGCATAACACCCAATACCTTGGGTTGTGGTGAGCTCTGTACATCTTTCTTTTCATGCAGACATCAATGTTCCTGAATGCAATGCAGGAAACAAGTCACAACCATCTTTACTCAGTGTTCAGCACATAAAGTATGAGTAATAAAAATAATATATATATATATATATATATATATATATATATGTGTGTGTGTGTGTGTGTGTGTGTGTGTGTGTGTGTGTGCATTGAGGTTGATATTAGTCTAAGTGGTGTTTTCAATAGATCTATGTAATTTTTTCCAAATTCTTTTTCCTATGCCAATGGGAATTTTTATAACTGTGTGTATCTCTCATGGTCATTGTCATTTGTATTTTCCACAATTTTAAAAGTAATATGCATTATCTGTTAAACCAGGGAAAAGGACTTAAATAATAAAACATAATACTAGCAATAGGAATAGTTTTATTTAACCACAACGTGACTGAAAGAAAGGCTCTACTAGAAGCAGACATGTGGCCACTTTGGAGATGTAAAAGTCTCCCTACCTGGTTTGCCATCTTTCTGCCTTCTCTTATACATAATAAATAAAATGCATAAGCCACAAAATCAATGTCTTTTGAGGTGGAGAATTTGTGCATATGTATTTAATTTTTTAACAATACTAAAATCTATTCATGTAAAGCAGTCAGTGTTACCCTTTGACCCAACTCTTTTATGCGAAGCTTTTTTCAGCTCATTGACCAATGAGGCCTCACCAGTCTCCAAAAGAGAGCATCAGAAATCTGAACTCATGTGGGGAACATTCTAGAATTTACCATTGTCATCAGCTAGCTGCTATCTCTGAATTAACACTGGATGTGACAATGTAAAACTTTTTCAACTGTGGGATGAATGGTTCCACATTTTGGTCCCTACATCTTAATTGCCAGCACTGGAAAAGAAAAATGAACAAATGGAAGTTATCAATTCAATGGCAAGTTTTATTTTAATTTAATGTTTCTGGTTTGATCTTGATTTTTCATATGATTTAGTCAGAGTCCCTTTTGAGAGAGCTGTTACAATTTGCCATAGATTGTACTGAAAGCTCTATTTTATTACTGGTGCAGAGTGAGAGCCAAGCATAAAGGCCAGGGTTACCACCTAAGCCCTACCTTCCTTGCCTGTCTCATCTGTCACTCTGGAGCTCCTTTTCTGAACCCCCATGTTGTTTTGTTCATGACGATGATGAATGCATGCAATGGCTCCCCTTGCGAAGTTGTTCTCTTTTCCAATCTTATCACAGAAGGTGCTGATTTCTCTCCTTCTGGGAGCTATGGAGCAAGGTTTTAGGTGTGCTTTAGGCATGTTCTTTCCTTTATCCCTGGAGCCCCCTGTCTAAGGTGATTCTCTGATTCCATTTCTAATCCATCTGCATACTGATAACCTAAATGAAGCCAATAGTCCTAAATCTCTTCTGTCTTATATTCTGAACGGCTTTCAATGTTCTCCTGGCTGAGATTAGAAATAATCAGCTACCTTGTGTGCTTCATGATGTTTTCCTTCAAAGCTAATGTTGTTACTCCACTGTCTCCTATGTACTAACAATTCTAAATTCAGTGCAAAAACTAGCATCTTTTAATGTTTAATGTTTTTCTTTTCTTATTTCCCAAACACAACAGAATATGTCCCTTCAATTCTTTACCAAAGAATTTTCCTTGTGGATAGCTTTTATTGTTTGATGTGTGTGTGTGTGTGCGTGTGTGTGTGTGTGTGTGTGTGTCTGTGTCTGTGTGTGTGTGTGTGCGTGTGTGTATACACACACACACACAATATTTGATTTTTTAATCAAAAAAATCTAAAATAGTATATTGTGATTATAATGTGATTACATAATTTCCCCTTTCCCCTTTCTTCCTTTAAATGATCCCATAACACTCCTCTTTGTTCTTTCAAATTCATGGTCTCTTGCTTCATTAATTACAGACACACATACACACACAATTCACAAATGCACCCTTCTCAGTCTTTATAATCATGCATTCATGTATATGTTAAGGTCTAGTCATTTGGTCTTGGATAACTCAATTGGCATTGTCTTTCCTAGGGGAGACTGTTTTCTTGCTCTCAGCATTCCTTAGTTATTTTAAATGTGTAACATAACAGATAACATGTTTTATTTGTTCATACTAAAAGGTTAGCACTGACTTGATACTTAGAACATGCTTAGGGTTTAGATGGAATTGGAGGTTCATTAAATTTTATCCTATATAGGTCAACATTTATTTGACAAATAATATCCTGATCATAGAATTGCATGTGTTAAATGTAAGAGACTCTTTGGGAGTTAAGTATACTTCACATCTGATGTTTTATTGTGGAGTTTATCAGTCTTCCATGATTTAAGTGGATGGTTACCTTTGTGTGCATGTGGGAGTAGTAGTTTTATAAAGATCTCCAGTAGGAATCCAGAGAAAAAGCAGCCCAAGGTAGTTATCTGTGAGTTTATGGCATGTGCTATGTCATTATCATAAGCACAAATGAAGACTTGCACTAAGGAATGCAATCATCAACTAATGCATCAGAAGTATTTATCATTATGGAAGCCCAACTTCTGTAGTCTCAGGACCAAGTAGTCAATGCTTTGAGAAATGAAATGAAGGAATTAATATTGTTAATATCTGTAAATGCCTCAGTATGGTGTTTGGCCAGAGAGTAAGCACTGCATTGTCAGTAGAATAAGAGTAAGGAAAAAGAAAGAGAAAGAAATAACATCTCTAAAATTTTAATTTTGATAATAAAACTTGCCTGATTCCATGCTTATTGCACACATATTTATAACCAACCCAACCCAATGTTTTCTTCCTAATCATAAGAGTGTTAGTGTACCCCCTCTGGCATAACAGGGAACTAAGTCCATCCTATTGTCTCAGTAACCCTAGGTTTTGATAGATGCTGGGCTTCATTTATGTCACTGGTCCCATGGTCTATGATTGAGGTGTATCTTCAGTTACATCACAAAATGTCTCCTGGTTCCAAATCCCTCAGTCTCTATGTGGAATGTCATTTTCTAAGACACTCATCATTCATCAATTAGTTTTCTCTTGTGTAGATGTTTCTAGAGACAGGTTCATTTCTGTTGTCACATCATTCACAATTTGAAAAGACTCAGGGGATCAGACACAAGTGTATGAGGCTCAGCTGTAGATGAGCATTCCCAGACTACCCCAAAATTATACCAGTGGATTTTCCAAGTACTTTCCCCAGAAACAGTTGTATTTTAGTGGTAGAAATGTAATTTTTCTGCTTATTTTTGCTTGTTTATATTATTTTTACTGGAAATAAATTCTTGTCTCACACAGTCATTCCTGCCCACACTTCCTCTTCTCTCCATTCCTCCCAGCTTCCTGACACCTGCACTCTTGCAAAGATCTACTCCCCATCCTTTCCCTTCAGAAAGGAGGAAGCCTCCAAGAGACAATAACCGATATGACAAAATAAGATACAATAAGACAACAAAACTTAGTTTTCCAGTTAGGCAACAGTCCTAAATGATAAAAGCTAATGTAGCATTATGACAAATTGTGAAGTTCTGAGTTAGAATGTATTTATTCTAACCTATTCTAACTAGGTGGCAATTATCAGGCTAATTCAGTTGACAGAACACTTTGGGCCCTTTGATGCAGCCATATTCCATTTTGCTTATTTATTTATGTTTGAGTTTATGGAAAAGTATATCAAATTTACTTGGGAATTATGCTTCTGCAATTGCATGTTCATGTATGTAAAATATGCATGTTATTAATAAACACTTAAAGAAAACTAACAGTATAGACATGGAATGAATGCTTCACTGCTAAGAAGTTTAAATATGAATGAATATGTGGAGAAGGAAATCCAGTGCAAAATAAAACTGCATAAAATAGAGACTGGAATTTGGGGAAAGAGTTTTAGATGAAAAACCAGCGTGAACAAAAGGAACAGAACAATGTTATGGGAAGTATGACAGGCCAGTTGAGCTGGTACTGTGAATGTAGCTTAGAAAATAAGTTCAGATTCCTTGTGACACAGTATGCAAATGTGACAAGGTCATACTTGGAGGCAATGATGGCGTCAGAAAAGCCAGGCTGTCAAACCTTTTCTCTGTCCTTGCAAAAGAGCACGTCTGTCAGGGAGTTGTAAATGAGTTGAATTTGCCTAAAGTCTGGGCAGCTGGGAGACTTGGAAACAATCCAGCGGGTGCCTTGAAGTGAGCGCCAATCCATGGATTTCTGGATGCTCTTTGTTTGGGGGTGGGATATTTCTGGCTTCTCCTCAGAATATCTGTGTCTTCCCTTTCTGTATCTTAAGGTCCAGCTCCTCACCACCATCTCCCTAACTGTTCTGTCCTCGGTAATCACTTTGCTTTCTTAATACTACTAGTCCTAACAATTGAATAGAGGTGATTTCATGCAAATGTGGGAGTCACTGAAAGCATGAAGTGATGATTACAAATATGTGAACACATAGGCTGTGGATAAAGTCACTTTTATATTCATTTGTACACTAATAAGATAAACATAGTCATGATGGGAAGGGAAATTATATCAGATAATGAAGATAAGATTACTGTTATGTAAGGAGAAGAATATTGGTGAAATTATTAAGGCCACTCCACGTAGTTAAAAGGGAGGTTTATTTTGTGGGGTAACTTTCAAATGAAGGGGTAGGTTGCAGGCAAAGGTATAGGGTAGTCCGGCGGTGTTCTCTAGAGAACTCTGCTCGGTCCACCTCTAGCTTCCTGAGTCCCGGAACCAAGAGACCACCTCCTCCTGCTCCTCGGTCTTCCGCTCCTTCCTCTGCCCCGCCTTGTGGGCGTGATCATTACTGAAGCCTCAATGGGGGTTGGAACTTCCAGGCCAATGCTGGGATGGCTACCCACTACAGAAGAATTACAGGTTAGTTTGAAATCTTGAATTTGGAAACATCAAGGTGGCAAAATCTACAGAAAAGGCTCAGGTGGGCAGATTGAAAGTAGTGGTAAGGGTCAGGGAAGATGACATACCCTGAGAGGGAAGATGGATTACTGAGGTTGAGGCGGCAAGCATGGAGCTTTTGCTTTCATGGTGCATGTAGAAGCAACAGCTATGAATCAGGCATATTGGTGAGTACCTGTTCTCTGTATTTAAGATAATTTCTAAAAAGAATCATCTAATATTGAATCTGGTAGCATCAAGGACTTGTCCTTCCCAATCTCTATAACCACAAGGACTTCACCCTGTGGCTACTACAGGCATCGTCTAAGGGATTTTGTTATGAGGAGCTTAAAGAAATTAAGGCAGGTATTTAGGCCAGTCTCATCATCTTACTAAGGTGTGAATCAACTGCAAATTATAGAAACACTATGGTAGAAACCTTTCTGTGTAGGAGTCATGGATCTCCCAGCTGACTCAACTAAGCCCTATACTACTGTGGTTATACAGAAACACCTTCTTTCTTGGTTCTCTTACTCAGTACCAACTATAGTCTCGTTTTCAAGAGGATTCTTTTTTTATGAACTGAGTAAGTCCAATATCTAATTTTGATATTTTTGAGGATTAAATCTATACTCTTCAATAAGCCATTTCACTTCTCTGTCATTTTCACTTGATGCACAGGCTTATATTGGGCCCTAACTTATATGGCCTGGCATGGAGACACTATGGCTAGCTTCTTTAAGACATTCCTTTCAACTGATCTTTGTACTTTCTATATTCTCTTCTAAACAATAATTTTCTTTTCGCAAACACACAAACACCTACACACATATAATAATTATGAAGTTCCAATCTTGAAGCTTTGGGGGGATTTCTATTTGATTATTTTAAAAATAAAACTGTTGTCAGCTTTGTTTGTGGAGAGGGTTTAGAAGCTCTGTTTACTCTGAAAGTAATCACTTCTTGCTTCAAACTGCTTCACCAGTAAATAGAATATCTTAGGACATTAATTATATGGGAGAGACGTCAGCAAGAAGTAGCTGTTACAATCCATTACTGTACAAGAAATAGCAAGAGATGGGAGAAAATGTAAAGACAGAGATAATTGTTATAGCTCAGCTGTGAACAGGATTGGGATAGATGGATTGGAATAGTTTACCTTTCTCCTCCATAATAAACTCAAACACAGGCTGGGAGTGAGAATACAGAAGGGAGTCAGTGCCTCTCTGGAACACTGCAGACAAAATCAGAACCAGGCATAACTTTTGAAATATTGTGTACATTAGTAGTAAGTTAAAGTTATTTTTTTTTTTCTGTTTCTATGCCTGTGTAGTTTCCTATACAACATTTTGACTTAGTTTATACAAACCTTCCTTTATTCCTGTCCTTTTTTTTTCTTTCTTGGTTTTTTGAGACAGGGTTTCTTTGTGTAGCTTTGCGCCTTTCCTGGAACTCGCTTGGTAGCCCAGGCTGGTCTCGAACTCACAGAGATCTGCCTGGCTCTGCCTCCTGAGTGCTGGGATTAAAGCCATGTGCCATCACCGCCCGTCTATACCTGTACTCTTTAAAGCTGAACCACCCAGAGCTCCTGTTATATGAGGGCTGATTTGGATAACAGTGTGGCTAGATTTCTTCTTTGAGATGTATATCAACCTGCTGTCTTTACTCATCTTTGCTAGCTCAGGCAGCCATGGAGAGTGATGTTACCCACAGAATACAGTCTATGGACCCCAGATATGAGTCCTTTCATTTTACAGACATTAAAATCAAGACACAGAGATACAGTTCTTTACTCTGACCCATAATGTTGGATTCTGCTGAAGTTGTCCAAAGAGAAAGTCTTGGTTCAAATGTTCTTCTCTAGACTTTTGCTTATTCAGGGGAGAAATGGCAGAGTGCATGTCAGAGTCAGAAATACATCACATCCCACCTTTGTCCTCAAGGAGGATTTGATCCTGGTCCAGGTCAATATAATAACATACCCAATATTAAGTATTAGGATAATAAGCTCATAGGAGGTTTCATAGAGAAAAGCATGTACTCAAGGTTCTCATGATTTTCAGTTTAGAATTAAAGATAATAAGATGAAACACATTTCCTTTTTTCACCACTTACAGGTAGGTGATTCTGAGTAGTTATAGGGAGTAGAGGGAGAGCTGTACTCACTGGTGAAGAATCCCATTTATAAGAGGACAGAAACCTGTGTGACCACACAGCTCTCTGAAGGAGATTAAAAGCTAAAATGAGATGACACCTGGCCTATTATCCTTGAGGGCCAAGCCAGAAGAGAGGTGCATAGCTTTGTTTCCCAAGAGGGGGATAAAAGAGACTTGTGGTTTTGTATTGAAATGAAAACCTTATTGTAAGGAGATGTGGAGTGGTAGACAGAAAGAAAAAAGGAAGAAAATTAAGGGAAGCAATAGGAGGAGAGGAGGTTGTCCATTGCACAGAGTGAAAACAAACAAAACAGGAAAATATAAGGAACACTCTAAGTCCAAGTGTGATAGCATGAAACAGGGCAGACACTCCTGTCACATCTAATCATGGAATTCAGCCTGGTAGGCAGGATAGGACTCGGAGGACTGAGTATTGGATCTTAGGAATGTAGTTGGGCTCAAAGTACTGAGATTCAATAACTATTTCTGTTCCTCACCTCAGAAATTTAGGATGCATTGAAGATGTCACCCTTAACCCCATCCTGGAGTCTATACTAGCCTCATACTAGTGTTCAGTGATGAGACACTTTACCTGAAATCTCAAATTTGAGAAATGTTTTACCCAGTGTCTCTCACAGTAGAGCTGCATTCTCCTTCTTTCCTCCTTTTTGTTTTTTGTAATACAATCTACCCAGATAAATCTCAACTTCTTTTATTTAGAAGCAGCCTTCTTAGTAAACACCAAATAATAGTTCATTTTCACCATAAATGGTGTGTAATGAGGACTGAAGGCAGCCTATAGATGGTGTTTCCTGCATGCTAAAGTGTGTGCCCAGCTGTGGACACTCATCCCTTGTGGATGAGCATACGGTCACACGAAGCTATTAGGGAGGGGATCATACTGCCTTCTTCCCTAAGCATAACACTTCCGGAATGACAATTTCTTAGTAACTATTTTTTATTAACTTAGTTATGTGATATTTTTTCTTCTTTAAAGTCTGACATTAATTCGTCCAACTTTTCACAAAACACCAAACTAACTTTAATTTGAGGTTTCTTCCCTTCCCTTCTGAATGTACATCATAATTCAGAACAGATCATCTCAATGTACTTAATTATGGAACCAAAGTAATGAAATAGTTCAATCTCCTTAAAATCTAGAAAAACTGTGACAGGATGTTACAGCAAATATTATCGGATTAACAGCTTTTATCATATCTTCTCCACTGTTCAGCTCAAGAACACACGTGGAGACAGACCATGGAATACTATGGTTCAATTTTACCATTTTCTGATTTTTTGTTTTACAAAAGTGGACTCCGTACTCCATGCTAGTGGTGCTAGTATGATGCTGCATCATGTGGTCATAGGCAGTTACCCACGGCTCCCATCAGGCACACTATAAACGGGCACACAGCCATCACCCTAAAGTGTACCAAGACTCTGAGCTCTACTGCTTGGTCACAAATATCAAATGCGTTTGTGATCTATTTACTCCATCTATCAAAACAACATGCCATATTTGACAACACCACATTGGTATTACAAAGCACGGTGTTCTTGTAGTTGGATGTTTAGCTGTGGTCAGTGGGGCTAACTCACAGAACATGTGATGTTATATACTTCCCTTTGTTGGTTGGTTGTTTGGGTTGTTGACATTTAGATTTATCTGACCTCAAATTTGTAATCCTCCTACCTTATCCCTGCAATGAATATGGAGATCACTAGTGCCCACAAACACTCCAAACTTTTGTTTTGAATCTGGTATGTGTATTTATCTGTAGTGTATGTATATTCATGTGCATATAAACCAGATGTCTAAGGCAGGTGCCTTTTTCAATTGCCCTCTGTCTTATCTTTTTGGGGCAGTCTTTCACTAAACTTGAACCCACTGATTGTCTAGACTGCCTGGCCAGTGAGCTCCAGGGATCTTTCTGTCTACCCTTCTCCATTGCAGACATTATAGATTCCAAGCCTTTTTGTTTTAAGAAATCATGTACAATTTGTTAGGGGAAGTTCCAGAATTCTATCCTGCTCTACTTCCTTTAGAATCATATAGATTAAAATTACATAAAACATTTAAATAATTAGTCACTTGTTTAACTATCTATAGGACAATTGTTAACTTACCTTTATTAAATTTAAAACTTTCTTGCAGATCAGGCATTTTAATATGTCCTTATTAAGAAGTAATACATTTTTAGAAATTAATGTATCATATTGTTATATGCAAGTGGAACAGTATTTTTTTAAATTTTCTTTGATAATTCATACATATTCCATACATAGGACATTTTGAAAAAAGTACCCCAGTCACCCCTTCTCCAACCAACACTCTAATCCTTCTTTCTAACAGGTTATTCTGTATATGTTTGTGTATGTATATGTGTGTATACATGTGTATGCATATATATGTATGAGTGTGCATGTGTGCACATATGTGTATGTGTGTATATAATTATGCATATGTATGTGTGTGAAAATGTGTTTATGTTTGTGTATGTTATTGTGTGTGTACATATGTCCCACTGAGTTTAGTTGGGATTATTTTATGATTATTGATATGCATTTGTTGGGAGAGGGGAGTTATTCAGTATAGCACAGGTAACTACTCAGTGGCCACATCGCTGAAAGAAACATCTCTTCCTCTTCATTAATGCCATGGCTCTTCAAATAGTTCATTTAAAAAATACAATACAGTATATTTAACAAAAGTTTTTTCTTTTAACTATTACTAAGGGTATAATTCAGTGTTATGAGGCACAATTACAGTGCTGTCTAGAATTTATAACTATTTCCCAAAGTTTTTCATCATGCTATAAAAAGATTTCTGTATGCATCAAATGTAAGTCTGTTTTCCTCCTGCGTTGACTGTGTCTAATCTATTTTCTATACTTATGGATGTGTCTATTCTAAGTATTCCATGTAAAAAGAATGAAAATACTTGTCTTTTGTGTCTGGGAATTCAATTTTAAAAATTTTGAGCAACTTCCAAGCTTCTTTCAGTAGCAGCTTTGACACACAGCAGTAGCAGTTGCAATGAACGATGGTCGTAGGGTTCTTGTATTTGATTTTAACTTTTTTTCTGTTTGTGGTTTTATTATGGCTGTCTTAGTAAGTATGGAATAATCTGTGACTTTTACTTGACTTTACTTAAAGGTGAGTACTAGGAGCACCACACAATGCTCTTTCTCTCCATTTGCATATCATCTATGGGGCTATCTGAGTCATTTAATGATTTTTTAAATTGGGTTTTTTGAGTTTCTGTGATTGAGTTACAGGAATTTTTCATATATCTGGGCAGGATACACTTTTAAGATATATAATTTCCAACTATTTTATCACATTTAACTTGTCATTCTGCATTCTTCATAATGTCTTTTGGAAAAGTATTCTCAGTTTAACAAAGACTGAATTTTGTATTTTGCTCTTTTTGCTTGTGCCTTTGATTCCATATTAGGAATTAATTGTTATCCAAGATCATGAAGATGCATCTCTGTGGCTTTCTTGTAAAATGCCTCCAGTATTAACTCACGATCCAGTCATTGATCCTTTTACTTCTATGTCTATATTGTGAAAGGTAGGAATCTAAATTCATTTGTTGATATGAATATCAATTTTGCTGAAGCAAAATTTGCTGGAAAAGCTGTTGTTTTTCCTTACGAGTGGGCTTTACATTCTTGTCAAATTCAACTGGCTGAAACAACAGGTTATAAGTCTTGCATCATATTTGCCTACTTAGAGTTTTACCATGGTATTGATTAGTATAGTTTTAAAGCTAGTTTAGAAACTGAGGAGTGTGAATCCTCCAATCTTATTCTGCTCCTTTTAGAATGTTTTGTGCATTTTCTTCCCCTTATAGTTTTGTATGATTTTCTATTTGCACAGCGAAAAATATCAGAGTATTCACAAGCATGGTTTTGAAACAGTAGATAGATTTGTATATTAAATTTTCAATAATCTTGCTTTTTAATCCACAAATACAGGATGGCTTTGCATTTTATTTATGTCTTTAAATTTGTTTCATATTTTGTTGTTTTCAGTCATGTTTTTGTTGCTTTTTATAAAAATTTAATGATGTACATATTTTTGTTGATGAAATTTATATTTAGACAATTTTAAAATTTATGAAAAGCATTCTGACTATTCTGTCCGACCATCTCCTAATCACCCCTTCCCACTCCATCTCCTCCCCACAAAGCTCTCTTTCATGTCATGTCTTCTTTTTATTTTTTTAATTTGTGATCCACTGTATTTGAGCACTGCTGATTGTGTGATCATGGGTTTGGTGCTATCATTTGTACCTGGTGGGATCAGCAGTGGGTACAGCTAAAGACAGAAACTCTCAGAATCTATCAATACCAGTAGTTCAGAGGTAAAGAGTGTGTCCCATGAGCTCCCCCTTACATGACAGATCATATTTTTATATCCCTTTTACCCCAAACTTAATTTTATTCTCAGTACTTTCCTCTGGTATTTTATTTTTCTTGATGCTATTTTAGATGGAATGCATTATTAATATCCTCTTTGGTTTTTTGTATAGACATGGAAACATGGCATGTTTGAAAGCATAAGGATTATAAATACAGATATTCTCAGCAAAGAATCTGATGATTTTGCTCATCAGCCTTAATAATCTTCTTGTGCAATCACAGTGGGTTTTATTAGTGAGATCATATCGTTCACATTGAGACAGTTTGCTCTCTCATTTCTCTTCAGCTATCTATCATTGGTATTGTTTTGTCTAGATTATCTGGTTAGAATATTCTGTATACTTCTGAAGAGTAGTGGCAGAAGCGTCCAGCCTTGTCTTAGTTTTAACCCAAAGTGAAATATTCTACTTACTATTTATTGAGTAGAGTCAGCTACTGGATTCTGTAAATCTCCTTCATTGTGTTGGACATTTTACTTTATTTCTGGTTTTCCAAGGGCTGTGACTAGGAACATGTATTTCATTTGTCAAGAGAGAATTAAAGTCAATTAAAGTGATAATTCATTGTTCCTTTGATTATTCATATGATGTGCCATACTTATTTCTTGATGTTGAATCTCCCTTGAATCTCTGGAGAGGCTCCCTCCCTCTATTTCCTGTCTAACCTGGTTTTCATGTCATCCTAACTTGATCTTTCCAACATTGTGCCTTGGCCTTGGTTGTATCATGGGAAGCCCCCACACATCACACACACACACGCACACACACACACACACACACACACACACACACACACACACAAACACACACACACTCCCTTTCTTAATAGAAATGGCAGGGTCTCATATGGCAGTGAGCCTGGGTCTGGTGAGTGGCATTGTGATTCTGGAACCCTTTGTAATAAAAGGAGAGTTGTGTGAAAGTTTTCATTGCTAGAACATGTCAGGAATAAAGGAACTCAAGACATACAATACATTTTCACTTCATGTAGTAACTAAACATACATTGGCCCTTCTAAATTATTTCTATTTGGCAGTCAAATTTATATTCTGCTGACATGGTAAAGTACATGGGATGACTCACGCCTCTAATTATCTGTGTATAATTATGCATCAATAATTGTACATATTTATTGATAGACAATTTCTCAACCTTACTATTTTTGGTACAAAACTGTTAGGGGTCCATTCTTATGAGATAGTAGTAATTCTCTGCTCCTATCCTACTCACCATTCTGCCACACTATTGATGGAAAAATTTGATCATATTTTGATTGCATATTTATTTTGCTAGATCTTAGTGTATGTTTTTATCTGTTGGATGTCAACTGTAATAGGGCATAATTAGAACATGAAGAGAGTTTTTAGTTCTCTTAAGAACTATAACATTCTGATATCACTCACTGATCACATTAATCTAGTAACTGACCTGTCAGAGCTTAATGATTTTGTTCATTTGTAGACTGTTTTAAAGTAGTGTTTGGAAAAGAACTTCTGACACAAGAACATTCAAATCACATGTATAATTACTGTGAAGATCTATGGAAATATTATAATCCACAATCACAGCTTATACTAGGATTGAAAAGTCAATTGTTAGGCTCTGAAAATTAAGTGCCAGACAGTACATAATAGTGCTGCAACTTTTTTACTCAGCTGCCTTTGATAGAATACACAAAACTGATTTTATCTTGCATTGTCACAATGTCTCAACCAATGTGACTTTTTCTCATATCCTAAGGGTGCAAAGCATAGGAATCAAGAGAACTGGGATAATATATGGATTTTCACTATTGTTTCACTACATATTAATATTATACATTTTTAATTTAAAGAATGCATTCATATGAAAATAGAACACTATATGAAATAGGAATTTTTAAAGAGTATATAGGTAGGACACACTTATAAGGAATACATGAGATATAAAAAGCAGGATACATAATGATTTTAATTGTGCAGACTGAGCAGATTGCCTTTATGTATCTATAAATACATACATATATATATATATATATATATATATATGTAGTAAGAACTAATGGAAAAGAGGAAAGAGACCATTAATTTTAAAGAGTGCAAGGAGTTTTATATGGTCAAGTTTTGAGTAATAAAAAAGAAGTAGGCAATGATGTAACTATTATAGTCACAAAAATTAAAGACGAAATGAAAAGAAAAGAAAAGGGGCTTAAGTACACCAAAAGTAAACAAGTGACATAGGAGAGTGAGTGTAGTCACAGGGAAAAAGGAAACAATTCTCAACTGAAATAAATTTGAAAATTTCTCCCAGCAATCGGGTAAAATGAAGTAGATATTGCCAGAATACTTAGAGGTGTTTACAATAGAGGCATTTTGAAAAGAAATACTTCTGAAATCATAAAAGCATTTGAAACTAAAAATTTAAAAGCTAAGGATGTCGCTTATTAAGAGGGAAGTTTGAGTGTGTGTGTATAGGCACAGAGGGAAGAGTACTAGCCTTGTTTTAAGCCAAGCCAAGTGGCAAGAAACCACAACCTAATAAATATTGTAAATGGTTTTAGTTGCCAAAATAGAGACCTGTTTGATTTTTCTTAAAATACTGATAGAAGAAAAAATAATGAACATACAATGACAAGAAAAAATTATAATATTTACTTTGTGTCACAGTTCTCCTCACTAACATAAAACTTTCTGATGTAACAAAATCAGGGTCAATCTCCAAGTCACCAGAATTCACTTTGTCCAAATTCAAATGAATAGAGGAACATCACAGGCATTTTGTGATGTAATTAAAGAATAAGAAATGTAAAGATTTTTCTCAGTATATTCTCAACAACTATTGAGTGAAAAATGAGACAAGACTGGGGACTTCAGATGAGGTATTATCTAGATTGAGGGATATCTGTGAATTTTAGTATGATTTTTTCCTTACAATTTAGAAGTTAGTTTCAATTATACTCTTAATTCTATGATGTTTTTCCACATTGCACATAGCTTATCTATCATCAGCTTTTTTTTACATTTTATATTTTTCAGAATCATGAATTATGTTTTATCATTCTGTTTGTAGTTTGTTCTAAGACAAAAATCTCGCTATAGAAAGTCAAGGTTGGTTTCAGCTTTCCATCCTTTGTCCCTGAGTTCTCAGTCACTAAAACTATAAGAATGAACAACGAACAGTTTAATCCAGAAAACTCCAAAGAAATGTTTTCATTCATAAGTCCTTGATAATTTATGGTAAAATTGGATGTTGAAATTTCTGAGGAAACTTTAGGCATTTTAAAAACAAGAATAGGTTTACAGATATGATCTTTTATCTTAAATGATTTTTGTAGCTGGCTGATTACTAAATGGGAACACACTATATTTTGAATTAAAATGATAAAGCTAAAATGTTCCTACAATGAAATGTATAATTTTTCAAATTTTGGTGGTAGCAGAATTTTGAACTTCCTGTCTATATTAGTATTTTTTAAACTTTCTTAGAAAAGAATGCATTTTGTAATGAATAAAATCTGTGAGAATGAATAAATACCTAGTATTTTTTCCTAGTAATTTTTGTATGACTTACTGCTTATGCAAATTTTATTGTTGTGTTAAATATTGTATAACTATCTTGGAGAAATAACACAAGCAGAAACAGGTGTTTCTTGAATTTGAGTGCAAGTACCATATTTTAATAAACAAGTGACAGCTACGAAAATGTGAATTTAAATCACCTAATGTTTAATATTCATTTACAAGGAAAACACACAAATCAACAATATGGTACAACTTTAGGACTTGTTAATGTGCCACTTATTGTTGCTCTGTTTCTATTAGTTCTTTTTCTATGAATAGCACACAGATATATATTAATAGCTATGATTTTCAGTTTCATTATAATTCCATTTCCAAAAGTCATTTAGCTCATTGTCTAGAAATAGGAAGTTAGCAGAGTTTGAACAATCAATGCTTATGAGTTGTAGCTCAAAGCAACAGAGAGAGAGATTTTGATGTACAGTCACTACCTTGGACGATACTACCTGCATATATTCTGTGACATTCAGTAGCCTGTGTGTGGACTGAACCCTATTCCCATTGCAAACATAGTTTGACAAATAAAGTGCAATTTGAGATTAAGTGTGTTTCTGAAACATTGGAGGTTTCAGCTCAAATTGGGGTTTTATTGTTATTTTCTGTGTAATTTTTTTAATTGTGAAGCTGTGAAGTTATTAGAGATTTTGAAAACTGATTTCCTTGTAAATCATTTTCAGGAACACTACCCAAGGACAAGGTAGCAAATTCTTAGAAATGCTTTGAAAATGAAACAAAGTGGTGTATTCAACATTCCCAATGGCTCTTCTAACAAGTTTCAAAATATCATTCCCATGTATTAGGAACTATGTGGATGGCTTATGCAGCTGGAGTTTTACTTCTGTGATCCAGAAAGGCAGTTGATTGTTTCTTCCTAGTTAATATAAAATGAAACTTTAATGAGATACCAGTACAAAGCCAACTCCCCAAAGTTTTTGGAAGTTTGCAGTGTGAAGTGATGAAGATATGGAAGCAGTGGCAACGGGAGAGTGGCTGAGACAACAATTTAAAACCTCACAAAACAGTCTCTCTAAAAAAGGATTGCAGAGAATGATCAGTGAACTGGAATTGATCAATTGCTTTTAGAAGACTAGTGGTTAGCACTGTGATCATCTCTGGTTAGCACTGTAATAACAATTTAAATGGAGAGGTATTTCTGGTGTGAGAAAGAAACACTGATTTTTTAACTAAAAATATTTTTATAAAAGTATTTTTGTATATAGAAAAGGTTAACAAAGTTTTTCCAAATAAGAGTTTAGTTTTGAAGGAAAAATATACTGTGTTTTGGGTAACAAGAAAGCCAACCTCCCTGTTGCTGGGGGAGAAAATGTTGCAAATCAATAGTGGGTGCTGTGTACCGCAGTGAAAGAGAATGTCTGTCTTCCTCTGACCACCTATAAGCAATGTTGGCTGGAAATGTCATCAGTGACCAAGTCTAGACTTGTAGGAGATGATGCAGAAAGATAGAAAAAGTGACCATGTCAAATGATATGCCATCAAACACCTCTCTGGTTCCTTATGATAGGCAGGTGTGATTGTCTGATCCAATAATATGCTTAAAAATTACCTAGAAACAAGTGGGAAGTGGTACACAGGAGAAACTAGTGAGGACAAATCCACCCAAAAATATGTGTGCTATTTAGCCACAGGACTGTGAAGTTCACAGAGAATGCAGAAAACCATGATCTTTTTTTAAATACAGACTTTTTAGCAATGTAAATAACAGTAAGGAAAGTTGAGGAGAATTTGAAGCTACTAATTCCATAAAATGAATTTGATATATTTACTCCCTTGTTGGTACACAAAGCATAGCTGATTCTAGGTAAAGCTGCATATTTCAAGAATATTGTGTATATGTTCAAATACAAAGGTGCTTCTGTCATTCAGAAGACATGCTTGTAGTGAGGACTGAAATAGGCTTTTGTTGACAGCATTTTCCTTGGATGCCATCAGAGGTGAAAGGCTTGTACACAGCCAAATATGTATCTTACTAATGATAAACACTGTTTGTGGCCTAGGAAACAT
This sequence comes from Onychomys torridus, assembly GCF_903995425.1. Lineage (NCBI taxonomy): Eukaryota > Metazoa > Chordata > Mammalia > Rodentia > Cricetidae > Onychomys > Onychomys torridus. The sequence continues at coordinate 17,469,109 of NC_050455.1, forward strand.
AAAGTCAGGCTAACACTTGTACCATTAGTCACCAGCACATGTTCAAGTGAAACTACAAGGAATTTTTGTTAATAAATGAGTGTGTGCCAGCAGGTGGGAAACAATGTAGAAGTTCATTCTCAGGAGAATTTCCAAGAGTGGAAGATGCCCGGCTCTCCAAGACTTGCCACAATTACCATTCATCTTAAGAGTTCAGTTCAGCTTTACTCATCCATTCCTCAGAAACGTTGTAAGCACTCTTTTCCAGATAAGACTGGGTGTGGCCAGACTTCAGAGGAGTGAGAAGACCTCTGTGCCTATACAGGAATTTGCATCTAGAGGAGACAATACCACGCGTTGGCATTTTTTGTTAATTTGCTATGTGCTAGGCTTTGCTTGGTGTGCTAACCCAAAGTCAGGAAAGGGCTCAATTCTCTCTGGGAGAAGAAAAGGGAACAGCATTAATATGAATAGTGAAATACAAGAAGAATTTAATCAGGCAGAAAAGAGAACAAATACATTTAGATGGAAGAAGCAGTAAGTACCTCTATGTTTCAATATTATCACATGATAACAACAAAAGCTGGGCAGGGACATGCTTATGATGTGTAGAAGAAGATGAAACAGGCTGAAGTTAGTGATGGGAGAAAGTAGGCATTTGGGAATGAACGAGCTGACCTCCTGGGAGATCTATCAGAATAGCAGGACTATTTCTTTCACTTAATTCAATCTCTAAAAATATACTAGAAGGCACCTATCACTTCCACCATTTCACATACATGAAAATAGGTAACAATAGTAATAATTATAATGAAGTTTCATATGCACATTAAAGAGATAGAGACTCCAAAGTTCCTTTTGGTGAGAGATTCTCATGTGGTATCCAAAGAGGTTCAATGTCAGGTTATGGTGTGGTTCACTCTTTGACTGATAGCTGCTATGAGTTAAAATACATCTATATTTAGTTCATCCACACATTCAAAAGTGATAATGTGGGATGAAGTAGTTTTTACACAGACTGAGACCAGAACTGGAGTCTTTTCAAAATCTCGACCAGCTGCTCTTTGTCAAGAACACCGAGGACTGGAGAATAAAAAGCAGGAAGCCTTATTCAACAACATAAAGCAGAAAGCCTTAGCCATATCCACCTGCAGAGGCTGTGCTCTTGAAGCTCTGTGGTGATAAGGAATCCTGGAGACAGGGGTATTCTATGATGGCTACCATCGCAAGATATGAACCTGGATTATGGCATATATATATATATATATATATATATATATATATATATATATATATATATATATATATATATATATACATCATACATACACATACCAAATGGACTAATACGTAAAGGCCCTGATGATGCCATCTTCCAAAGACATCAAATTATTGCCAAATGCAGAATATGTAGCAATCTCCCTCTTCAAGGTCTGATTAACTCCCTGTAAAGGCACACAAAGAGTCAGTCATCCCATGTTGGTGACTAAATTCAGTCTATAGCTAGTCCTGACACTGAGAAATTGGGATTAATAAAATCTTCTACCCCAATTAATCATCTGTTCTTGAGTGAAGCAGCTGAAGGCATCAAACCTCACATCTTACCAAGACATGCCACCAGTGAAGAAATTCCAAGTGGTTTTGTAATTCTGAGAGTAACTGGATATGTGTGTATATAGCTATATATTAGTATGTATATAGAAATGTGTATATAAGGATCTTTGTGAGTGTAAAAATAGATATGTGTGTATAGATATAAATAACATGTGTATAAACATGTTTGAATGTGTATTGGAACATGTGTATAAAGATTTCTATACATATGTATAAACAGACATATATATGAAAATGGGCCATATTATTTTTATTAAATTGCTACTAACCATATGAAAATTCCAAGAAAACTTTTTGATAACCCTTAACTATTGCATAAACATGCTTTTAGAAGTGATAATTTAAAAAATGCCAGAGTGATCAATCAAGAAATCAAAAAAACGTACTTCATGAAATTAAACAGAGAAATAACAAAGCAAAACAACATGCGGCTGTACCTTCAAATCCAACCATTTCTAGATATGGCTGAAACATTGGCTCTAGGGTGAAAAAGCATTTGATTCCAGCCATACTTAAAAGAAAAATAAAGATAAAAACAGTTTCAGCTTCCCCTGTCATGTTTCCAAATCTGCAAAGCACAGGAGCAAATCAGGCACCGGTGAGAGGCCGTGAACTGGCTCTCTGCCATGTGTTTCCCTCTAGGCTGGCCAGAGAGTGCCAAGCAGTGTTGGATATACCTCATGAATGCACTTTTACCCGAAGAGTGGCAACCCAACAGGGGTCTACTGATCATAAACACATCAAGCCCACATGTCTGCAGCCAATGCCCATTACATCGAGAGCCCCTTCTGCCTCCTAGGTAGCAATGTGCTTTGAAAAACTGGGCCAGGAGGTCTTTTGTGGGGCTGCCCTGAGCCAGCTTGCTAACACATGTCTGTGCCCAGGGTCTCAGCTGCTGGATGTAGATGGGTATGAGCTCACAGCACTGACATGGATAGCAAGTAGTTTTGTTTCTAAATCCACTGGATTATCATCTTGAATTATCTATAGATACTGCAAATTCACCTAGATTATCTAAAGATACTACAAATGAGTAGATATGTGCTGTTTTCTTAGTCTTGATGTTGCTTTTTGTTGTTGTTACCTCAAATATTTTTGTCATTAATATTGATCCCCTCTTGTCATTTTTCTCCTATATTTATATATATTAATAGGTGAACAAGAATTCCATATCTGTTTCCAACTAGATTCTTAAGAGCATTAGGGCAATAATACAGTTAGCTATCTTACTCAGCCACAGCCTCTAACAAACAATAATGAATGGAATGTTACTTAAATCCCATTTTGCAGGCTTTGTATGCAACATAACCACTATGGAACATGTTATTTTTTGTTGCTGTTGTTGTTGTTTTGGTTTTTTGAGACAGGGTTTCTCTGTGTAGCTTTGTGCCTTTCCTGGATCTTGCTCTGTAGACCAGGCTGGCCTGGAACTCACAAAGATCCTCCTCCCTCTGCTTCCCAAGTGCTGGGAATAAAGGCATGTGCCACCACCGCCTAGCTACATGGGTTCTTTTAATATTATCTTTCCAGAGGAACTTTAACTCAAAACATTGAGTTGTTTGCTCAGGATCTCATGTTTAATAGTAAAGTCAAAATTCATATCAATGCCTTCATACTCCATCATCAATATAAGTCACATCTGTGGGTCTGTAGCATACTTTGAAGAAGTAGTTATAGTCCTGATGATATTAGTTTCCAAGAGGCCATCTATCTTGAAGTCAAATTCTATGAGACTATATCAATATTTTGCCTAAATGTTTATGTCTCTAATTTTTTCCAGTAATATAAATTCAAATTAAAATAAATAATTTCTTTAAAACAATTTTATTTAGAGGATTATTTTATTTCTATCATTTGAAACTATTCCTTAGCTCCATAGCCAAGTCATGTACTGAGGGCATTTGTCCCAATCACCTTAGTTCAAGTTGAGGTAGGAGTCTGGAGTACTGCCACCACAGAAATCTCCCATATATCACTGCTTCTCAACTCTAGATTCAGGATGCCTATGTCCACAGGCTCTCTGGCTGATCACTCCATTGGTTTGCCTTCCTGAGGGGACTTATTAAGCTTATCCCTTTTACCTCACTGTTTTCAACACAGACTTGCTTGAGGACTAGAACTCTCTCATCACCCTGAAGGCAACAGCTGACATCCCATAAATAAAAAGTCTTCAGCCAACTGTGGCTTGTTATTGATCCCCTACCTCCCCATCGTGACACTATAGGCAAGTCAGGTACTTGCTTTTCTATGACAGCTTTCATGCTCTCTTCAGTAAGATGAAAAAACAGAGACTGGACTACTCTGAGGGACCATGTGCAGAGTACAGAACAAGCCATAATAAAGCAGAGGAAGCAGTGTAAGGGCTGGCTGGGCCACATCCCATGGAAGTACTGCGTTCAGATGTGTTACACAGAGGTCCTATCTCCCTGTGATGGAGGTCGCAGTCCTATGGGAAATACTGCTCTAATGCTGAGAGCTAGACGAGCTCCTAGTTTCAGGGATTCAGCACCAGGCTGTGTCTCTTAAACAGTACAATCCTGGGTTTCACATGGTCACAAGCACCCTTGTAACAACTGCAGAATCAGCAAGAATCTAGTAATTATTAAATACCCACGATTGTATTGATGCTATGCTAGTGGATTGGGGTGTGAAATCAATGCAATCTCAGCATAGCCTCCTCAGTTTTACATAGTAAACTGTACACATATTCTGGATTATGAAACTGAATTGTATTTAGGGGTAACTGCCAAAACACAGGTGATAAATAACATTAATACTTAATCTCAACTTTATATAACTTTCAAACTTGTCTGGGCTAGGAAGGACACAATTATATATTTATGCACCCAGGTATCTGGGAATGTATTGTGTACATATGCATGCACGCATATATCCATCTTTCTATCTATCTATCTATCTATCTATCTATCTATCTATCTATCTACCTATATATTCATATGATATATTTTCCTAGACAGAGCATGGCAGGACCCACTTAAACTATACTTACTTTGGAGCTCATTTTTCATATACTGTACTGCTTTCTAAGCATAGATTGATCTGGGGCTTTGTTCTTACCCTTTGATAAATAAATTGGATCATCATGCAAAGCAACAGAAGTGCCTATAAAGAACCAAAGTATTTTTTTCACTCAAACATACATACACTCAAAACAACAGTGGGCATCACAAAACTTTGTTTTACCTCTCCAGAGATTTTATTTTTGTCAGCTACATTTAGAAATCTTTTAAATCTTTTACTTATGCTTGAAGCGAATATATTCTCATCCCTTCCTCTTTATACACACTAAAATGGAATGGAATTGGGTTTAAAAGCAGTGTATTCTTTGAGGCAAAATAAATTACAAGCAAGTCTTGCAGATAGTAGCTAGGTAAATTGATTTCTGTGTACAAAATGTCCTTTGCCTGATTTCTTGATAAAATTTTAATGTTATACATGTTGGAACTATTAAACATATCCTCAGAGCAGGGACTTTTATTGGTGTTGCAGTTTTTCTTTTATCACTTGTTTTGTTAAGATTTTCACAATATGTTGAAAATTGGAACTGATTATGCTTCTGAGAAATAAGATGATAACCATTACCAAAGGGACTTTAATTCTATATCTTTGCTTGCCACTACATTACTAGGTCCAAGCATGGGAGGCAACCAAGCTCATAGGGTATTCTCTATGTGAAAGTGACACAGAGAATTTCAAGTCCTGTTACAGATGGCCTTGCTATCAGTGAGAACCCAAAGATTTTCAAAAGTAATGAGTTCAGTACAGAAAAATAGGCAAGTCATATATAAACAGTGATCAAGAACTATCCTCTAAGCAGATTGTGATTGAGATAAATGTTTCACAAGATGAAGGGTATGTCTCAGGTAAAACAGCACTTATCGCCTTGTATAGTCAGCTAATAATAATTTATTTATATCTTTTCCTCTGCAGTTGTATAGTTATGTTCCTGTGTGGGTGACCTTGCACACCTGAGTGGTGGAAGCCTGAGATGAATATTGGCTGTTTCCTTCAGTCTCCTTACCTTATTGTTGAGATGAAGTCTCTTACTGAACCCAGAACGTGTTGGTTTGAGTAGACTGGCTGACCAACAAGCTCTAGGTATCCTTCAGTTTCAATCTCCAAGTGCTAAGGCTACAGGTATGTGATACTGTGTCTACATTTATATATGGGGCTTTGGAGTCAAACTCATGTGAACAACTGGCCAAAAAGAACTTTATAATCTGAGCCATTTGCTCCTGCCTGACTTTAAGGAACATGAAGACCTTGTAGCTTGTAGCTAATTAACTTGTAGCTAATCCTCTACACAACCACCTTAAGGTGTACCTATTCTTAGATGCATCCATTTTACTGACCTAGAATATTCTCTTATCTTTTTTCCAGTATTCAGAATCTCACTTCACTCTTGAGATTCATATCTGCCCCAGGCAATGATTTATGTCAATAAAGTAATTTCTCCTTTAACTGAACACTTTTGTAAGAATATATTAAAAGACCAAGAAGAAAGATAAACACTAGAATTAAGAATCTAATCAAAGATTATTTAACCACTTCTTTTGTCAAAAGAAGCCTCTAGACTTAAAGGAAGTCCCCAAGATAGCATGAGGTTTTCAGAACTTCAGTTCGAAAATTTGACTTTCTTGTGATTAGTAGATAAACTCTAGATACATGTGACATTTTCCTTGAATTTAAATGTTATATTAAGAATAAAGACAACGAAGCAATATTGTCAAATTATAGCTTTAACTTGCTGTTTGTTAAGCCTTTGAACTAAATGCACCTTGATTTCATTTATACATGTTTTTCTTAGATATATATTCCCCCCTGACATCCAAGGAAAACTTTTTGATTTTATTTACACATATTTTTTATTAGATATAGTGCCTCCCCTTAGCCTCCAAGTGAGACTTTGTCTTCCAATAAGTAGCATGAGATGGGAGAATGTGAAAAATAATAACCATCCTTATGTGACTCAGTGACATATAATTGCTTCTGCACAGACATGTTCATGGCTCTTGATCTAGCACCCAGAAGTCATGTGTTGTATAGAGTCATTTTTAACTTGACAAAATATTGAGTCAAGTTATAAAAAATAAAGAGATAGTCATTTATATCTAAAAAAAGATAACAAAGCAGGTATCCATAGCAAAGTAAAATGCCCATGACTAGGTACTTCTAAATTGTGTTTGTATCTTCACAGAAATGGCTTATATCTTTCATGGGTATACAGACTTGTAGACTGTGTTGCACTAGACACTATTCCAGAACCTAAGACACAGTATAATCAGAGGATAGATGAATTGGTGTCAGTCTGTGTTTCCTAGGTAGCTGTGACAAAATGCAAGTTGACTTCCTTGAGAAAGGTGCCTTAGTTTGTTTCTCTATTGTGAGAAACCATGGCTAAAACACTGTAGGGAAGAAAGATTCATCTTATCTTATACTTCTAGGTAACAGTCCATTACTGTAGGAAGGAAGGTAGAAATTCAACACAGGATCCAAGAAGCAGGAACTAAAGCAGAGGCCATGGAAAAATGTTGCTTACTGGATGGCTTCTCATGGCTTGCTCAACTTGCTTTCATATACAACCCAGTGCAGTGCTACCTGTGCAGAGGGATAGCATGGGCAGAAGTGGCCTGGAACCTCTAATGTTAATCATTAATCAAGAAAATGTCCCTAGACTTACTACAGGCCAATAGGATGGAGACATTTTCTCATTTGAGATTACATATTTTCAGAGGACTCTAGCTGAGTCAAAAAACCTAACCAGCTAACTAGCCAAGACTTTTGGACACAATGGTTGATTGCTATTTTTCTGACACTTCACTGAGAAGTATGGGACCAGTGTTTATATGCACAAACACAAAGAAAAGGCTGAGTTTATGCATGAGGTGGCTATCCACATGTGAATAAGGGCTTACATTTAAAATGATGATAATGGAATGAGCTTATTTTATGTTAACTCCAGTAAGAGAATGGATATCAGGATAGGTGTGTCTCTGAGGGGATTTCAGGAAGACTGTGTAAAGGGTCATTGTCACTAAGGTGATGTGTTAAAGTCCAGCCATAAGACTCAGCAACATGGCAGATAAAGCACAAACTCTACTGCTTCTTTATAAAAGCTAGATCATCCCCCTTCTCTTCTTCCTAACTATTAGAACTCCAGCTGAATAATATAAGTATGTTTCCTGCTTCTTCACCATGTACATGGTATGGCATGGCACTTAGACTGCTCTACATGCACGAGCTAGTTCTCATAAAAAAAGAGCTTTCCTTTATACAGGAGGTATTGGTTCTATATCCCTACAGAACTCTAATACAGAATGTACTAGACAAAGCAGATAAGCTCCATACCTTAAAATGAGATCATTTGTAATAGAATTATCTCATGAAAATGTAGACACAACCCAAAGGCACAATATAATTTATAAGAACCTCATTGTGTGGGAACTATAATAAGAATTTTCATGGTAGGAATATGGTTATATGCATAAAGGAAATGGTTATGCATGGAAAAGAAACACCCCTGTAAGAAAGAGAAGAAAGCAAGCATGGGATAATATTATGGCCCAGAGCCAGCCAAATTCAGTCCACTATCCTCTGAATCCTGCACAGACTTCAGGGAAAAAATGAGTTAAATACAGCTTCATGTTGTTCTATTAAATGTGGAAATGACTGCCATATACCTGCTAAGAACCAATTCTATATACATGTGCATACACACACACACACACACACACACACACACACACACACACACACACACACACACACTTACACCAAACCTCACATATATTAGTACCTTGGACAGGAGAAGGCTTTCAGGAAAGCCTTAAAATGAGAACCCTTCAGTAGTTGTTGGGCCTTTGCTATCTTTGCACTGCATCCCTGTCTAATAGAAGTGGGGGCAGTCTACCACTATTGTTCTGCTGGGTAAAGAGATAACATTCTCAGTCTGTGCAACACCTCCTTTATCTTTGCAGGCCTAATGTCTCAGCTCATTCTTTGAGCTTGTGGACTATTTCTTACTTTTTTTTTTCTTTCATATATCTTTGGTTTATGAGATCCTTACTGATTTCAGAACTTGGAACTTTGTACTTTTTGCTCTTTGAATTCCTTCTTTGTTCACTGTTAACTGGTTGTCTTTAAAAGTGTTTCTGAAGCATTTGAAAACTCCACTTTCGCTCTTTTAGGAGTTCAATTCTACTTTAGGGGCCAATAATGATTGGAGTTTCTTTTCTTAGATTGTTTGGTCATTTAATGGTATCATTACATGCATTTTTCTTCATTCTACACAGTCTACAAAAGCAAGCTTCCCTTATGTGAGAGTTTTAAAGTTAATGTAAATATCTTATTCATTATGCTTTATTCATATTTTGTTTCTTCATTAGTAACACACACATTGTCTATACTTGCAAATGTATTATAAGTATTACTGTGAAGAAAGCTCCTGAGAAAGCAATATCAACCAGGAACATAATAGTAAATGTAATTAAAGTATACAGATAGCATATAACTTGAAGTTTTGAGACTAACTTAAACATGAAGTTGTCACAACACAAATTCTTAAATTAAAATATGTTGCAGAGATAAGATTTTCAAGGATTTGACATTTTTTAAAACACTCTGAATGGACATTGTATTCACAAAAATGTGCTAAGTATAGGCAAGGGCTAATATCTAAGGAACACTCATTTTCCTTTACCTCCATTGTGCTTATTATCAAGATTAGAAGCTCATATTTAAGAGCAAGGAAAAGATGAGAATGTACCCAATGTGCAGAGCACAGCAGGAGGATGTGCTGAATTTTCCATCTAAGATCAGTGATGAGGGTGTATCCTGTGTGGAAGTATGCAGGGTAAAGCAGTTCCATGGGAAGGATCCTCGTCATATTCCTAACATTGACACTGCTGTACACAGTGAGGGAACTGCAAAGCAGTTACAGCTAAAAGATAGCACTGGGTTCAAACCCCCTATGGACCAAGAACAAAAATTATACTTTCATAGACTACAATGCAATTTCCAAGGAAAGATATCATTTATAAAAGACTATGTAAATATGATAAGCCCCAAACAGACCTTATCTGTTTCCTCGATGCTGATACAACACCATCTGTCTTATCCTGGAATAAGCCATTTTTCCCTAAGTAACATTTTAAATTCATTTTCAAAGAATGTTTAAGCAATCTGGCAAGTCTTTAGGATATACTGAAGATGTAGATTCTCCAGACACACTGACAATTTCACTGGGATCCTTTGAACACAGGTCAATTGTGAATGCACTCTTGTGCTGGGACTTGCAGATACTGGGTCCAGGGCATCACTGAAAATTAGTTGGTGGTACTTTTCAAACTCTCCACTGTCCAACTCTGTCAGACATTTTATCACCAAGGCCTTGAATGATAAATTAAAACAGATAGATGAATTTTGACAGTGGGATTTTAACATGTCTGTAACATGTCACTCAACATAATGGCAATGTTAAGAAAGCTCTGTAAGTCAAATATTAAAATGAGACATTCAGTTGGTTAATGATTTTCTCATCTCTGAACATATCCAAGATGTGGACTTCTAAGTGATAGATTTTGTGCTAAAGCTCTAGAAAGGGTAGTGAATCCTAACTCACCAGGAATACTAGTGATATCAATAATGTGGCCTTTCTTTTGTATCTCATATATTTTGTTGATATCAGGCTACTGCTTATCACAATATTAAGAACAAAAGCTTCAACTCGTTGGGCTCATAAATTGAGATTCACTTAATTAATCAGTTAGTTAATTTATCAATTAAATTGCAATAAAACAGCTACAAAGAACAAAAAAATTTACAGTACTATCTATGTAAATTTCTCCTGACTTCTCCTTGTGCTTCTTAGCTCACTGGACTCCAGCAGCATCTCTGCCATGGAGTTACTTCACCTCCAGTTGTGGTCAGGAATTCCAAGGGTGGATTTCTTACTTACTGCTAACATTGCACAAGAGTGACCACATGCAAACCACCCACTCAAACAATATTAGTAATGCATTTACTACCAGATTGAAGTGCTTTAAACGTTCGGAGCAAACACATTTGTTTATTTCTTTCTTAATTTGCCAGGCCACTTTGCTGGCAGAGTCCAAAGCTGAGGAATCCAAGAAGTATTGATTTCTTTTTCCATGATTATTTAATTGGTTAAAGTGCGAGCTACTTGCAAGCCTTAAGACGCTGGTTACATTTTAATAAATGTCCTTTGTGGCCAATCAATACTTCTTAGCGCCCCCACCCCAATAAATAAATAAATAAAAATGCTGTTCTCTCTGAAGTTAATGGGGGAAAATCTTTTTACCATCATCATCTATTGTAGCAAACAAGAATATGAAAAGTGTTAATGAAATGACCAACTGTCTATAAAATAAAAACCTTGCAAGACAGCCTCCTTTCTTTTCTTAATTTGATGAAACAAAATGGAAAATTGCACTGATGCCCATCCGGCGTGAAATGATGCTAACAAGCAGAAAACAAATGCTGTAATGAAGGACTTCTAGGATGTACTATGTATAGTCTTACTTGTAAAGAGGGAATTACTGGGCAGTGCTCTAGCCCTGAGCAACAGCCCACCCCCTACTGAGAACCACAACTATCATCATTTCCCCTGGAAGTAGCGCCACTCAGCACAATGCAGCAAAATTGATGTTCACAGCATAGTAATTATCCATGTGCTGCAAATAATAGGCCAGGCAATTATGAGCCAGGGCAATGCCCTGCACAGGCAAAGTAAAGTTCCACAATGAAGCAATCACACAGATAATTGAGGCAATAGCCACACAGAAAAGGGACATGAACAACATGTCATTTGTTGGGTATGCTTTGCAAGAAGGAAGAGGTAAAAAATAACTGAGTTTTCCAGAACATCAAAACTTACCATTTGAGTGCAGTGTCTCATTTTCAAAATGTATTCATTGGCCTGGGTGTGCTCACTTAAAATACATGATTAATTGCCTTCCTTCAAAAAAACAATGTGTTTCAATGTAAACATATTTTAATAACTTCTTCACTAAAACAAACAAGCAAACAAGGCTTTTGTCAAGGACATGTGGTTCAAAAGCTCATTCTTGGGTCAGGACTTCAACTGCATTCAGCAATATTCTTCTGATTTTTCACATAAGTTTGACATGGGGATATCTAAGGAGACTTGTAGACTCATCATTCTGAAACCATTTACTGATCACAGCTGGTGAGAAACAGCATGAACCAAACAGAATACAGGCCTAAAATTAAATGAGATAAAATTTCCAAAGTTTAAACAGCTGGATTCTATTATGGTGCACCTTTTTATTCTCCTATGAGAAGAGTGAGGCTAGTGGGAATCTAGTAGAATGGAAGGAGAGGTATTGATGATGTTATGGGCCTTGGCATCCCAGGTTCTAACCCTTCTCTGGCATTCAGTAACTGCATACAGGTGTAAATTCTTATTGTATCTTTCTGCATTCCAGAGCCTACTCCACAAAACAGAAATAGTTTTGCTTACTTAAGGATGTGTTTTAAATAAGCTACTTCTTGCAAAGTCTTTAGGACCCTTCCAGCACTTCCCAGGGTCTCTGTAAATGTTACCAGTTGTAATAATGAAATGGGGAGAGAAAATTGTTAAACAGAAACCCAGGAAAGCCATGTGATTGATGAGCACAAGAAAGTCCACAACAAAAGGGACTGGGTGCAAGCTACCCTTGCCATGAGAAACTAGCAGAGCCAGGGAACATAGTAGGCGAGTTGTCTTTGATTATTTAGAGAAAATACCATCATCTCCTTTTTCAAAGGCACCTATGAAGCAGTATCACAGAACACATCAGCTACCTTTTGCATTGCATGACACCATCTATCTTCCCCTGTCTTCATTGATTCCCTCCCTCTTCAGTACCTTTAAAATCTTTATGCTTTATTATGTGCATGTGTATGCCTGTACATGTGCACATGCATGCAGATGCCTTCTTAAGCCAGAAAGGGATTGGGATCTCTTGAATCTGGAATTATGGGCAGTTATGAGCTGCTAAACATAGGTCCTTGAAACTGTCCTCCAGTCCTCTGCAAGAGCCATAAGTACTTGTAAGTGCTGAATGAACTCTTCAGCCCTTGTTTCCAGCCATTTTGTTTTGTTTTTGAGATGGTTTCTGACATGGAAACTCAGGCTGACCTAGGACTTACTGTGTAGCACAGGCTAACTCACAGTAATCTTCTTGCCTCTGCCTAGCACTTAGATCACTACAATAGAACTTGTCGTGGCCATTTTCTAGCTGACAAAACTGAGAATGAAGCAATACTAGAGGGTAAGATACAAGCATATTTATAGGGCCGTTGAAAATAAACTGAGGATTTTTCATTCTGTTAAAAGATGTATGTGTCAGTCTGTCTTTCTAAACATTTATTATTTCTCTGAGCCATTTTCACAACCAATATGTTCTCTGGGAACTCTCCATGTGCAAAGTACTGGGACAGGAGAATTAAAATCTGGTCTCTACTCTTAGAGACCTCACAGACAACTGGAGAACAAAGTCATGTGAAGAGCTACCTGGGTAGTAACAGACAACTTGCCAGCAAGGCTACAGATTCACCCCATGTTGCTTTATTGTCTCCAGGCTTTTGGAGTTGTTCCTTCATCTCTCAATAGTCACACTCTTCTGTCCCACCAACACAGAGATTCTATCCTCTTTGAACATTTTGTGATTTGGAGTCTGCATCTAAAGACTGATTACCTTGAGCATCACTGAACTCTATCTTTACAGAAACTGTTAGCATCTGGCCTGGACCTTGATAATATTTACTTCAGGAAATTTTAGGTTCTCTCACTGCTGCTGTTCCCAGGGACACACAGTATGCATCCTTCTGTACTCCAAACAGTCTTCCTCACTCCGGAGACTTTCCCTGTTCCTAATTCCTGGGCATATTTCCTTTAAGTCACTGGGATTGTCCCTCTACCAGTGACAAAGGAGACTATTGTAGGTGACTAGAGAGTGTTCTTGACTTGATCATTGAGGAATGGAGTGATTCACCCAGAAAGCATTTCCTCTTTAGCTTTCTTCTCATAACAACTCCTCCACCAAGAGCAGTTACTTAATGTGAATTTTGGACTACTGATAGAGATAGAAGAGGACTTGTAAAGATACTTTTGCTTCATGTCTTTCAAATAAAATTTCAAATAATGAACGAACTTTTCTGGATGCTTGTTTACAAGAAAATATATAGGTGGTTGACTTGGAAACACTCTGAACTTTCTAAATATTGTATAATGGAAAACCATGACTTTGCCTAATAACTAACACCATCGAACTTATTTCTGGTTTTAGCTGAGAGCATTTAAAGATCTGAATGCCAATAAATGTCATTTTGAGGACATAATTATCATATTCATCTTATGATTCTTTTCATAAACCCATTTTCACCACTCAGGCTTCTGAATGGCAATTATCTAATGAAAATATAAAATATTAAATACTGTTATTTAAAGTGTGTTTTAGATGCCACTCAACATAGCACCTCTTATTTTTTGACCAGTACATTTAAAATTATGAGCTGTTTTTGATTATCCTTTCTCTATAGAAGTCAAATTAAAATTGTTGACTCTATGTTTGGTTTTGTGGAATGGAAAAAGGAATTTTGATAACTTTGGGGAAATGCATCTTATTAGTATATCCATTTAACAATTCAGACATCTAGTTCCAAAGACAATTGCTGGGCTTAGTCATAAATACCATAAATACTGTCTCCAGCAAACTCCCAGTTATTGCTCCTGTTTACTCAGGTTGCAACTCTAGTCTCTCAGAGTGCCAATCAAATTCCTGAGAGTACTTACATGATCCATAAGGTTTGAACAAGTTTGACAATTAACTTATTAACTTGATCTACTTTTACAGGATGATAGCCAAACCTGGTAAGTCAGTGAAAATAACTCACCCAGAGGCCTTATTATCTGGAAGAGTTAGATACTTTGATGAGTAATATCTAATTATGTCAGTTCTTAACTTTAGTATATGTCTTCTAGATTAAGCCCAATATGACTCTACCAATTACAACCTTGCATGCTAGCCATCTACTCAAAGGTGAGGAGATTTGGCTTTCAGAGTTATCACATACTGATAAAATGTTTGTAGAATGTGGAGCACGAAACATACTCACTAGTAACTGTTGCCTGTTCTGTCCTTTTTAGGGCACTAGGAAAGTTTGTGGTATGTTCACTGGCCTGGCCTTATTTTTGCATGATACGAATTCTAAAGTTGGCTTAAATATTATAACAAGGCAGGTTCACCTGGCCACATATATGCCACCAATTGCCAATGAAAGGAGTCTTTAACATAAACATGTCTTAGGTATGAAAACTCAATGACAAACACATTAACTTAATCTTGGCTTTTAGTGTGCCACTCCTTAAAGAATCCATAATATTTTGATATTGAATTCCTTAAAGTTATTGCACACAATAGCCACACAAGTGCTGACAGAACTACTCTGCAGTGTTATCACTCTATAAAGGGCTGAATAGAAAACAAACATGAGCCTTGTAGGGAATGAGTAAAGAGCACAGAGAAGACTATTAAGAACACAGACTTGCTACACTGCAATAACTACTATCAATATGTTCTAGTACAAATGTTTTCTCTTACAGTATTTTGGACTGAAACCAAGAACTTATGCATGTTACACAAGAATTTAGCCACTGATCTGTGGCCTGCCCCTATACTATGAGTGTGTATGTGTGTGTGTACACACACATGCCTATGTTTTTTTTTTTTACATTATTGTTGACAAGAGAAGGTTTGCAATTGATTTCTGACTAGTATATTGCAAACTCTTCCCTATATAAATGTTTCCATTTTAAGAAATATAACTTGCATCATGATTTTCTTATTTTTTAGCAATGTCTTGGACCAGAGTATTGTGCAAAAATTTGATATCATCTAGTTTAGTCTCTGGCATACTAAGTGGAGTTACATTCATTATGTGCCCTGCTTGGGCACCAGTGCTTTGCATATCTTGAGTTCTGTTTCAAACTGGATAGCGTGAAGTTTGTCCTAATCACTCCTGGGCTCGAGGAGCCATAGAGAAATTTTGTCCAGCTCAGATTCTCATACCCACGCCAGACTACCAGTCCATGAGGTGGTATGCCTCTCTTCACTCTGATCTGATTCTCCACCCTTATTTCCTCCTATATAAATATATTCTGTTGGATCTTCTATGAACCCTCTGAGCCTCCTATCCTCTATGTGAAACATTGTTTCATCTGCCATGACGACTGGCTTTAATAGTGAGAAATTGGGGGAGATTAGAGATGGTATCAGTAGAAGCACTTTTTAAAAATGTCTATGATTTAGGTTTTTACTTGAGCCTAACATTATGTTTAGGGTTTTGTAATTATATCAGACTGGCATCAAGAAACAACAAGAAGAAGAAAAAATGCCAGAGACTATGGAGAATGGCTCAAGGGATAAGAGTAATTACTGAGAAATCATGAGAACCTAAGTTCAAATGCCCAGGACACACACAGTCCTGCCTTGCCCACAGTCAGGACAAATCTCTCTCACCTGTCAGTCCCACAGCCGCTTAGACCCAACCGAGTAAACACACAAAGACTTATATTGCTTACAAACTGTATGACCGCAGCAGGCTTCTTGTTATCTAGTTCTTCTAGCTTAAATTAACCTATATCTATTAGTCTATAAGTTGCCTCATAGTTCGGGGCTTACTGGTACCTTACATCTCTCTTTTCATGGTGACGGCTGGCAGAGTCTCTCTGACTCAGCCTTCCTGTTCTCAGAATTCTCCCCTCTCCTTGTCCCACCTGTACTTCCTGCCTGGCTTCTGGCCAATCAGTGTTTTATTTATTAACCAATCAGAGCAACACATTTAACAAAGAAAACATCCCACAGCACTTCCTCTTTTCTTTTTTTTCAAAAAGGAAGTTTTTAATTTTCACATAGTAAAATTATAGATAACAATTATCAAGCAAGAATTACAGTTACAATATCTAGTCTATTTGTATTTGGCAAAATTAAAGAAAATATCCTATTTTTCTTACATTTGTAAGTCTAAGGTTTCATATCTAATGTATCTCTTATCATAACTAAGAACATAACTACTAAAAAATGTAATCTTCAACTACATCAAAGAACCCAGAAGGATATACTATTCCCTGAGAAATGGAAGAAAGACAAAGAATTAAATAGTCCAAGAGAACTGTCAGCCAAAGCTGAGAAGGAATTGGCTCTAGTAGAAAAGACAATTTGAGAAGCACATGTGGATCACGTGGATCCAGGACTAACTAAAATGCATTCTTGTCATATTCCCCTCCAGACATTCCCCCACAGGTATTTTGATGCAGGGGGAAGATATTACATTCAAATGGATATTCCTACCACGTAAACCAAATAAGAAGTTAAAGACTTATATAGAAAAGATCTCTGATTTGCTTCATAAAGGTAAATTAAGACTTCGTCAGTTGACAGGAATGTACCCAGCAGAAATTGTAGTACCTTTAACTAATGAGGAAATTTCATCACTATGGAAAGATAATGAATACTGGCAGAGAGGCTGCAATGACTTTTTGGGAGAGATTAACAACCATTATCCCAAAAGCAAGAGAATAGAATTCATAAAGAAGACTGAGTGGATCCTTCCTCACATTGTACAACAAAAGCCAGTTTCTGAAGTCTTCACATTCTATACTGATGCAAATAAATCAGGGAAAGCAGGATACAAATCAGGACACTTAAGTAAAGTGGTACAAAGTCCATAGATCTTTGTATAAAAGGTAGAACTGTATGTCATTCTTATGGTACTGATGGAATTCACAGAACCCCTCAATATAGTCACTGACTCTTAATATGCAGAGAGAGTTGTTTTACATATTGAAACTGCTGAATTTATTCCTGATAATACAGAATTAACTTCATTATTCTACAACTGCAGGAAATCATCAGAAAAAGAGAATATCATATACATATATATATCTCACATATCAGATCCCATACTGGTCTGCCAGGACCTCTAGCACAAGGTAATGATGAGATAGATCAGTTACTAATAGGTAATGTGCTAGAAGCTTCAGAATTTCATAAGAAACACCATGTAAATAGCAAAGGTTTAAAGAAGGATTTCCTCATCACTTGGCAAAAGCTAAGGATATTGTGAAAAAATGTACTACTTGTTCTTTCTCTACCCAAACTCCATTACCTGCAGGGAGCAATCCAAAAGGTATACACAGAAATGAAATTTGGCAGATGGATGTGCTTCATTTTGCAGAATTTGAAAGATTAAAGTATGTACACCACACCATTGACACCTATTCAGGATTTCAGTGGACAACTCTTATGAGTTCTGAAAAGGCTGATTCTGTGATTACACACCTATTAGAAGTTATGGCCATCATGGGAATACCTGTACAAATTAAGACAGACAATGCCCCAGCATATGTCTCCAATAAAATAGACAGTTCTTTGCTTATTACAATATAAAGCATGTTACAGGTATACCACACAATCCCATAGGACAAGCAGTCATAGAAATATCCAATCAAACTTTAAAGGATATGCTAAATAAACAGCAACAGGTAACAGTGACTCCTAGAAATAGATTGTGTAGTGCTTTATTAACCTTGAATTTTCTAAATATTGATGAGAAAGGAACAACAACTGTGGAGAGACACTGGACAACAGACAAAACTCCTGAGCTAAACGAACCAGTTTATTTCAAAGATGTGCTGACCTCTGAATGGAAACCTGGATATGTTCTACTTTGGGGAAGGGGTTTTGCTTTTGTTTCTGCAGGAGAAGAAAAGCTATGGATACCAACAAAATTAATAAAAATTTGATTCAAACAGGAGAAACCCCTTGATGAGGAGAAGTAAAAGCTCATCCACCAATATGACATATCTACAAGTTGTAAGAAAAGTTTAACAATCAAAAAGAACAGTTGAACAGGACATCCAGCATCCAAGTTCGACCTCTGTACATGTTCATATGTGTACACAGCCACACAAAAAAGTACATGGAGATGTAAATCTCTCTCTCTCTCTCTCTCTCTCTCTCTCTCTCTCTCTCTCTCTCTCTCACACACACACACACACACACACACACACACACACACACACACACACATACCACAAAGAGAATGAGGAGAAAGAACAAGAGGAACAGGAGAAGAAGATGACCATAGCAAAGAAGAGAAAGAAGGGGAGGAGGAAGAGGAGGAAGAGAAGGATGAAGAGGAGGAGGAAGAGAAGAAGAAGGAGGAGGAGGAGGAGGAGGAGGAGAAAAAGAGAAAGAAAGAAAGGAAGAAGAAGAAGAGGAGGAGGAGGAGGAGGAAGAAGAAGAAGAAGAGAAGAAGAAGGAGAAGGAGAAGGAGAAGAAGGAGAAGGAAACACTCCTCCAGCTTAAAGAATTTAGAAATGGAAAGAAACTTACAAGTCATAGTGCAATTTTAACTCTACCCTGTCTAACTGAAAAGGATTTTTTTGATTTGTTTTTATTTTTTTGAGACAGGGTTTCTCTGTGTAGCTTTACACCTTTCCTGGAACTCACTTTGAAGACCAGGCTGGCCTCAGACTTGCAGAGATCTGCCTGGCCAGAAAAGGATTTTTAACTGTTACCCATGAAGCTTTTTATGGCATATTGTACTATTGCACTGATATGCTTTTACTTTTTTGATTAAAACTAATTGGGTAGTTTTATTGAATTAGTAAGATAAACACTTTATCCTTGATAACCTTAATTGTACACTTCACAAAGACTAGTCACCTAAGAAAAAGCAATAGTGGAAGAAAACTGCCTAGTTATTTTGGTCTGTGGGCATGCTGTAAGGGATTGTCTAGATTACTAATTGATATAGGATGGCCCATCCCACAGTGGGTGACAACATTGATCTTGGAGCTGGTTCCTAGCTCTGTAAAAGCTAAATAATCATGCCCCAGTGAGCCAGCCAGAGAGCAAAGTAGCTAGCAAGCACCCTCCTCTCTTGTTTGTTCTATACTCCTGAGCTGTAACCAAATTCACTGGTTGTATATAACATTGACTGGAAAAATAAGTGCTTATCATAGTCACAATTTTCTGTCTAAAATGTGTTGATTGGTTTAATTTTATTAAAGTTAGATAATCTCATTCAAGTATTTTCCTTTTGAAGATGTGGTGAGAGAATGAATGCTAAGCATATTCTCCATCAATCTTTACTGAAGGTTTTTGCTTTTTTTCTACCTCTAAATGCATTTTGCTTACATCTTACTTTTTTTAATTTTGCTATTTATTCTTATGTAATTTATTCTTTCTCTCGTTTATTTTGAGTGATTGCTCAAACACCATCATCGTAATATACCTTAACCTCTTCTCTGTAAGTGGAAAAGACACAGAGAGAGAGAGATTAGGAAGGTGTGTTAACAACTAAGCAAGAAGATATGTGCCACATCTTAGCCTCCTCTTGTTTTTGAGCATTGATTCCTCTCTCACTCATGCAAAGTACAGGTTCAATTAAAAACCAAGTGAAATGAGACACCATAAGTTCAGTAAATCCTAGATGAAAGTCATTTGTTTAAGACAATAATCCATATTCAAGTCAATTCAAAGGGAAGCAGGGAGCTGTTGTCCCTACAACTATCAGAGTCTACTCCACCAACTACTAAACTTGGAATAACGTGGGACTTACTGTTTCTTTCTATGTCTCCAGTGATGAAGTTCTGTGCTGTCTGTCCACTTCTCTTCTAGTCTCCTGACTAAACTTCATACAGAGGTACTTACTCTCAGTGTGTTTCCTATGCTCCAACATTTTACATTTTTTCTCAATTTCCTCTAATATAGATTAGAGAGGAAAATTATCTAACTTCCCATAAGCAGAGACTAAAGAAAAACAAAACAAAACAAAATAACAACAACAACAAAAACAAAAAACAACAGTGTTTCCTTTCAAAATTATACCTGACTAGCTAGCATCATGCAAATCTATACTAGATTTTATAGCAAAGATGGGAACCCTTAAAATGAGTATGAGCCAATAATACATAGATATCTGACTCTTGAAGATCCCAGGAAAGTAAAATCATATAATAGCAGAACTTTATACCATCATTCTCAATAAATATGTGGTCTGCTTACATCTCTGCTTTCAACTTAGATTATATTAGGAAGGGTTACCTTTTTGTTGTTGTTGTTCTATAGCTTGGCTGAGGAAAATTTAGACTGTAGGATTCAAAAACTCATTGTTTGAGATATGTACATATTGTTCAAGAAGACACAGACATTAGATCATGTTCTCAGCCTTGGACAAGTGGTGTCATAGATTGGCTTATCTAATTCTGTGGAATGGATTTTATAAACTGGGACTAAAAGATGTGACCTGTTGATGGGATTCAAGTTTTGCCTTATTTGATGTTTACAGGAATTTGAAAGCCACATTTAAGACATAAGAAATTTAAGGAAGTATGTCTGATATTTATTGAAACACTAGAAGACCTGTATTCAGGGACCACCTGCCTTCATCTTAAGACAGTCTGGGCTTGCACTTAGAAGAGGCATTTGGTCCCTAGTGTGTCCCAGTCCTTCTCACTGTTTGCCTCCTCTCTAACATTAAAGCAAGTATAGTTCTGTGTTCTAGCTAGTTCTGTGTCTACTTGACACAAGCAAGAGTCATCAGAGGGAAAGAAATCACAATTAAGAAAATGTCTCCATAAGATCCCGCTTTAGGGCATTTTCTTAATTAGTGACTTATGGGGAACAGCCTCAGCCATTGTTGGTTGTGTCATCCCTGGGCAGGTGTCCTGGGTTCTATAAGAAAGCCATCTCAGCAAGCCAAAAGGAGCAAGCAAGCAACACAGCACCCCTCCGTGGCCTTGCATCAGTTGCTTCCTCTAGGTTCCTGCACTGTTTGAATTCCTGATCTCATTGCTTTGGATGATGAACTGTTAACTGTGAGAAAAACAAACTCTTTGCTCCCCACTTTGCTTTCAGTCATGGGGTTTCATCCCAGCAAACAGTAAGCCTATTGAAGACATCCTGACATCGCATATATTGTTTAAATTGAATATTAAATATGGGCAATTGAAAAAATTAGACTGTATAATCATCATCAAAAATGATAATTCATTTTTTTCTACAGGAAAAAAATGTGTATGTGTGTACTTACATGTTGGTGCGTCTGTACGTGTCTATGTGTAGGTTGTATGTGTGTGTGTGTGTGTGTGTGTGTGTGTGTGTGTGTATAAGAATGCTTTCCAGTGACTACCTAGTTAACTTTCTTCGAAATTTAAAACTATATCAGTGAAAAATGTTTAAAAGGGCAACTTAAAATGTTAATATCCATCTTGGACTCTTCAGTAACACATAAAAACTGCCAAAAGGGAATAAATGGCTCTCTAAGAACACAGAGAATGTATGCACTTTCGAAGAAATGTTCAAAGACACACGAACGGAAATTGGTCCTGATTATAAAATAGGGAGCCCACTTAGGCACCAGGGAATACAGTAAGAAAACCTATGAATTTAGTTTCTTCTGGATTTTCTCTTAAAAACTTAAGTCACACTTAAGTATGCTAAATTATGATTTCCAGTTAGATTATTATTCTTTAGAAAATACAAAATGAATAAATGTCAAACATTGTATTCATTAATATGGTATCTTTTTATGATACCAACATCATATATTACAAATTTGCTAATAGATGCAGAGCACATTAATTATCATAAGAGAGAAAAGGCCACGCATAGATTTTCCTTTACCATAGGACAGAAATCAGTGGCATCTTAGCTTGACAACACCTACTTGAACCTATGGACAAAAATAATTTGCAAAACTCTGCATTCTAAATTTTAACTTATTCCAATAGAGAGCTGAAAATAAGTCTTTTTTTAGTGTGTGTGTGTGTGTGTGTGTGTGCAAGAGCCTGTGTGCATATGTCCTTATGTGAATGTGCTTGCACATGTTACTCATATTTTAGTTTATTATTATGTGTTTTAAATTTCATACACCAGCTATGGGTTCCCCTGTCCTCCCCCCTCCCGCCCCCACCTTCCCCCCAGCCACTCCCCTCCATTCCCATGTACTCCAGGGCCAAGACTCCCCTGGGGATTCATTTAAACCTGGGTGGAATCAGTACAGGCAGGTCCTGTCACCTCCTTCCAGACTGAGCAAAGTGTCCCTGTGTAAGCCCAAGGTTTCAAAAAGCCAGCTCATGCACTAAGGACAGATCCTGGTCCCACAGACTGGGTGCCTCCCAAACAGATCAAGCTATTCAATTGTCTCACTTATCCAGAGGGCCTGATCCAGCTGGGAGCTCCACAGTCTTTGGTTCACAATTCATGTGCTTCCATTCGTTTGGCTATTTGTCCCTGTGCTTTTTGCAATCTTGGATTCAACAATTCACGCTCTTGCAGACCCTCCTCTTTCTTGACAGTTGGACACCTGGAGCTCCACCTGGGGCCTGGCTGAGGATCTCTGCATCCACTTCCATCAGTTATTGGATGTGAGTTCCAAGACGACTGTTAGGGTATTTAGTCATCTGATCACCAGACTAGGTCAGATCAGGCTTTCTCTCAACCATTGCCAGCAGACTACAGAGGATATATCATTGTGGATTTCTAGGGACCTCTTGAGCACTCTGCCTATTCCTGTTCTCATGTGGTCATCATTTATCATGGTCTGTTATTCCTTGTTCTCCCTTTCTGTTCTTGATCCAGCTGGGATCTCCTGCTCCCCTAATCTTTCTTTCCCTTAAATCTTGCCCTTCATTACTCCCTCTGTCGTCCAGGTTGTTCATGTAGATCTCATCCATTTCTCTGTCATTGGGTGATCCTTGGGTCTTTCCTAGGGACCCATTTTCTAGGTACTCTCCCTGGAGTTGTGTAGCAGTCTAGTCATCTTTGTTTTACATCTAGTATCCTACTATGAGTGGGTACATACCATGTTTGTTCTTCTGAGTCTGGGTTACCTCACTCAGGATGATTTTTTTCTAGATCCATCCATTTGCCTGCAAACCTCATGATGTCATTGTTTTTCTCTGCTGAGTAGTACTCCATTGTGTATATGTACCATATTTTCTTTATCCATTCTTCAGTTGAAGGGCATCTAGGTTGTTTCCAGGTACTGGCTATTACAAGCACTGCTGATATGAACATAGCTGAGCAAATGCCCTTGTGGTATGATTGAGCATTCCTTGGATATATGCCCAAGAGTGCTATAGTTGGGTCTTGGGGGAGATGGATTCCCAGTTTTCTAAGGAAGCGCCATATTGATTTCCAAAGTGGCTGCACAAGCTTGCATTCCCACCAGCAGTGGAGGAGAGTTCCCCTTGGTCCACATCCTCTCCAGCATAAGCTGTCTTCTGTGCTTTTGATCTTAGCCATTCTGACAGGTGTAAGGTGGTATCTCAGAGTCATTTTGATTTGCATTTCCTGGATAATTAGGGATGTTGAGCAATTCCTTAAATGTCTTTCAGCCATTTGAACTTCCTCTGTGGAGAATTCTCTGTTTAGTTCTATAGCCCATTTCTTAATTGGACTGTTGGGCATTTTGATGTCTAATCTCTTGAGTTCTTTATATATTCTGGATATCAGCCCTCTGTCAGATGTGGGGTTGGTGAAGACATTTTCCCATTCTGTAGGCTGTTGCTTTGTCTTGTTGACCATGTCCTTTGCTCTACGAAAGCCTCTCAGTTTCAACAGGTCCCATTGATTGATTGTTTCTTTCAGTGTCTGTGCTACTGGTGTTACATTTAGAAAGTGATCTCTGGAGCCAATGCATTCAAGAGTACTTCCTACTTTCTCTACTATCAGGTTCAGAATAGCTGGATTTATGTTGAGGTCTTTGATTCACTTGGACTTAAGTTTTGTGCACGGTGACAGATATGGATCTATTTGCAGCCTTCTACACATTGACATCCAGTTATGCCAGCACCATTTGTTGAAGATGCTTTCTTTTTTCCATTGTACATTTTTGGCTTCTTTGTCAAAAATTATATGTTCATATGTGTGCAGGTTAATGTCAGGGTCTCCAATTCAATTCCATTGGTCCACATGTTGGTTTTTATGCCAGTACCAAGCTGTTTTTATTACAGTATCTCTATAGTAGAGCTTGAGGTCGGGGATTGTGATGCCTCCAGAGGTTGTTTTATTGTACAGGATTCTTTTGGCTATCCTGGGTTTTTTGTTTTTCCATATGAAGTTGAGTACTATTCTTTCCAGATCTGTGAAGAATTGTGTTGGTAATTTGATGGGAATTGCATTGAATTTGTAGATTGCTTTTGGTAAGATCGCCATTTTTACTATGTTAATCCTGCCTATCCATGAACATGGGAGATCTTTCCATTTTCTGACATCTTCTTCAATTTCTTTTTTTAGGGACTTAAAGTTCTTGTCATATAGGTCCTTCACATGCTTAGTTAGCATAACCCCAATGTATTTTGTATCATTTGTGGCTATTGTAAAGGGTGGTGTATCTCTGATTTCCTTCTCAGCCTGTTTGTCTACTGTATATGGAAGGGCTACTGATTTTTTTTTTTTGAATTGATCTTGTATCCTGCAATGTTGCTGAAGGTTTTTATTAGCTGTATCAGTTCCTTGGTTGAATTTTTGGGGTCACTCATGTATACTAACATGTCATCTGCAGGGCCCGCTGATTGGCAGGAAACTGGGGCCAAGTTGGTCAGGTCCTCCCAGAGTGTCCTGTGTCCAGCGGTGGGACCCAGGCACAGTTGCCTCTCTGTCTATAACCCAGGCACTCACCTCCGGTCCAGATGGGAATTCTGGGGTGGACCCATTTTACTCATTTTTGTCCTTCTGGTGTTTTTCTAAGGCAGAATTATTCAGCATGGCTATGGTGCTCTATGGAAGTGAAATGAGAATGCAGCCTTTTGGTTTAAGCACATCTTCATTGTCCATACAGTGATCATTCTTGGTCATTTCCTCCAGCCTATCTTCCTTTCTCTCTCTCTGTCTCTGTCTCTGTCTCTCTGTCTCTCTCTGTCTCTCTGTCTCTCTCTGTCTCTCTGTCTCTCTCTCTGTCTGTCTCTCTCTCTCTCTCTCTCTCTCTCTCTCTCTCAATCTCTCTCTGTGTCTCTGTCTCTCTCACTTTCAGATGCTTCCTATTGCCTGCTACTACTACTATCACCACATGACAGACCAGGCCCAGAATCTACAATCTTTTTCAGTTTCAGGAAACATTTGAGTTTCGATCACATTAGTAATTTAGTCAAGCCCAGGACATTAAGAATGGAGTTGCTGAAAGCAGGCCATTAGGGATGCTCACTTTGTTATTAGGTCCTGATCCTAACTATCCTGATTCTGTGTGCCTCCTGTCTTACAACCTTAGTCTGGGTTGTCTTAACAAGTCATTTTGCTTCTGATTCTAAGCATTTGAAACTTCTTTAGTAATGATGATCATGGTAAATATTAAAAAAACAAAAACAAACAAAAAAAAAACAAAAAAAAGTGTTGTAGAATTCTAACTTGCAAACTCTGTCTTTTTTTCGTATTCATAGGAAACAGTGAGGTAAGGTAACCCTGCCTTGACAATTCAAAGACCTTTGCAGATGTAATATGCATTAAAAAAAAAAAATCGAAGAAGTATGCTATCTCCTTTCCATTTGTAGCTTATTATTCCGCATGTCTGAAGTGCTTGGACTGATATTATATCTTTTTTTATCATATGTAATTTTGTATAGCACTGATGAATGGAAACTTACAGTATCATATAGAAACCGCACTTGGAACAATCCAACACATATGAAAAAGAAAGATCATTAGCCCTTTGAGACTTCATTGGCTCATCTCTCTTGACTGTGACCAGTCATGTTGCTAGTTGCCTGCCAGTTAAGACTGTAGCTTGGTAAGAATGGCTTTTATAACCTTTGCCTCTCTCAAGGCAGGAAGCTGCATGGGGAAAATTCCTCCCTAACATGCAGACTTCCACGTTGCAGACATGCTATAACATCTCTGCAAAGAATGGGGTTTATCTCAGAAATATTTTATTCATTTTGGGAGATTTAAGCACAAACAGGATAGCTTTTCAAAACACGTTAAAATGTACTGGTATCCCCTCAAAAAAGTCGACTTTTTGAAACACTTGTGAACTTGTGCAAGCATTCTTCTCTGCTAGGAAATGTCACTGCAACTGAATTTAAATCAAGTGTTCATATTTCTTTGGGGAGTTTCACATCAGCAAAAGAAATGGAATATTTACAATTTAGTGCATAATTCATTTTTTTCTCTATGTGCAACTTCATTCTTCCCCCCCCCCTTTTTCTAAGGGTGAATTGTGCTGAATTTTAGAGGAAAATGGAGATCATAAATTATTAAGTGCCACTCCAGAGGCAGGAATGAGCAGGTTATTATTAGCTTCATTATCACCGTGGCTAATAAAAGAAAAGCTCAGGAAAGGAAAAAGGAAACACCGAGGACATGAGATTGCTGAGAAAGGTTGCTTAATGTTTTAACGTGTGCCTGTTTATCAGAAGCTGTGTGGGACAGAAACATCTCGAACCCCCGCTCTGATCTTTGCCTTTGCCAGCTGCAAACCCGGGGCACATTTGAGGGTTGTCAGCCTGCTTTTCTTCTCCCAGCAAGCTTCTCTCCCTCTGAGAGCTGGAAGGGTGATAACATCTTTTAGCAGGAAGGTGTGAAATCAAGGCAGGTTTTCATAGCAACTCCCATGCAGTCTGAATTGGAGTCCACCAGAGTGGCACAGGATTCCCATAATCCCTCAGGTTTTAAGCTAGGCTTGGTGACAGGATAAGATATCTCAGCAGGTGGCTTTACCTTAACTTTCTCATTAATTTTCTTTCTGACTCAAGTTGCTTGTTCCACAATCTCTTCAGTGTCGTAGTATACCGTTGGCTGAAATCTACTCACTAATCATTCCTGCTTTAGGGAGAGATCAGTGTCCATAATGGTTATCCCCCTGCAGCAGAATACCCAGGAACATTTCCTTCCCATCACCAGCAATGTTTTAATTGGTCAGTGTGGTTGGTCTGTGACTCACAAAGACCTGTGTGTTCTGTTCCTCTCCTTGCTCTTTGTGCCAATAGCAAAACATTCTGGAGAGAGGTAGAGAGGGTGGCAATGGACACTTGTCCTGCACTTTCCCTACCCTGTTTCCTTTGATAGCTTTCATATACAGTATTTAGGAACACCAGTCCTAAGGAAATATTCAGGACATTGCAACCAAAGGACATTGAAATATATGATGAAGAGAATTTGAAATGTCTATGGACAGAAAACAATTAAAACCCACAAGCTGTAAAAGGCAAAGACACAACACTTCTTTTCACTTCTGTATTGGGCTTGTCCAACAGACCTTACCTGAGTCTTTGATATGTGTGTTATGATATATATTATTTTTATAGATATGCACACAAGTACAAACATACATGTATGTATACAATGTACATATACACATACATATGCTTATGTGTACATTGGTTATATGGTACCCACAAGGCAAAAGAGAGCAGCAAAGCTTGTTTTTAATATTCTACCTTTCCTTTTCCTGAACCTTTCTTTCATAAAATCTCGGAGGCTCACATCCCAGAGAAGTACTAGTTCTCCAATAGAAGCAAAAGTCACCAATAGGAACACATAAGGCCTGTGTTTGTCGTTGAGGTATCACGTGGCCCCTTTCAGATTGAGGAGTCCTTGCCTCTCTTCCCAGGCCAGGTTTGTATGCCTCTGCCACCTTGGCTACTGATAAGACATCCAGTTGTTGAAAGTTTTGCTCAACCTAATCTGCTTATTTATTAACACTGTAACTGCAACTCTTCTGAAACTTGACTGGGGTTTCTGTCAAATTAGTCAGGAAAAGGATTAAAAAACAAAAAACCTCATGTGGACTCTGTTCGAAATGCCCTCTAGAGCTACCATGGTGCTTTTTAGGTTGTCTCATCAACCACCTCAAGGCAGCACGTTGCACAGACCTCAAAGAGAATTAGTTCTTGCCAGGAAAGACTCGATCCCATTGTTTTTGTTTGTTGTTTGTTTGTTTCATTTTGTTAGGGTTCATAAGAAAGTAACTGCAACTTGAACGTTTTCTCTACATTTTCTGTAGTCTGATTTTTTTTCTTGTGGGTCTAATTTTCTTGTTTGTTCTTGTTGTTCTACCTTAGAAAGCAACACTGGAGAACAGCTCACTTGGTAAGGGGCACAAAAGCTAGGACGGCCTTGAGCTGATCCTCAGTACCACAGAAGCTAGGTATGATGGAGTGCTGTTGGAAGGTGGAGGCAGGAGAATCTAAAATCCAAGGTTATCTTCTGATACATAGTGTGTTCAAGGCTGGCCTGGGCCCCGACAGAAATAAGTGAGTTAATCAAAGAAGTGATATTGGTGAAAAGGGAAAAAGAAATCAAAGTCTACCAAAATAAAACTCTCCCGCTTGTCTTTATTTTCTTCCAAATAATTCACACAGTGTCCTTACTTGTAAAGCAAGTCTTTTAACACATGGTAAATGACATTGGCTCACACTCTTCACACATGTTTACATCATGATATTGTCACACTCATGGCTACAGGTAACAACTGCTTCTTTTTTTTGTCTATGGATTCTCTCTCCCTATTTCGCTCCTTTTCTCCTTGTTTAGTTACCTTCCCTTTTATGTTTTAGGCTTACCCATATATCAAAAAGTAAACATGATGACTCCTCTGTACATATATCTGCTTTTCAGACTTCATTCACCTCTGACCTATAATGGCCCAATTTAGCTCAAGTACTTTTATTTATGCTATTCCCTAGCCCTATACATTTTGATCAAAGAAAAGACACTTGCTGTTCACTGCCTTCAGAGAGCACTTTGCAGGTACCATCCGTTCAGAAAAAGCAGTCACCCAATACATGAGATTGTGACAAGGTATAATGTAATGGTAGTTATACGAACCTCCAATAAACCGGCGCTACTTCACAGATTACTTGGAGAGAAAGTCTCTTAGCGTGCTTGAAGAAGTATGAAATGAATTTCATTTCCTTCTCATTTGCCTTGCTTCTGAAAGGTTTCATGCAAGATATGTGACCAACTATTATAGTACTAATCCATCCATGACAGAGCTCAATTTTCCCTGAGAATTTACTTCTGAATGGGCTTCTCAAATACGTGAAAGCTCAAAATTAAAGTACACCGAACAGAACAGCCACTGAGGTGTGGACAACTGTCAGTCAAAAATGCCTGTCAGAAAAAAAAAAATGTAAATTAGTTTTGTTTTTATTTTATTTTATTTTTTAAAGTGATGGATAATGATGAGGTGGTAAAGTTTTATTGCCCATTTCCAAACAAGAACAATAAGGAGGGATGTTGTGAGCTTTCCTTGTTACCAGCACTTCAGAGGGGCTGCTGTTGTGGAGACTGTGGGAGGGATTTGAAAACGCTATGGCTAGCTGGATACACAATGATGGATGAGAAAGTTAGACAAAACAAATCAAAACAAAACCAACAAATAAACAAACAAAAACCTTCCACTTTAGATAATGTCCATAGAACAACTGGTACAAAAGGTACCTCCCGAGTTGCCAAGTATCATCTTAACTTGGCCATTCAATACCAGGAAGGTCTGTGTTATCTAATGAAGGGGCAAAACATTTCAACCCGGTAATCTTTGACTGACTCAGAAACTGGGAGGTTAAAGAGTTGTTTCATAAAAACATATAACCCGAAGGTTGTAATTACTCATCCGTTTGCTTTACAGAGGAGGAAGTTCACTCCATACCTGTTCCGAGGCTGACACCTAGTTCCAGGATCTGATATGGTTGAGGTGTAAGAACCTGGAAATCCTACTTCATTTATTTATTTTAATTGTCCATGGAAGTCATTTCCTTGTTGTTGTTGTTGTTTAAGTTATTCTGTAGATTCCAAGTTCTGTTAAACTGTGGACAGAAACACAGCCTCTGATCTATATCATGGGTGCAAAGATGCTCTGGGGTGATGGCACGAAGGGGAAGGCCAGGGAAATTCCACTTTCGGTTGTAGTCCGTAGTCACACTGAGGTGGATACTGGAAGCCACACATGTCAAGGAACCTCCTATACCACAACTTCAGGGGCAAACTGGCCCAGAAGCTCATACTGCTTTCCACCAGGTATCACAGAATCCCTGTAAAGTAACAGATGAGAGACTGAATTTCAGAAGACACAGAGGGTGAGGACAGGTCTAGCAAGACAGTTTTTCTTTCCCTGACTTTCACATCTCTATATCTGAAAAACCTAACATTCTAATAGAGAGAGACAGAGAGAGAGAGAGAGAGAGAGAGAGAGAGAGAGAGAGAGAGAGAGAGGAGAGAGAGAGAGAGGAAAAGCACCAGTGCTTACAGAAATTTCCCAGTTTCTAATACACACAACATACCAGGCAGGTTGACTACTTCTCAAATCATTTTATAACTTTTTATAACTGCTTTTGGGGAGACTATGACTCAGCATTTTTAAAAAGGCATTGATAACAACAATAGAGACAGATGTTTGGATGTCTCAAAATGTTATCATAGGACTTATTGATTCAATACGTTAAAGATGAGATATGCAGGGGAGAGTGGCATGAATTGGAAGAGTGTACCTGAGTGAGGTGATGCCCATGAGGATATTGAACAAGAGTCTTTCCACATGTTCAGTCTTTCCACAGGCAAATATCCTTCCTCTATTCATCCTCTTTCTGTTGTTGCTGTTTGCTTTGGTATATTTAGTTTTTCTGTTTTTTTTTTTTTTCCATATGGAGAAATTTGTTTCTTGAACTGTAAACTCAAATAAATGAGCCTAATAGAGGGTAGAAATTGTTGGCATATGACTCTTCTGGCCAGCTTCTTCTCACAATGTTTGCATGCAGAGGAATATCTGAAACATGTGACCTAATGGCAAAGGCCCCATTTCTCTTCTATCCAGGAGAAAGAGCAAACCAAGCCATTAGTTCAGATGTTTCTACTTCTCTCCACAGTGACATTTCCAAATACTTGATTTAAAACTTCAATCCAAGCTGAAGTCAGGAATAATAGAAAATTGCTTGATTGTTTTGGTTTTTGACTTTTTTAAAAATCAATTTTACAAAGGCCAAATTCAACAAGTTTAAAGGATCTTTCCAAGTTTAGCTACTGAAAATAAACCTGGGTTTCATATTCTAAGAGTACAGTAATTAAAAGAAATATATTTAAATTCATCTTAATAACCTAAACCTTTGGAAAGGTCACTGGGAGAAAAATCCTTTTCATATTCATATAAGCATAAGGTACAAAATATCAGCCGCCACAGCAGGCCTTACTCCAAAGTTATAATTTAAAATCTCATATGCTCCACAGCAAAATGAGGGTAATGAGAGTGAATCAGAAAGATTGGGGAAAGAATATGGCAGGGAATGATGCTTCTAGAACTTGCTAAGTTTATAAAAGAGAGCTGCTGCAACAGATGCATTCTGAGGTTGAACTATGAGACTATGTAAAGTCAATGAGAAAAAAAAATTATCTTTAAGGAAATTTCGGGTTCCTAGATTCCACCCCTGATTCCTTTCCGTTTTTGTGAGGTATAAAGTTTGCTATGTCTTGGGTACTCACTGTCTTGGTCACAGTTCTATTGCTTTGAAAAGAACCCATGACCAAAACAACTCTTATAAAAAGAAGATATTTTATTGAAGGCTTCCCAGAGTTTCAGAGGTTTAGTCCATTATTATCCTTTTGAGAAGTATACAGAAGACATAGTACTGGAGCAGTCGATGAGAGCTGCATCCAGAGCCACAGGCCAACAGAGAGAATGTGTGTGTGGAAGAAAGAGAGGAGAGACAGAGAGACAGAGACAGAGACAGACAGACAGCAATAGAGACACAGAGAGATTTGGCCTAGTAGGAGTCTTCCTCCAACAAAGCAGCACCTACTTTAACAAGTCCATACCTCCTAATCCTTGCGGTTCTTTCAAAGAGTCTTGCTCCATGGTAACTAAGCATTCAAATGTATGATTCCATGGGATCATACTCAAACACTTCTACTCAAACCACCACATCCTCTGTGACACACTGTCATGGCCTCACAGCAACAGAACAGATTGGTCTTGGGCAAAATCCTCTATAAACTGTGATCCCAAACTTAACTCGTTGTAAATGAATTATCTACAATTCTTTATTGTAAATGAATTAGGTACTGGTTCCCATAACACAACACTAACTAATGAAAGGTATATCCTGAAAGAATATAAATCTAATTTTTCTTTTGTAGTTTGAACTCTGTCATGGATTTTCCTCCTTTTTATTTTAACTGGTGGACAATTGCATTAAGTGGTTGAATTTGAAAGTGCAAAACCTAATGTGAAGCCCCAGAAATTTCTGTAGAAATTCATTGTGGTGTGAAGAGTTGGCATCTGACAAATTCTTTATAGTAATGTTTCAGTTACTATAAAAGATAAAGTTAAGTAATACAAACAACAACTGGTTTTCAGCTCCTTGAGTGGTGGTACCTTTACAAATGGAACTATCGTCATGTCAATCTCAGGTGTGACCCCTGAGCTGAAATGAAGTAGAGGTCCTCTTTGTGCTGAACTACAGTGGTGAGAAACAACAGATCAAAGACAGATTTCATCATATTCTATCAAAGACCTAATAGACCCAAGATATTTCTTTAAAACCAAGAAGAGAAGTTAACATGAATTTATACATCTTTTTTAAATTTAATGAAACGTTACAATTATTGTACCTGCCAAAAGATAACATGGTTGGGCTGAAAATGGAAAATTCCATTACCCTTTCCTCTACCTCAAGTGTGGCTGATGGACCATTTGAAATGATCATGATCTATCATCCATCTATCTACTTATTTATATATCTGTCATCTCTCTTCTATCATGTATCTATCATGTATTATCTGTTAACATACCAACTAAATCTTTATAATTTAGCCCTTCATTTTTTATTATTTTGTCATCAGATGCAATATTAAAGAAAGTAATCATCTTAGTTAACTACAAAACCATGGACATGGTTTCATGTTTTCACTATTTGTTATTTGTGTGACACACAGTATTTTATTTTCATTTTAATGTCCTTTAAAATGCATTTAAATGCAAGGGTACTGCATTATTTATCAATTGGACACTGTAGCTTCTTTAGAACAGATGTTTCTTTGAGTCCAGAGACACCTTGCACACAGCTTTAAGCATGATAAATGTTCCAAGCTGCCTGGTATTAACAATACCCCATCATCCCACTGTTGACTGGTCTGTACCCAAGCATGTGATGTAGCTGTTTGACTTCTGAGACCAGAGTTAGTCTCTGGATATTTAGAGATCCTGAGAAGTGCTAGGTCATAATATTCTTGGTGCTCCTTTTCATAATCTCCAGAGAGCTTTCTGGAAATCCTCAATGTTTACAGCAATATTGAGTTAGTTCAAACTTTAAGATGGAGATGAGTGGACTTCAGGAAAAAGAGGTATTGTGAATCTTTTTCACCAGGATTGACCATCCCTCAACTGAGATTCCCCACCCCTGCTTTGTCTAGTTTCTTTTCTCAGTGTCTTCGTATGACGATGGCCAGGTATAGCAACAATGGATTCTAAACTGTGAGCCACAGGAAGAAAAAATGGAGGATAAATATTTTTAATCTGCCAAGTAAGTATTTTTATTCCATGGGCATAGCTTTTTTTTGTATTTAAAATGACAGATCCTGTCACAAAGGTTCTTAATATTATATTGAAAAGATATCTGTATTACAGTAGAGGTTAAAAAACTCATTTATTTATAAGACTCTCAGGTCCTGGAGAGGTCTGCTACCTCTTTCTCCTTGCAGACAGTTAATATCGTTGAAAATAAAAAGCTGTTATATTATATGACAAGCACACTGGTATTAAAAACAAACACAGCCTGGTTTCAGTAATGTGTTCCAGGGCTGGTGAACTGATGGTTCAAAATGGAACAAGACCAGGTGTATGTTTCCATTTTATTTTTGAATTTTCCCCTCTATTGATACATTTGTTCTTGTACATCTGATTCATCAGAAAGTAATAAAATTAGCTATGGAAATAAAATAGTGGGATTCATTCTGACATTCCTAGGTTCAGACTACAAAATCATCTATGAGTCCATGAAGGAGGCAAACTGAAGGATGGATTCTGCTGGGGAAGAAATACCCTCATGTAGGGTACGGAGAGGTTCATGACTTTAGGAAAGAAAGCAACAGAATTTTAAAAAGCATGTTCCAATGAAAAGGGAGTCACATCCTCATACCTGTAGCTTATCTTGGCCTTTATTACTTCAGTCCAGAAGCTCTGGAGATAGTTGAAAGAGTGAGGGTCTCAGAGAATAGAATTCAATATATGATGGCAATGGGGAACCCAAAGTGTCACAGAAACATTTCTACATCTGATCATTCTTTCACCAGGATTGCTGTGTCTGGTACCATGGTTCTCAAACCCAACCTTACAGGATCCTGAAACTATGTCAAAGACCACACAATAGACTGTTGAGCAGTGAAGTGCAGAGGGACTACAGCGGCTGCTAAAGACTGGTTGGTTATTTAAAGACTCACTTGGAGGTACATTCTAGGCATGTTCAGAAGAGAAGGAACAAAAACCCAAAGTGGCATTCAGTGGGGAAACGGCTATCCCATTCCATCCAAACATGCAGCAGGTCAAAGGAAATACATGTTCCAGCCCCTATGAACAGCACAAAACTCCATTTAATTTTCCTGCTTTAACCCAATGTTCATCATAAGTGGAGAAGAAACAGCTGGAGGGATGGTGATAATTTCAGTTTTTAATTTGTTTGCCCAGCTGCAGGTCTTCTTCATTCAAGTCAATGTTTTCAGCTTCCTACCTTACACTTGGGTTTGAAGACAAACCGAATTAGATTGAAAGTTGTCAATGGAGGACAGGGATCACCTTAGATAAATTTATTTAGGAAGGATTTGCTCTGTACTTTCAAAGGAAAGATGGGGCAGACAGTGGCTGGCAACATCTAACATCCACATCCTTGAAGCATCTGCAATCAGGGAAGAGGAAGGAGAGGAAAATACAGGGGTCTTCTGAGCAGAGATAACTGAGGCATACAGAGTGCTACAAAATTTTGTATGTGAAACAGATAATCTTACTTAAATATAGTACCATTTGTTTTGTTTAAATCACATGAATAAAATGTTGCAAATAGTTATTCTAGTGGAATGGAGATCTAGTTATAAATATAACCACAAATGTAAGTACAATATCTTTTGCCTAATTTTCAAAAGCAATTATAATTTAAAAAAATTTCTTTTCTTTTTATCAAATTTGAGATTGAGGATAGTGTTTCTTACTTCAGGCATTCCTAGATTTATCTTGTAAACTATGGTAAAGTATCCATAAACAATATTGTTTTAAAAGTAGTTATAAGAGATGTTAGATGTTTATTTCTGGAGTCTGGGGGAAAATGGACACATTTCTATCATTTTTACTTTGCTGGTTCTGTAGGAGGAGTAAAGAGGTGGAACCCATTGGGATTCCTGGCTTAATCTCCAATAGAATCCTTTCTGAAATCCATCTTTCATTCCTCTTCTTGGCATTGCAGAGAGATTTCTCAGGACAGTATGTGAGGGCCTGGGTTGCTGTGAAAACCAGTTATGAGCAGACACTTTGGAAGAAAGGGAACGTGAATTGTGGAAGGAACCTTCTGTGTTTTATTTCCTTAATACTTCTAGAAAATGTTGTAGTTTTAGGAATACTTGGTTTATCTGCTCCTGTTAAATGCTACTGCCAGTTTTAATTTTTAAATATTTAGACATGGCTAGACTCCTAAATTTGAGTCTGAACAGGTGGCTGAGATTTTTCCATGGTAAGACTTTTAGCTCTGTGGCCAGGTCACTAAGACATGTTTCTTCATTAAAACCATGGTGTTTGTGACAAGTTATGAACTACCTTCATTGCTACTTTGAAAACTATATGTGTTTATAACTTTGAAAAATCCATGCCCAAACCACAAAGGAAGAATGAGAATTCTTTCTTGACATCACTATGGGCTGTCTGGGGGGATGAAACCAAACAGATAGAGATGGTGACAAAAATTAATAATCTTTGGTCTTGGGGAGAAAGCTTTACAGAGGTGTACAATTTATGAGGAAGAGGCTTCCAGATTCATGGTTGCTGTGGGATATCTTTCTGTATGCTATGAATATGTGCTGTTCCCATAGGTTAAGAAATGGACTTATTTGGCCTATGGCAAGGCAGCTTATAGGCAGGTGAAATCCAGGAGAGAGACAGGAAAAGGAGAGGCACAGGCATAGAAGAGATGCCAGCCACTGCCAAGAGAAGTAAGATGTGAAAGTACTGGTAAGTCGTGGCCATGTGGCAATTTATATATTAATAGAAATGGGTTCAGTTATAGGATCTAGTCAACGAGAAGCCTGAGCCATTAGGCCATACAGTTTGTAAATAATATAAGCCTCTCTGTGTTTACTTGGGTCTGAGTGGCTATGGGGCCAAGAGGGACTGGAGAAACCTTCCAATTATACATGGTGGAACTGAGTTTCATGTCTTCCAAAAACCATTCATTAAATGCCAAAGATGTAGAATCTACTTAATAGATATTTCACCAGGGTCAGGGCACAAACAGAAAGCTTTGTCTTTACCATTAAATAAATAAATAAACAAATAAACAAACAAAAAAATAAATAAATGATATTGTTGAAGGATACAGAAGGTGAAAATATACAATTCTTTGGTCAGCCAAAAGGTACTATCAAGCCAACATATTAAAAAAGCTAAGCAAGGAGTAAGAAATACAGGTCTCATTTGGGGTGTCTCAAATGGTGCCAGTGTGAGGCATAAAATATCCTCAAAACCCAGAGATCTCTACTCCACTCTCTGATGACCAATAAACATTAGTCTTGATGGACTCTGCAGCGGAAACGCTCTGTGTGCTTAGGTTCATGCTTTCCCATGCATGTCTCTGGGGATGCACACTTCTGTGTTTAATAGTATACGTCTAACATATCCAAGACGTGCTCTTGATTGTCAAAACAACCATATAGAATGGTTTGCTCTTCTCTAAGAGACACTTTCCCTAGGTTTAGACACTCTTTCTGACCAAATCTGCATATTTTAAAATGTCTTTAACATTTTCAATGTGCTAGGGTGAGCAACAGTTCAATCAAGCAAATGGTCAGAGATCAATCAGACTCGGGGTTAAGACGGCTGAATAAGAGAGCTGGCAATTTCATGGTCCTTCTTTCTGTTAAGTTTCTTTAGAGACCAAATGAGATAAATTGTTATCTGACCCACTGCTTGGGGATAAACGTTAAATGGTTTATCTGAGCAACCCAATCACCTCCAGACAGACTGGAGAATTGGCCTAAATAATGAAGGTGTGTGTCATTCATCTCTTTGTCTGGCTCCTGGTAACCTTGACGGGAGTGAGTGGAGACATGCTGATTTGTATACACTCAATAATTCAAGGTGTTTGCTTATCTTTCCTTGTCAGATGCTGCTCATCCATAGTCTATGTCACCATCTAATTAGACTTTTTTTCAACTTTGCCTTTCACATAAACCTTTCTTTTTTGTGAATTTAATGTGCAACCAGCATCGCCGTTATAAAATATCACACTTATTCCCATTGTTAACATGGTTACTAGGCTTTTATTCATATGCTTTTGATATACTAACTTCCAATCAGTGATTCCCTTTCAGTGTAATAATCAGTTGGGGCTTGCTTTTTTAAAAAATAAGAATCAAGAAACTGTACTAAAATATATATCATTCTTTAACGGTGGTTCCTGAAAGTGAACAGTATATACATTTTTCTCTGCCTCCAAATTATGTCTTTGGAATATTTTTCTCAGTTTGCCTGACTATTAGTGTATCTTAGGAAAATCTTGCACTTTTCCTTTGCTTGGAATTCTGACAATAGTCCTTATAAGTATAGTAGAATGGCCTATTAATGTCTCACTGCCTTGTGCTGAGCCTGACAATGTCTGGTCCCTTTCTGTTTTCTTGGGTGGAGCTTCCTCCCATGGCTTACGTAGATCATTGAAATATAAGCACAGATGATGAAAATCTTTGACTGCCTTGAATCACTCTTCTCCCTGCCTAGAGTACTATGAGGTGGTCATGGAAGAAAACCCTTCTGGAGAATTAGAATAGTCAGAAAACTGGTTGGGTAAAACCATATCTTTACTGTTAAGCCATTGAAATTTTGGAGGATCCCTTCATATTTCTCATAGTTCAGCATAGTTTGGCATGATCTAATTAGTACTGAGTGCTTATGACTATTTTGTAAAAATATTCAATTGGACTCTAAAAGTTGTGGACGTTTTATGTCCAGCATTGTGGGACACTACAAGGATAAAATGAAAGGAATTCAACTCTTCCTTTTAACTCATAAATGACAGAACTCTACCATCCTAAAGCGATTAGATAGTAAGTCAGGTGACTGTGTAATATAACAATCACAGGGTATAGATTCTAAATGTT
The DNA here is from genome assembly GCF_903995425.1 of Onychomys torridus. Lineage (NCBI taxonomy): Eukaryota > Metazoa > Chordata > Mammalia > Rodentia > Cricetidae > Onychomys > Onychomys torridus. The sequence goes on from NC_050455.1 coordinate 17,508,093, forward strand.
ATAGGAAAATGAAAAAGGTGAGACTCCCAAGTGGATGACATGGACAGGCGGTGAACAGGAAAGACATGGAATAAAAGGGTCACAATAAACAAGACAGTGTGTTAGACACATGTCAAGAAGCTGAAGGGTAACCCAGAGGCCATCAGGCAGAGAGGCCTTATGGAAACTAGTAAGGGCTGGTTATCTGATCCTCAATGGTTTCCATTTTTTCCCTATTGCCAATTTCTGTGTCCTCATTCCACAAAGCCGTGAAGATTATAGACCAAGCCCATGCTACTCAGACACCAGCATCTGTATCAGCAATTGTTTTAGTACTGTAGAGCTACACAAGCTATAGCCAGAGCTTTGGAGGCCTAGCCTGCCCACAAATGTTGACAGAGCATCCCTGCTGTGAAAATGCAAAATCTAAACAGCTTCAAAAGCCAAAGCTTTTTGAATAATAGCACAATAACACTGATAAAAATTCCAAACATTACCTTAGTAGTGTGAAGAGTCACAGTCAATATATATAAAAGTACTTAGCATTAGTGCATAAATTTACCTTCAGTTTGCATGTATAAGGTATATATGAAGCACATGAAGCTTATGTGTAGAAATAGCCTCATCCTCAAGATTACTCATTAGACATATGCAAACACTATAAAATTAATATGGAATTTCAAATTAAAACATATCATTGTCAAATATTATATTTTAATTTTTTTTTGTCTGTACTATGGATCAGACCCACAGTCTCATGCCCAGACCTTTTTATACTTTTTATGTAGACACAGGGTCTTACAAGTTTTCCAACTTTGAACTCCCAAATTCATGTAGGCACTGAACATGTGACCCTTCTGTTTTGCCTCCAAGCTGCTGGATCAGTAAAGGTACACCTTCAGGTTCCTAAGAACTCACAGTCTGAGCAAAACAATGTGACACAGAAAGTATGCTAACAACAAATGTTTAAGACATCAAAGTGTGAGATACCTTAATTACCACCCAGAAGTAATATCAACGTCCCCACCCTCATCATGTTCAAACTCTAAGGGCATCCCAGTATCCCTGCACCTAGCTACCTTCCCTAGCATCACCAGGCTACCTTCCCTGGCATCCCTCCTAAAAGCTGAATATCAATGAAGTTTCTCTGTAATTTACATTCTCTCCCTTTGACCCCCAAGATTGTTCTCTAATGACTCTAGACCTTTGCTCTAACACTTAGAAATTTAAATTTAAAATATTAAGATAATTCCCTGTTTCCTGACATAACACATTGACTGTGCACAATGGTAGAATGACTGAGCAGTTCTTCTTCAAGCTCCAGAAATCCATTCTAGAAATGTAGCAATAGTCATTGGTGGATACAGAGTTGTTTGAACCAATTCGCCCAGTCCCTCAGTCTGGAAAACAAAGAAAAAGCATACTATTTTTAGCATGTGGAAAAGAGTCTTACTTCTGGGCACATAGGCAGGAGATGTCTCCTTATGCTGTCTTTTCATCTATATGTTTTAAGGAAGGTAGGTAGAGCCTATTCAGGGTGTGAGGCTTCTGGCTCCTTCTCATCCCTCCTGTTTATCCTTCTTCCTTTTATATCACTAATAGTTTGGTAGGATACTTACTTACTTTTTAAGAAACAGTCTCATAGCCTTTCAGATAAATGTTGATGTGTGTTTAGGAACTGCCTGAGTCCTTGATATTCCCTTTCTAAGTGTTGAGATGATGTAACCCTACAGAACAACAGAATCAGAACACGGTCCCTTCACTATCCCTCTTTTATTTCTCACTCTGAACACATCCTACTATCCAGGCAACCTCCCCTCCCCCCATGCATCTTTTACAACACACTTACTAGAAAGAAAATAAGCCATCTTCAGTATCTATTAAGACTGCTTTTAACTAGAGTGATGTTTTCCTCTGCCTACCATTCAAGGCCTCCAAATTTCCTGGAAGGCCCAGTGTTTTGCCAAGATTCTTTTGATCAGCTGGACACAGGCTTGCCATCTGATCCAAGCCAATGACCCAGGTCTCTAGTGCTCCATCTATTAGCCCCGCATAATTCACCCGACTTAGCTGCACTTTGTCCATTGTAATTAAGGGTGTGCTACACCATTAGAGAAAGTTTATGGGGCAGAGACTGAACTTATCTGTGCATATACTGGCCCACCAATGGAGCTTTAGTGTCTCCAAAAGAGTAAGAATAATAAAAAATAACAATGATGATAGAGGCTGTGTCTCCTTGAATACCGACCTCCTGCTAAGTGCCCTTTCTCTATTTGAATGTCTTGCTAATTCAACGCCATTAAAATAGATTCTCTTAAAGACTGCTCTGTCAAATACAAAAAAGAGAGATATATAGAGTGTGGGATTTAATTATCACTGCTCTCTGTCTCCACATGTGAGTTGTTTTGCGTAATAATTGCCCGAGTTTGTCTTCAAAGGCGTTTTAATAGTGTTAATACTAGTAAATATTGCTCATTTTGATGCCGATGTGCTGTTTTAATGGTTCCCATGGTTTCTAAAAGTCATTTCTTATCGTTTTACTGTAGAAAGAATCTTACTTTAATTATGTCATAATTGTTTGGAAGCCGTAGAATCTTAATTAATGCCAGTGGCTTCAAGGCACAAACCAAATGTAGACTTTGTATTTATGTTTGTTTCTTCATCTCTTCCTGCCGGAGAACAGTCCCCCAAGAGTTTTCTCAGGCAACATCATAGATGTTTTTGAAGCTGCTTGTGATGTCATTCCTTTCTGCTCCTCAGTTAGCTTTTCTCAGCTTTACCGCATAATTTAAAGGTTAATATGGAATCAACATTCAGTCTTCACAGGGAAGTCTTTATCTTGAGTACACATTTCCTTCACATGATAAAAGCACAGTACTCTCTGTGCTCTGTGGGAAAGATGGGATGAGATCCCAGTGCTTTCCCTTGGAATTACATGAGAGCACAACACTCTCTCTCTGCCCCCTCCAAGCCAGTCTTTCCTATTGGTCCTTCTGTGTGAACACTTTGTCTCAGTGTTTTCCTCTCCTGGAAGTCTGGCATTTCCCCATCAATTCCCAGAACCCCTCCTGTCACATCACAGGGTGTATGCTGACTGTTCTCTGCTCCTTTGCTTGGGTCCAAAAGTCCTCTATGCACATAATTTATATCAGAAGCAGTTTTATGGCTTAATATCACTTTCTTGAAAAGTCTATGTTGTAGCACGTTCTGTTTTTATTTTTTCTTCCATTTCACCTGTTTTACATAAAGCTGTGCTTGAAGCAGATATCCTGTAAATATTGATTTAGTATAAACTTTCTGTTTAGGACGTAGTATGGTTTCAAGTATGTAAGTAGAAAATACATCAATGTTTGGTACCAAACTACCAAAATAGAAATTGTTTCCCCAGACTCACAAAGCTGAAAGTGACTTAGTGTATGCACATACCTACAGTTAACAGAAGAGGAAGGTGCTGATTAGAAACCTTAATTGCATTCCTTAGGATTCAGCAAATAGGTAGTCATATAGCTGTAACCAGATCACAGGCTTTCAGACTGAAATTCTAAAGTTTTCCAGTGTGATCCACACAAGTATAACATCAATCGCTTTTGCTTAGCTGTTCCAGATCGCTGATTGTCTCAGTCCCATCATTATGCACGCTAACCAGTAACCCACAGAGAGCCTCATGGAAGCTGCTGCTCTTCTAACATCTTGTTTTCTCTTTAGTTTCAATCTCCTACACAAACTGAGATTCACATAACAACAATTCATTTATCTGAATTGATTTACCAAGGACTTTACATTTTGACTGAAACGGAGAGGGTGTTTATGCATAGTAATGTAGGGGTGGAGCCAATAGGAGACAGAGAGGAGAGATGAAGCCTAGCCTCTGTCCTGAGTTCAGTTCCAGAAGCTGATACCCAAAGATTGGCCACTAAAGGTACAGGCTTAACATAAGTGACCAGCCTCACTGGGGAGGGCAAGATGAAAAAAACAAAAAAACATCATCAACTTGGCAGAGAAGAGCCACTTCCTCAACCTCTTGGGAAACCATCCTTACTGAGAATTCTGCAAGGTAATAAATGGCTTTCAGAGTTTCCTGGTGGGTGCCTTGCTGGCTCAGCAGTGGTAGCCTCTTACACTCAGTAGTCACAGGGTGCTAAGTTCACACCACTGCTCCGCAAACAGAGTAAGGTAACAGAATATCAGGAAGGCAGAAAGCCTAGGTGTGGCAGGTTTCACTCAGTGAGTCTGAAAAGACTAGAGAAATCACCCTCAAGAGAACTGAACTACTCAGACTAAAGAAATTGCTCAGTTGATAAATGGTCTGCTATGCAAGGATGAGGACCTGAGTTCAATACCTAGAAATCACATTTTAAAAAGACAGCCGGGGGCAGTGGTGTGCACTTGTAATTAGAATGCTGGAAAGCTAGAGAAAAGAGGCTCTCTGGGACTCACTGGCCAGTTAGCCTTGCCTAATCAAGAAGTTTCATGCCAAAAGAAGACCCTGTCTCAAAATAACAAAAACAAAAACAAAAACAAAAAACCAAGGTTCACAGCAAGGAGGGATAACACAAATTGATCTCTGACCTAAAAATGCACATGCAGCCACAGGCATGTACACCTACTAACAGTTATTCATCTATGCACTGAAGCACACATGGACACTGTGCACACACACACACACACACACACACACACACACACACACACACACACCATTCAAGAATTGGGAAAATAGTTGGTACCACAATTCTGATGACAGTATCTGGCCACATGTTTTAAAAAAAACGTGTAAAGTTGCATGGCCTTGTAGAATTAATGTCCCCACAGGGCCTAAAAGGTGCTGGACACTGCACTGGGGCTAAGTGGGAGAAGCAGTCAAGTTATATACCCTAATGCTCCCAATTACCTCTGACACTGGGAAGCAGAGTGAATCCTTAACTCCATGTGCCTCCTGAGGCTACTACCTCAGCCTGCCTGGTCTGTGGGTGGGCTTCTGTGGCCAACAAAGGGAGTTCTGAAGTTCTAAAAAGTCCTTTTATCATTGTGCCCCAGGCTTCATCCACTGTATTTGCAATCCAGGAACAAACATTTCATTTAAGATGAATTAAAGATTTGGAAATCAAAAGGCTACAAACATAATTGCTGTAATCAATGTAAGTCAACGTTAGGTCCAGTACCGGAAAAGGCTGGTACACAGGACCAGGCTTTTGAATCAAAGTGTTTGAATCAACTTTGGGGAGCAGGTATGCAAGAACTCTTCTAAGCACATTTGTGGATTGTTAGCTTTCCTCATGTTTACTATCCATTATCTGCCTTTGTTCTGGTTCATGCTGGCCCTTTTATAATCCTTTTTTAAAAATACAAAATCAATACAACTTTAATTACAAAAAGCCCATGGTGCCTCTTGAAAAAACAGGACAAACAAAAAAGGGCATTTTGAGAAGGGACTGGTGATCTAAGAAGCGTGACCTGGGGCCATCCTATTTCTTGGGGCGATGCTGTTGATCTGTTGGTCCCATTGTAATGATTTATGTGTCCGTATCTGGTACCTTTTGTTCTCTAGCTGGCTTTGTGTATGGTAAATGCACAACTGCATCTCAACCAGGGGTTTGACATTTACGATGCTTTGTAGCATAGATAGAGCCACATCTGGACAAACATTGTCCCTGGCGATTAGTGGCTCATATCATCTGTGCAGTGTCTGGCTGCCACAATGATGAGCACTCATTAGAAATGTCCCATTTCCTCCTAGAGCCAAATAAAATCACAAACTAATCTAAAATGAACATTCACTGGGTATGGGTATATATGTGCTCAATTTCTGTGTTGGCTTCTTCCACAGACACAGTGCAGCTTAATTTTTCCCTTTGAATATTGTTTATATCAATGGCTCGAATCTACGTAACAATGTAGAAAACTCAATTTTTGATCAGGTGCTTCAGCCAGAGCCAAAAAGCTTTATACAAAATAGCCAGATGAAGCCCCTTTGGCTGATATATTCCACGAGATAGCATTCAAAACTTTGTTTGCTACTTGAGATAGCAGCAGGTTTATAAAAACCCCGGAGATATGTTTCTTCAATGTGAGGAATAGATTGGCTTTTCCTGAGCAACTGGATGTTTTGTTTACTTGCTGGTCTGTGTTATACCAAGAATAAATCCAGTGTCTCCTCATGAATTCATTGTTTGGCTTGCTGTTAGAAAAGCAAGACAGCAAGCAATCTATCCAAAGCATTGGATGGAGATTCTTAGCAAGCTTTTTCATCTATTAATTGTACCAATGGCTTCCTTTTATTTTTTTAACCACAGTTTCTGTCTACCTAATTATCTATTCTTCGTGCTTATCTTGCAGAATTACAATCTGTTAATCTCTGTAAATCCCAATTTTCAGACTAAGGTGGATGTAAATACTTAAAACAAATGAAGTAAGGTAAAATAAAATGAGATGAAACTAATTTCTGACATTAAGGAACCTGTAAATTTCTTGTGGGATCCATATAAATGTAGTGAAAGATAAAGATATATAGAGTATGGACTTAAATGACAGTACAAAGTAGACATTTATAATAACAGTATCTAAGACGGTGGGAGATTGATCTGAGTTATAAGACTTGGAGGAAATTGATTATTAGAGAGCATTCCCTTACAAGTACATCATCTTGAGGTATTTCATACCACATAGGACAGGAGAACCTGTGCATGAAAGTGCATATAATGAATCTGTTTGGGTGGTTTTTGCAGGGAGACAGGGAAGTTGACTGTGCTAAACAGCCAGCGCTTCTTGTGTTATTCTCATGGCACTCTTGTTTGAATGTTTATTTTGTTCCTTTAAAGTTTATGTGAATCCTTAATTGCCAGTACAAATGCAGTCTTATGTTAGACTTTGTCTCAAGAACTATGAAGTCTAAAACGCCTTCCTTTTACAAACTATCCAACCTGTGACATTTTGCTAAAACAGGGCAAAATGGACCCAGAGTCTACACCCTTTGGTTTTATCTGAGATACAAGATCAGCGCATTTCATTTTGTTTTATCTGTTCATAAGGGATTAGACTCCAAAAACTTTGTTAATAGGAAATGACACAAGATAACAGTGGAAGTGAGGATGGGGAAAAGTGGTTAAACAGCATGGGTCTGTGTGCATCAGGGCAACTATAACTAACAACCTGGCACCCCAGAAGACAGCTTCTTTCAAGTGTTAACCCAGATGCCAGTGTTTCAATAAGTGGTTTTTTTTTTTTTTTTTTTTCCGCAGAGATTACATGCATCACTCAAAACGAAAAAAGAAAAATGGAACTTACTCTGTCAGGGGACCACTACATCCCAATCCTATTGCCTCCATTATCCCTGCACCAGTGTTCAATGTACAAAGTAGCAAGATGTTATCTCTAATGCCACAGTGTCATCATTCCACAGTGCACCCTAATAATCATAATAATTCCATGAAGATTGTTCTCTTAGCATCTGAATTTTCCTGGTTTTATAATCTTGCAACCATGGTTTAAATTCTCTGTGGAAAGAAAATAGACCGTGGTTAAGATTTTGGTCTTCTACTCAGCTCAGTTTAGTCCTGGCTCATCATGGCTGAATCACACCTTCTTTCCAAAAGAATGTTTTCTCTTGGTGTCACTGGTCAGTCTGTATCTTTCCACCTTAAGACACTTCCATACAGATGAAAGCATCAGCATGAGAACAGACTTAAGTGTCATCCTGACAAATGTAGAACTAAGTTTGTTGGGATGGCGGTCACCTTCCTGCAACACAAATGCATGTTTGCATAAAAGAATATAAACGGCATTATGTGCAGGAATTTGAAAAGCTCTTTAAAGAGAGAACTGTGTGGCTACTGACTGGTGTGGCTATCAAAGCATCCCCAGGTTGACTGGAAACCTTGCTTTCTGTGGCTTAGTTTCTGTTAAAATTGTCATGCACCCTGAGACTGCTAGAAATGAGTCAATAGGAAGAGAATAATAGTGGTGCTGAGTATAAATTGTCTTTGGGTAACAGGCATAAGGGAGAACAAATTTCCAGCCTGAGGAATGTGAGGGTAGGACCACTGAGGGATCTCCTGGCAGACCCTGTCTGAGAAATGATTGACATGTCACCTTCACAGAAGTTCTTCTCTGAATGGAAGGTACCAGACCAACCACCTGACAGGAAAACAGACAGAAGAGGAACCAGGAACATCTAGGAATTCCACCCAACACTACTTGCTCAGATAAGTTTTATTGGTGCTGAAACGTATTTTCAACATCTATTTCTGAGAATGGATAAAAAATAGTTTAAAGTAATGGAGCAAGCTAGAATGAGAAAACAAAGGAAATTAATGGGCTCGTTTTTCTCTGCTTTAGACAATACAGTTTGAAATCCTACCCAAACAACCCAGAATGCAAATAAATCAGAGCCCTGGTGAATTCATTGGTATTTCGTTATCAGTTCAAAGCACCTCTCTGACATGACCAATGATGGTCACAGCATGAGCTTACAGAAGGTAAGAATTGGAGAAAGAAGGAAGACAACAGACCATGAGGTGGGATAACGGTGCAAAGACAAAGGGAAGGACAATGCAGGAAGAAAAATCTAAGTAGAGAAACATCAGAAAACAGAGAAGGCAAATCGGGAGGGAAAGAAAGGCAGCAGCTGTAGAAGGTTATTGTTCTTTTGTGTGTACAAATGTCAATCAAGGTGGCGGTTGCTTGGATTAAAATAAAGTAGCACTGGAGCCTCACAGAGTCACACAGTGTTCTGCTCTGTGTCTCGCTCCCTAGATACAAGCCCTGCACAAATAAAGACAAATGAATAATGTTGGTATTTTTAATGGAGGTTGCCTTTGAGTTTGGCTCAGAGACAATGGCCTGTAGTTGTATCTGATTATAACTCATCTCCACGGGGGTAGACAGAGCTGTTGTAAATGTCTGAAAATTATGAGCTTTAGAAAGATGAACTCTGTGATTGTAATGGCACAAGGCATTTGCACATTTTATAGTCTTTCTCATCTGAAAATCATGAGGCTTTGTTTATGACATCACCAGATTTGTGTGTGTTGCTTTCAGGCATGTACCAACAAGTACTCTTTTTTTTTTTTTTTTCCTCCTGGTGTTTTGTTTTGGTTTTGGTTTTGGTGTTCCTGAAGAGAATGTAATAACTTGGAACACTGTCATTAGGATCAATAAAAAATTCTGCTGGCAAAAGAGGCAGTCTCAAAATCTGATGAAAGTACAAGGTCAGAATTTATAATGCAGGTTAAAGGAACAGGGTAGGTCAACCTGTATGTTGTCTTCTCAGGAGAGCAGAGACCATTGCTCTGCAGTCAGCCTCTACACAACCTCAGTTCCAAAGACCTTTCCAATCCCCGAGTGTAGATCCATCTCTGCTAACATGGGATTTTAAGATTGTTGAACTGAAGTACAACAACAGTAAAAAAAAAAAATCCACACTTGACCCAAAGGTCAAGGTAAGGCCATGAAGGGGCTCTATTTGTGTGTGATGGCCCTTTACCCAACCTCATCTATCAGGTCAACATAATTCAGAAAACTGAATTTGTTTCAAACACTTTATACCAAGTTGAACAGCATGGTGTATATGGACAGATTTCAAATATGTGTCTTTGTGTATGTGATAGAGGGTGTTTTGTGTTTTTATGTGTGTCTTTGGGTGTGTAATTTTGTATGTGTGTATGTTTTGTGCATTTTTGTGTGCTTGTGAGCTTATGCATGTCTGTTTAAGTCTATGAGTCCCTTTGTATTTCTGAATGTCTCCATGTATATGTATCTGTGTCTGTGTGAGAGTATGTCTGTGAGTATGTACATCTTTGTATCTCTATGTAGTTGGTGGTAGGGTGACATATATTCAAAGCTTGTCTGGAGGGTTGTATCTATAACAATAACTGAGAGTTTTGATAAGCAAGATGAAGCATGCAAAGAAGAAACAGAAGATAATAAAACTAACTTTGACCACATTGTAACTACAATAACTGCCATATAAAAACATATAGATTATGTTTCTTATGTAGTTTTCATTAAAACATAAACTGAGACAAAGAAAATACAACTTAAACATCTGTGCTCTGAAAAAATGTGATTAATAATAATCTCCCAAAGATGCTTTATTAAGTGCTTACATGAATACATGAAACCAGAAGTGTGCCATATCACTTCAGTGTTCATGGAATAGGTAGTTATTGAAATATAGGTCATTAAACATCTATATTTACAGTATGTAAATTTGTCTTTGAACTATGTATGTACTGTAAATGAATTCCATGTTTATGGTCAGGTCCCTGCCCCATGATACCTCAATATTTATCTTCAAATACTGAGAAGGTCCCACCTTAAAAATTTCCTTTATTCCATGCACTTCAGATATAAATATTATGTGATATAAAACATTGCTGAACATTTCAGAATTTCCGTTTACCCTGATCTTTAATTCCTAGTATGCTGAAAATATTTTGGCCATTTATCACACACACACACACACACACACACACACACACACACACAGAGAGAGAGAGAGAGAGAGAGAGAGAGAGAGAGAGAGAGAGAGAGAGAGAGAACACTAACAAACAAACAAACAAACAAACAAAAATCAAGCAAAAAAAATCCCACACATACACACACACAAAATCACACACACAGAGAAGGAATAAGGAGGGAAGGGAAGAAGTGAGGGAGGGACAGATGGAGAGAAACTTTTATTATACTTTTACATGCCAATAACAATATTGGCAACATAGCAACATAAAGTTGCATTCTACTGGCTTCACAATGCAACTGATTACTCGAGGCTCATGTGTAAACTGAAGAGCAGAGATTCAGCCAGTAGAGAAGGGACCATACAGTTACAGGATGCCTTGAGGTGAATGTTCTTGATTCTGGGTTTAGGGCCCTGGTCCTGTACTGTTGTTAATAGTGTTGCTATTGAGCATAAAATATCAATGAAGAAGAAAAGCCTGAACATCTAGAAATCCTTTGTTTCATTAAGCAGGGAATGACAACTGCCTCTACTCACAACTTTGCCAGAAGAGCAAAGACATCATGACAGTCACCTTCCTGTAAAATAATCTGAATGAATTTAGTAGTGGAAGAAGCAGTGAAGACAGAATGTTGATGTGCCCTTACAGTGTCTGCACAGTTTAGTCCCCAGACCTCTGGATCTGTGACTCTGTATTCCTCCCAGGTTATTCTGCCTTCATCTCCCCTTGAGATGACCCAGTTTACCTTGTCACAGGGTAAAACCTGGTTTGGCAATCAGTGCAAGTCATTGCTATTCAGAATTGCTGTAGCAGCTGCCTTGCCCACACCTGCTCAGTGAGAGGGTTCCCAGTCAAGTTCAGAAATAAGCCAGCTTCATTTGTGGGATGCTGGGTTGAAGTGAGACTTCAGAGGCCTGGCTTTGTGCAGCCTCCTGGGATTCAATTGGGCTTGAATCGCCTGTGACCTTTGTGCCCTTAGAACATCACAGAAAACACCATCTCGGTGCTCACTAATTGGTCACCTTGATGTCACTCACAGCACAGAGATCAAGGACAGAGTGGATCCTGCAAAGTGAACTACACACACTCTCAGGGGTGGTCTCTATAGGTCAGGTTCACCTCCTGTAGACAGCACAGCATGGGGGCTTCTTACCCTGGGACTGTGTGAAACCTGTCTGTGGTACACATGAACAAAGGACTGTTGGGCCCACCAGTGACCTGATTCTGGCCACCCACGAAGGCCAAATTGTCAGCCATTCACAACTCTTACGCCTCCATTATCCAAGTAAAACACTGAGTACTTTGTGTGGAATCTTTACAAAACAGGCCTTTAAAATTAGTTTATGATACTGCTTTAAAAAAAAAAGATTATTTTAAATTTAAAGTGGCCACTCAATCATGGATGTCCAAAGTTGTATGCAAGGTGTACTGGAGAAACTTGCTATAATAATAAACAGATTTCTTTTCAAAGTCCCAAAGAGCTGTCTCTCAATCACTTGCATGGTTGATGAGTGAATACACTGAACACATCCTGCAATCATCACCATTGAATTAAAAAGTTGTGAGTTATTACTAGAAATTTTAGATGGTAATTACTGTGAAATTAAGAAAAGAGAGAGAGAGAGAGAGAGAGAGAGAGAGAGAGAGAGAGAGAGAGGGAATAATGATGAGTTATGATTTAGATTTTAGTGCTTATTGGAAGATTTAAGTTAGTGGTTCAGTTTGGCAAAGGATATATTTACCTTTAGATTAATGAGATCTTTTCTTATGTGCAAGATTGCCCTGTGTTCCAATGACAGGGGCAGAATTCTCTAGGAAGATTTGTCTAATAGTTAACTAATCCTGTTACAAGTGTCAGAAAAATAAATGGAACATGGGCGATATCCTGACCAGCTGTTTTTCTAGATAGTCACAATTATGACAAGAGAGAAGCCAGAACTCCTGAAAATGGCATCCACTACAAAGAGCAAGAAGATAGCCCCTGGAATGAAGGAGAAAGTAAGACATACGAAGATATAGGAGAAGCTCATGGCATCATTGTTTTGTAAGGTGAGAGTGAACAGTGGAATCCCTTTTTAGAAGCTGAATGAATTTAAAAACTTACTGGAACTTTTCTAGGTATGGTGAGTCCCATGCAGTAAGTTCCATATTCCATGAGTGAGTAGGAGCCAGGGCAAGTGACAGAGCAGCCATTAGATGGACAGAGCGAGCTCCAATGTTGTGAAACCTCAGCAGCCCAGAGGACCACAGAGCAGTGGAGCAAATGATTCCCAGTAGGAATTAAGACACTGTGTAAATGTATTGTCAACTCAAGGGATAAAATTTGCAACTGAGTGTCCATAATGAAATCAATGTACATTTTCTCACTTATTAAAGCCTTATTCACCCCTCTAGATAAAGTTTGCAAAGCAAAGAACAGATTCTTCCTTTGAAAGTGCAATCATGTCTGGATAGGCTGTCGTGCTTAATTTGCTAAGTAATTGGGTTTAAACATTGCTTTTAGCCTCTTGACTAAACAATGGGGTAAAGCAGCACTATTGGCTGGGCTGTAGATAACATTGGTGACATATGCTGTCCTTTGCAATGCATCGTTTTTGTAAGGATTTGGGGGCATTACTGGGACATGAGAGCTGAGACAGTTGATTTAAACAGGGAGATATTTGTTCAGGCTCGTAGTGTCTGAGGCTGTAGTTCATGGTCAGGTGGCTCCACTGGTTCTGCCATTGAGAGTGTGGGCATCATGGTGAGAAATGTGTAGGGTAGAGATGCTTTCTTAGTAGTAGTTGAGACCCACACAGTGAAAGAAATATCCAGGAATAAGATATACAGGTGGTTATAGCCCTAGTTACCCACTCAATCCATGAAGGTCCCATTTCCACTAGGCCATTCAGTTATGAATTAACATGTTAGTCCACTGGTAAAGTTACTCCATGAACTAATGGCCTCTCAAATTAATCTGTCACCTGATAGAAATAAACTCTTCCAAATATGAGCCTTTTGAGGACTGGGGCATTTCACATTTAAATGACAACATGCCCATCCCAAACTGGTTGCAGTCATGAGGTCTGTGAATACTTTTAATGAATAATATGTTCATATCAGAGATCAAGACATTCACTGTTAAATCAGAGTAATGCAGTCAGCTTATGAACCCAGTTCATATGAGGAGACTGAATTTTGGTGTTGTAAGCACAGACATTCCACCTGCTTCAGCTTTTCAGCTCTTGTACCTCCAATCGCCTTCTCCTACACCTCAGACCAACTATTTCTTCATCTTTTAAATGCTCCAAGCTCTGTCCATATGGGGGCAGTTTGTAATTTGGAGGCATTCTTCTCCACCCCGACTCCCTTTTAAGAGACTATCTTTTGCAAAATTATTCACTTTAGAGGTTTGCAACCTGGGCGTTGCAAAACTTCCAAGCACAATCACAATCAAGTTTTTTAAAGTACTCTCTTCCATGAAAATCTTGAAGGAAATGGCCGTGGAATTCACACTAGGGTGATCCCTAATGGAAAATAAAGGGTAATAATGTATTAATATAAAAGAGGATGGAAAAATCAAGATGCTTGTTGATAGTCTAAGAATCAGAATAAGTATTAACTGTTCTGCATTCTGCATCTTCTCCCTGCTGTGGCCAATTATCAAAGCTCCTGGAAATGTCAGGAAAAAATAACTCAACCATGGGCAGAAGGAGTAATCCAGAAGTGCCCTGTGCTCATATTTGTCAACTTGAGGCTGCAGAGAGTCAGGGGCTTGGCAATATTTGAGGTCCTAGCTACTTCAGACTGTCTGAGAACAAGACAGCATGCAACAAGTTAGAAGGTTCAGTTCCCACATCCTGGGCCAGAAGCATTCTAACTTTCTTAACTAATTAAGCTTTATAAAGACACTTGTATCTCTACCGTTTGGAGATAACAAATTCAAGAAGAGGTCTGGAAAAGGGAAAAAAGAGACATTGAGAAGTTGTTTTGTAATATGACTCCATTAGATGAGGAATCTGCTTCTCAACTTTAATAAAAGCTCAGCTAACTTGCAAGCACTGTGGGAATGAAATAAAGGAGCCTGAGGGCTGAGTCCTTGCTTCTCATGCAAGAGGACTATTGAGGGCTCATCTTCTCAAATGTGAACTCCGCTGGGTAATCAGTCATCCCCATGGAAACTCAGCAACTTTTAATTGTCTTTAATTAAGGGGCCACAGAGGCAATCAGCTACATTCCCAGCACATTAATGAGGGAAGCGTGAAGTGCAAAATGGCTACCTGAGGTGACTCACATAAGCTGAGAGTCCTGGCTGAATTTCTAAAGGGAAATCCACAAAGGGAAGATTAGAAATTGGGTAGTCTAGGGTGGGATATGAGAAATAAGTAGTACCACCAGTAAGATTGTCTTACCAAAGCAAAGAGGACATAATATGAATCTGTGACATTGAACGATTTAAAAAAAAATAAAAATGAAGATAAACTGAGTCATTAAAATAAAACTAAGGAGTGGACTGTTTGCAGGAGGAGAAGGGGGGACTAGGAATCATGAACAAGGAAGGTAGGAAGATTAAGAACAGAAATATGGACACAATACATGTGTATAGTAAAAGGTCATAATGTAGTCCATGATTTTTCACACTTTACAAAGTAACCTATAAAACATTAAGACAAAAGGAAAATTGTCATCTAACAGTGGCCTGTGAAGGAGACAGGCATGTCTCTACAGTGCATTTTAAACTCTGCTGAAAGCAGTTCTCTCTGGTCACCACAATACATATTAATCATTTCCTTCTTTTAGAAAACAGTATTATTCACTGCCTTCACATGTGTTTACCTAATTATAAGTGATTACATAGTTTCTAGCTGGCAACCAGCTGACACTCAGAGACAATGTAAGAGACATTATGCATTTCCTGGTTGGTTATTATCTGCATCCTTGTGACTTACCAAACAACAAACAGATATAAATTGTAAATTGAAATAATATGGTGCTGGAGCACTTCCCATTTCCTGCTGCTCAAGGTATTGAAGCTCCAACCAAATCCACTGTTCTGTCTATGGTGGCATAAAGAATGAAGACAAACAGTGGTCATCCACAGCTACTCAGCCCTTCTGAACAGACTATAGGCACTTAAAAAAGAAAAACAAACAAACAAACAAAATCTATGTTGACCTGAATCAGAAAGTGACATATCTGACTAAAGCATTAGTTAGGGGACAGTGAGAAGGCTCAAGCACTTTGATGAGCAGTTTAAGGACCTGAGTTTGGAACTGTAGTATGCACATAAAAGTTGGGTATACCTATAATCCCATCCTTAAGGAGCTGGAGTCAGGCAGATGCCATTGTCTCTCTGTACACCCTGTCTATCTCAAATGGCGGGCACCAGATTCAATGAAAGGCCCTGTGTGTCCAAAAGAAAGTGGAGAATTAGCAATGAAGACACTGCCATTCACCTCTGTCTGCCAGATGTACACACACTAGTGAGCACACACAGGCATACACACACTCCTAAAGATTTTGGTTTTTAAATGTGGACAACAAAAGAAATATTTTCACTAAGAGGACTAGAACATATACATGTGTCACAGGCCACTTCTCTTCACTGACTGTTCCATTAGACTATTTATATCATAGTGCTTAAATTTATAGCCAGTTCTTTGCAAGGAATAAGAAGTTAGACATTTATTGAATGTTCCAGGTTTGGGATTCCAGAATTCCTTAGGAAGATATTTTCCCATCTCACTTGTATATCCTTCAGTACAAGGAGAATGCTGATTGTGGCCAACATTTATATTAGTTATTAATGCATAACAACCTTAAATGAGATATCATACCCACATTTAAGTTATTGGGTGGGGAGAATTCTATGAGGTACCATTTTCAAAGAGTTTACGGGTTTGTTGTAGATCACACAGAGCAATACTAGAAAGGACAAGTTCCTAAGAAACAAGCTTTGTGACTGACCCATTTAGATGTGACAAGCTCTGCTCAAGCATCCTGACAGTACTTATATGCAGATATTCCAGGCATCTTCTCATCTAATTTTAATAGCAATCCAGGGGCATAGATGCTATCAGTCAAGTTACCTCTGATATAAGTAAAGCTCATTGTCTTTACAGGAAAAATCTTGAAGTAGTTCCTTGTGTCCAGTAATCAGAGTTTGTATAGTGAAAGCATGGCCAATGGGATGGTTTGCATCTTCCCCTTCTAGGTTTTGCCCCTCCTGTTTTAATCACTTCTCACACCCACTCCATCATTCAACATCCCCCCTCACTCTATTCTCAGCCCTTCCCACTCTATCTTCGCTCCTATCTCTCCTCATTGATAATTGAACTTAGGGTAGATCGTTGAAGATTTAAGGATTTCTTTTTCCACTGTAGGCATTGGGGGTTCCAAGACACACACTATGATATCTTCAAGTCCTTCATTCCTTCATTCCTTCCCTGCCTAGATGAAACTTTGTCAGGAAGACCTGAGTTAATGTCTCTAGATAGGACTTCAAGCTGAAGCTGACAGCCAATTCCGCTCTCCAGCTTCTTTACTCTGTGAGGTTAACTCATTGGTCACCTATAGCAACAAGGAGTTTTGTTGTTGTTCCCTTGTGTATTTTTAGTTTTAAAGACCAATCTAGCAGAAATCCGGGCTCAAGAAACATTTGCAGAGACATGAAGATGAGGGAACTAAGACTTGGAGAACTTTGGGGGTGGCCTGGGCATAGCTACACAGGCACTGAAGTGGACCCAGGCCCTGCTTTTCTGAGTGGTATTCAAGGAAGAAAGCCTCTGTCAGAAGTAAGCAAGCCAATCAAAGTCATCACAAGTCACCTTTTTGCTTTAAAATGAAATTCTAGCAAACGGGAACAGTCCAGAGCCGTTGAGCATGGATCTATAACCTTTATTACTTATTCCCCCAACATTTCGTACCAGTCTGATGCCCAGGACAGCAGAACCTCTGTTATCTTTCTTCAGATATACAGCTAAGTAAATGCTTGCATGCTGTATGCATCCACACACCGTCCCAGAGAATCTGTGAATGGTAGCCTGGCTGGAATGCTCTTCTAAATCCAAGCACCAACTCCTCTCCTCACTCATTACAACAGCAGCCTGCTTGACTTCTAAGTGTGTTTCCACTCACACTCTGCACAACAGCCTCTCATTTCAATAAGCACTTATTAGGTGGCTAGTTTTCAATGTCATTAAAGTTTCATGTTTCTAGTAAGTGTTTGCATTTGAGGGATTCTTCAAGAACAGCTCTAGTGATTGAGTTATGGTATTGTTTCACGGTCCAAAAGACACCTTTGAAAATTCTCCATCTGAAGGTGATGCTTCCTTTGGTCTGGCAGGACAATGGGTGTGAAAAGGAAAGAAAGAATTCTACAGATCAGAGGGAAATAGTTCTCAGCATTAGTTGTTTCTAGCCCTTCACAGTTCTATCAAGAAAGATGCATTCTTTTTTTTTCCCCTCAGAGCTGAGGACCAAACCCAGTGCCTTGCACTTGCTGGGCAAGCACTCTACCACTGAGCTAAATCCCCAACTCCGGAAAGTGTATTCTTTCCCCTATTAGAAATAGCCCCTTTCCTCATCAATTAACTTTATTCATTTATTTTACATCCCAACCAAAGTTTCCCCTCTTTCATCTCTTCCAATTCATTCCCCCTGCCTCCCCCTCACTCTGCCCAATCCATTCCTCCTCTTTTTCTGATTAGAAATAGCCTTTTTCATGCATTGCATAAAATGTCATTTTTCAGTTTCTCTCTGGGATCGTTTGACAGATTTTCAAGTTGTATAGGATGGTTGAACCTCTGCTAACCTAGGAGGCCGGAGAATGAAAAAGAAAGGAAATACCATATGCCTTTTTATCACCCACACTATTGTTTCAGTTTGTAGTGAAATACAATACAGGTTTATAATAAGGGCGACCATAATAGTCATCTGCAGTCAGTACTATCTGTTTTCTTATTGTTCTCTATGCTCATTTCCTGTTAACCTAAAAAAGAAATGTCTTTGAAAAGTTTGTATTGTGTGTATAGTACAAAATATGAAAGCACACTTTTTTTTTTTCTAACTCACTCAGTTAATTAAACTGAAATGGAGATTCTGCCATTTGCAGCCTTAAAAAATAGCCAATTGAAATTTAATTGGTATCCTTTTTCCTTTAGCATTCATGCCCTGAAGCTAAATTAATGCTCAGTTATAAGCACTCAGCAAAGGGGCCATTATGATTTTTCGATGGAATTAAACCCAAGACCATATAGTGTATCCAACAGCTTCTCAGATAAGGAAGACAGCCACTCAAACAAGGAAGGGTTAACACTGGCTCTGTGCCCTCTGCTCTCTTTAGCACACACTCTCAACAATTACAGAGAGACAACCAGCTCCAGTGTATTCGAAGATCAGTAGCTGTTGTAAATCAAATTAATTACTTTTGCCCAAAACTGTCCTCAGTGGAGGTTTTTTGGTCACTGGACTGTTAATATGTCTTTCCTTAATCACTGTCCTGTAATGCCATCCCCTGATAAGTGAGGCAATGGCAATCTCCTCACCTTTCCCAAAGTCCCTACAAAGCACTGATTTATAAGAACACCAAGATATGTATCACTCAAGCAAAGACAAGCAATGCCTCAAATCTCCTTCTCTGCCTTGGGAGGAGAGCAAGATCCAGAAATGATGGTAGTAGAGCCATCTTTGTATGCCTCTGTGCTCCAAACTCCTTGTGAATTCCACCTTTTGCCTGGGTTGCAGTCATCCTTGAAAGTACTGTACCCACCAAGACTTTTGGTATTCTCATTAATTTGACTGGGAGTAATTCATTACATGGGTGTTTCAGACCAATCAGTGCTCCAGTCTGTTCGAGATCTTAAGAAGCTGACTGCTCAGAGCAGGCCACTTGGAAGTGAGAGAGCTGAGTCAGGGCTATGTGCTTTTATATGACTCAGGAGCAGAGTCCACTTGGGCTTCAAGGTGACACACTGAAAAGGCAAAATCAGAGTGCCAGAGGAGAGTTTTAGACCAAATATAAAGCATTCTACTTGAGTTAAATTACATATTTATTGTTTTTCTGGTACAGGCTCTCTCTATGTAGCTCAAGCTATCTTCAAACTAGTGATCCCTTTGCTATCAGCTCTCAGGGGCTGAAATTGCAAATGGCGACCATGCACTTTTAAGTTAATTGTAGCAGGTTTTCTTTTGGGACACCAACCAGCTCCCCAATCATGACTCGAAGGCTTATTATTTGTTTTAAATGTTCAGCCTTTTGTGCACATTCCTTGCTAGCTCTTGCAATGTAACCTGTTTCTCTTCCTCTACGTTTTGCCTTGGGGCTTTTTACCTTTCCTTCCTTCTGTATGTCCTACTCCATGTCTGGCTGGCAGCCAGCTGCCTGGCTGGCTGGCCCCAGACATCTCTCTCTCCCCCTCATTCTCTGTCTCTTTACTTTCTGAGGCTAGATTCTTCCTCCTTCTTCTGCTCTCTACCCACAAGCCCCGCCAATGTCTCTACTGCCTAGCTACTGGCTGCTTAGCTTTTTGTTAGATCAATAAGGTCTTAGGCAAGGTGAAACAGCAACACGTATTGACATAATTAAACAAGTTCAGAATAAACAAATGTTACACATCTTTACATAGTTAAAATAATATTCCACAACAGGTAATAGTGTTAATTTTTTTCTTAAAGAATTCTGAAGTTTATATAATAAATAAAACTTTCTCTGAGTAAATGCTGTTTGGAAGAGAGGAAGAGAGGAGCAAGAAATATTTGGATGAAAAAATACTCTATATGAGAATACATACTATCCCATGAACCTTACGTATGAATCTGATGCCTAAGATCTTGAAATATTTTTGATCAAACTTGAACTGCAGGAGCCAACACTGTTACTGAATCTGCCATCAAGGGATGGGTTGAGGAGTTCTTGAACCAGCTCTACAACTTCTGAAATAATCATTCTCTCTTATATCGGAGACTCAGGATACATTCTACAAGACAACACTGTAAGTGCTGAGAAATCTCTGAGAGTGTCTTGGGAGAGGAATCAGCCTTGAAGTTTCATTGATCTGACAGAGAATATTTTGCCTCTTGTGGTCTATATTTGGGTCCCCGAATATGGATATCCTTATTTTTGTACAATTGCATATGTCTACAATGTATTATGATCGTCATCATCCTAATCTACCTATGTTTTCCTGCCCCTCTTGTGAATTTCATTGGAGATGTTGTATGAACACAATAAGGAGGCTATTTACTAGAACATTTGCAACTACCAGTGCCTATACAAGTAATCAAAATGACACGACTCCCTCAAATAACCAATTCACTGTACTAGCTCCAGAGCTATGATCCAGGTTTCATAAGCTACTTCTTCACTCTTGATGGAATGTCCATGTACCTCATCTTGTTCAGATCTCATATAGGCAAGTAGAGCTGCTGTGAATAATGGTTGCAAGAGTGTACCGTAGATAGAAGACAGCCTCTCATAAGACTTCCATTCTTTCTCTATCTTCTGTGGTATTCTCTGGGACTTGCTGGGGGTTGATACAGATGTACCCTTTAAAGCTGAGTACTCGAAAGTTATTTATTCTCATCGGTTTGACTAGTTATGAGTCTACATATTAACTACAACCCACTTGCAACTTCGTTAGTTCTCTGTTAACTTGAATATCATGGCTAATCAACAAAATTCATAGGGATACTATATGTCAAAGTTAGACCTTACCATTAAATAAAACATCTAAAATAGAATGGTATGACTTCACAGAAACCCCAAAGTAAAAGCTTGGTCTTATATTTAATATTCATTGTCTTTTTATGCCTTCCAAAGAGTTAATATCTGGACCATACATGATAAAGCAAATAAAACTCTTTTGTTTTAAAATACATAATTTTAAACCCTAGTGATTGTTTTCGGTCAGTTCCTTGCAATCTGCAAGGTAATTTTTTTCAATTTATTTGGAATTAGTCAAATGCACTGTTGAAAAGGCAGACTGAATTGATGCTAAATAGTTTTTGGAAGATGTAATTGTCTGATGATTTGTAAATAGCCAAGCTTATCAAAAAAGTAATTTAAATGTTATGCTGACAATTTTGCTCAGTTTGGTGTTCTCTGTAAACTGGGGAATCCAATTTTTTGCCCCCATTAGCATGAGAATTATCTTTGCTTGACTAAATTATTTGAAGACCTAAGACTGTCCAGAGTTTTGGAATCTGAACTTTTAATGATTTATCACCTAGAATAAGCATCACTCAAAAGATGGTAGTGTCAAAGTGTGTTTTAATAAGCAAAGCTTGGGCATTTTTTACTGATTGGAATGTTTTCCAAATACATGTCCTTACTGTCAATTGTGGGAGAAAATAGGGATTGGTGAGTCTGTGAACAGTCCCTGCATTCCCACTCCCTTGGTTAGTGCCTTTAAGCTAGCACTCCAAACTGCAAGGTGAGTCCTAGGCATCAGATGAAATCACAAATCTAAAAGGTATTAGTTGCTGGCTCCTCTTAATTAATTATTCAACAATAGTAAAGCAATACAAAAGAGTTATTTGCAAGGTGAAGTATTTGCTAACTTGGTTAAATTCTTTACTTAACAATATTTTGTTTCCTACCCTGTAATGAAACTGAAGTAGGCATTTTGCTCCTAAGTATGTATCTGAGGATTTGCTGGGGGCAGCAAGGGGCAGAAGAGCCAGTCATCTTTCAAGGCAGTATTTCTAATAAGCCAGCAAGCTGAAACTCAGTACCTCCAGACTAACTTCAGGGGTTAGCCACAATGACACATTTCCATGAATATATAAATTATGAAAATCAGACATATAATGAGGTATGTTCATTCTGGACTAACACATCTTCAGATAAACCACACGGAAATGAAACATCAAAGATTTTTATTTCTTTACAAATTAAAGAGAATAATGGAATAGTTTGTTTCCTTGTCCCAAAATCACCTCCTCTGAAGCCTGTTGGCCACAATACTCATTAAGGATAAAATGGTGTTGTATAGACATTTTCTCTGTGATTAAAACTTTCCATCTTTTTATTAAGTTGGGGGTCAAACAACAGGATGACCTAGGGAGCATGTGGAATATTCCATCCTGAAGGAAAGTACCTTAAACTCAGGAAACAAACAACTCAAGAGCTTCAAGAAGCCACTGAAACTAACAAGATTCACTAGAACTCTTTATTCTAAAGCAAATATAAACAGCAAGGACTTCTGAAAGATGTTCTTGGAGAAGTCAAGGTACATGGAAGGAAGAGAGAAAAGCTCAACTTCCTGGAAGAGGCTTGACCAACTTAGATACCTGGAAAGGACACTTTCCACCCTGTGTAGTTGCCATCAGATCAAGAAGTGAGCTTCTGGTTTACAGCCTTTGTGATGTGTCACCCATGGATGTAGCTATCTCTGAGTCATTTCTGCTTCTGTAAGTAATCCTTCCTACATATTCCCATGCCCCCAACTAACCCATTGGTACAAAGTTGGACTTCAGTTTTCTCCCTCTTTTGTTCTGTTTGGGGTTCCCTGTGTGCGGTGAGGAGAACTTTTGTCATGTATCCCCAGGAATGGCTGCATACAATAGATAGTGATTTCCTTTTTTTTTTTCCGAGACAGGGTTTTTCTGTGTAATTTTGGTGGCTGTCCTGGATCTCGCTCTGTAGACCAGGCTGACCTCGAACTCACAGAGATCTGCCTGGCTCTGCCTCCCAAGGGCTGGGATTAAGGGCGTGGGCCACAACCGCCGATAGTGATTTTCTAACCGGTCAATTTACTTTCTAGTCATAAGCTAGCACTCCAGTATTTGTGTAAGCATCCGAATCTAGGTTTGTCATGATTTCATGACCCCATGTGATCATGGATCTTGCAGTTTACTCCAGATTACAGACTTTAGTCTGGGGCTTCTTGAAGAGAGTGAACCAAGATGGTGCTTTATAGTGGGATTCAGAGAAGCCTGAGAGGAGGAGAGTGCTGCCACAGCAGGAAGGACACCAAGAGCAATGTCTGGCTGGTGTGTGTGTTACACCTGTGGCAAACAGCGCTGCTTCTCAAGTCTCTATATATTTCAATTAGATTTGGTTTGCACCTCTTCAAAGGGAAGGAACACACAGCAGAAAAAGGGACAGCAGGAGCTGGAGGTGTAGCAGGCTCACGGCTCTGATGTTTCCTTCTTCCGCGTTGAATAAAATGAATCTGTTCAAACAGGTGAATTTTCTAACAAAAATGGCCCAAACAGCCTCAGCTCATTGAATAGAAAGCACAATGGTGATCTAAACCTATTACTTTCAATGGAGTCTGTGACATTTTCTGCCAGTATATTGATTGGCAAGAAAGAGGGAGGCAGAGAGAGAACTTTTCCCTCTGCTCATTGTGTGGAGTCGGTCATTGTGATTCTAGTCACAATGTGAGGAAAAGTACCTAGAATCAACAGGCCAAGAGCTTTTATAGCAGCAGTAATGAGTGATTTTACCAAACAGAGTTATACATTTTTCATTAAAATAATAACCCCTCTCTCAACTACATAACCAGAAAACACGTTAATTAGGTTTTTACTGACTACACCTACTTTTGGCCAAAGAATATGACAAATATTTACAAAGAATTATTTGTACCACCTTTCTAAAAATGTTTTCCTTCCATGAATATTTGTCATGAGTGATCTATAATTTAAACTAAAAAAACGTTCAAATTTATTTAAACCAGGATCACTTCTATGCCTCCTGGTTAGAAAATACTGCTTTGTTTATTTCTGGGTCTGTTTAGTATTTATTTGTTTTTGTTGCTATTTAGTAACCTGATTTCTGGAGAGACATGAAATCCAATTCTCAACAGCTTCATCAGGACGTGGGCATTGTGTGGTGTCTCAGAGGCTGGCATCAGTGCTTCCTGTGCCATAGAGCAAAAACATCCCATTTTCACTGACTATAGAAAATTGTTCATTCATACAAACTCAGGAACATTCATAACAAACAAATATTATCTACTGTTTTCGATGAAATATTATTCTAGTATAGAATATAAGTTTATAAATACACATATTCCACCAGGTATTTCAAAAGTAGATGCAAATCCCTACACAAATCCCTAGTAGAAAGATAACTCTTGAAATACTGTTATCATAAATGTTGTTAAATAATATTGAGCTTGTCTGTCTGGTTTTCATTGTAATTGTATCCATTTCACAATTTGCCTCTAATGTTGTAGGTTTTAAAACTTGTTGCTTTTCATGTTGTCTGCATTTTCTAATCTTTCCTAATATGTGCAAACAATCAACTTTTACAGTTGTTCCTGAGAATTTTTAAAAGTTAATTTAATGTTTAATCACATTGAATCACCCTACAAGTACCAATAATACTCAGCACTGACATGAATTACTCACTAGAGCAACAAAGCTGCAACAGATTGACTCTGCCATTCATGGAGCTCATTGAATAGTCACCATTATCTGCTCTATTTTCTTTGCAATATTGTACAAAACCAATATTTGTTTCTGATTGTATTGATGGTAAAAGTCCATACCAACTATCTTTTTAGTAATTTGACTAAAGTATGTTCTGAACTAAGGAATTCTTATAGATAATTCAGGACATTGTTTTCTCCTGTATAAATAAGGTCTTGGGATAGAGAGAACACAAACTGAAAGCAGTTCCTTTGTGTTTTGATCTATGCAGAAAAGTTCACGATCATCTAAGATAGTTATCTCAATAAGGATGAAACTGGATAAATGTCAGATGAAAGCCACCATCTTGTTCCATAATGTCACTAAGTTTCCTGTGAAGGGGACATTTAGACACAGGTAAGATGCACAAGTTTTAGTCTACTTGCTGGACAAAACTTGCTCACAAAATGTACAACTTAAATATCCTCAACCAGCCTTCCAGTGCCAGTATGGTTTCAAATCCATAGTTAATCATCCGACAGACAGATCTCATGGTCAAATTAAATAAAAACAGAAAAGTAGAAGATCTTAAGGTCACCCACATCTAGAATTCAAAACAGATACTAGGAAGAAGAGTCAGAATTCAATCACAAAAGTGCCCAACTGTTCTGTAGTCCAGTCAGTTTCATCATAAACCACCAGTGCTAGACACAGAACTGCAGTATTTCCTGATTTCCATTCTGGAAGTTGCTTTTGATTTATTCTAATAATTTCACTCTACTCCCCAGTTCTTTCATTTTAGACATGGTTGCCATCATAAATTGCAAGTATGTAACAAGTTTCTAATTCTTCAGACTTACAGTTAAGAGATTTGGCCTTCTAAAGTGTTGAAATTTTTAAAGACTAAATGTACTACATTATTACATTTAAGTTTAGGCTAAATACACTATATTTTGATAGTCATTTGCCTATCAAAATAAGGGGTCATAATTTATAGCTTAAAAATTATGTGTGTTGGTGTCAATTTATTAGAATTGGGATTGTGATGGTTAGCATTTGTCAACTTGAAGGAATCTAGAATCATCTTAGTCACTAGCCTTACCATATGTCCGTTAAGGATTGTTTTGATTACATTAAGTTTAAAGATATGCCTTCTTTTACAGAGACTATAAAATGAATAAAACATTCATTCTTCCCTCCGTTTTGTAATTGTAGATACGATGTTATCACATGATATCATGAAAAAAAATCTTGAATTGAGAACTAAAATAAACTCATTGTCAATTATGTTATTTTTATTAGAGTATTTTATCACAACAGAAAAAGAAACTAATAAATCTTTAAAATCTTAAAAATAAAAAAACGTGACTCTTTCTATAGTTGGCAGATTTCTGAATTACTTCTGGAATGGGTTTCCCTGGCACAGATGTATAGAAAAATATCCTGCCCAATTTGACAGGGCATGCCACATGAATAAGATGCATTAGCTATATCTATATTAATTATACAGAAAGGCTAACAAATCTTTATAATTTGTCTCTAATTCAAAGTACTTGGAAGTAGTAAAGAGAAGCTCCCAGGCATTCTTGTGAACCAAATGTAGTCAATAGGTTGTCACTTTGCAATCTTTCACTGAAGTCATGATCATTAACAATGTTATGAGAAATAACAAGGTGTTAGGATTGGCCAATTTGTGGGTTATGTGGGTCCTATCTCTTTACAAAATCTAATTGATTTTTTCATGAGATAGATATTCATGTGCTTGTGACTGGAGGACATCAGAACTGCCCTTCTCTTGAGTGTTGAGCTAGTTCAGGCTTCTTCAAGCCAGATCGGCCCCATGTACATTCCTATATATTGGAATTTCACTTTCAAGGGCTGCAGCATGCCTAAGACATTGCTAGGGTGATCCATTTTAAATAAAATGGTCGGAATCACTTTTTCCACTAACCAAGCATACAGAATACTTCACCAAGGCAGAAAGTCTGCTTGCAGAATTATAGTCAAACTCAGAAATCATTAATTTACTTCCTGGTATATTACTCTTTGCAGGAGGAAAGTAGATCTACATTTCAAAGTCAAATCAGATTTATTAGTTCAGTACTCAGTAGATTAATTATTGGTCCTACCCCAAGCCATATATATCCTTTAAATTAACAACTAGAAATCCAAAGGCATCATACATCATGGTTTTTGCATCATTTGGTGCATACCAGTACACTGTGTGCTACCATTTAATCAGTTACAATGAAATGACTATGATATTCATTGTCTCTTCCCTAAATGCTGAGTTTCTTGGAAGAAAACCTGTTGAACAACTAAAAAGAAGACTACAGACCTGGTAGGAATTTTGTAAAGTTCTCTCTCTTTCTTCTGACATTCGCCACACTGAGTGCGTACTGTCCACTTCCACATCGTTGATAAAGTTCATTCAATCTTTAAGACAGTTGGAAAAGCTTAGAGAAACAATTCCCCTTCAAGGAACTATGTTTCATATTAGACCTTATTGAAATTCTTCTTTTATTAAACTGAACCAAACTGTCTTTGTGAATTAAGCCAGAGAAGCTACATACACTTGTAGAAACCCCATCATTTGCATGTCATGTCACACGTAAATCAAACCACCACTGTGAACTCCGTCAACATCGTCTTCAGTGCAACCCCTCTGCTTCCTTTGCTGAGGTATAGCAGGGTGAACTTCTGAGAAACCTCTGCCAGTGTGTAGACTCTGCCTTGGAAGGGTAGTTGTTAAAGATAAGCATCATATTCTGACTTGTGGTGAGCAATACCAAAATGAATAAAGTATGAATTAAGTGATCATTTTCATAAATGGAGGTGGCTGATACCTTTTTTTCCCCACACAGAATTATTAATAGATGCTTGCTCTGCAATGTAATCAATGGCATCTAGTAAAACAAGATAGAGGCTGAATGGTTAAAAGTGCTTGATGTTCTTCCAGGGACCTGAATTTGGCTCTCCGCACCCATTTTGGGTGACTCATATTACCCTCTAAAGTCAGGTCCAGGGAACCTGACCTTCTCTGCTGGCCTCCAAAGGTATCTGCACTCACATGTATACACCCTCCCAAACACACAAATAATTAAAGATGAATGAAATAAATCAGTTTAGAAAGTGAAACAGACTAAATCTAGACAGGTTTTTCTTTTTGAAGTTAGGTGGAGTGGTTTCTATGAGTACCAACCACAGTGCTGGAAAGGGCAGAGTACATATGACTGTGTAGTGAGATCATTCCCAAACTACCTCTCTTCTAGTTTATAAAATATGTGGAATTTATTGTCTCCATTGTAATTGAGGTAATGTGGGAACACGACTAGAGTGGTAGTTTAATCCCCTGGGAACTTCCAAAACCTGTGTTCTGCCAAAGTCTCCTGAAATTACCCAAAATGGTACTGAGATTAAACTACAGCTCTCCAGATTGGCCTTCCTGGTTTGAAATCAGGAACTCCTTGTAAAGATTTCAAGCAACAAGATTGGTAATGTAGCTCTGTGGAGAAACTCTTTACCAGGTCTAAATCTTCAGAACCAAAAATAAAACAAGATACAAAATATATCAGAGAAGCAGCTTGGGAGTGAACTTCCCAAGCATTATGTTCTCCCTGTCTGGTCATCCTAATCTCCTGTTCCGGTTTTCTTTTGTGAAAATCCATTTGATTCCTAGGATTCCTGGTGTCTTTTCCCCTTCTTACCTCTTCATAGATAACCAATATTAATATATAACCTCTCCTGCAAATCCGCTCAGTTCTCTGAAGGGCAATATGTAACAACAAAGTGATTTAGGTTAATCAGTAGCAAATATAAATGATCCTATACTTTCTGGAAACAATTTTGTTTTTTTTTTCTAATTTGCAAATAAGTTTTATCTATGCATATTTTAAAGTAATTATTTTAATTGAAAAGAATGAGGCAATGTATATTATGAGGAGTATGTTTTAATGCTGCTGTTGTCTTTTAATGTTAAATTAAGCCATCCAAGCATTGTTATAAAAGGCCTTTCAGTTTGTCTAATATGCTTTTATTGTAAGCATCATTTTATTCTTTATCGTGACATTGTAGAAAATAGCTTCTATTATTTCATATCAATTCTAGGTTGCAATACTGTTTAAAGCTTATTGGAGATCCATCTGAACTTCAGCATGTTAAAGTAACAGACTTAGACATGGGATGACAGAGCATATCCATTGCCAATTTCCTTACTACCTTATTATTAAAGTATATAGTTATAGTAGTACTTTTTATATAGGCCACCTTATCTGGCTTTGAACAACAGATCACAAGGCATGCTACAGGCAAAACTGCAAAGTGTGGTGACAAAGAAAACAGAAAGCAGCTGTATCAGGCATGTCTACCTATAAAGAATTTAAGAGACAGGAGGTGGTGGACATGCCTTTAATCCCAGAAGAGGCAGGCAGATCTCTGTGAACTGGAGGCCAACCTGGTCTACAGAGTAAGTTCCAGGAAAGGCACAAAGCTACACAGAGAAAGCCTGTCTTTAAAAAAAAAAAAAGAATTTAAATGCCATAAATAAATTCTAATGACACTAATGGTAAAACATACAGCATGCAAAAAACTACTGATGCTGTAAGCAGAGGAATAAAATTCCTGAAAAGGAATACCTAAAGATTCCAGGTAGAGAAAGAAAACCTGTAGCAGAAATGTGTTTGATATGATAGGGTTGTAAGACAGCAGACACTGCTGAAGGAAGAATCACTGAGCTTGAGGATATACAAATAGAAAGCTCTCAAACTGAAAAGCGGAGCTCACAAATTGAACAGTAGGTTGCCTGAACCTATAGCTCTTAAGGCCTTTGGAGTTTTAAATGATTGTTTTGAAATTAGAGTGAGTATTATACATTTACAATCAATCTTTCAGAATAAACATAGTATATGTGCAACTTGGAGGTATCTTTTACAGCATAATTCCATGTAGAACTGCCACACATTGCCACAGTAGCAGTGTTTTGAACCCTACAATTTATTTTTATACTGTTTGTAAAAGTAGGCAGGGGATTTCAAGTAATTTAGAAAAAGAATAGTGAAGAATTTTAATTCTAATGACAATTCTTATCACTCTCTTTGATTCTCATGGTTCCTTCAGGACTTGATGTTATATTTTTGCAGTATTTCCATTGAACCTCTATTTTTCTGTGTCTTATGTGAGGTGTATATGTTGACAGATGTTGACTTACATGAAAAGCCTCTTAACCTCATTTTCCTTTAGAAGGACATTTTCTTTCTGCATAGGATGCTAGTATGCTTTTCTTTTAATGTTGTTATTTCATTAAGTTACCTCATCTATTCTTTTCTCTGAAGTGACTAATGAATGTTGATGATCATTAGTTTTCTCTGTGGATTGTGAATCTTGGGGGTGTATTTTCTATTTTTGTTTTGACTTCCCAGAATTGGATTTGGTGCTCATAAGTTTCAAATTTCTCTGTATATTTCATGCATGAAGATTGTTTAGCTTTTTTAAAATAGAGGTTTCACTGTTTCTTGAATTTAATTAATTTTTAGTTTTTTGGCATCAAATGCTTTTGCTAGCCTTTGCTGGGCTCTATTTTACAATTTTGATTCAAGTTTTACTTATAGCACAAATCTCAAAACCTACCCCCAGTGACACACTTCCCCAAAGAAGGCCACACCTTTTAATCCTTACCAAACAGTTCTACTAACTGATACAAGCCTTCAGACATAAGAGCCTTTTGGGGGGCACTCTTATTCAAGCTACTACATTGTGTACTCAGCCCTAAATGGGGCACATTTGTCAACCCCCCCTCAAAGCTCAGGAATCTGTGCCAAAGAAGAGATAGAAATATTGTAGGGGCCAGGCATAGTGACCGAGTGCAAGGGAAAAAAATGTCTTAAATATACAACAGAACTAATGCACATATGAGCTTACAGACACTGTGGCAGCCTGCATGGGTCCTGTATAGATTCAAGCCAGACAAAAATCCCAGAACTGAAAGGAGGTGTAAATTCAAGTCCCTACTAAGGATCTATTTGCAGTGTATACCTCTGGGAAAAGGAACATCAGTTTTCTTCAACTGATTACCACTGGGTATTATTTTTTAAAGATTTACTTATTGTTTACGTATAAATGTTTTGCTTGCATTTGTGTAAGCTGCAACTTATGTACTTTGTGCCTTCGGAGGTCAGAAGAAGGCATTATGTCCCCTGAAACTGGTATTAAAGTTTCCCATGTGGGGTCTGGGAATCAAACCTCAATCCTCTGCAAGAGCAACACGTGTTCTTAACCACTGAGTCAGTTCTCTTGCCCTCTTTTACATATTTTTAAAGTTGTTTCCTAAATCTAATTCAAATGCTTTTCTTCATACTATTTCAAATTTGTCTTAATCCCAATTAGAAAATATGATGTTTTAGTTATTATATTTTTAGCTTTGAATACTTTCTGTTCCCATGCTGATATTTTCATTTATTTATGCTCACAGAGAGACACACAGACACATGGACACACAAACAGACTTTTTAAAACTTTAGACATAGTAGAGTTGTGACTTAATATCCTGTTTGATCATCTTATCTGTTATTTGTAAAATTAATTTCTATTGAAGATAGAATATTATGAATATGAAAATGGATGCATCATTTTCTCATGTTCTTTACACGTCCATGTCTCCTGTTTTCAGGGGAAACTTTTATTCTTTGAATTTTGGTTTTAGATACTGTATGTTATTAATAAGTTTTGAATCATGCCATTTTCCTGGAAACAGTGCTTTTCTTGCTAAAATTTGAGACAGGTTTAGAATTCAGCCCTCTCTTTGGAGGTGTTGCATGATCGCTTCCATTCCAGGAGCTCCCTGGGAAATCCCCTGCTTCCTTGCAGGCACAGTATCACCTGATAATTTTGATTAATTTTCAAATTCATCCTTTGAGACAATAAAAACCCACCAGTACTAACTTCTGGACTTTTCTACCAGCCTCTAAGTCTGTGTTCCAGTATTTGAAGTACCCCATCTCTCAATTTATGAAGGTGAGGTCTCTACCAATGCTGAGAAAACAGACAAAATTGTCACTAGGGCCCCAACCTGCCGCCGTAAGTCTGAGCTTTTCTATTTTCCACACTTTACAATGTCAGATAGGTAAAGCAGAATGCATTTAAACACAAAATAACAGCCTTGGCTTCCATTTAAAACAGATCACTGGTAGAGTAGAAAATGTTCTCAGTTTCCACACCTCTGTTACTAGTATGCAAAATGGCAGGGTTAATAGAGGGCTTCTACTACTGCTTTTACTGCTACTATCAACAGCTGTAGGCATTATTTATTTCTAATAGTAGTTCCCCACTTTTAATATGGAGGAAACTATAACTCAGAAAGTAGTTAGGAGTCTGGGAAGATAGCTCAGTCAGTTAAGTGCTGTCTCACAGGCTTGACAACCTTGGAAAACTAACCTTTGATCTGTGGAGAATAGGTTATAAGGAAAAAATAAACAATACTCAATATGGTGGTGTGTGGTTGTGATCCTATTGTTTGGGAGACTGTAACAGGCAGATCCCTGATGTTCACTGGTCATCCAGTGAGCTATAAGCCTTGTCTCACGAAAAAAGTCTTCCAGGAAGACACCAGAGGTTGTTTTCTAGCCTCCACACACATGTATACATCCCCAAATATGACCGTGTACCCAGTGGCATGCACATTCATACAGGATAAATAAGTTTATACATCAAAGTTAAAAATGAAGGAAGATTCTAGACTGAAAAAGTCATCCTTCATGAGTCCAAAGACCAGATTTTTTTTCTTCTTCTATTAGGTTCCCTCTCCATCTATAGAAAGCAAATCCAGGGTATGTCTAAACTGTAGTCCTTGGTGCTCCTGTCGACCTGGGTTCTGGTACAGTTTGAAACATAGATTCCCTTGACCCTCGGTGGTGAATTTGGTACCTACTTTACCTCAAGACATTTCTTTGCCTCTTTATAATCTGAACAGAATCTACCCACCTAATAATCAAACTTTACCCTGTAACCCATGGGTCGCTGAATAGGCAGGATTTCAAATGCCCTACAAGGAAGAGGTTTGGTTGGTCCACGATGGTACATGATTTGTACATAACTGAGGTATTTCTCTTCTCTTTTGATATTGATAAGCTGCTATCACTGTATATTAAATAAAGCTAAGGGCACAGGGATTCAGGAAACCCATGCAAGAATGAAGACTCAGAAAGAACTCTCAAAGTTCCACATAGCTTAGGCATAATAGACTACAGGATAGCATATTTCCTATAGGCCCAAATGAGGGACATTTTTTAAAACACATTCAGCAAGCCCCAGGCCCTGTGGACTCCCTGAGAATGCTTCTGTAAAACAGTGTATGGAAGAAGAGGACTTTTGGGAAGTCTAAATATGTAATGGTAACTATTTGTAGCACTCTGTTCTCTGATGGTTTCAGGAATGTATGCAGTTCAGGTTGCTGGCACCTGGTAGGAAGTGCTAAGGCAGGAACTTGCCTTTGAAATATGGCTGGAGAGACAGTCTTGCAGGTGGGTATGCCCTGTTATGTTCTTTAGGGTTTTCAGACTGAAACCAATCAACTCCAAGCCAAATTCAAGAAGGTATCCCAAGAATCACAAGCTGTGGGAAACCTGGCTGGTTCAGTGAGATCTAATTTGTTTTGGATATGGAAAAAAAAAGGTAAAGGAAAGAGAGAATTTGGAGCCATGGGGATTCACAGAAGCTGAGCTGACTGCATGCAGCATGCTTGCTGTAATAAACAACAGAGTTATTAGTGAATACAGCGCCTGTGATAAGCAATGCCTGTGATGTTCCATTCACCCTAATAGTCAGAGAAGATAATTGGGACAAATAAAGTGCTAAAACAGTCTCTAACCACCTTTGCCAGCCTCTCTCCGAATGAGTGAATCATCCGACATGTAGAATAGCACAGCGGTTGTCTGGGAGAGCAGCGTCTGTGTCTCCCCGTAAAAGAATATGCTATCTCCACTAATGGAAAACCACAGAAGCTGGAGACAGTTGTGGATTGTCACAGCTCTCTCTCTCTCTCTCTCTCTGTCTTACTGCCTCTGTTTATCTGTCTGTCTTTCTCTGTTGCTGTGTCTCTGTGTCTCTATCTCTGTCTCTGTCTGTCTGTCTGTCTCTCTCATTCTCTCTGTAAACAGACAGCTGAGGGATGGTCAGACTTCATGTCCTGTTGCAGTCTCATGACTTCCAGAAATAATGAATTATATCTAAACTCGTAAGATGTTGTTCCCAGAGATAGTCTTCCTATTCCAGGTTTCCCTCCACAAGCTTGTTTCTCCTGTAGTGGGATTAAATAAATAAATAAATAAACAAACAAACAAATAAATAAATAATCATTTATTTATTTAGTGTTCATCATCAATGCATCTGTATCAATTACTTGACATTGTTGCAGAAAAGTATCTGACAAAAATTACACAAGAAGAAAGGTTTGGCTCACAGATTGGGAGTCCATCAAATTATGGAGGGGTATTCATGGTGGCAGGAAATTGAAATCTCTAGAGGGTCATGTTGTACATGCATCTGAAAGCAGAGAAAGGTGAATTTTGCTGCTCAGCTCCCTTTATTTCTATATCCTGCCCATCCTGAGCCCCCGCCCATGGGATAATGCTACCCATAGTTAATGTGGGTCATTTCACCTCAATTAAACTGATGTAGAAACTCCCTCACAAACAGGACCAGGGCCTTTTTGCTTTGGTGATTCTAGACCCTATCAAGTTGATAATTCTTCTAACCATTATGGCATCATTTTTGGCAATGTCTGCTCTTTGTTTGGTTTATTCAGCAGGTGGAATTTGTCATCGATGACAAGGAAGTTCTTTACATGAAACAGACAACATTATACTAATATCCAAAACTTCTTTAGTGCTTCTTCAATGTCTTTTCAGATAATGTGTTGGCTGACAACTGTAATTACTGGCTGCAGTGAGGGAAAGTGCTGACATGAAGCTGATTTTGAAGAAACCCCAAGTTATTTAGGGTCCCGGGCCAAGATAAATTAACTATAATTGAAATGTAGATAGATTTCAGTTGTTCGTTCATCCATTAAACAATTCAACAAGTATGACTAAACACATTTAACAGAGAGTGCATTGTGCATTCCTGCTTTCAGACTATGTTGAGATGAGTCAGGCATTTATTTCAGTAATGATTATATTTTAGTCACCTCATTTCAAATGAGAAAACATTTATATTACTAATTCTCAGTTAACATTTTTTCATTTCAAGCTCATCTCTTCCAGAAAGATGTAGCCTTTGGTCATTAATTATGTGAGTATGTGGATAAATAGATATGAAAATAGACTTGTGATAAAAGTTTACTTGATTTTTTTCCCAGATATCACATTTCTTGGTAACTGGGAACAAAAATGAGAAGCAGGGAAAGAAGGAAGAAACAAAAGGAAAGAAAGAAATGAGAGATGGGGAGAATAGAAGAAAGGGAGGGGTAGAGGAAGGGCAGGAAATGAAGGAAGAATAGAAAGAAGCAGGGGAAGAAGGAAAGGAAATGAAAGAAGGAAGGAAAAGAGCTGGGAAGTGAATGGAAGGGCAGGAAAGAAAAGGAGAAGAATGGCATTTGTGACCTGTCCAACACTGTGATGTAATAGGAACTAGATATTAGTCCATTGTCCTTGGCATGGAGCTTTTAAAATGCATATAACTTTATGAGTGTTAGAAATAAATGGACATCCTTTATCTAATTCATCATAGATCCCTCTCCATCATACCTAAACCTGGTTTTAACCTAAGGAGTCAAAGCGTGGAGCATGAAGCAGGTTGCCATGGGAATAGCTGTGAGATGAACTAGTTGTACCATTGTCCTCACCCCAGCCCTCCTCACCTCTGCAGAGATCGGAGAGGCAATAAAATGTGTTGGTCATCCATGATGAATGAGTTCATCAATCATGTCCACACAATGAACCTTCCTTTAAAACTTTGAATAAGGCTGGAGATATAAGTCGGCTTTATGAGTGTGTGTAAGGACTCAAATTAAGTTTCACCAATACCCAGTCTAAAGCATCACTAAGCTTGGTGATCCTAGAAGGCAGAAGGCTGAGGCAGGGGTATTGTGGTTTGTTTGAGAGCAACCAAAGCAGTTCAGTGAGTTCATGGCTAGCCAGAACTGTATAGTGAGTCTCTGTATTTAAAAAAGAAGAAAAAAACAGAAAGAAGGAAAGGAAGGGAGGAAGGAATGAAGAATGAGAAGGGAAGAGAGAAGGTTTAGGAGAAGGAAGGATGGACAAAACCAAACCCTAGATAAAAGTGATGAGAGCAGCTTTGAGCTGGTGAGAAGATTTGTGTTTGGGGATAATTTATACCCATTGGAGACTGAGGAAACTTGCACAAGATAGGAAATAAAGACTGTAGGAGTTAGAGGGGACGGAGGACACCAGGAGAACATGGCCCCCTGAATCAACTAAGCAGGGCTCACCTGGGCTCACAGAGACTGAAGCAGACTCTTTTGCCTGCTCTTGAGACTCTTTCCTTCCTATGGTGTTACCTCATCCAGCCTCAAAATTAGGGCTTTCGCCTTGTCTTAATATATCTTGTTAGTCCTGTTAGTCTACCATCTCTTGTAGGCCTGTTGTTTTTCTGAAGAGGAAACAGAGGGTAGGTGGATCTTGGGGAGAGGAGAGGTGGAAGGAACAAGGGGGAGTGGAGGGAGGGAAACTATGCTTGGGATATACTGTATAAGAGAAGAATTTACTTTTAATTAAAAAAAAAAGAGGAAAGCTGGCAGAGAACAAGACACATTCAAATGGAACTAAAATATCCAAGCAAGTTAGGAGCTATCCACAGCAGGAAAGCAGTCACACTGGAAGGGATGAAGTCTTCTTTCTGATTGTTTTATTTGGTTTAGATGCCTGTTTCCTAGACTAACTATGAAGTACCAAACATGGCAACACTCACATGTAGTCATGAGTACATAGCTGTTACTTCTGCTAAGACATCTCTGGAAAGGAGGGTGAGTTAAGTGAGGATGGTTATTAACTGTAAGGAGACATTCCTTTCAATTCTACATAAATAGGTGAGTCGGCAGGACTTAAGGATAACAAGAAAAAGGGGCTATGTCTATGTTTGCACAATATGATAAAATATTGTCTGTTATTTTATTAAGTGAATTTTAATATGTAGATCTAAACTTTTCCTTAAAATCCAAAATTTTTTACCAGAGCCATAAATCCTGCAGGGAGCATTCAGAGTGCTCCATTTTGTATTTGAGTACTGAGCCTTCATGAAAATAACTTTAATAATTGTTTTTACATTTCTATTCACCTAATGAAATAATAACTGAACTTGAAGTTTACATATGACTGAGTTATTTATTGTTGCATATTCCAGTTTTAAAATAGAGTCTTAGTGGAAAAACACACACAAAAGGGCAATACATTACTTGTGTAGAGAAAAGCATTCTGGCGATTGAACCGAATTCCTCCAAATATAACTGTACCCATATTGAAGCCATGGTTACCAGCACAGCCCTTCATAGGATTGGGAAATGCATGGAGTGGGAAGAAGAACTTGTCTAACTGAAAGCTGATGGTGGTTCCTGTGGCTTCACTGCGGTACTGACAATGGTGGGGGAGGGGTAGTTTTCTCTCTTTAGAGCCCTTTCGTCAAGAAAAGCATGACTTTTCTCCTCTATATGCCCAAGGCCCTGAGGATTTCACTAACCATCTCCAAGCACTGGCTAGGCTCTCTCTACTGTGACAGGAGGCTAATGCCATCTCCTCTTTGACATCAAGAATGAATGACTTTGTGTTAAGTTTTGTAAGAAGGTCTCCCTTTAAATTGAAAAGTACCTCAGTCGTATTCTGAGCGATTGTAAAAATGGACCAAACATAAAGGTTCATGGTATATGTTTTGTTTTACTTACCCAAGTCTGAGTAAGATAGACATTCCATAAAAGTTAGCTGGGACAGCTCATTGCTCTCCATCCTCTGCCCTGATGTGGCTGGGGCCTCCTGCAGCCAACCTGCACATTTTTCATTTTATTTCCAGGTTAGTTGTTCCAAACACACGTAAATTGATTGTGAGTAGAAGGATTTTCAATCCGACAACTGTTCTATGTCTTATTTGTCGAGAGAGAGAGAAAAAAAAAAAAGAACATGTTGAATTCTGTCCTTTGTCTGCATGAAAAGTGAGGAGAACAGGAAGTGCCAAGCATTGTTGGGACAATCAAGATTGTGCCTGCTTTCTGCTTGGTACTGTGCTCATCCCCGAAGAAATGGGGCAGCCTCACTGTGGAGCCCAGAAACAAGTGGGGTGAGTTTTTCTCTTAAAAGACTGGGAGCCCAGTTGTATCTCAGAGGGTCTTCTGTATGACCACTGGTCTCTGTGGCTATTATTGCCAGCAATTTTCGCTAACGGAAAAATTCATCTTAAAGTAGAAAATTAGACTCAAAACATTCTACAGATAGGAACGTAGTCACCAAGTCCATGGATTTTTCTCAAGATGCAAATGTACTATTTCATTTCATTTTCAAGCCTGACCTTTCTCTCTCCTGCTTCACCTTAGCATCATGGGTTGGTAAATTCATTCCATTTTCTATAGATGTTGTATTATTATTGCCATATTTCCATAGCAGAAACTATGAAGGAGGGAAAAGAGCAAAAAATAAAATTGTAAAAAGAAAGAAAAATGCAGAATATCAGTCAGGCTTGACAAGGTTCCCCTAAGAATAGATTACCTAGTCTAATGTTGTGGAAAAATGACTGCTATACATCAGTGGAAGAGGTCAGGAAATTAAACTTTATGTGTCCTGCCTGGGAAAAAAAGGAGTTCCACTAAAAAATAGAATCTTTCATGTCTTGGTGAAATTTTGAATGTTTCAATTCTGTTTAAAAAAAAAACTAAAGACAAGAAAATAATAATAATAATAATAACTAATTTCACTGCAAGTTACTTCTAGAACCAGAGATGTCTCCAAGATCACAGTGGGATACACAGGGGACAGGATATGTGGCAGAGAGATCATGAACAATCTTTGGTTTCTGTGAGCAAATTCTCGATAATTGTCTGTGGACCTCAAGAAGGCAAAACCTTAGATGAACTGAAGAAATATTGTGAGACTTATAAATTCAAGTATAAGTTTTTCAAGATATTCTCCATATGAGGAAAGCACCCATTCTCTCTCTCCTTGGTGATTTGCCTTGCCAACCTGCCTCTCCCTTTTCTCTCTGAGTGACTTTCTTCTTTGCACCATTGTTACCTCATTCTTTCTTTGCATCTTACTCTTTGCCCATAATTCTTGAGTGGTAAGGACAATTAGTCGGCTCATAGCCTGCATATAATTTTACCATTATCTCTCCAATTAGGAAGTCTTATCTATCCGTAGTTCTATAGCATCATAAGATTCTTAGTTCTCTTCCTATTAATAATATTCCAATCAAAAATGAATGACAAACTCTTAATAATTGGTAAGACTTACAAGTTTTTAAATTTCCAATTCTGCTTCAATTTTCATTTTTTAATTTTCCCACTTTGGCTCCTGGCTTGGTCAGTGAAAGATGAAGTCTGGCATGCACTTCATCTCTGACAGTCTCATTTATCAGGTTCTGTTCTGAGCTTAGAAGTCTATTTTTTCCAGAAGGGAAAAAGCTCCTTAGTAGTAAGTACCTGGTTTGCTTCCTCATAGTCCTTGCTTCTCATCATGACTAGCCATTATGCCCAGGAATGGTTTCTATCTTCCATTGCTCTTCAGCCTTCTTTGACATTTCTCCATGATCATTTTCTTCTTCCCTTTCTCCTCTCCTTCAAATTTATGTCTATCTCCATGTTCAGGGGTTAATTGAACCAGTAACTAATTGATATTAGTCATTTCAAAGTTTAAAATTACAGTGAGTTACCAGGCTGCATTTAAAAAATAGAAAATGCAGACATACTGATGGTAGAAAAGAATCAGGAGCAACACTATCCACTTACACTACTATAGATAATAGAACATGCTATGGCCACATGGGAAATCAATGACAATTGTTTACATTTTCCATGTACAAGCACAACATGACTTCTCCATATCACTCCCATGAATTTGTCCTATGAAATTAAAGTGTGTATCTATTCAATGTCATGGACACACAAATGTTGAACATATTTTATTTTAATATCCTAAAGTATAGAAACAACCCAAAAGTCACTCAAAGACTGCATGATTAATCAAAATGCAGATACTACTTAAAAAAAGAAATAAAGTATTGCCATACTCAAAGACCTTCTATATCTCAAATAGTTAATGCTCAAAACAAAACAAAACAAAAGATATAAAAACTCAGTGATTAAAGGGACTTGCTGTTCTTTCAGAACAACAGAGTTCATTTTACAATATCCAGAATTACATGTAAATCGAGCTCCAGGACACCTGATACCTCAGACATCAGCAGGTACTTACAACCCTATACACATCCACATACATACTCATAACATACTTGCGTGTATGTGTAAACTTTTTAAAATTTTAATAGGAAAAAAAGGGAAGGTGAAGATGAAGTAGGGTATGTCATAGGAATTTGGGGACTGGAATATACACTTTTGTAGTGATGATTTCATAGTATACACATGGTGAAACATACGAAATGTATGAAATTGTACATCTGATAGTAAATATGTTAAAAAAAATAAATGGAATATAAAATGAAACTGACCTGGGACAGACTGATTGAAAATCTTACTCATCATGAAAGGAAACACTTATCAAATTATTAGTACACATTTATTTCAGGAACATGTCAATCATGAATAAGAATTTAACTTATAGGATACGAAGAACCTGAGCAATCATGAAGTTTTAGTATCATTTCAAATCTTGCAATATCAAAAATGTAAGTGGCAGCCTGGTAGACTCTACCAATAGTCCCTGTGTTAAGTACACTGTGGTGCCAGCATCTAGAACTTGAGGCCAACCTGGGCTTCTTAGCCTGTTCAGGGTTAATTCACTGATTCAAAAAATGGGAAACAAGTGAATCTACATTTCACATATTTGCTTAAAACTACATACCATCATCCAGGCATAGTGGTGGGCTAATTAACGTGCAAAATACTTATCAATAACATTCTAAAACTGGATAAGTAACCTGTGATTTTTCTTCCCCTTTACCTTTAACTCTTAACCACTTACAAATGTCCTTACCATTCCATTTAATGAGTCTTCTTTTGATAACTCAGAAGACAATTAAGATACCAGTGTAGTTTCCTAATCAAAGTTAAACAAAATTTTCTTACGTATTATAAAGAAGTTTTTATAAGCTTAACTATCATTTCTGATCATAGAAACAAGTGATCTCGGTCACTCAAATATATGTTGCATAAGGTCTAGAGAAATGGTACACCTGTTAAGAACACTTACTAATCCTGCATATTCTGTTCTCAGCAGCCACCCATATGGTGTCTAACAATGACCTGTAATGCCAGATCCAGGGTGTTTATTGGATGCATCCTTCTGACCTCTGTGGACCCTACACACATATAGTACCCACAAATTCATGCAGGTGGAAACAAATAAATAAACAAGAAAATAAAGAAATATTTAAAACAAATATTATGATGTCATAGATGTACTCTTGAAATTTAAATAGGAATCAGTTTTTATATTCTAGAAAAATCAAGATCATATAAAAATCTGTGAGAAAGCATTTATGTTAGATAATTATTCCTTTGGAAATTTTAGTTATTATTGTATATGTTCATATACTTTTATTTACTTGTACATTAATATCACAGTTCTAACATTTATTTAAAAAAAATGGAAAAATTTCTGTTCAAAAGTGAAAATGGCCAGGAATTAACATTTTTAATGTTCAAAGTTACACAAGTTCCTATTTCTCTGTTTGAGTGTGTCAACTATGAAATATTTCTCAAGTTCTCTGACATTTATACAAACATTCATGTCTTTAAAGACTATGTGGACACAAGAAATAGTGTTATTGAGCTTAGCACCTTATATAAACAAAACAGTTGTGAAAGCAAAACCAAAGGCAGCTTTCTAGGTGTGTAAAGGTAGAACCAAACAGGAAAATGTGTCATTATTTTTTGTTTGTATCTATCTATCTATCTATCTATTTATTTATTTTTGATTTTTGATTTTTCGAGACAGGGTTTCTCTGTGTAGCTTTGCACCTTTCCTGGATCTTGCTTGGTAGACCAGGCTGTCCTTGAACTCACAGAGATCCACCTGGCTCTGCCTCCCAAGTGCTGGGATTAAAGGCATGCACCACCACTGCTTTATATACCAATCCCTGTTCCCCTTTCTTCCCCCTCCTCCAATCCTACCCCCCCCCCCCATTCACTCCTCAGAGAAGGTAAGGCCTTCCTTAGGGAGTCAACAAAGTCTGGCATATTAAATTGAGGCAGGACCAACCCCTTCTTCCCTATGTCAAGGCTGAACAAGGTATCCCATCCTAGGGAATGTGTTCCAAAAAGCCATTTCATGCACCTGAGATAAGTCCCGATTTCATTGCCAGGGGACCCCCAAACAGATTAAGCCACCTAACTGTCACCCACATTCAGAGGTCCTAGTTCTGTCCCATACATGTTTCCCAGCTGACAGACCAGAGTCCATGAGCTCCCACCAGCTTGGGTCAGCTGTCTCTGTGATTTTCCCCATCATGATCTTGACCTCAGTTGCTCCTGTGATCCCTCTTCCTCTCTTCAACTGAAGTCTAGGAGCTTATCCCAGTGCTTGGTTGTGGATCACTGCATCTGCTTCCATCAGTCACTGGATGAAGGTTCTATTATGACAATTCGAGTAGTCACGATTTTGAGTATAGGGGAAGGTAAGTTCTGGTACCCTCTCCATTATTGCTAGGAGTCTTAGTTGGTGCCATCCTTGTGGATTCTTGGGGATTTCCCTTGCTCCAGGTTTCTCGATAACCCCCTAATGGTTCCCTCTACCAAGATACCTTTTTTGTTGCTCCCTCTCCCCATCCCTTCTCCAGACTCAAATAGCCATTCAGAACCAGCCTCTTCCTTTAGATTCCTAGATTTGGGCTGAACCATGATCAAGTACTCAATAAACATTGAAGAATACAACACAGACAGTATTCAGCAGGAGAATATGTATGAAAAGTGGAACCAAGAGGACTGTGTATAAAGCTGTTAGCCCAGAGACACTAGGGTGTTTGGATATTAATATCATCTTATGATGCAAAAGGGGCATTTTCTTAAGCACTTTATAATATATTGTCCAGAGTGGGAGGCAGTGATGCAGTTGCTCTATATTCTTCTGAAGAGGGAAAGAATTTTTAATATGATTTTCATACTATTTTTCTTTAGAATTCCACATATGTATCCAATGAAGTTTGATTATATACATAAGCTACTACCTCCATCTGACTTCACTTAGTGCCCCCTCAGCCCATCTTTCTCCCAACTCTATGTTCTATTTTTAATTGTGACCATTTGAGAATGGGTGTGTAGATATCCACTGTGGCCTGGACAACATAACAGTAGTCAGTCACAGTCCCAAAAGACAGTGACTGGGAAAAAGAGTTGATTGTCATGATGCTACTAACTGTAGTTATTAAACAAATATACATTTATTATTTCAATGAAGTCTTTAAACCTGCTGAGGATATTAAATGTTCACACATGAAATATTGAATTCTCCATCACCCTCACAGAGAGAATCTTCCATGATTCAGTTGTGCTAATGAAATAGAAGCACAAGCTAAGGAAGCAGTTTTTATAAGGTGACTTTGGCTACAGACAGCTGAAGTCATTGATGGAAAATAGAGAAGAGCTGAGCAAGATGACTGTTATGGGTGATGCTTAAATTCAGGAGGAAGGAAGATTCTTCAGGAAGGAAAACGAAATATGTGGAGAGAACTTCTAAGAAACAGACAAGTGTGCTAGGAAATCGGAATGGAAGAATCTGTAAGGATGAAGACACTAAGAAAGGAAAATAACAATTTGTATGTTGTCCAAGAGACATTCCTGCATGGTTTTAAGGCAAGTTTTCAAAAATAACAGTACTGCTTCACAGTGTGAAAATGATTATCTTAATAAGAGAGCTTTGAAGTAAAAAAAAAAAAAAAAAAAAAAACAGCAACACAAAGTTCCTGTGAAATAGTGCTGCTTCTGTCCCTCCTCAATTGAAAACACACAGGAGCAGCACTCACAGCCACATCCAAACAGGAAGAAGGATTCTTACTCCTTAAGCCATTTACAGGCCATGTTCACCTTTGGGTACATCTTTTTTTTTAATGTGAGAAAAGTGAATATTTTCAAAAGATGCTTTGAACACAGATCACAGTGTATTATGGTGTAGGATTAAATTTGTATGTGAAAGTTCCCCACAGGCTCACATGTGGAAGGCCTGCTCTCCATCTGGTAGAGCTATGTGAGGCTTGTTGGATCACAAGGATACTAGCATACTAATATTTCCAATACCAAGCTCTTGGAGAATTTGTAGCTAAGTGAAATATAAGAAAGA
Source organism: Onychomys torridus (assembly GCF_903995425.1). Taxonomy (NCBI): domain Eukaryota; kingdom Metazoa; phylum Chordata; class Mammalia; order Rodentia; family Cricetidae; genus Onychomys; species Onychomys torridus. Next base: position 17,552,308 of record NC_050455.1, read on the forward strand.
CTGGTGGAGGTGGAGTACGGGTTACTGAGTGCATGCCTTTTTGTCATGTGGTGTCTCTGCTTCTAAGTCCCTTTTTTCTCTGTCTCTCTCTCTTTCTATTTGTCCCAGCCCTCTCCTGTTCTCCCCCACCCCCTTCTTCTCATTCCTGACTGTTGTGAGGTACTCAGCATTTACCCACCACTGTCTTCTGCCATAATGTTTCCTTGTTACTAGGGGACTGAAAGAAATTCAGAGAAGTGACCTACAGTTCAACAATCTGAATCTGATGACATTGGGCATATTCAAGATGGTATGGCCATAGACATGGTGGCACACACCTTTAATTTCAGCACTCAGGATACAGAAGCAGATAGATCTCTGAGCCTCAAGGCCATCTTGCTCTACAAAGTGAGTTCTATGACACCCACAGCCACACACAGAAACCCTGTCTCAAAAAACAAAGAAAAAATAAATAATTAGACACACACACACGCACACACACACACACACACACACACACACACACACATATATATTCTATGTGTCTATGTGGATATAACTACACGTATGTATGTGAATATGAATATAAGTCTATGTGTGCATATGAGCATGCATATCTCTGTGCATATATATGCATACATAATTTCCTATGTGTGCATGAGATGTATGTATATGTGTGAATGCATGCAGTTATATGAATATGTATGTATATATACATGTGTGTATGTGTGTTTGTATATATATACATAAATGTATGGATATATTTGTATATATTAACATATTTGCACACATGCCTATGTGTGTATTTGTATTGTGTGTATATATGTGCGTTTATGTATGTGTTGAAGATGGTATATATATGAACATATTCATGCAAATATATATATGTATTCATCTCTATGTATGTGTGTGGATATATCTATATCTATCTATATACTTTTGCATGTGTGTAAGAGGATATAGATACATGTCTATGTATGTATCAGCATATATGTATATATATATATATATATATATATATATATATATATATATATATATATATGCATGTGGAGATGATAGATAGGTATATGTGTGCACATGGTTCTGGGCTAAGACTTTTACTCTGATGCTTTGATTGATACAGATTTAGATGCTGAGTACAGCAGTGTTTAAAATCACATTAAAATAAATAAGAGATTCTTCTGAGTTCAGTGTTGATGTCAAGGATAAAATGAAATTCTGAAGGCCTGTATGAAGATGAAGCGGGTTCCTGAACATTGGCAGGCAACCTGTTCTGAATAAGTAAGACAAAGTAACAAATGTGTGTGTTTTAGAGACAAATGTGTTCCCCCTTTGTTTTATTCTGACAGTTTTTTTTTTTCTTCTGAAAGCTAAAAATGTAAACAACCAAATAGACAAGAAAGGAAGTCTGGGGAAGAAATTTGCTACTCCGCTGTGGAATTGAGCTGTATTCCAGCTGCTTATAAATAAATAGCTCCTGAATGTAAACTATGAACCTGGCTGATGCTTCTGTTTTCTTGAAGCTGTGCCTTGTGGGAGGAGGAAGCTAATAATTAATGGGTCTCCAGCCTCTATCACAACTGAATTCATTCAAACACACTAACTCATCATGAAGCTCTCAACCAGTGTGTCGCTTTTTCCCAAATAATGTGACTGCCTAACGTGCAAGCAACTGGAGCAGACTCTGAAAGTTCCGGAAATGAACAGTGACCATCTTGACATGGACTTCAAAGTTCAGTGGCTTACCCAAACCAAGGACAGTAACCAGCTTTGGTTCTAAGGCTAGTGTTCACAGCTTTGCAAAGGTAGGTGGGAAACATACCCCTCTTGTGTTTACATGAATATCCTAAGACTCAGTTTCAAAGAACCATACATTTATGACAAAGAGACAAGCTTGAATTTCAAGGAGTTTGGGGTAATCAAATTGTGATGGTTAGGGTTTATTTCCAACTGGACACAACAGAGAAACACACTGGAAGAAAGTCTCAATGAGGATTCATCTACATTGGATTTTTCTGCACGCCTGCCAATGGAGAATTTTTCTTAAGTTTAACTGATATGGGAAGAGCCATCGCACTGTGAGCACTAACATTCATTTGACAATGATTGCTAGATGGTGTAATAGTAGAGAAATAGACCTGGGCATAACAAGAAAGTAAAAATGCCACCAGCCGGCCAGCAGGTGAGAGACCTGCCTGCAGGCTCAACCACCATCGCTGCCACCCACTGGATTCTGTATCCCTACAACCACTTTCCGCCAAACTGCACCCACCTCATCATACTCCCCATGGCCAGCCCTTCCCCATAACCTCATCAGACTCCACAGGCACAGGTATAATCCATACCAGTGGAAAGAACAGGTGAGCGACTGGCCTCCCAGTTGAACTGCCCCAAACTCCAGACCCTAAGCCCCAAGGCATTTCCATGCCCCTCTACCTCCCATCTCAGCACCAGCATGGTAGCTAAGCCTGGCCTCCAACACTGGTAGAACTCTGCTGCTCTGGTGAAGTCCCACCAGCCAACCAACAGGTGAGAGAACTGCCTGCAGGCTGCACTACCACCCCCCACACTGGATTCTGTTCCTCCAAGACCTACTTGGCTGTCTGACCCACCCACCTCATCATCCTTGCCTTGGCCAACCTTTCTCTACAACTTTAGCAGATTCTATAGGCATAGGCACATCCCACACTAGCCAGAAGAACAAGAGGATATGCTGGATCTAGGCACTCAAACCTAAATGAAGAAACCTCACCTGAGAAATCCATCTGGAGCTGAAGAAAGAGGTAATAAAGGAAAAATACCCACCAACAAGCATAACACAAGAATCAACACCCAGACTTACTAGCATCCAAAACACCATTGTTAGAATACATTCAACAACAGAAAGGGCAATATAGTACCACCAGAACCCACTGATCCTACAACAGCAAGACTTGAAAGTTCCAACACAGTCAAAGCAGCCTTAAAAACCTCTTTATGGAGATGATAGAGGTACTTATGATGATGAAAGAGGAAATGAAAATTTCCCTGAAAGAAATTGAGGAAAAGACAAACAAAAATTGGAAGAAATCAATAAATCCCTTGAAGAAACCCATAGAGAAAACAATCAAACAGGTGAAGGAAATGGTTCAAGCATTAAAAATTGAAATAGAGGCATAAAGAAAACACAAACAAGGGAATTCTGGAAATGGCAAATCTGGGTAGGCAAACAGGAATTATAGATACTAGCACATCCAACAGAATACAAGAAGTGGAAGAGAGAATCTCAGATGCTGAAAGTACAATGGAGGAAACAGATTCATTGGTCAAAGGAAATGATAAATTTAAAAAATTCTTAACATAAAACATCTAGGAGATCTGGTACACCATGAAAAGACCAAACCTAAGAAAAGCAGGAATAAGAGAAGACTCCCAGTTCAAAGGCCAGAAAACATATTCAACAAAATCATAGAAGAAAAATTTCCCAACCTAAAGGAGAACATGCCTATGAAGATATAAGAAGTTTACAGAACACCAAATAGACAGGACCAAAAAAATTCCCACTAAACATACAAAATAAACAAAGAATATTAAGAGCTGCAAAGGAATAAAAATTATAAAGCAGAACTATCAGAATTATACCTGACTTCTCAATGGTGACTGTAAAAGCCAGAAGGTCCTGGATAAATATTTTGCAGACACTGAGAGATCATGGATGCTAGCCCAGAATTGTATACCCAGCAAAACTCTTAATCACCAGAGGCAGAGAAAACAAGGTATTTGATGAAAAAAAAAAAAGCAGATTTAAACAAACCTACAGAAAGTATTAGAAGGAAAATTCTAACCCAAGTAAGTTAGCTGAACCCAGGAAAACATGGGAAACAGATAATCTAATACCAGCAAGGCTCAAAGAATGGAAACACATATATTCTACAAACACCATGACCCCTAAAACCAAAAAATAGCAGGAATTAACAATCACTGGTCATTAAAATCTCATAATATCAATGGACTCAATTCACCAATAAAAAAAAAAATACAAAACCACAATGCATTCTGCTGCATACAAGAAATAAATTTCCACTTCAAAGATGGATATTATCTCAGAGTAAAGGGGTGGGGAAAGATTTTCCAATCAAATGAACCTAAGAAGCAAGCTGGTGCCTAATATCTAAAATAATAGGCTTCAAAACAAAATTAATCACAAGAAATGAAGAAAGACATTTCATATTCATTTAAAGAAAAACCCATCAATATGAAGTCTCAATTCTGAACATCTGTACCCCAAATTGTATACAAATTTGTATATAAATGAATTGTAAAAGAGTGAGTGACATCTCATACTTTCACAGAAATATAAGACTAGCAGAGAAGGTTAGGCATGAATCTAGAACAGGCTAAGGTAATCTGATGAGAAACATCATACTGTAGTCATGAAAATTCTGAAGTTATGTGTAAGACGAATTGCTAAATGGACTGATTAATTAAAAAAAATCCAGAGCCAGATATTGGGGTAAATTCTGAAAGATCTGAGAGATAGAACAAGCTACAGCCAACTTCACCTCATCAATTCCTCAGCCTCCAAAGAGAGCTACTTCCTGTATGGTATGCCTATATACCTTTCTGTGCCCTGCCATCTTACTTTCTTTCTCTGCACAGCTACATCACTTCCTCTTTCTGCCCAGCTCTATCACTTCCTGTCTGTCTGTACAGACCTCCAGACCTCTATGGTTACCTAGTGCTGGGATTAAAGGCATTTGCTACCACTGACTGACCTCTATGTTTAATATAGTGGTTGCCTTTTTCCTCTGATCCTCAGATAAGTTTTATTGGGGTATACAAATAAAATACCACCACAGTTACATACTTTAGCTGAAACATGCAATTCTTTTTTTCATGCAATTCCACTACTTACCATCAAATTGAGCTGATACAAAACAGACTATCAGTGATAACATGTATCAGTCTGTAACCCTAGTGTACTGTTGTGTGCCCTAGTTTAACAAGCTTACTTTGGTAGTTGAATGACCAGATTTTAGAACAACAGCTTAATTGCATAGGTCTGACTTCCCAAATGAGTAATCTATAACAAATTTCTTTTCCATGTAGCCTTTAGTTTTATAATTTCTAAATTGCAGATAATAGCTAACCCAAAGTATTGAAGGGGTAAAATGATATGATACGGTCCAAGTACATGGTGCAGTATGTAAAATATAACTAAATTTGAGAATTGTTAGATGCATTTGACACCTTTAAAAGCCCATGGGTTCCCTTAGGGTCTGGCCTCCACTGGGTACATCTATTCCCCTCAAGTACTGCTGCTTTCAGACACACATTTTAACACAAATAACTGGTAGATTGCTCTAGGCAGCTGAACCCCAAATATGTGGGCACCACATTTGTAAAAGAAACATTACTAAAGCTTAAATCACACATCAAACCCCACACATTAACAGTGGGAGACTTTAACACACCATTCTTACCAATGTCTGCCAGACAGAAACTTAACAGACAAACTAAGAGAACTAACAGATGTTATAACTCAAATGGATTTAACAGATGTCTATAGAACTTTTCACTCAAACACAAGGGGATATACCTTCTTCTCAGCACCTCATGCAACCTCTTTTAAACTTGACCACATACTGAGTCACAAAGTAAATCTCAATAGATATAAGGAAAATTGGAATAGCTCCCTCTATTTTCTCAGATCACCATGGGCTAAAGTTGAATTTCAACAACAGCACAAAGTACAGAAAGCCTACAAACTCATGGAAACAGAACAACTCTTGACTTACTTACCAATGGCTTAAGGAAGAAATTAAGAAAGAAATTAAAGACTTCTAGAATTCAATGAAAATGAATGTTCAACATACCCAAACTTATGGGACACTATGAAAGCAGTGCTAAGAGGAAAGTTCCTATCACTAAATGCCCACATAAAGAATTTGGAGAATCTCACACAAGTGACTTAACACCAGAATGCTCTAGAATAAAAAGAAGTAAACATACCCAATAGGAGTAGATGGCAGGAAATAATGAAATTAAGCCTGAAATCAACAAAACAGAAATAAAGTGAACAATACAATGAATCAGGGAAACAAAGAGAGGAGAAAATGGGAAATAGCCTTGCATACATTGGCACAGGAGACAGCTTCCTGACTAGATCACCAGTAGCACAGACACTGAGATCAACAATTAATAAATGGGACTTCTTGAAACCAAAGAGCTTCTGTAAGACAAAGGACACCATCGATAAGAGGAAATGGTAGCCTACAGAATGACAAAAGATTTTTCACCAACTTCACATCTGACAGAGGGCTGTTCTTTAAAATATATAAAGAACTGAAGAAACCAGACATCAAAATACCAAATAATCCAATTTAAAAATGGGGTACTGATTGAAACAGAATTCTCAACAGAAGAATCTCAAATGGCTGAGATACACACAAAGAATCGTTCAAGACCCTTAGGAAGCAAGAAAATACAAATAAAATGACTGTGAGTTATCCTCTTAGGCCTGCCAGAATGGCTAAGATAAAAGCAAACAAACAAACAAATAAAAACATGTATGACAGCTTATTTTGGAGAGGATATGGACTAAGGAGAACACTACTCTATTGCTATTGGGAGTGCAAACTTGTACAGCCACTTTGGAAATTGAAATGTAGGTTTCTCAGAACATTGGGAATCAACCTACCTAAAGATCCAGCTAAAGGATGCTCAATCATACCCAAGAACACTTGCTCTACTATGTTCATAGCAGCATTATTTATAATAGCTAGAACCTAGAAACAACCTAGGTGCTCCTCAATGGAAGAATTGATAAAGAAAATGTGGTACATTTACACAGTGGAGTATTACTCAACTGTAAAAAACAATGGCATCATGAAATTTGCAGGCAAATGAATGGAAATAGAAAAAAAAATATCACCCTGAGTGAGGTAAACCAGACCCAGAAAGACTAACATGGTGTGTACTCACTCATAAGTGGATATTAGCTGTAAAGCAAATGATAACTAGGCTACAATTCACAGCCGCCGAGAGGCTAGGTAACAAGTGGTGCCCAAAGATGGATGAATGGATTCCCTGGGAAGGGGAAATAGAAAAGATCTCTGGGGTAAGTTAGAAGCATGGCAGGGAGGGTTGGGTAGAATCATGAGAATTGGTTTGGATGGGTTGAGGTTGAATGGAGGTGGAGAATAATGAAAGAGATGACTTGATGTGGGAGGCAGCATTTCAGGGTTAAGGAGAAACCTGGGGCCAGGGAAACTCCCTGGAATCCACAAGGATGACACCTGCTAAGACTTCTAGCAATAGTGGAGAGGGTTCCTGAACTGGCCGTCTCCTATAATCAGATTGGTGACTGCCCTGATTGCCATCAGAGAGTCTTCATCCATTAACTGATGGACACAAATGCAGAACCACAGCCAAGCACTGGGCCCAGCTCTAGGAATCCTGTCGAAGAGAGGGGGGAAAGATTGTACAAGACATGGGGGGAATCAAGGTCATCACAAGAGAACACAAAGAAACAACTAACCTGGGCTCTGAGGAGCTCACAGACTCTGGACTGACAGGCAGGGAGCCTGCATGGGACTAACCTAGGCCTTCTGCTTATTTGTGACAGTTGTGTAGCTTGTTCTATTTGTGGGACTTCTAGGAGTGGGATTAGTACCTGTCCCTAGCACTTGAGCTGGCTTTTGGGAGCCTATTCATGATATTGGGTTGCCTCAGCTAGCTTTAATACAAAGGGAGGAGCTTAGTCCTATCTCAACTTGATGCCATGCTTTGTTGGCACCCATGGGAGGCCTGTCCCTTTCTGTTTCTGAACAGAAACAGAGGAAGGGAGAGGGAGGGGAAACTTCAGTCAGGATGTAAAATAAAATAAGAAAATGCATCAATAAATAAATACTGTGAGCTTTTCAACTATAACAAAATTATTATCATGTTTTCATAGAGAGGCCATAGGCAAAACTATGGAAGAAAGAAGAAAGGAAGGTGGGAAGGAATGAAAGGATACTAATAATGGAGGCCATCTGAAGCTAGGAAACTAGGAAGCATTTGCAGTGATTATTTGGGAGGGAATAAAATTTTTCGTTTACATAAATAATGATGGAAACTAACAGACATGAAGGAGATATGTCCAGGGCTTCAGCAAAAATAAATATAAAACATCTTGTTTCAATTTTTAGTTGAAATTAACAGAAAGCACGGAATGTTGTAACTTTCAGGTAACCCCAGAATTATGTTGATGCAAGGTGTGAAAACAGCACTCATTTTTCCCTGTCCTGAAAAAAAAAGAAAACCCACAAAACCCAAACAAGCAAACAAAGCAAGCAAACAAACAAACAAAACTAGCCTAAGCATTTATTTTTCTTATCTGGCTATCACTTAAGAAACTTCTGAGAAAATGGTCTTCCTTTCCACCAATGTGGTCATGTGAGGGAGTGTGTGTCTCCCAGGTTAGCCAGCTTTTCTCATCTTTCCTCTTTTTGCCTAGGTTGATCACAACTTTAAAAAAAATAAAAATAACAGCACATCTGTGCTGTAAAGAATTTAGTCAAATATTTAATGATTCAGTTTCTTGGACAAAAACAAATCCTCATGATTCAAAGCTGGAAGTGTTAAGTATTTACTTCAGTTGGAAAACTGATTTTTGGAGAAAGCAGTCATAAGGAGACGTTGTCATCTAATAGATAATTGGAAGCTTTTTTTTTTTAGCAGTAAGGAAGATCCAGGGCTTTCATGCTTTTGACAAACCTTGTCCGGGCAGCCTTGATGCCTGCAAACTGTGAAAATTTGTCTTCTAGAATATCACAGTAGATCACAAATGAAAATCAAGTTTAACAAATGGTTATATAATACCAAAATCAGAAAAAGCTATAATATGCATTGAACAAATATTTGCACATTCTGGGAACTTGTTTAAACTGTGAAGTGGATCTAAGTCAATGATAGCCCCAACCCCCAAAACAATTCCCAAGACCTTTCCCAGGGAAAATTCAGGATACAGCTGTTTGCACTAATTACTTTAAAAAAAAAAAAAAATATATATATATATATATATATATATATATATATATATATAGTTTTAAATTACACACACACACACACACACACACACACACAGAGTTATGGTTTTTATTTTGTTTTGTTTTGACTGTGTTTACATTTATACCAATGTCCTGTGAATGAGGACATTGGCACTAAGCAAGTAGTATCATTTGCCAACACATGGCTGCCAGTCAGAGATCATTTACTTAAGAATATACAAAAGGATACTAGATGTAAAACAAAGATGACTAGACTGCTACACAACTCCAGAGGGGCTACCTAGAAAACGGGACCCTAGGAAAGACCCAAGGATTACCCAATGACAGAGAAATGGATGAGATCTACATGAACAACCTGGATGACAGTGGGAGTAATGAAGGGCAAGATTTGAGGGAAAGAAAGCTTAGGGGAGCAGGAGATCCCAGCTGGATCAAGAACAGAAAAGGAGAATGAGGAATAACAGACCATGATAAATGAAGACCACAAGAGACCAGGAATAGGCAGAGTGCTCGAGAGGTCCCCAGAAATCCACAATGATATATCCTCTGTAGTCTGCTGGCAATGGTCGAGAGAAAGCCTGATCTGACCTAGTCTGGTGATCAGATGGCCAAACACCCTAACAGTCGTCTTGGAACTCTCATCCAATAACTGATGGAAGCGGACGCAGAGATCCTCAGCCAGGCCCCTGGTGGAGCTCCAGGTGTCCAACTGTCAAGAAAGAGGAGGGTCTGCAAGAGCGTGAATTGTTGAATCCAAGATTGCAAAAAGCACAGGGACAAATAGCCAAATGAATGGAAGCATATGAATTATGAACCAAAGGCTGTGGAGCCCCCAGCTGGATCAGGCCCTCTGAATAAGTGAGACCATTGAATAGCTTGAACTGTTTGGGAGGCATCCAGGCTGTGGGACCAGGATCTGTCCTTAGTGCATGAGCTGGCTGTTTGAAACCTTGGGCTTACACAGGGACACTTTGCTCAGTCTGGAAGGAGGTGACAGGACCTGCCTGTAATGAATCTACCAGGTTTAAATGAATCCCCAGGGGTGCCTTGATCCTGGAGGACATGGGAATGGAGGGGAGGGGCTAGGGGGAAGGTGGGGTTGGGGGTGGGAGGGGGGAGGACAGAGGAACCCATGGCTGATGTATAAAATTTAAAACACATAATAATAAAGAAAAAATCACTTATTAAAAAAAGAATATACAAAAGGAGGGCTGGAGAGACGGCTCATCCGTTAAAGGCTAGGCTTACAACCAAAAACATTAAGAATATACAAAAGACAAAGAAAGTTAAACATACGAATTGTCTTGATTTCCAGCCTGAACATGCATCTTCTCACCATGTGTGAAAAGGGCGAATCCACAGCCCTCATCTGCTCTTCGAACACTGAACTGCCTGTAGTACCAACAAAACCTGTGCCACTGCCTCAGTGACAGAGTGACAGGACCTGTTTGTTTTTAAGTAGAGTGCTACTTTTGGAAAACATTGTCCCATCTGTAACCAACCATTGCTATTCAGACATAGGTATTTAGAGGCTAACTTTCCAGAAATGAATGATATAACACATGCAAGTCCAGACGAGAGTGTTGGATCTCCTGGGGGCTTCAGTTATAAGTCTTTAGTTGTGAGATGCCCTCAATGGGTCTCCTGAACCAAACTTGGATCCTCTGCCAGAGCAGCAAGCACTCTTCACTTCTGAGACAACTCTCCAATTTCAAGCTAGTAATTAAAAAAAAAAAAAAAAGACAATTGACAGTATATATTTTGACGTTGGTTAAATTTCAATTTTTGAGAAGAGAGTTGGAAAGCTTACAACTGACATCATGGACTAAATGGCTTTCCTAAAAGGAGGAAGTGGTAACATCAATAGTGGTACCATTTTGCTAATTCACAAAGCTCAGTAAAGTGCCATTTTCCCAAGTGACTGATATGCAACGTTACAAAATCAGGCATGAGCAAAAGACTGATTTGAGAAACAAAATCTATTTGCTAATCACTAATTAAATGATACACTATGCAAATCTTATTGGTGTGATTTCATAATTCATATTTCATCCAGCCTTTCAAAAACTACAAATAGTTAACTTATAACAATATGTATGTATTGCCTATAAGTATGTATATGTCTATGTATATGACTATATTCATACACCTATACATCCATGCACATTTATGTGTGCATGTGCATATATGAATACAACCATCTACAGAGGCCATGGTGAGACCTTTCATTTTCTAAAACATTTATTTACACTTCCATGTATTGAGTCATCTTAGCTTTGTCCATGTGTCCATATGCCTGGAAAAATAAGCTATCCTGCAGTCTGTTGGTATAGGTGGCTGTGAAAACATAGTCACTCACCATGCAAAGACCTCTAAAAAGATGTGAAACAAAAGTAAATTAAAGTTATTCTATTTGCTTAATTGAAGATATATTTTAATTCAATATATTTTGATTATAATTCTTCTCCCCCAACTCCTCTCAGCTCCTTCTCACTTCCCCACCCATCCCAATCTATACCCTTCTTTCTTGCTCTCCATTGGATACAGTTATCTCATTGTGTGTAGAACTGTGATGGCAAGGAAAGCGTGCAGTATTAGAGCTGGACAAACCTAATGACAAATAGAACTTCTAAAAAGTAAATGTCCATTCCTTGGTGTCCCATTTAGAGTTCTGTCAGTGTTCTAAAAACTATGATCAAAAGCATTTTGGAGAGGAAATGGTGGTGCCTGGAGGCAGGAACTGAAGCAGAGGCTATAGGGGAGTGCTGTTCAGTGGCTTACTCCTCATGGGTTGTTCAGCCTGCTTTCTTTTTTAACTCAGGACTATCTACCGAGGGATGGCAGTAGTCACAATGAGATGTCCTTCCCCCATACCAATCACTGTTCAAGAAAATGCCCCATAGACTTGTCCACATGTAATCTGATGGAGGCATTTTCTCAGTTGAGGTTTCACTTGCCAGATGACTTTGGATTATGGCAAGTTGATATAAAAGGACACTTAGTATTATACCTTTTTAGTATAAGTAATATGGACTTAAAGTATTTCCATTATAAAATATCATACTATATTTTATTTTATTTTATTTTATTTTATTATATAGAGCCAACACAATGTAGTTAGCACAGAATCTAGCACAACACAGATATTAAGCTAGTATGTTTATGGCTAGTATAGTAAGGTTTATGCTATGTGCAAACAGAGAAGCATGCATAAACTTTTTAAATGAAGATAGGAATTAATCATAAAACACATATCACAGCAGAGAATGAACGAGGCTTAAAGTTCTTTCTTATGTTTAAGGAACAGTTTCTTCCCTAAAACAAATAATCCAGAAAGGCCACAGAGAACAAAATATCCTACAGTGAGTGCAACATGAATGGACAAGTACTATCTTTTGCTTTCAAATCTGTCCTAGCAGTTTATGGACAGACTCTTCAGTGTCCCTGCTTTACAGTCATCACACTCCACTTCAATGACCCACAGGTGTAAGGTCCCAGGCTCACATTATTAGGAAGTCTGTTGCTTTGCTTATTCTCCACCTCTTTCTTGTTCTTTCCCTGGACTTTTAGGAACAAGAAAAAATGTGGAAAAACCAATGGATTCAACATATCCAGAGGCAGAATTCAGGGAAACATAAAAAGTATCAGCTCTACTACAAAACTCAAACATGAAAAAAATTTAATTAATTCAATGTGCCAGGTGATATCTTACCACCCTTAACTCCCCAAAAAGCCTGTTCTGTCCTGTCCTCTGGTTTAGGGCTATCTCCCATGAGCAGACTTGGTCTCCAGCCTGTGGCACTGTTGGAAGGTGCTGGAGGCTTCAGAATTCAGGGCAGAGTGGAAGGCCAGCAGACGGCATTCTCTTGATGTGGGCATCATAACATGTCTATTCTCTTGTCCACCTTTGGCTGACAGGGGCCCTTCCAGAATGGGAAGGTAACCACAGACTAAACTTGACTCTGTGAGCTAAAAATACACAGTTACTACTTATAAATTGAGTCCCTTGACATTTTTTCATAAGAACAAAAAGAAAACACAAATGGCTAGTGATAATGTAAGGCATGAGACACAAGACAGAAAGGTGATGATGGTCTAGAACCTTCTCTCTGGTTCATAGGAAGCCCACACAATCCGAGAGGGCTTATAAACCCACCAATTATATGAGCATTCTTACTGATAGGTAAGCTAACATTTTTCTTCCATTAATTCCAAACTTCAGAAGTACCAAGTTACACTTCATTCACAAATTGGATAAAATTTAAAATTGAGTAGATGGTGCCTGAGTCACTCAAGATTATTAGGCTTGCCACAATCGATCTAAACCACAACTCTCATATATCCTCATATCACTTTATGGGAGCAATCTACTCAGAAAATTACCACAGAGTTTTGTAAAGGACCCAACCATTGCACCAGTGTAGGTGCTTGATTGCACTTGCTTAAAAGTAAAATATTCATGGCATGTCAAGAATATAAGACAGCAAGCATATCCCAGGTGTTTTGATTGCTTAGGGCTCATGAACAGTCTAACTTTGTCATAATAGCTGTAATTTGAAAATAATAATTTTAAGCACTTGAGAAATCTAAGAAGTTCAATATTGAGAAATTAATTTCAGTTCAATCACTTATTGGGAGAAATATAAAGTCTGAAAACTAATGCATCGTTACATTATTTTAAAAAATACATGTCTAGTATTGTTATCCACCTGAGACAGTTATCTTAATATATTTTATAGTAAGATAATGAAAAATATGAGTGAAACAAAATAGGCAATTATCAGCACCATAATTTTAAATCTAAATAACTGAAATTAAGTAAAAGGCAAATGAAAATTGTAAAGGATAATAAAAATGCAGAATATTGTCCTTTATGATTTGTGGTCTGTTTGTGCAGTGTACAAATATTATTGTGTAATATTTAATTATTATATTGGCATTCAAATAAAGAGTGCAGAGTTGAAAAGCCACAGATTTGGGAAATAGGTAAAAAAGAGATGACTGAATAAATGGCTTGATTGTATGGAGCAGTAGAAAGTATGTACTCATAAGAACAATATTTCAGTTTTCAACAAAATTATGGTCTTTGGCACTCCTACAGATACTTAGAAGTTATAAAATACAAGAAAGGTTTCTATCCTTTTGTCTTTATAAGTCAAATACAAATGAAGGAGGAGAATGAGGACTCATAATAGAGAAGTGAAGTGGTATATTAGAGGGGGACATGTTAGCACATACTGGTTTCTTTATGGTTAGAGTGTACTAACCTAGTCTCCTGGTGGAACTGGCCTCTGTTTCTGAGGTACCAAATAGAGCTTGTCTTCCAAGGTCTTGTCTTCAGGAGTTATTGGGAAGACATTTCAGCTGGGTCTAGAGCAATGCATCTAGTCCTAGGGGTTCACTGATTCTGCAAGATGCACAGAGGAGAGTACAGCCACGGTTAATTGAGGATGACTGGAGGAGAAGAGCATCTTCTGGTCTCCTGCCATCCCTGCTCTCTCTTAGAGGAAAGAAGGCCACACAGCTGACAGAGGTTTAGGGAGACCGAGCATAGAAGGCTCCAACTTGGGAGACCCCAGTGATCTGCCTTCTTATTCACTATCTACTTGTGCCTGGAATAATTAAAACCCAAGAGAGAGAAGAGGATGGGTGATAGGACTTGGTAATGACCCTCTTTGTTTCAACAAATTCATACAGCAGTTCCTGAATTTTAAAAGGTGCTACACAAATCGATTAGTTAGCTGATAAAAAGTGAATAGTAATTAGTTTATAATAAAATGGCCTATTTCCATGCTGGCTGATGTGATGGGGGATGGCTAATTGGATTTTGAGGCTGGGCTTACTTAGGTAAAGCTCCTAGGGATCACATCAGCAATGTTATTTAAACACAATTGACCAAAAGGGCCAGAGTCACAGATTTCCCCCACTAATATTTATTCCATGAAGTGAAAGCATTTCTACCCATGCTGTCTTGTTTCCTGTCCCATGGAGCTCCACACTCAAAAGTGAGAGCCTTGTTGGGAATATGGCTATCTCATCTGCATGCTTTTCAATCAGAAAGTCTGCTTTGGAGAAAAAACAAGCTCATAAAAAGCTTTGAGGAAACCCTGTTAATAATAATACCAGTTATTTAATTAGCCATTAGCCAGTGTTATCCTTGGTTGATATTTTCTCATGAAAAGCTAAAGATGACCTTTAAGGTCTATACATTCTCAAATTTACAGAATTTACTTCCTTGTTTTAACAAGGAAGTTCAAGAATATCAGGGATTAATTTAAAGTTCTATTATTACTCAGTGCAGGAGTAGAGTTGGATGCTGGGACAGACTGCCTCCAAATTCTCCTCTGCTTTCACAAGAAAGTACTGTATTTTCCTAATAAAAAGTGCATTCTGACCCATCACTGAAATCTAACATTATTTGGCTTCTCAGGTGTTGAGCAATTTGTAAAGAGACTAACCATGCACTCTGGAAAATTCACTGTATATGTCTCACTAAAAGGTAACCTTTTTGTTTGTTTGTTTGTTTGTTTCTTTCTTTTTGGTTTCTGAGACAGGGTTTCTCTGTGTAGTTTTGGTGCCTGTACTGGATCTTGCTCTGTAGACCAGGCTGGCCTGTAACTTACAGAGATCCAGCTGGCTCTGCCTCCCAAGTGCTAGGATTAAAGGCACGCACCACCGCCACCAGGCACTAAAAGGTATCTAAAACATAACCCTGCATTATAAATTGTGTTGGCAACATGTTAGGGTTGTTCAAGGAAATCACTGGGATATAGAAAGCTGCAGTAGATGATAGGCTCAAAATATCCTGCAAAGATGTTTGTGCCCAGCAAATCACCAGTGACCAAAGAAATCCTTACTGCCCAGTGGAACCTCACAACTAAAGGCAGTAAGCCAGCACCTGGGAGGGTTAGGAGAAGCACACCATGGTGATAGCAATAGTCCTTTTCCTTCTGGGGCAGGCAGGTGTTCTCTAGAGGAATGGAAGAACATTTGGCAGGCATACCATAGCCTTGAATAGAATTGCTAACAAGCTGGCAGCTGAATACTGTTAGTGAATATATGAGAATACTGGAGTGGGATTCCTAAGTATCTGATCCCAATGATGTGACTCCAAGACAAGGCAGTCTGAAGGGATCTCTGAGAGGCAAGGCACCAAAGGGCAACACCTATCCAGGAGTACAGGGTCCTTGGCTCTCCAGGGTTTTTCAAAGCAGGGTTTCTTTAAATATTGCTGTTTGCACCAATCCTCAGTCATCTGCCAATGGTTTTGATAGTTTAAACAACTCTATTATGGTTGTTTTGTAAGATACTGGAGTATATATCCAGGAGGCAGAATTATTCTTATAACTGGAAACAGCACGTTTCTATCCCTAAGTACTTTTACTTCAGTTTCTCTACACAAAGGGAGACACTCCTCTGACATCAGAGAGGAGATGAGAACATTTAAGTTCTTTGGTGCTGGTGGTTCTACAACACAAGAAAGTGAAGAATCCACTGTCAATTACCACAAAAGTATAAAATTTGCAACTTCTTCCTCTCCTGAAAATTTCCAAACTCTATCTTGGTCCCAAAGTTATATGATGTAATTACCTTGCTCTCATTGCTGTGACCAAAATATTAGACATAACTGACAGAACAATGGAAAGATTGGTTTTGCATAGTCTCAGAGGGCTGAATCCACCGCAGCAGAGACAGCACTATGGATAGGCTCACACCAAGGCTGAGAAGCAGAGCAGGACATGCAGTAACTCAGGAGGCCATTTATTTTTCCTATTGCTACACCTGGGCATCCACTCTTAACTACTGCTACGTTCCCCTGCCTTAGTATTTCCTTTCTGGAAATACACTTACGAGCACACACGAAGATGGGTCTCACTAACCTTCTAGAAGACTAAATCCAGTAGCCTTGGTTAAAAGTAACCAACTCCACAAGCCTTCTACAGGACTAGTGACAGCCATTATGGATAATGGGGAGATAGTGAGAGGGTGTGATAGGAAGGTGGCACCTGTTTGTTTTAGTCTTCTTGACAGACCAGTTTCAGATCACTGATTTTGAAATTGATAAGCACAGGAACTGGCTCACTCACTGTGAACAAAATTGGGGTGTCCAAATCTGAACTCAGTATTTATCTATCTATCTATCTATCTATCTATCTATCTATCTATATCTTTGGATTTTTCAAGACAGGGTTTCTCTGTAGCTTAGGAGCCTGTCCTGGACTAGCTCTGTAGACCAGGCTGGTCTTGAATTTACAGAGATCCACCTGCCTCTGCCTCCCCAGCGCTGGAATTACAGACGTGAGCCACCACCAGCCAGCTCAGTATTTGTCATGTAGCAGGTGAGAGGAAGCTTCTAGCTGGTTTCCAGGCTAGGAAAAGCCACCTCAAGATTTTGGCTGCATGTGGAATAGCAGCATAATACTATTTTAAATACAAGCAATGTCAGAACATGTCTTGATTATCCTGCACTGTGTATGACTTAATAACACAAGTGTCAGTAGTCCAAGAAGAGAAATTCATAATCTAATATGGCACAAAACAGATCCCTGGTATATGAATTCTTAGTAAATTTTAGTTCAAATAAAGAAAACAAAAGGAAGGAAGAGAGGGAGTGAAGGAAGGAGGGAGGGAGGGAAGGAAGAAGGGAGAGAGGAAGAAAGGAAGGAAGGAAGGAAGGAAGGAAGGAAGGAAGGAAGGAAGGAAGGAAAAAGCTATATTTTCTAGCTGTGGAATTTTCTGGCTTGAACAGCAAGCCTAAAGTTCTGACAAACATGGTAAAGTCCAAGAAAAAGTGGAATTATGAGTGAAGTCTCTAAAGGAGCAGGTAGAAAAAAATACTTAATACAAATAATTATGCAAACAAGTTTTTCACATCCTACGTTTTAATAAAATTAGGTTTAAGGAAATTCTCTGGAGATCAAGCCATAAGGAGGTTATCAAGATGATCACTCAGCTGAGGAAAATTGAGCTTCAGGCTAAATTGATTTAAGGGTAAAAACACAGTGCCTACTAAGGATCTATTGGAAAGTAATGGGTTTCCTTTATATTTATATTTACAAATGGCATCTGCACACATCTGGAGAAGGTTCAGAACTTGAAGAAGAAGAAGAAGAAGAAGAAGGAGGAGGAGGAGGAGGAGGAGGAGGAGGAGGAGGAGGAGAAGAAGGAGAAGGAGAAGGAGAAGGAGAAGGAGAAGGAGAAGGAGAAGGAGAAGGAGAAGGAGAAGGAGGAGAAGGAGAAGGAGAAGAAGCCTGGAGACAACCTTCAGCCACACTGTAAACCTACCTGGATGAGAAGAGGAAAACACTTCTCTTTTCTTCCACCTAGGAATGTGTGTGGAGGACTCCAGTGTTATACAATGTTCTGATAGAATCAGGTGAAGTGTGTGATGAGGACTCAGTTATATAGATGTGTGCCTCTTTGAGTGAGCATATTTGGATAAAGACAATTTTTGTAATGGGTGTTTATTGTTAGGGAAAGCTTAACATCTCTGTCCAGGGTAATCTGAGGAACTTCAGGAATTTCATGCCTTTTTTTTTTTTTTTTAAATTTTCAAGACAGGGTTTCTCTGTGTAGTTTTGTTGGGTGCCTGTCCTAGATCTCATTCTGTAGACAGGCTGGTCTCGAACTCATAGAAATCTTCCTGGCTCCGCCTCCTGAGTGCTGGGATTAAAGGTATGTACCACCACTGCCTGGCCTTCATGCCAAATTTTATATATGAGTATTTTAAATGTAATTCAGTAGCAATTCAACCTTACATAAATATTTTTGAGTTTGTATATTCAACTAGGCTGTCTAGTTTCATGATCTATATATTAAAACATATGTAGTGAATCAGCCAAATATGATTATTGCTATGAAATCAATAAAAATCTTGAAAAGAAGTTCTCCTCTTTTGAAGTGTCATTCATTCTAAGCCTCTTGATGCTGAAAATGCTTCAGTAGTTTTCACTGTCTCTGACATTGACGGCATCATCGCAATCACAGAGGGTTGCTGTCTCCCCCATGTTCAGTTTCGAACCTCTCAACTTGCATCCTTTCATCAGGATCTCTTTTTTCTAGTTTGCTGTTGCCAACAATTAAGTGGTGGCAGAAGAAGGAGATAGAGATCTCAAGGAAGAGCAGTCAGCTCAGAGGTAGCCTGATGATGTTTGGTTAGATCCTTGCTTGGTGTTCAGTCATGTCCTTTTCCATCTTTCCCCAACCTTCCTGTGATCTAGCCTTTGTTTCTCTTCTTTTACCACTTTAGCTCTAAAATCCAGTGGACTCTAGTCTAATCAACTAGCCATCAAGCTCAGAGGGCCTCTAGGCACTAATTGAATTGCATGATGTTGAAATCAATCCCATGTCTTCTGATTTGTTCTTTTCTGAGCTTGAAATCCTGGAAAAATGTGCTTTGCAAGGCATCCTCCTTTCTTCTTCAACCAATGGATCTTATTTATAATTAATTGTAAAGAATGCAGCTTATAGCAAGACATATTTGATCACTATACATCTTTCAAGCAAGAGACGTAATGCTTGATGTGGTCCATTACAAGTTTCCAACAGAATGCTAGGATGTTTGGTACAAAAGACCATAGCTGGTTGGGATTTCCTTTGGCTCTTCTCCTAAGTATGAAAATCCTCCTGGGAATTAATGGCTCATGTCATAATGAGGAGCTAATTTGCCATTAATATCCCAAAGCTCTGTCCCTGAGTGGGTCCAAGGAAGCTAATTCTAAGACCCACCTCTTACTCCGTTTTCTATCACAGGAGAGATTTGGGGATCAAGGATAATATATTTGGGATTAGTTGATGTTATTCCAGGTGGCTCAAATAGGTCCAAGTTCATCCCACTAATTTGATGACCTTTGAAGTGTAATCTGCCTCAATAATAAGTCAAAATGCTCCTTCACACAAGGATGCCGGCTTTAATATTCCTCAAGGAGGAGGCTCTGAATTGTGTTAATAGAAGGCATATGCTTCATGCTTAGAATTATTTGTGCTTCTGGTGGGAGGGGAAAAATATGTCCTCAGTCAGCGAGGTGTTTTTAAAAAGAGTAACTTCCAATATGGCTACAGTAATGGCTAAGAAGGAGACTATAGTTTAATATTCATTTACTCATTTGTTATTTATCTTTGCAATACTGGGAATTGAACCCTGTGTGTCTTATAAGCTAGGCCAGTGTTGCACCATGGAGTTATATCCAAGGACCTTTTGTTTTATTTTAGACAGGATATTTCTAAATTACACAGGGTAGTACCATTTTTTTCTACTCATCAACAGATCTTACTGGTATTCTAAATGAACACTATAAATCTCCTGCAAAAAAGCTCAAGATGGGATAAGGAAACTGGTATAGAAAAATTTGTCAATGGCTAAGGATAACAAAAAGAAACAACAAAACTCAAGTGTAAACAACAGAACAAAAGAGCTAAGAAGCATAGGATCCATTTGGCCTTTCATCTTTTCCCTACCAGGTCACCCTGATCTCCCATTCAATTCTTCTATTGGGACATAATGAAAACAGTGGTACAAAGACCTAACTCTTCATCAGCAATCCTGTGTTATCTTCTTAGATGACCTTTCAAAAGCAGCAAGCACCTCCATGAATTTTCATATTTCGAGACTATATTCAAGTTATTCACAACTTCTTGATTTATGTGTTGTTTGGGCTAAAGTAGAGCCCAAGAGACAGACCTTATTTTACATGTTCAAAACATTCAGAAGTCATAGATATTATAATCCACATGAGCAATTCCCACATTTGTCTTTCCAAGATATCAGTAACTTTCCAACATCCATGTGTATTGACATATCATAGAGGACTCCTTAACGTGCACTATAGAGTCCCTGCCCAGAGATTCACATTTCTTGGGGTCTTCACCTTTGCTCACTCAAAGCTAAGCTCTGAGAATCTCTGGAGCATAACAACCACAAAGCCTAGCTGAAGTTCTGCACAATTTTTAGTTCAATGCAAGAAAGGAAATCCAGCTTTGAAAGCATTTAAACAAATGAATTTATATAACTGTGATTCATGGTCACTTTGATGACTTACTATGACTCAGCTTATACTTCTTTTTCTTAAATAAATATTTGATTCATTTTGAAGCCTATGAGCATAACACCAGTTTTATTAGGGACTTACTGATAAGGGAACTAAGTAAAGGGTGCATATCTGCATTTCCCTTGTGATACACAGTCCCTAGAGGAGTAATAAGGTAGGCAAATCAAAGTCTTGCTCTAAATCTTACCTGCATCTGTAATCACTATGCCCTTATTCTTCCATGGATCCTCATTTGCAGCCTTACACTGCAGGGCAATGCATGTCAACATTTACAAATCAGATAGGAATATGACTCCTAAATCCAGCTCTACCATCTTTTGCATAGTGATTGCAACTCCAATGAGACTATTCCATAAGTTCAAGGAAATATGAGGCACAAAGAATAACTAGAATACAGAACTGTAAAAAATGTTATCTGAAGCTGGGAGTGTAGTGCAGTTGGGGAACTGCTAGAGTGTGCATAAAGCCTGGGTTTTATCTGGAGCACTACATAAATCCATAACCCGTGCATGAATGGTACATATCTGTAATCTCAGAATTTGTGAGATGGAAGCTAGAGAATCAGGAGTTTAAGACCATCTATAGTTGCATAGCAAGTATAAGGCCAATCTTAAACTTTAGACTGTCAAAAATCAAATGAAATCACATCTGCATAGATATGATGATAAGTATAACAGTAGACCGAAGGATAGGAAGTAGATGGAGTTTGGTACCAGTAATATAAGATTTCACCCTAATCCAGCCATTCACCATTTATAATTATGGACACGTAAGAAGAGAATGTCTTTAACTTTCTCATCAGTGATGGCTTCTACCTGCTGCCCTCCTACCACATGAGGCTACATTGAAAAGGAATTCTGTATAGTATGAATCAAATATTTATACATACCAGAAGTGCATATAACAGACTTACTTACATGTATGTTTACATATGTAATCTGTACATTTGCACTCATGGTATAAATCAAAAGTTTGTAAATATGCCAAACTCTAGGAAATAGGGCTCAGTGGGTAAAGACACTTGTCATCATGTGCTTTGGAATAATGCTTTTGTACACTGGTTTAATAAAACTCTGATTGGCCAGTAGCCAGGCAGGAAGTACAGGTGGGATAAGCAGACAAGGAGAATTCTGGGAAGAGGAAGGCTGAATCAGGAGACGCTAGCCTGCTGTCTATGGAGCAGCAGGTAATGGAACACAGGAAAAGCCACAGAGAATGTGGTAACATATAGATTAACTGAAATGGGCTGAGTTTAAGTGTAAGAGATAGTCAGTAGTAAGCCTGGGCTAATGGCCAAGCAGTTTTAATTAATATAAGCCTCTGTGTGTTTACTTGGGTTTGAGGGACTACAGAACAGGCAGGACGCAGAAAAACTTCTGAATACAATCAAGCCTATTGTCTTGAGTTTGATCCCCTTGACTTACATGGAGGAAGGAGAGAAGTTACTCTCACATGGTATCATGCAGTTTCCAGGTGAGTACCTTGATATGTGTGACATACACATTAACAAAATATCAAACTCTCCAAAATATAGGATGTTGCCCTGAGTATAGCTCCTGAGGCTCCATGTGTAACTTGTATTTTAATTGAATTCATTAATCTTTCATTGAAAGACAGCACAATAGGACAGGAGGGATTTGTCAAACTGAGAAACATAATGACACTTGCTGTTCTTATACACTCATCAATGTAAGGGTTAATATTGCAATACATTTTGGAAATATAAAGAAATTGTGCATTTCTCCTTCTCTGCTGTTCTTCTTACCTTCATTTTCCCTCTAAGGTGTGGTTAGCACTTTAGTGTTCTTGAAGCATCCTTTGGATACTGTTGCAAATACACCTGGATATCATGATTATAGGAAACAAAGCTTATTGTGGGCATGGAAGATACATCTAAAGTCCCTTATCTCTCCAGTGTCTTTTTTGCTAGACATCACAGGTGAAATGTTTCTCAGTCTCACTTGGGATATGTTCACATGACTGAGTTGTAAGTACTGGAATGTGAACGAGAGTGATTGTTAGCTCTTTCAGGCCTGGATCTAATATTGCTTTCTATTCATTTGCACTTACCCAGCATTTCTGAAACCAAACACATAAAGTCAGTGATTCATTTATGAAATATTCTGTACCCACAGCACCTGGTGAAGCCACAGCATGAAAGAGCTTAACACCAAGATGGCTTCCTTGAATAATGACTAATTTAGAAGATATGTTTGATTGTTTGGGATTTATTTTTTAACTTTATTATAAAAAAAATCACACCCTTGAGTGTGTGAAGATTAATCTATTCCTTAATTTAGGAAAGCAGATTAGATAATTTGCCTGTATTAACTAACAAAACATATCTCCCTTAGCACTTTTAACTTTCTTCAGCATACCCTTGTTTACATTTTCTGGAACAACTCACATCATGCATCCCCTTTGTAGAGATAAGCTAGGGTCTATAGGAATCCTCCTTGCAACTGTACTAAATACCGAATCCATCTCTGCTATTTGTTCTCCCAGAAGGAATTGGATCTCCCCTTCTATGCCCTACCTGATTTTTACTTCTCAAATAATAGTTCAATACATTTCTCCTCATAAACAATCTCAGACTATCAAGTACAATGTGACTGTAGCATTGATTATTTCTATTATCTTGTGGTAATCAACTATAAATTACCAATCATAAAGACATTATGAACACAAGGAAATTAGTAAGACCAATAACCCACGTGAACATGTTCATCATTCAGTGGCAAAGACAGAAAGTGAAGACAAAGCAAAGAAAAGGACAATGTAGATATGTGTTATGTGAATGATGGCACAGGAGACATTTCCTGAATCTAGTCCTGGGACCCCATTCAACATGACAGATCACTTTGTATCAGAAGCTAAGCACTGGCCTGGGAGCATGGAAGTGAAGTAAAAGTCCAAGGCTGAGAAAACATTAAGCATATAGGCCTGGTGATGACACAGTGCATCAGAAAGAGCAGAGTCCACAGAGGACAGAGAGTTGTGAGGACACATGTGGAAAGCAATCAGGGCCAAGGAATGGCTGGAATTATGTTGGGATCATGTCAAAACCCGAGGATACAAGAGCAACTATATCTTATTTTCTATCTTTCATCTATTTATTCATGATATATAGGTGTATACACATATATCCCAATATATATGTATATATTTCAATATGTAAGTATGTATTCCAATATACATATTGTAATTAATCATTGAATGTGGAAATCAGTCATTTTGATGTCTTTCTAGAAGAAGTATTTATTTATAATCATTTTATATATATTTTTTAAATTGCTTTGTAGATTCAGCAAAAGTAGAACTGAAGGAAGATAGGATTAGAAAATGTTTCAGAGGACATGTGATATGCTCTTAAAGAAAGACAAAGAACTTAAGAGAATAAGGAATAAAGGAATTCTGGGCAAATATAATGTAAGAGGATAATCTGGGGTATTGTATGAACAAAATCCCAACACAGAGTTTATCTGCTACCCACTTACTAAGGCCGTAATTGATTGAAAAAAGTATGCATGGGAGGGCACTAGCCAGACAGGTAGATGGTAGCCAGCATCAAAAAAAGCTTAGTAAATTATTCAGAATTATTCCTTTAGCTCATATAAATCATAAAAATAATACAATGAGAAGGCTAATGTGATTGGATTTTCACTCCAGAAAGATCTTCTTGTTAGAATGCTTCCATGGAAGACAAAGAACTAACCTGAGACAGAGACATTTCACTCCCTATTACATTCTCATTTGCAATATTTTAATCCAAGCTTTTTATGTCCTGTCTGTTCATGTTAAACTCTCTGAAGACAGGAGCTCCTGAGAGTCAGACACAATTCTCTCCTGAAGCCACAGAGCACAAAGCAAGGCACATTTTTTTCTCTTTTTCTGTAAATAAAATGATGGTGATTATATGTTTGATTAAACTTAACTCTGTCTAAACCCCTGCTGAGTGGAGAGAGATTTCATTGCTGCCCTGCAGGAGAAGAGCAGCTGTATGTTCTTTCTTTAAATAGATACCCTAACCTGTCCAGAACATGAGGAAAGGATGCATTTGTGCCAGGGAGGTGTTGGGAAGTTTAATTAGCCAGTGTGTATAATCTCCTTTGAAGCTGAAAAGTGCTAATTACGTTTTTCCCACTTTAAGACCCTGAGTCACTAAAACTGAAGAACTTCTGTGTTAGGAGTGTTTACTTTTACACACTGAGCTGTAAGGCTCATTCAAGCATGGACTACAACAGGGGGACCTAGAGTTCCAAACACCATTCTAGAAAGTTAAAGGGTAGGAGTTCACAGGTAACAGTCTTTAATAAACAGGCTTATTCTTCTAATATCATTAATAATTAATGTCACTAAATTGGCTTCAGCATCCAAAAGGGGCATTTGCCATGTGAAAATTCTCTTTCATGGAACACTTAAAGACTATCTTTGGCATCATCCTTGTGGTTTCCTGGGAACTTCCCTAGCATCCAGATTCTCCCTATCCCCATGATGTCTCTCTCTATTATGGTATCTCTTTCATTGCTCTCCCACAAGGATGATGCCAACTTAGACTACTAGCAATAGTGCAGAGGGAATACCCTGTCATCATAGAGCTTTTATCCAGTAACTGATGGAAGCAGGTGCAGAGATCCACAACCAAGTATAAGACATAGCTCTGGGACTCCAGTCAAAAGAGAGAAGATGGATTCTATGAGCAAGGGGCATCAAGATAATGATGGGGGAACTTACAGAAAAAACCAAACCAAATTAGTGGGAACTCATGAACTTTAGACCAACAGCTGAGGAGCCTCCATGGAATTGGACTAGGCCCTCTGCATAAGTAAGACAATTGTATAGCTTGATCTGCTTAACGGGTCCCTTGGCAGTATGATCAGGATCCCTGGTGCATGAGCTGGCTTTTTGGAGCCCACTACCTATCGTGGGACACCTTGCACAGCATTGATGCAGGGGGAGGGGCTTGGAACTTCCTCTACTCAATGTACCAGACTCTGCTGACTCCCCTTGAGAGGCCAAACCTTGTAGGAGGAGGAAATGGAGGGTTGGTTGTGGGGGAAGTCTGGAGGGGCAGGAGGAGGAGCTAGAGAGAGGATCTGTGGTTGGTATGTAAAATGAATTTAAAAAATTCCTTAATAAAAAAAGGCTATCTTTGGTACTAACCCCAAAGGATCAGGATCAGACCATCTTTGCTATCCAATCATAAACTCTGTACAGCCTCCGTATCCAAAAAAATAACTCTGAGAAATCCAGGGGAAATCATGAGAGAGCACAGCCATTTTTCATACCAAATTAAATGGGCTTTGATCACTAAAAAGGATTTTTATACTGCTTTAATGCTTCAAATAATAATAAAATACATTAAATTCCCCCTTTTATTTATCAAAGTCCTAATTTTAGAATTTTCATTCCTGATTTGAGGGCTTGTCTTTCCCCTATTTTGCTTTTGGGACATTGATTTACCACTGGGTGAGTTTACTCCCTCCTACATAATAGGCAATCTCTCCATGTTGCTCCATGATTTAGTTGTTTAGAAACATCAACCAATTGAACCCAGAGCCATACAGAAAATACAAAGGAGTCAGGTTACAATGAATGTAGTAACTGGATCAAACATATTGAAAGCTGCCTAGAGCAATCTACTGGTTATTTGTGTTAAAATGTGTGTCTGAAAGCAGCAGTACTTGAGGGGAATAGATGTACCCAGTGGAGGCCAGACCCTAAGGGAACCAAAGGGGTTTTAAAGGTGTCAATTGCATCTAACAATTCTCAAATTTAGTTATATTTTACATACTGCACCATGTACTTGGACCATATTGTAATATCACTTTACCCCTTTGATGCTTTGGGTTAGCTATTATCTGCAGTTTAGAAATTATAAAACTAAAGGCTACATTGAAAAGAAATTTGTTATAGATTACTCATTTGGGAAGTCAGAACCATGCGAGTAAGCTGTTGATCTAAAATCTGGTCACTCAACTACCAAAGTAAGCTTGTTAAACTAGGGCACACAACAGTACACCAGGGTTACAGACTGACACAGGTTATCACTGATTGTCTGTTTTGTATCAGCTCAATTTGATGATAAGTAGTGGAATTGCATGAAAAAAAAGAATTGCATGTTTCAGCTAAAGTATGTAACTGTGGTGGTATTTTATTTGTATACCCCAATAAAACTTATCTGAGGATCAGAGGAAAAAGGCAACCACTATATTAAACATAGAGGTCAGTCAGTGGTAGCAAATGTCTTTAATCCCAGCACTAGGTAACCATGGAGGTCTGGAGGTCTGTACAGACAGACAGGAAGTGATAGAGCTGGGCAGAAAGAGGAAGTGATGTAGCTGTGCAGAGAAAGAAAGATGGCACGGCACAGAAAGGTATATAGGCATGACTATACAGGAAGTAGCTCTTTCTGGAGGCTGAGGAGTTGATGAGGTGAGGTTGGCTGTAGCTTGTTCTATCTCTCAGATCTTTCAGAATTTACCCCAATATCTGGCTCTGGGTTTTTTTTTTTTTTAATTAGTAAGTCCATTTGGCAATTCGTCTTACACATAACTTCAGAATTTTCATGACTACAGTATGATGTTTCTCATCAGATACCTTAGCCTGTTCTAGATTCATGCCTAACCTTCTCTGCTAGTCTTATACTTTTGTGAAAGTGTGATATGTCACTCACTCTGTTACAATTTATATTCAATTTCTCTGGAAAAACAATATGTTCATACTACAAATTTAACACATTTGCATTTAACCATATTGCTGGAATATAATAGTGAAACTGGGCAGTCTTGACTTTATGCACATGTGCTTAGATTTGAGTGCATTAATGCCTATATCCCAGCTATTTTAATATTAGTACTAAAGTAATAAGAAAACCAAGAATGATGCATGAACACAGGCACTGAACAACACTCACTTAAAGAAATATCCTTCCTGTGTATTGAGGTCAACATAACACTCATGCAAAAATAAATGGAAGAAACTGGACTTGTCTAATACTTCAGTGGGTTGTAATTATTTACAATATGGATGAGCTTTTTACTTAGATGTCCAAGGGTATCTTCTCAGATGTTTGTTGTTTTGTTCAGTTGGAGGATAGTTTTAGCCTGAGAGAAAAATTAGTAAGAATGATCAGGTAAAGGATATTGCTGACTTAATATTTCCATTTCAACGTTTTCAGTCACCCTTTGTAGAGGGTAGATTCCACCTCTCTATAGACATGTTCTATTAAATGTTTGAATTTGACTCTGAAACTGTTTTAGAGACTTTAAAATGTGAAGTGATAGAACCTGCCTAGACTTACTTGAGTACCTGAAAACATCTATTTTGGAGCCTCTATTTTCTGAAAGCATCCTCCAGATCATCTTTTAATTAGCCACTTAGCCCAGTGAATATGTTGACCCTCTTCTTTCAGAAAGCATGAATGTCTTTGTGTACCATATTACCAAAGTCACATGCAGGTCTGATATAGACCTACATACAGATTCACAAGAAGTTTCCTATTCTTGTCAGTGTGGTTAAACACACCACACACAAAATCTGAAATTTAGGGATGACTCCCACTCAACCACACTGGACAGACAATTTTCACAAGACTGACAAGAGCCATGAACTTTCCATATCTGCACATTTCACAGCCCAATGATCTTAATATACCCACATGAATTAGGGGGCAGATAGTAACTTACATACTTTCCCAAAGAGTGTTATATTGGGATCAATATTTCATTATCACTCTCTAGAGCTAATGATTAAGCCATGCACTGACTGTACCGAGTTTCTTGCAGTGAGCCACTGACATTTGCACTATGGCCTGTGAGGTAATCTGCCCTTTTAAAAGAATGAAAAAGTTTAACCCAGACCCTTGTAAACCTTTATCAATGACTTGACATCATTAAAATCTGTCCAGTATATTTTCTGGCAGTCAATCAAACATAAAACTCTCTAGGGAAGTATGCTCTCAATAGTTCACTGAGGAAATCAAGCCAACAATGTCTCCAACAATAATATTTAAGACTCTAACATGTAGTCCAGGTAATAATGCAAGCTAATGAGACAAAAGAAAAGAACTCAATGTCTCCGCTCAAGACCCTTATTAACTAGTTATCTTCCAAAGATCCAAGCGTCACTCAAAACATAAAGTATCAGCTAAAAATGAAACAAATAAATCAATTAAAGGATGACAGTAATAAAGTTGTATATAACACTTCGATAATTATGTCTTTTATGCTTAGTCTCTTGAGAAAAATAGAACACTGCTGGTTTGAATAAAAATGGCCCCATAGGATCATAGAAAGTGTCACAATTAGGAGTTGTGGCCTTGTTGAAGTAGATGTGGCCTTGTTGGGGGAAGTGTGCCACTGAAAGTAGGTTTTGGGCTTTCAGAAGTCCAAGCCAGGCCCAGTGTCACTCTCTCTTCCTGCTGCCTGCCAATCCAGATGTAGATCTCTCAGCTACTGCTCCAACACCATATCTGCTTGCAGACTTCTATGCTTCCCATATGCTGACAATGAACTAAACCTCTGATCTGTAAGCCAGCTCCAATTAATGCTTACATTTATAAAAGTTGTCATTGTTATGGTGTCTCTTCACAACAAGAAATCTCTAAGACAAACAGAAACAAGGGAAGTAAGACTTATGTGGTAGTTGTGGATCAGAGAAGACTGTCTGGTGTGTGTGGAAGGCAAATGAGTGGGAATAGTGTGAATGAGAGAGATCTACAGAAATTATTTCCTTCAATATATCTCTGTGTACCTGAGCTTAACCACTGTAACTTGGGGATACAGATATTGTGAGAATTAAAAATATAAATGACTCATCGAATCTGTAGAAATGAGAAGTAAGCAATACTTCATGCTACATATGTAAGAGATCTTGTTTGTACTTTACTACTGAGTAAAAGTTTGAGATGGTGACATGAAATCTCACAGGTCACCTTCCTCCCTGTGTTTGTTCTCTCCTTTCGCACTTTGCAGGTGCATAGACCTCTACTCGCCAATGGTTTCTCTTCCCAGCAAGGTTTTTCCTCCCAAGTTTCACTCCTGCTGTTTAGATAATTACCAGGCTGCTGTTGGCAGCTTCCAAAACACTTGAATTTCCAAAACACTTCACCCTGGAGCTTCTACATCTCCTACTGGGCATCAGCTTATTTTCCATTTTTCCAAGTCTGAAGAATGCCAGAACCCACAATTAACTTTCCAAAAGTTTCCTTTCTTCTTATCTATAGGTGTTTATAGGTTCAGGTCCGTATTAAGGACTTGATTTACTACAGTGATGGTAGGCACATGATGGTCAGGAACATCTTAAGACACATGTTTTGTCTCATCCAGTTATAGAATGTTGAAAAAAACTTTTCCAGTCATCCTCTTGATATCTCCTATGAACACAGAAATACAAAAGGAAATGCAAGATGTCTAAGAAATGACAAAAAGTCACATGTCATGTTGACAGTTTATAGGAAACCACTGGACCCCTGTGTACTGGAACCATGATTTGCAGATTCATGCAATGACACCATACCTAAAACTTTGTAATTATCATAGGAAGTGATATTAAATGTTTTAAAGAATAGAAAGTAATCAGAGAAATTTTTGGCTAAAATTATTAAAACTGTAAGTTGGTTTTTAGCTTTGATATTAATCCAATTTCTACTATTGTATAGTTAAGGTTTATTTTCAATCTACAGTTTACCTATGATTTTCTGTTACAGCACCAAATGAAGCTAGTTTTATTAGTGAAGTTTGAAGTTTCCTTGAACCTTTTTATATAAGGAATGGCAGTTTCTCCTCACCTGCCTGCATCACCTTCATCTTTCTAGGTGTGCTATAGATGCATTTCTTTGATGACATGTGTTGTTTTACATCTTAAGAATTGGTGTCAATCTTTGCAGTGTTCTTAGTCCTAAACTGACTTGGCCATTCAGATACTGTGGGTTGAAATCTTCCATGCTTGGAAAAGTAAATTCATCAACTGCAAACTGAGGACACACTGAGTATTACTATGAATTAGGCATGTGTGAAAATGACAAATCAAAATATAACCTACATTTTGGAGTTGAAGATGTCATGAATATTTAAATGGC
Source organism: Onychomys torridus (assembly GCF_903995425.1). Classification (NCBI taxonomy): domain Eukaryota; kingdom Metazoa; phylum Chordata; class Mammalia; order Rodentia; family Cricetidae; genus Onychomys; species Onychomys torridus. The sequence goes on from NC_050455.1 coordinate 17,583,450, forward strand.
ATCTTAAAAGTTACACAAGATGACAAAAAGCACAAAGCAAAATTAATTTATGTGAAGACATTAATTCAGTAACAAAAAATTGCTAGAATATGCAGAGAATTTCTTCTCAATGAGGAGAGAAATGGAGGCAGATTTAGACAATATGAAAAGGACATGATGGAAATTCTCAGAGTAAAAAGAGTAGATGACAGGTAATAGAAACAGTGATGCATCAATAACTTATGAGTAAGTTGTAGTGGGGTAGAGATGTGTGTCTACATGGAAGGACTTGAAAAAGAAAAAAAAAGATAGAGATTTTGATGAGCATGAACATGGGTTTTTATTTTGTCAACTGTAATTTGCCAGATAATATTTTACAGGTAATCTCTCAGACCAGAATCATGTGACCACTTGGAACTCAAAATTGCAATGTAGAATGAGTTAAGTTTAATTTAATAACATAAAAATCAAGTGGGAATTCATGGCATCTTAATATAAACCCGATAGATTTTTATAAGATGGCATTACCACAAACTGGTTTATATAAGCTACATCTGAATTAGTATTGATAGGCAATTGTGCCTTGGGTTAGCAGAAAAGTAGAAAGAAATGTACAGGAAGGAGGAAGAGGATCTATCTTTATTTTAATTGTTTACAAAAATTAGAAATGAATAAATACACAATTTTTGTTATTAAAAAAATTAAGCCTGATAAATATAATATTCAACAGAATGAAAACACTGACCCTGTAGGTTGGAAACTGGAGTGCCGGAGTTCTAAATTCAGAGTCTGGGCATTCCTGAGCTTCATTCTTTTTTATTCACTTATTCTTATAATTAACTACTATTGATTTTTAAAATGTCATTTCAAGCAAACACTAAATACTTCAGAAATGCAGATGACTGCTTAGAGGTCCCTGTATACTTCAGAACTATTTGAATCCAAGAACTAATGGAAGGAGCCAGGCATGTGTTATATCTAACGTACTCAATCTGAAGCAAGTGGTGTAATAAAGGGGGAAAAAGACAGAAATGCAGACAGATAAAAGAAAATACTACATCTGCATCTTGGCATTTTAAAGAGGATTGCTTGTGTTTAGAAACAAGCATACATATTTTAAAGTCAGAATTGTACAATGGGTTGGGCCGGAGATTAGTCACTACAGTGACACACTCAAGTGAGGAAAAAGAAGAGATCTACTCTGACAAAGGTGTATTCATGGTGTTATGTATTTCAGGCAATGTTGTGTTGTGAAGGATACAGTGTAATTCTCGCTGATTCCTTCAAAGTAGCTGATAGTACAGAGAACAGGAATGACATTCTACTCAATGTATTTCACCTCTTAAGCTGAGTGCACTATAAGTTGCATAAGTTTTAATATATAGATTAGTGTAGTTAATTCATTAGATGCTGTGATTAAGTCACAGTCAAATGGGTCACCAAGCCATCCACCAACATGGGCATGAATCAAGACTACTTCTCCAAATGCCAGACATTGTCATTTCATCTAAGACTCTTAAAAAGCATCATCACTTAAGGTGTCAAATTTCAATGCCCAGCTCAAGTACCAAGTTGACAGTGGCTTCTTGAGAGTAACAGATGTTTTTTCTTCAGGTATTTCTTGGTAGAGCCCAAAGCCCTGTGACTTTGTTCCCCACACCTGAGTTGTAATTTCAGCATGTCCTTCTGTCCCCAGAGTTTTATCTAAATAAGATGTGAGTGAAGAGGCTGGGTCACATTTGGTTTCAATGTCTTCATGTAATAGCAATTTAGTGAGAGTACCATGTATTTATTTCAGAAGACATATAATGCCTGACTGTTTCACTTTATTAAAAATACAGCTAATATTAATAGTTTAATTTTACAGATTATTTCATAGGAATTTACATTGTAGCTCTTTCTTGATTTTATCTTAACGTTCTTACTTATTTTATACAATAATTCCCAAGGAATTCTGATATGATCTCAGTCGTTGGCAGTGTTTTAATTTATGGTGATTTTTTGAATGATTTATTAAATTTACACTGTAAAGTAACCTAGTCCTTTATGTTTGAGTCAAAGCACAGCTGTCTTAGATTTGGTGAAATAAGAAGTACCTTTGCTTTCAACCTCCATCTACCCTTGTATTCTCCCTCTCAATCAGGGTCTCAGTTTCTTTAATTGTTGTTACACACACACACACATACACACACACACACACACACACACACACACACACACACACACAAACACAAACACACCTGTGACAACCCATTCATAAAGGCAGAATCCTAATCCCATTAAAGACACCACTTCTAAACACTGCTTCATGGGATAAGAACATGAACTCCAGAGTGCAGATTTCATAGACTGACTCCATAGCTTTTAACGTGAAGCAAGACAAAACCTAGACCTCTCAAAAATTAATTATAAAACACAAAACTATAAAAACTCTACAAGTAAATACAAGTGCAAGTGCAGTAATGAGTTCTAACTCTCCAGCTACAGATATAAAACAGGTGAAAGAACAGCTTGAGAAGACAATTGACTAACATTAAGAACTTCTGCAATATGAGTCAATGTAGAAACAATGAAATGACTATTCAAAGATGATTTGGAATATTGCAAAATACATATCTGATTACTAGCTGCTTCCCATAATACAAAAATAACACTTAAAAATCAATTACAGTAAAACAAATAACCTGATTTTAAAATGTGAAAAATATATGCCAACCGATAGAGATTGCTGCAAGTGAGAAATTTCCATACTACTTGCTATTAGGGAATTGCAATTTGGATCATCAGGGGGATGCTGACACTCACTTACTGAGTGGCAAAAGTGTAAATGACAATATGATGCTGGCAAAGAAGGCAGGTGATACCTGTGCTTATTGCTGGCATGGTTATCTGTGGTAGAGTTGATTCTGAAGACTCTTGGGCAGTTCACTGCAAAGACACATATAGTCTTATGCATTCCTGCACACAAATATTTTACTGTGTTTTACCTTGCAATCCACTTTCCACAATTCTTTCTCTGTGATACAACTTACCTGAGAACTAAATCTATGTGAAAACTGGTATACAAATGATTTATAAATAATAAAGCCACCTGACATCTAAACATTCACTAAGTGGGTAAATGCATATATACTGGTACCCTGGCACAAATAATTCACTGCTAGAAAATAAACTAGGAATTTCTGATAAGAGGAGGATAGATTCCTTGTGTCTACTTTAATGGCAAAAAATAAACCTGAAAATGTTATATACTGTATAATTAAAAAATAGGAAATTCTGCCAAAAGATAGTCCTATGGGTCAGTACTTTCTGGAACAGAATAGATAGAATGTATGCATGAAATATAACTACAACAAATAGAGACTAGATATTCCAACAGTGGCCATCTGGAAGTCTGTATGCCAGGAAGGCTGAGAAATTACTAACTTATTGGTCCACAAAGCTGAATCCTTAGCAGTCACAAATAGGTCCTAAAGACCTAGAAAATTTCTCCTGTGTCTCAGCTCTTTAGTGATTCTGGAATCTGGATCTTCTGGGGTGAGAATAGCAGCAGCAGAGTGAGTTAAATGCTCTCAACTGTAAGAAGCAAAGGCAAGCAATACTGCATTTCCCTCTGATATTATATCTGATGCAGAATGCCACCCACTCTCAGGCAAAATCTTCTCTCCTTTGGTTTATTATTCCTGAGAATCCCCTCATAAATACATCAAGATGGATATCTCTTAGTTGATATAAGATCCAACACAGTCTAAAATCAAATGCAGTCATCACAGACAATATAAAACATAGAGAGTAGAGAGAGCTGAATTACCCATTTTTACATGATAGGATTGGGAACTGCTCTGTCCATGGCCATAATGGGGCTACATCACAAGACCAATATGACAAAACCCAGTAAACTTTACAACAAGAGTTGAGAAAAAGAAATGAGGTGTCACTCATAGGCTAATGTATTTGGAAAGTTGTGGAACCTTTAAGGACATGGAACCTTTCTGTGGAAGTTACTGAGGGGGAGGATGAGTCCTGAGGCTTTATAACTCAACCCAACACTGTTTGCTCTCTGCTTTCTGCCTGAAGTTGCAATGTGATAAAACTACCCCCTTCTCCTGTAATCATCCCTTCCTCTGATTTCATGTCTCCCCTGTCTTTGTGGACTGCATACCCCTGGAACTATAAGCCTAAATTGATTTTGTGGGAGTATTTCTTCACAACAACAGGAAAAGGAACTAACATAGAATACATGTTACAACAATGAGTCTGTAGTTAGAGGAACCAAATGTCAGAAAGCCCAAGGTGATAAAGAATGTAATTATTACAAATGCAGGTGAGACCTTTTGAAGGGTCCATAGCACGGATGTTCTGACCTAAGTAGCTACAGAAATGCCCTGGTGGTCTAAAAGTGAAAGACAAGCAGGTTCATTGTGCTATTTTAAAAAATTATTGTGTTTGTTTTGTTTTGTTGTCTGTGCATTAATTGTAGGTGAGGGGGCTAAAAACTCTAATTCTGAAGCCTGGGGATATAATGAGTTGGGAGTGTTGGCCTATAGTGCACAGGGTCCTGAGTTCAATCAGCAAAAGTATTTTACTTCTGTTTGCTACACCATTATTTAAAAAGAAGTGTTTAAGAAATTGAGCTGAATAGCGAAATAACTTGATGGAGGATGCCTGTAATCAAGTACCCAAGAATAGTCTTATAGATATGAATATGATGTGTGGCAGAATTATATACATAGCATTGGCCATTCAGTGGGAAATTTAATTGTGAAATGAATTTTTACATATGTAATATTTGTGACTGTGTATATACATGATGTAATTATTTATCTACTGTCCTTGCACTAAGGAACAACGACATCCTATGAAAGATGAGTACCCCAATGCCATTATCTTAGTTTTGAATGCCATTTTCCAACAAATATAACAAGAGTTCATTGAAAAACATGACTGACATCAAGACAAGGATAGAAAATGTTGAAGATAAACCTGAAGGGTGTTTTAGAACATGTAATTTATTTTATTTTCCGTGTATAGGTGTTTGGCTGTATGTATTTATGGGTATTGCATGTCTGCTTGGAGCTTGCAGAGGATGAAGAAGGTCCAGAATCCTATAGAACTGGAGGCACAGATGGCTATTTGATATCACATAGGTACTGGGAACTGAATTCAGGCCCTCTGTAGGAAAAATGAGTGCTTTAACTACTGAACCATATGTCTGGCCTCTGAAGGATTTTATCATGTCAGAAAGTGATCTAGTGGAATTTTAAAAGGCCAGAGTGGGGCTTGCTTACAAAGGCACCTACTGCCATGTCTGATGACTTGAATTTGGTCCATGGATACCACATGAAGCAAAGAGACCTTCTTCTGAAAGTTGTTCTCTATCTTTCATAGGCATGCCATGGCATGCACACATGTGTTCTCACACACACACACACACACACACACACACACACACACACACACGTATGCACACACAAAAGCACATGCACATACAAACAGAACAAATAATTACAAATAAATACAAATTTTAATGATCACAATTAAGGAAATATATTAATAGGACTTAAGAAACAACTCAATTGATTAAATAAATGGAGTTGGCATACAAATTATTAAATATATATAAAAAAACATTATACTGACATAAATAACAAATGAATGGGAAGAGTAGTCATTCCCCATATTAACAATCTACATATAATCTCCCTCAACTAACAAACTACAGCACAATTCCTTACTCGTAAAGTGTATACTGGGCCCAATGTTTTCCTTCTAAAGAGATAATGATATCAAAGCATTGGAGAAATTAAAATATGACAAACAAGAAAACTACAGACAACTGATTCCACTAGGGAAATAAAACCAGTTTCAGTGAGGGTTAGGTATGTGACTATTGTATAGTCTTGACTGACATGTTAAAACATGCACGGTACTTATTTTCAAGCATGTAGCAGTCTGATTATGAAAGAGTTCTTCAGATTCATCATCAAATTAACCCCAAATGGAATCATACCACCTTACAAAATACCTGTACAACACTAACCAAGTCTTTCAAGAATATCAAAGACTTAGAGACATATTGTCAAATGCAGCAGCAATGTACTTGGATGTAAGAAGTAATTAATATGTATGTGGTATCATGGAATAAAAGGACATTAGTTGAAAACTTGAAAACGTGAATACTATGTACTTTACTTAAAATAATATGTCAATATTAATTCACTAATTGAACAATATATCATGATAATGTAAGATATTAATGCTAGAGAAAACTGGGTGAAAGTTAAATTGAACTTTTATTATCTCTACCTTTATTATTATTATATTTTACAAGTCTTAACTCTCAAACAACCTGAATCTACTAACATAGCAATACTAAACACATTTTGTCTCAATATTTGGAGGGGGAACCTGTTACACAAATGTCTAGTTATGTTTTCTAAAGATCATACACACACACACACACACCCATACAAATTTATACCAAATAGAAACATACACTCACACTCATACCACACACACATGAACACTCACATAGATCACGTACACACAACACTCATACACCATACTTACTAAATAAATGTACCACATGCCTCACTATACACAAAAATACATATTGCACAGTTATGACATCAATATTACATAATGCATACAACACATATACACACCACACATATATACACCAAAACATACATCTACATATACCATATACGCTCCTTATATACCCACCCTTGCACCACACAGACAAATGCATTGTATATATGCATACAATCTATATATGTATCACACATCACAAACAGTACATATACATACCACACAGAAAGCACACACACTACTTACTCTCCCTAAGAAACAAGATGGGGAATGAGCAAAGACATTGTCACAAACCCTGGAAAATATGCATAGTGTGTGTCTTTTTCTATGTATCTATCCATCCAAGAAACTCACACAGTTCATTTTGTGTAAATCCTGTCATTTGCCACAGAGAATCTTCTTACCAGCTAAGTTTTCTGATTTCCATCAGAGTATAATTCAGCACAGCCTCACATACATAAACCATTTATGTTCCAGTTCACAGATTGGCTTTCCCTTCCCTGCTCTAGAATATCTAATTTTAGAAAGCCATTTTCTGTAGGGGAGTTCTTTAATATTTGGATAAGGAAAGTAAAGCACACCTTGCCCCAGGGCAGTAAATAAGTGACAATCTGCAAATTTAATATAAAAATGATTAATTCTCATAGATAGTGGTGCAGCCCAGTCAAACCTTGTAAATATGTTCTATTAAATGGGTAAAAAGGGAAAATTTAATGAAATCCTGCATTTATAGAAATTATTTTACTGTGGAGCAACAGTGATAGTTTTCTAAGCCTAGAAAAGATCTTTCAATGCATGTTTTTATGTTTCAGCAAAGCCATACTTAACTATTGAGAGGAGGTTTCATTTTGTTCATGCAGCTGAAGAGTGATGACACTGTGGTCTTCATAATGGAATCACCAATCAATTTCCATTTTTCATTACCAATTTATTTTTAATTAATCAATGAGTAGTTCAATTTACTTAGCGGCAATGAAAAGTAACCCCCAAACAGGGAAAGCAGTGGTAGCATGACTTTACAAAGTGTGTGGTCAAAGTTTCATTCATCCAGTCCATAGAAATCTAACCTAAGTAGATATTTATGCATTTACTTACTAATTATTTTCTAAAGAGTAAAAAATATGTCATCAACATAAAGTATTTCAGATCCATTCATAGATCATTTTGCCAAAGAGGAAATGATAGAATGATAGTACCAACTAGGAAAAAATAAAAAGTGACAATGAATGACAAAGCATGTGTAGTATTTCTAGGCAGAACAAAGTAATAAAGATTTTATTGTAGATTTTATTTACTTGTTTGTTTACTTACTGTATTATGTTTTATTCACTTTGAAGACTGAGAAAGAATTATGGACGCATGATGGCACAGTGACTTTTAACTTCCCAAGCACATTGTGTCCATTAGAAAGATACTGCCTTGCTTATAGCCAGCATAGTATCAATTTCACTGTTTCTACCATGGACAGGTAGGCTTCCCCATATTCAAAACAAAACACAGCTTATCCTATGTTGACCAAGGGAGGTAGTTGATGTGACCTATTATGAAATTTGTATCTTTGTCTTTGTCCTTGAGAAGTAAGAGAAAGCAACTCTAGCCCTTAGAATGTTTTGCGTGGTGGGCACACAGCACAGCAGGTTCCAAAACACCTGTAGACTAGAGTCAACCTTGGCTAAAGACAAAATCCCAGAATCAAGCTCCAACCCCAATATTAGTGAAATAAAAACATGGGTGAAGATTGAATTAATTGTTGACTAAGGCTAATAGACAGACCTCGTTAAAACTTTCTAAGTAAAAGAGATTCTAGCATTTCTAGGAAGTTAACTCAACAATAGAAAGGGTGGTGGCCCTGAGAGAGAATGGGAGTCAGTGAAGTAGTTAGCCCATCTCATTTCTTAAGTTGTATAAATGAGTGAGCATAAGTAATACATTTTTCTGAGTTCCAAGACATTTTCATGAAGATAATCAAGACTGAAGAAGAGTCTATGAGAAGTGATATCCAAAAGATCTTAGAAAGATGGAGAAACTTATTATGAAAAACAACAATGCTTACTTGTTGTTGGGGGAGAGGAAACACATTAGTATTCTAAAAAGTCAGAACAATTGATTAATTTATAAAAAATATTATTTGATGTCTAATATATCAAAAGATTATACTTGATGTTAGGAAGGATACCAGCAAGTCTAAGCAAGGTCCCTGAACAACATTTGGACACTTTGTACTCCAGTGAGTATTTATCAAGGAAGCTTCCTATATTACTTGCCACATTGGTGAAAAGGATATCAAATTTCAGACCTTCCAAGCATGTACAAGTCAAAATCATGAATACATGGAATGAGGAAATAGAGTCGGCATCACTTAACTATTTGTGACTCTATTTTTGCACAACAGTACAAAGGTTTGCAGTGAACTTCACTTTTTCTCAACTCAGTAACAAAATCTTGCTTCTTTCCTTGACAAGGTAATCTATAATTAAGCTTTCTAAGTAGGGCAAAGTTAATTTTGCCTGTCTCATTCACAACCCCCAAATCCCCCACCTTTCTTTGTCTCTTCCATACACACATATGCACTCAGGTCTTGAAACAGATAAGACTGTGATCAAAATTTCAGCAACATAGTAAAGTCATGTGGAGTTGGGGGAAGTGGGAAAACAAATGCTCGGGTACTTATGTCTTCTGTTCATATACTGTCAACAATTTTAATGCCGTTGAGAGCTAAGGTAGGCCAGGTTCATGTTCAAGTACTGGAAAATAAATTTATGCTGGAATTTGCTCATTTTAGAAAGATCTAGCTTATGTGATTCCATGAGTATTTTCATCATTAATGAACCTTTGTTCTTTGAATGTCATGGATAATGCTCAACACCAAACACTGGCATTATGTGTTATGTTTGACAAAGGTACTAATATGAGCAGAAGGAAGCCTTCTAAAAATGGAAGGATGTTGTTAGAAATAGCAGCTAGTGCTGCTAAATTAATAAATAAATTGATAAGAGAGGCTAGACATTTTCACAGTAAAACACATACAGATTTTCTTTTGATTTTAGTATTATCTGGAAGGGAGAATACAAACAAAGTATCTTGGCAGTAAAACACTTGTTAAAACTGCCACATGCAAAAAATGTATAGGGAAGATTCTGTCCAGCTAATTGTTGACCAAGGCCAATAGACAAACCTTCTTAAACTCTGGAGGAAATAGCTTGAGTGATCAATGGGAGAATAAGTAGGCATCTTATCATGATCTATAACACAGTATTTAGGAAGAAAACTTTAGGGAGAATTGGCCAACTTTCAAACTGAAGTTCAAGAAGATGAAAAATAGTCTAAAGACAAAAAGTTTAAATGACTGAGACAAGTGGACCCCACAAAGCCCTGATCTTTAAGTTAAATATCTTGATCAAAGGAGATAGATTTCTTACAAGGAGGTATAACTTCTTGCAATGTAGGAGGATCCAGTACTATGAATGTACTCAATAAAAATATATATAAAATAGTAATAAGAGAGCAACTATGACATGAGTGCAAGACAGAAGAACAAGAAGAAACACCTTTGAGACAGGATACAGGGGAAATACCGAAGATACTTGGTGGTATATTTTCCCTTTGTTGAGATCTAAGTTGACATGTCATAGATAATTGTGACAAAACCCAAAGGGAGATCCAGTGTTAACTGCTGTATTAATGGATCTAGAAGAAAATAATCAACCAAAGTCCATTGAAAATCATGTAATTTCTTATAGGTGATAGGGTGAGTGAAGGAAATATAGATCAGGCAATTCTCAACTCACAAAGGCATTTCCAAAATAGTAAGAAAACATGAAAGATTATGCTTTAACAAGAAAATAGTACTGTATAATAAGATGCATTGCTAGATTTGAGCTACATAGAATATAACTGAAGAAGATTTACAGTCTATTTTGTGTAGTCCCCATCAATACACGGATGCCCTCAAGCACAGCCATGCTGATGATAACCTACATAGGACATGGAATTCTCAATGAACAATATACTCCATCTGCTTATGTGTCTCCTGTCAAGCTCAGTACAATACTTTACTGAAATGAATTGATACACAGCAAAATCAGTGAATAGAAAAGACTCACGAGTCAGAATAAATACTGAGAAACCAGGACATCATATGAGTTGTCTACATATCATTACACTGGATATAGTTAAGTTCTTCGGGAACTGTGAGGTGTTGGCTACAAGGGAAGGTAGAAAAGACTCAGTATAATAGGTTTCTATACAAAGCTGGACACCTTTCTGCACTTTGTCTAGGATACATCAAAGTCCTCTACTCTCAGAAGTTCAGAATGTGTTCATCATATGTCACTGTGTTTACGCAAAAATATATATTTTGTTTAGTTGGCTTCTGGTACTTCATATGCTTCATTTAGTCTTACCTAACTAGCTGCCTCTTCCCACTCTAGGTTTTATTTCACCCTGATCCCTTATTATTATAATGACCCAGGGCCCAGACCTTAATCCTCTTGAAGCTTTTCAAGAACTTTTTTTAAAATTTATTGTGTTTATAGGAACTCTGACAATCAAATTCCCAAACACTAAGTTTAAAGTTATGGCCGAGCCTTTTAGAGGAAAGAACTTTCAAGCACAATAAGTAAACATTACCCTCTATACAAACTTGAAGTTTATTCTAAAAACCCCCTTCATCATTGAATGATATTCTACATTTATGCTTTCATTGAACCATTTCATTCAAAGCACAAATTTGCTCTCAATTCTTTCATAACTTAAAGGAAATTCAGACACAAACTCTTTCTTGACCCTGGCTTCATTCTGATACTACTCATTTCTCAAATTCTTTTCCCCAATTCTTTTGGAACATTTTTTTAAAATAATATTTCTGCCCTCAATTAGTTTGCTCTTCCAGATATGGATAACTCAATGGTCAAGTTTCCATCCTTACCTTGCTTCAACACTTAGGGACACTCAGCACATCAAACAATGTCTTTTCTGTTGTATATGTGGTTTAGTTTTCTTCCACAGCTACTCATGCTTCATTTCCTCTTATTTCACTAGCTGCCTCTTTCCAGTCTGGTTTTTACTTCTTCCTGATCCCTTATTACTGTAATGCCCCAGGGCCCAGACCTTAATCCTCTTTTATTCTTAAGCTACATTGATTCCTTTGGCGATAACATCCTGGCTCAGTTTTAAAACCATATATGTGCTAATTCAAAAGTTTATCTTTCTAGTCCATACTCCTCTCCCACTAAATAACTATTCTGAATCTCTCCCTGTAAATTTCACAGACAGCTCCAAGTCAACATGTTGCAAATGGCATGTTAAACACCCCCTAAAGACTGGCTCATCTCTAAGTGGTTTCTATATCTACATCTCTTCATAATGTATTTCAATAGTTGCATAGATCAAAATTCTTGAAACAGTTATTCTAAGCTGTGCTGTCTTTTAAAGAGGAAATTCTTTTAGAAGTATCCCAATCTAATACATTTGTGGTTGTAGAATACAACAATTTCTTTCAAGAAAAAATGGGTATTAGTTCAATGAAATACAATATTGATAAACTATTGTGCACTTAAGTGAAGTAAGCCAATTAAACAAGAGTAATAAAATTACATATAAAACAACAACACTGAATAATGTTAAGTGTTTCAAAAGCAACACTGGAAACCGGTAGAGAGAGAAGAACATCCTCTGAATACCAAAAGATATTTTAAATGATTTTACATTCTCAGTAGTAAAGATTATTTTAAGAAATGTAAACATCCAACTCTCATAAGTCCTTTATACCTTCCTTAGGAAGCTCCTGAAAGAGGGAGGGCAGTGAAGTATATGGGAATGAGAAAGAGCTGAAGCAGGCCATACAAAAAGAATAAACAACTAATAAAATCCACAGAAAATAAACAAGTCAGTTTTCTAAAGATGTATGGCACCTCAATATCAAAGCAGAGCAATGGCTGTTGTCAAGTTACAGTGGGTAGGAAGGTAGGTAGGTAGGTGGGTAGGTAGGTAGGTAGGTAGGTAGGTTGATATATAGATAGGTAGATAGATAGATGGATAGATAGATAGATAGATAGATAGATAGATAGATAGATAGAGAAGATAAGAGAGAATAAATGAATGGATAGAAAAACTAGATGGTATATAGAAAAAAGACAGAAAGATGATAGGAGGGTTCATAGATGATAGATAGATAGATAAATAGATATTTAGGTGATGGCAATGATGATAAATAGATTATAGATGAATACATAAGATTGTTTTATAGGTAGATAGATAGGTAACAGACTGAGTCCCAGATGGAAAATGATGAATATATGGATAAACAGATTGATAAATAATAAATAAGGTATATATGAATGCATCCATATGTTCATGTTTACAGGAAGAGTGAAGAGTGAAAGGAAGAAAGGAGAGGGGAAGAGAGGAAACATTGTTTGACTTTCCTTGGGAGATATAGGCAAACATCTATTATCTCAGCTCCACTTAAATACAGCTTGATGAATATGAATTTATTTGGGATATATCACAAGACTACTAAAATCTAAAATACAACTGTATTACCCAAAATCACATATGAACACAGATGATGGATAACTCATGAAGCTGCATCCCTGGAGCACCTCATATAACGTACAAGCTCAGACATCTCCACTCTGCCAGCAATTGTTCACAGCTTACATAGCCTTGAGAAAGTGCATCCTGGGTCATAACTTTCTGAGATCCCTGAGTCTTATGGGTGTCCTGAGATTCCACTAGTGAGGACTTCATTTTGGATGAAATAAATACACAATATGGAGGGAAAAGGAAAGGGAGAGAGAAGAGAAGAAATATGTGATACTTAATGATTTGTAAAATCTCTTGATGAACAAGGAACTGTTGTAAGGAGAATTATAAATATATAGAAAATTATAACCATAAAATCACTTAGTATTATGACTACTTTAACAATAAAAATCATAGTAAAATGTTTGATGATACCAAAGCAACATCTACATAAGGATAATTAAACTCTGTCTGCAGTCACTCTTTCAAAATTTAGCTTATATAGCTTTAAAGTTCTATATTTATGAAATTATATATAATCTGACAGAATGAAAAAGTATAGTTAGATATAATTAAGAGAGTCAAAAGACTTGTCCCATGTTGTAGATGTAATCCTAAACAGTCTTATTAAATAAGAAACACAAAGCCAAAAGAGAGTTGAAAGCCCAGAGATCAAGCAGTAGCCAAGAGCTAAGACCACCTTATCTTACCACTTGCTGCCACCCTTCCCCTGAGAGAGATAGATCTTCTTCCTGTGTCCTGTCTTTTTATTGACTTTTTGTCCTGCCTTCTCATTGTCTCTAAACCCAACCACATGACTTTCTCATCACTGCCTTTCTACACAGACCTCCAGGTCTCTATGGTTGGTACTGGGATTAAAAGCGTGTGTCACCATGCTGGCTGTGTCCTTGAACACACAGAGACTTTGCCGGCCATGTGATCGGATTAACAGCCTGTGCTACCACTGCCAGACTTCTGCTTAATGGCTATGACCTCTGATCTCCAGGCAACTTAATTTATTAACATACAAATAAAATCACATTTCTGCACAAATAAAATATCACCATACCATGTGAGTACAACAGTAGGTTTATAGGCTGGAGTGCCAGGGTCTGTCACAGAATAAGGAAATGATTAGGATGAGCATACTCTCCTGGCTGAGGAGCAGTTATGAAGTTCCTGTTTCCTCTGTTTCTTTATGTGCTGTTTTATTTTTTCTTTATTTTAATTTTTAAACATCCTGTTTGGACCATTCAGATATCTCTGACATATGGTGAAACTTCAACGTAAAAGAGAAAAGAACATAAATAGTATTTTTCTACTGTAGTAAACACACACAGACATATTACTCACAGGAATCTACATAGATTCTGAGAATGTGAGCAGGGAGAGATTCCAGGACATTCTGAAAGACACTTTTCGGGTATCAGACGTGGGCAGAAAAAGCTTCCGGACTCTACATGTTTTTGAAATGATTGAATTATTTTTCATGAAAATATATTTTGAGTTATGATTTTTTCCTATTAAAATATCACATTTATAAGAACTTGAAAAAGACTCATGAAGGTCAGAGGGAGGCTGGTTGAGTACACCTGGATCACTGGGAAAGGGACTTGTAAGAGCTGTTAATGGATGACACACGTGGGTGACCATAATACCTTTTACCCTTTTAAAGTAAAAAAATTCAATGGTTAGAATGAAAGCGAGTCAACGTTTCTTACTATTTATTTACTTAAACAAAAGTACAAAAACGAGAAGAGGGCTAATACAGGTATGATGAAATTTGTATTGAAAGAATGTGTTATTATTAAGGAGGGCTTCGATTTGCTAGAATCACAAGATTTGGGACAGAGTGACTGTCTGAATTCCACTTTTCTTATTGTCCAATAGCTGAGCACCAAAGGTTAGAATACTGCTGGCAAGTTGGTATTCAGACATTGTCTTCATCACCTTGATCTCACATGGGAGTTTAATATTTTGAAAACCATCATCAGGGTAGATGACAAAAAGTCATTCCTGCTAAGTATTTCCAAAAGCCTTAGTTCCCCAATTAGACAGCAAATGGCCTACGGATGACGACACAGTTTCCCTTGTGTTTTTGCTTTCTGTTTTCATATTGTGCAGCTCAAAGCTAGGGTCACAACACATGCACAGGAAATATGAGGTGAGAAACCAAAGAGCAGACACTTGGGATGCTAGCCTGCCTGTCTGTTAATGCCGAAGTGGCTGGGTTATAACCTGAGTACTCCCACAGATGGGTGTCCAGCCATGGGCAATGACTGGGAAGAGTGACAGTTCTCAGTAGTTTCTTGGGGTTATGAACAATTCAGAAGTGAGCTGTCAAGGACCAGAGACTCCTTCCTCCTTCCCAGCACAAGTACCTCTTGTATTTCCAGCTGAAAGAGGATAGATAGTTCATCACAATTTCCCAGGTGACTGGAATTTATTATGTCTGGAAAACATCAGTTAGATTAACTTAGGTAATAGAGTATTAGGAATGTTTAGACTTTCTTTGAGTAAAAATAATCACAGTAATACTGGACATAAAATACTAGAGAGAGTAGGGCTTCTACAAACATACTCATATTAATGACAGATATTTTAATCCAATAATTAGTTTCACATTGATCAATATACTTTTTAGTGGCTTGAGAGAAATGGTATTTAGTTTTAGTTCTGATGAGGATAAAGCTTTGCTTCATTTGACCAAGAGTGTTTAAGATTCATACCATGATGTATGCAATAGAAAGTGTTCAACTGGAATCTTTTCCATTCTAACCAGTGCATAATATTGGTTTTGCAATCATTTAGTAATTATATAAGGAGGACAGATTTATTACAATTTATTGATTTTATAATTACTACTGCCGGTGTTCACATTATTACACAATGAAATACTTTTTATATACAATGTTCTTCACCCCCAATCTGGAAAAGAGACACTGTAATGTAATTTTGAGAGTAGCCAACAGTAGATCTTTATTGGCTTTTTTTTTTTTTTTTTTTTTTTTTCAACCAGCTAAATGGCTTGCTTTCTGAAAAATACTGCTAATGGTGCTTGAGCAGAGAAGAATGTCCTATTTCAAGGTCATTCCTGGCAGTTGATTATAGTCACCAAATGAATACAAGGTTCCTATTTATCTGTTAAGTTATTTTTGCTGCCCTTATTTCTGAGAATTAAAACGTATAGCTGTAAATTTTCTGCCAGCTAAATAGACATCAAAGGCCACCATCGTACACTGGATCATGACACATGAAGATATATCCCTTATGCAATTGATTTTTCTCCATGCATAAAGCGAACTCAGTATTATATTCCTCCCCTCCTAGAGCTTAGCAAGGAATATCTAGGTAGGATGGGTGAATAGTCAGCATAGTTTATATTCCCAGCTGAGAACTCCTTTGATTATTTTTCTCTCTATGAAAATGTGCAAAAAAGTTTGTCTAAGCATATATTTTGATTTCACTTGCCAACAGATTGTGAATAGCTGATTTAAGGTCACTGTCACCCCAAATGGGAAAAGATTAGGTTTCTGAGGACCAGAAATATTAAAAAGTCTGCCCAAACAATATTCTGCTGCTGTCTAGAATTCAAAATTGCTGATTTTCACCCCAGAAATATTCCATGGAGTTCTGTAAAGCCTGGGAGTCTATTGTGCTGTTTTAATCCATCAGATTTGCAATATCCTAAGTATAAGGGCATCAAACAGAATTACTCCAGCTTGATCAATGTTTGTCTCTCTTCTGGGTCTCTTGTTGGTTCACTGTAGAAACACACACACACACACACACACACACACACACACACACGTGAGTTGTATCTAAATAAAATTGCTGAAAAAAAATCATGTATTTTCGATGTACAAGAGCACAGTGCTGTTTCTGAGCATCCTATGGGAGATGCCTTCATACACAGTGCTGGTGACACTTGGAGTTTAGCCTTGGAACACCGTAGTGGGAAGTGAGTGGGATTAACCCAAGCCTCGTTCCTTCTGCAAAATGATGCTTATCAATTCCAAACTTTCCAGCTAGACTTGTAAAGTTCTTTAAACTCTTACTTACCCTCATTTTACTCTCCCAGTTTGTACCCTCCTGCTTGCTCCTATTCCTTTTCCCCACACCCTTCTTCCTCCTCCTTCCTGTTCCTTTCTCCTTCTCCCCAGCTCCCCATTTTTAATCCCCATTTGGGTTTATTTGCTCATTCCCCACATTTAGAACATGAAAATTTCTCAGGCTTTACTATTTGGTACACTTGAAAGGCTGGATGGATCTCTCCCTGTCTTTGTCTCTGTCTTTCTTTCTCACCTTCTTCTTCCTCCCTCTCCTTCCCACTCACCTTCATCCTCCTCCCTCTCCTTTTTGGGTCTCCCCTCCTCTCTTTCCTACTTGTACTCTCCATTCACCTATCTGCAGGTGAGCTTATTTAAAAATGGAGCCCTGTATGAATTGCCCTTTCCTCCTGTTTTCAGACACAGAGAAATATGTAGATAGTAATTTTCTTATCTGCTAACTATATGTACTGGCTTATATTTGTCCTACCAGTGGAAGAGGGGCATCATTTGTCATTTTTTGAATAGGCAGTTTAAGCCATTGCTGTGCCCATTAAACACTTCCATTGGGTAATAGTTTGAACTCCGATGTGGAATCCTAGCTGTGGCTGCCCTAAACAGAAGAAAATTCTTTCTCAGTTCACCATTCAGTAACTTTTCTAAACTTGACATGATCGTGATAACTTCACTAGCTACATTTTCACAACTGTTTCAAGACTTACAACACAACCACCTTCTTTAACAGCTTAGAATAAAGGAAAACCTTGAAAATGCATTGGATATGCCAGACACTGAGATACAAGAAAGACAGGCTTTAATTTATTTAAACCTTAAAATAATTTTGTAGAGCAGTGCTTATAATACCCATTTTATAGACAGATAGATGAAAGGGATGTATAGAAATTAAGCCACTCACGTAAGAGCATAAAACCAGGCAAAAAAAATTAGGAAAGATTGAATCTTGACCTTGAGATTAATATTCTTTTCCACATTGCCTTCCTTGCTGTGCTAGTGGCGCACATGGGTACTTTATAAATGTTAAATGAATAAAATATATAGTTTAATGAAGTTTTCAGAAAGGGCATATTCTATCATTTTGTCACCATTAGGATCTTCATCACTATCAGTCTTTGGTTGATGTCTCCACTCATGTTCCTGAATATAAATACAAAGAGCCTGTCAGGAACCAGCAATAGCTTCACCTCCAAACTGGCAAGTCCAATCCATGTCAAAACATTCGTACTTCTCTTTCTGATAAATTTTGAAGTATATTATTTTCTTGGCCATTCATTGTTAGTACTCATGTTTATTCTGGATTACAGGTAGAGAACTTTCTCATGAAGGATCCTAGTTGTTCCCTGAAGATCATGTCTAGCAGAGCCTTAGAAGCTGCTGGCTTCTATCTCCATTCATATTCCTTATCTTAAACAGATGCAGGGGCAGGATGCAAGCATACATAGACACAATTAACAATTTTATTTGTAAAGGACTTGGATGACTGTGGAACCAACATGGAGAGGGACGCAGAACCTCTGGTGGGCCTCTGCTTATGCCCTCCTCTCAAAGAATCACTAGACAAGATTACACTGGTCAATGCACTCTCTTTCCCAGTATCCAATGTGTCCATAAGACAACAGTGCTGAAGTGTGTTGAGCACAATTCCTCTTTCTTCCTGCTTCTTTAATTGGCTCTGGTCTCAGCAGACCTACGAACCAAAGGAAGATTAAAAGAAGTTCCAGGTGATATATTTTTATGTTTCTGCACTCATAGGGGCTTTTCATGTCTTCTTCATTGCAAAGGTATGGATCCACTCCTTTGGATAGAGGCCTTGACTTTTTTTCTCCTTTATGACAACTCTTTTCTGAGCATGGGCTTCTCTGCCTGGCTACCAGACCTACTTTCAGGTAGCATGCCATCGGTCCCTATCTCTTTGCCCAACCATACCTCTGTCTACTTTGTAAAATAATGGGGTGTTTAATGTTCTCTAGGTATCTCCATTGCTATGTGATAAAGTCAGTGTGTTTCCTGTATCTTTAATATCAAACCTCCATAGGGAGTGTTTTGGCTTTGAAACATTGTCTACCTTAGGTATCAACTGCATTCTGAAGGGAACTTTAAATTTCCTCTTGGTCACTTGCCTGTAGCCTACTGTGCCAGAAAAAGTGACTCTTTCTTATTGTGATTCTTCATGACTATTCTTAGTACTGCAGTATGCACAGAAGGAAACTGGTGACATGTCTTTACATTTGCTTTAAAGACAAACAAGCTGGATCCTTGCCTATAAGGGAAACTTGTGGGTTCTGGCCTTTGCTGGTCAGAAGTTGAGTGCTTGCTGAGTGATGGATCTCCAGAGTCTGGGAGAGTAAGACACCTCAATCACAAATAGTCTTGGGCCTTGGTTCTTACCAACTAAAGTGACTCTGGAATGCCATGGTGCATGTTACTGGTAATTTCTTGGCACTCGGTGGATCCTGACCCTCAGAGATTCAAAAGATTCTAGCCTCTACTGATTAAGACATTCTGGATCAACCCGGTACCTTTTTCCTTCTTATTCATATTGAATAACCTCTCAGATACATTCTTCATAACAAAAAATTCTAAGTATTAAATTTTTCAAAAGTTAATCTTACATGATGTTTCCAGTTTATATAAACTTCAATACCAACCTCAGATGAATTTGTTTTGTAAAAGGCTTGTAAAAGTAATCAAATGTGTCTTGTATATAAGCTTTTCTTTCAGATTGGTTCAACTGACCTTCTGAGTGTACAACAATTATATTTGGAGGACCTATGCAGATGTGAATAAGGGGTCAAGGGAAGGAAGTTTTAGCTACTACCCCCAGGTGAGCTAGGTTCCATGGGATTGCAGGGCATCTTGAAGAGTCCTATAGCTAAAGTAAGTCACCTGTCCTTTTGATGAGAGAGACAATGAAGACTCAGTGCCTGAGGTTGAACATTAACAGGTACACTTTTTTGCAAAAATAGTTAGCACATAGGAAAAATCTAAACTGACTGAAGCCATGAAAACAAATGGATAATTTTGGCCAATTAAGTAGTCGTAAATATCCAGAAGGAAAATTTAGCCAGTGTAAAATTTTTTATAATAATACAAACTAAACTAGACCTTTTAAAAGACAAACAATAAATAAGTCAGGCTTTACTAATATCTACCTGGGCTACCTATGTGCCAAGTAGAACAACCATGGTCATTCAAAGTTATAATCAGATTAAATAAAGGACTCTTATGGTCTAATAGTTGTTAGCAAAGTTTATAAATTATGTATTCACACACACACACACACACACACACACACACACACACACACACATAAAATACTAACACTTCCTTTGCTTTACAAGTTGTCCAAATTTCCAAATTATGAATAGGCCTTGCCTGGTCTTCACTATATATCACCATTTCTTTTCACAGAGCAGCTTTGGAAATGGACCTTCTCTAAAACATAAGCTTACAACTCTTCCAAATTACTGGAAGAAAAGGCAAGATAAGATTAACCCCTGCCATCTAAGGTGTTGGAAACTTCCTGCAAGTAGTGTCTCCCAGACTCAGCAGCTTTAGAAATGATAAGCTGATGCCAGTTTGGGTGTTGGTCTACACTTCAGACTGTCCCCTCATCCAGAGCAGGTAGATGTGCCAGTGAAATTTGCCTGGTGCACTAGGAATAACCATGTACCTCAAATTGCCATATATGACAACCTTTGAAATCTTTGAAGTGTGGAGTAGGCCACTTCTAAAAGATATATTGCTGGAATGCATTGGAGCAAAAGGAAAGGCAAAAAGACATCTAATCACTACACTTCCTTGGATAATCCTGACAACTGAGTCAACCCACCTAGATGTACCTATGCTTCAGAAAACTTTTCTGAAATAAAATTTGTCTACATTTCTTAAAAGGCTTCATACAATCTCCAGCACTTCTATCTGTGTTTTGTTTTACCATAGTAAAATGAAAGGAGCGATACCTCAAAATTCACCACAGATTTTTCTCACTATTTCTGACAACTAAAAATAAATATGTGACTTTATTCTGTTTTCATTTGAAGTAAGGTTCTTACACACACACACACACCTGTATATAAAGTATTTGCAATTCTCATACACTATATTTTAAACATATAATATCTCTCTTCCATCATCTTCTAGGACCAGCTCTCATTCGGTGTTAACCCACATTTGTCTTCTCATTTGTTATTCTTTTATACACATTAAGTCCTATTAGTGTTGACCATATACTCTTAAGTGTGTGGCCATCCAGCAGCTAGTTGGATCTACCAGTGGCTATACCCTTAAAGAAAACTGAGTCTTCTCCCAGAAGCTGGTGGGACTTTTTGCCTACCTTCTCCTCCCTCCATGTGGGATTTTTCTGGCTTGAGCTTTCATAGGTCTGTGGATGGTGTTACAAGCACTGTGAGTTCATATGAGTAAATGCCCTGCTGTCTCCAAAAAACACTATTTCCTTTTAATTTTCTACTTAGCTTTGTGCTGCCTCTGGCTCTTACAGTCTTTCTAACCCCTCTACCACAATGATCCTTGAGCCTTAAGAGGACTCTTAATGCAGTTTTCAAATGTCTTCAGGGAAGCTTCGTCTTAGTAAACAGCAGCTATCACAGAGACCACAACTGGTCAATGTGCAGAGAATAAGAGTTCACCTTCAATAGATATCAAACTTCTAAGTAAACATTTATCAACAAAGTAGGAATACCAGTGCTAGCAGGGCATAGAGGAATGGTCTCTGCTTCCTACCTTGAGATACAAACTCACATCCCCCCCTCAGACCAAAGACATTCCAGAGGCATCCTGAGAGCTAGGGATCCTACTCACTGCTTCAGTTTCATTCTTTTTCAATTTTTTCCTCGGGATCTTTAAAAAAATTCTCTATTTTGTTCAGGCCCTGAAAAAGAATACGTTTGCAATGAGGTAAATATCAGAGTAACTTGGAGAGCTCAGACTAGCCATCTGAAAATGCAGGGGTTAATGCAAGATTAGATATGGTGGCATAGTTCTTGATTATCCATGTGGAGCGATTTAATAAAACAGCAGATCACTCAGGAATCATTCATACTTGGCCTTGAGATGTATTAGAGGATGCATCTTTGATCTCTCTTTCTAATTATGTTTTGCTTTGGTCTAATGCTAGAGTAATAATTTACATTCCCAAAGCATATGCCAACCAACAACAGAGGAAAAGGACAGAGGAAGAAAGAGGGAGAGAGAGGTGAGATAAAGAAAACAGCAGGAGGAAGGGGGCATAAAAAAGCAATGGAGGAAGGAACCAGGGGAGCTTTTCAAATGCCATGGAGAATTCACAAAGCGAGTGTGCATGCACATAGGCTATTTATTGAACCCCATCCTTTGTTTTGTGGGCCACTACTCTCTCTTTCTCAGAATTTTCCTTTTCCTTTCTCTTCTTCCAAACCAATGAACATATCCATATTGCAAGCACTTTTAGAAAGGCTGTCTTTCAGAGAACACAAGTTGAGAAATAAATAGTTGAGAAATAAATTTCTTACCATTGAGAAGCTCCTGGTCGATGCTGAGATGAAACCCTGCACTTAGAATGAGACCTCACACACTTTAACCATTGCTGGTTCAGTGTTTCTAATGCAGAGAACCCTCAATATAAAAGCTAACAAAGACGTGGGTGTGAAAGCTGATCTGAGGGTGGTTCCAGGGCTTCTTCTAGGGATGTGATGAGTACTATTTAAAGACAAGCAGAATTTAAGTAGGAATATGAAGGCTAGGGATAGTCTACATTACAATGTTTTGAAAAAAAATGGTGGAGAAATACATAGCCTAATACAGATAATCATGGTCATGGGACAGAAGCTGAGAGACATCCGTTGATTTGACCCAGAAATTCCAATTAAGTCTATTAACGAAGGGGATGCAGTGATGACCAATGTTTGACAGCAATTACTCATTTTGCAGAGGATGTTAGTCTGGTTCCCAGCACCTGTATAATGGCTCATAGTTGCCTATAACTCCATCTTCAGAGGGTATGGCAACTCTTCTAACCCACAGTGGATCCTGCACATGCATAACACGTATAGATACATATATTTATAATATAAAATAAAAATATATTATTTTTAAAAGATATTAAAGAAATTAGCTGGAAACTCAAATAGAGAAAGTTCAAATAAGGTCTTAAAAATCTGTAAAAATTTTTAAAAATGATAAATTTACTTAGTAGCATGTGTCAACTGCTGGAATTCTCAAACACTTTACACATACAAGCACAGTGGCTGGATTGGAAATAAAATCAAAAATAAAATAAAAAATGAAATTTATGGTAAAATGGAGGCTTCAAACACCATACTTTTAAGCATAGTATTTTCATTGCAAGTTCAGGCTTAGGATTTACATTTTGTGTCACCAAATTTTCTTCAACACTGATCTGCTTAACATAACCCTAGACAACTACACCTCAAAGCCAGAGGACCACAAATTATTTTCTATCTTTAGTCTTCCTCATTGTGACCAAAGAGATGAGTGGATATAAGTAACAAGAACCTAAGCGCTTTTTAGAAGAAAAAAAAAAAAAAAAGACTACACATTGTGTTTCTCACCCATTTTTTTGATTGTAGGTGTAAACCAGATAATATACTAATAGATTTGTTTCCTCTTCCATTTTTTTGAGATAGAATGTCATACCTCTATTGCAACCAAAATACTATTACACTTGTTACTCTAGTTTCTTAGCCTCTACATTGCTGGGGTCATTGTGAACACTACCATACCAAATGGGTTTTACCTAGTGTCTACGCACAGCACAGGGGATGTTGAAATAGATAACATAAGGAGTTTTGAAAGACTAAAAAAAATATCTTTCTCTTATCCTGAAAATATGTCTAAAACATTTTCAGAGGTAAACTTCAAGACACAAAGTAAAAGGTAGTAGTGTGGGGACAGTAAGAACAATCAGGTGACTTTGAAAGGGGAAAGTGTGTAGGATGAAACTCTAAGTACCACTGTGTATAGAGGAAGCTCATGCTCTACATTGCATGGATGGCCAGGAACTGGCAGCTGAATGGTTCAGAGACGTAGGCCTGACCAATAAAGAAAATCAATGCAGTGATTCCTTATGATATTCTGTTGTACATAACCCTGTGTCTAGCCCAATCACCATCAGAGAGGATTCCTCTTGTAGCTGATGGTAGGAGATGCAGAGATCCACACCCAAACATTGGGCAGAGCCTGGGAAACACCATAGAAGAGTGGAAGGAAGGATTATAGGAGCCAGAGTAGTAAAAGACACCAGAAGAACCCAGCCTGCATAGTCAAGTAAGCAGGGCTCACTGGCATTCACAGAGACGGAAGCAATCACAGAGCTGCAGGGGTCCTTGATAGGTCCTCTGTGTACATGCTGTAGTTGTTTAATTTTGATGATTGTGGGACTTCTAATACTGGGAATCAGGGTGTCTCTAATTCTTCTGACTGCTCTTGAAACCCTTTTCCTCCTACTGGGTTGCCTTGTCCAGCCTTGATAGGAGAGTTTGTGCCTAGTCGTATTGCATCTTATTATGCAATAATAAAATACCAGTGGATACCACTGGGAGGCCTGCTCTTTTCTGAAGGGAAACAGAGCAGTGGATCTGAGGGAGAGAGTAATCAGAGGGTGGGTGGATTGGAGGGAGTAGGGGCTGTGGTAAGGATATAATGTATGAGAGAGGAATAAATAAAAAGTAAAAAGAAAAAGGAAGAAAATCCAGTGCAGAGTCACTGCCTTGGGGAGTGGTAACTAGGAACAAGAGAGGTTTCTTCTTTTCTTTCTTTCTTTCTTTCTTTCTTTCTTTCTTTCTTTCTTTCTTTCTTTCTCTCTTTCTTGCTTTCTACTTTCCTTCCTTCCTTCCTTTCCTTTTTTTTTTTTTTTTTTTTGCCTTTTCAATGTTCAGTTTATTCATCTGAAAAGCAAGAGTGATGTACATTTTCCAGAGTGTTTATGGACATGAAATACATGAGATACTTTTCTTTTTTTTAGATTGTACAAATATATTTATTATATATAAGTATTCATTTAGATAAAATTAAGCTGGAGTCAGAATTCATATAACTGTCCTGGACTTCTTTTTAGCATCTTCAGAGATATAATTTAATATACTTGTCTGTGGATTTTTTTTCATTTTTCTTTATTAAGAAATTTTCTACTCATTCCACATACCATCCACAAATCCCCACTCCTCCCTCCTCCCACCCCCCAGTCTTCTTTTCCAAGTGACCCCACACTCCCACATTCCCCAAATCAAAGTCTCCCATGGAGATTCAGCAGAGCCCAGCATTCTGAGCCTAGAAAGGTTCAAGGCCCTTCCCACTGCACCAAGGCTGTGCAAGGTGTCACACCACAGGCACCAGATTCCAGAAGCCTGAAAGATGATTGGTGAGGTATAATTCTTATAATATATTTGGTAGTACTAAGATGAAAGCCTAGATGTCCCTAAATTCAAAATTCCTTGCCTTTCCACCCTCAAAAGCAGGGATAAAGCAGAGTTCAAAAATTAGAAATGCACGCATAGTTATCTCCTGCATAATGAAAGCATTGGGTGATCCAGTCAGAACTCTGTGTCCGGAGAATATAGATATAATGCAGAAGATACAAAAATGAAAATGAGGCAAATTCACAGCTTCACAGAAAAATGACACTACTGTTGAGGAGGAGAACATTTTCTTTTTAAAACTTCAGAAAGTTTCAGGTGATCACACTATTAAGTGGGAAAATCCATTGTATCCTATAAAATTTATAAAGATTATTTCAAAATAGAGCCAGTATTTGTTACTTCTCTAGGAGAGTTGGGCTAGTTTACTTGAAATCTCATTATTTTCTGTTATCCTGAGTTCATCTTTTTCTCTTTTCTTTCTTATTCTGGATGTATCTATCAAATAAACATACAAACTTGGGCTTTAAAACTATGAGTGAGAATTTCAACATTAGTTCTGTTACCTCTTTCACATCTTTAAAAATCTGTTTACTTGGCCAAAATTAAGAAGTATCCCTGTTCCAGTGTTCTAAGGCAGTGAGTCAGAATGCAGAAGGGCAGGTAACAGAACAATTCATGCTTATAGCTGTAAGCTAATGCTCACCCATCTAACCAGCACCTACCCCAGCAGGAGTAGTATGGAATTTGAGTTCACAGACAGGAAAAACTGGCCAGGGTTCCAAAGCTAAGTGCAAGCACAGCAAACCCTGGAAGGTTCTAGGTGTTTCTTTCAGGCTCATTTTCATTGTAAGGTCTTAATAAAGGGGAGAGAGACAATGGCAACCAAGAAAACCAATTGACTTGAAGAAACAAATCTCTACATGCTTTTCTCTATCTAACCCAAAGTGTCTTCTGTTATCTTGACTCAAGTTCAGGAAATACCGAATTGTTCTGGTCCTTTTAATATGGGTCTGGTCCTTTTTTTCATGAATTCTTGCTTTCTCCCCTCTTGGGAAAAGATTGAACCCAGCCAGTTTCCTGCACAGTCTGTCTTCCTTTCTCACCTGCTGTCATTCAGGCTCCCCGCTCTGCTTAATAGAATATCAACAAACTTTCATCTTTACTATTAAAAAATAATAAAATAAAAGGAGAAAAAATACTGATTTTGAAAAAGGTTTTAGACAAACACCGAGTTTATTTTTAGTGTATTTCCTTCCTATCCTGCTGCCTTCCCCTTTCTTGTCAAGCCTCTCCCTTTGCTCCCCTTTTCCTCCTAGACAGAATAACAACAACAAAACCTTTTAAAATCTGTTTTGTCTTATTTCAGTATCATCTTTAAAAAAAAAAAAAAAAAAGACTTATTTATTATGTATACAATGTTCTGTCTGCACATATCCCTGCAGGCCAGAAGAGGGCACCAGATCTCATTACAGATGGTTGTGAGCCATCATGTGGGTGCTGGGGATTGAACTCAGGACCTTCAGAAGAGCAAGCAGTGCTCTTAACCTCTGAGCCATCTCTCCAGCTCCTCAGTATCATCTTTTAAAGATTAGTTGAAAAGTGATGTGGCCTACAAAATCATATCTAAGTACATCATCATCCTATTTGGTTTGATGTCTAATACAAAGAACTTTAAATTTAATTTTAATCTAGCTATGTTCTGGTTTCCTCTCTGAAATGGGGGAGGGGGAACTGGAGAATGATTCAAAATCGATGTATCACAAGGCTGTTTTGAAAAGTTCTCAAATAAATATTAGAAGGAAGAACATTTTAGAAAACCCATACACCATTAAAACTGTAGCCATCTATTAAGAGGAAGATATTACAAATTAGCCTTTGTTTACAAGTGTGTCTGGTTGAGCCCTTTGTGAGAAATGCAACGTAGTAGCTGAGGGACATTGCTTTCTAAGAACTCAAGCTTCATTAGGGACCAATATCCTCTAAATTTTCTATTTGAAAGAAAATGGTGGTTTCTCCTTTAATTATTCAGTTGATTGTGTCGACTCTATAATTCATTTCACCAGTGTGGACTTGGTCTCCAGGTTTTAATCCACAGCCTGTCACTCATTTCCTCGACGACCTTGGGTAAGTCATTTAATTTCTACACATCTCAATTTCTTTGTGTGTAAAATTGGGATAATAATCTTGACCTCGCAGAGAGGTTGTATGAATTAACTGATTAATGATTATAAAGCAATTTGGAAATACAGAACGCTATATAAATGCTAAGTGTTGTTATTAAGCAAATCAATTCAGAAAATCAAGATAATGACATTTCTTTTCAATCTATGTCTTAAAGTGCTTAACGCCTCTGCATCCAAGCTCTGAGTAAAAAAAAAAAAAAAAAAAATTAAATATTTATAACTTGAATTTTTCTGGTTTAATCTGATTCCACAGCAGACAAGGAAAAAAAAGAAATCTCTTAAACTGAGAACTTGGAGCTATCATTCAATTTGACATTTTACTTGTGCCCTCTTAAAAAATTCTGAAACATATGCCTATTAAGCAAGTGTTTGTCTATCTGTTATCTATCAGTCATCATGTATCTACCATCTATCTATATTTATCTAATGGGATCTTGGAATTTCAGAGATGAAATTGACATTAAATACTTCCAATGCAGGTTCCTAATCTATGTGAGGAAAATACTTGAGAATACAAGAAATGATTTGTGCAGTGGGTAGCTTTTTCAAGAGCTGATCTCTGTCCTCAGTCCTCAGTGTAATTCCTTTCATTCGTGAGAACAGCAGACAACACAGAGGAGCAGGACTAGCTATGACTTCTAGACCATGCCTGGGGCTAAGTAACAGGCACTCTGAAAAGTGCGTGGTTAACTATTGTGAAGTTAACAATATTATGGCACAATCTGGGCATTTCTTAGTTTAACAGTTTTTGTTCTGTGTAACTTCAGCTATATAAATCTGCCCCTGGTTTTTTGCTTTCTTAGAAAGCATGTGAAATTAAGAATGAGGTCTTGTGTTCTATCAACTAATATATGAAGTGTTTGTTATAGAGGTATCCACATATCTGAAGTATAAATGAATGTTTTCAGTTAATCCAATGCTATAAGGAGTTTTACCTGACAGAATAAACATCCTTACTAGCCATCTCCTCCCACTGACGCACAATTCCCACAACTTTTGAAGCAAAGACCAGGTAGATACCTTCTCAGACTCTCAGGACTGATGTTCTTAACCCTATGGTGTCTTAAATAATATTACAATTTTTAGGTGGTATTTTTAATTCTGTGTAGTTCATAGATTGTACATCTGCTAGTAAAACCAATTGCACCCTCAAGCGGATGTTCATTTGAGGATTCCTATTGCTAAAGAATAAATTTTCAGAATGTCAGTGCTAGAAGGAATATTAGAAATCATTCCGTCTGCATCTTTCATTTATGGTGAAAAACTGGAATCTTGAAATATTAAGTAAATAGTTTAAGGTCATACAGTGAGTCTGAAGAAATATGAGTTTAAAATCCAGGATTTTATGAATCCCAATTGAATGGTCTTTTCTCCTACATCATTGACTAAAATGTCATTGGATAAATGATACTTTATTCTGAGGTTAGGACTTTCTTGACCCTAAGCAAAAGACAAATTTTAAATATTATTTCTTTGGTATTCTTTTTTCCACTCCACTCATGGGTTTGGTCTAAAACACCATTTAAATAATTTCACATATGGGTTATTGCTCCTAATTTTTTTTTTTTTTTTTGCTGGATGAATTGAAAAAAAAACTATAGTCTTGTTCTGTAGAAAATCCTAGCCACCTCTCACTAAGCCTTAGATTTTCAAAGGGAGTCTATATGTAAGATGCATTTAGCAAAGTGATCTAAGTCATTCACAGATGAACACTGACTAACTAGAATGTGCCAACCTTGATGGTTCACACTATCCCTGAACAAAGCATGTCTTTCCATGCTTCCTGAGGACTTTCAGGCCAGTTATCACTATAACTGAGTAGATTTTTAAGTATTTCAGGCTTTATCTGAATGATGAAGACAATCTTCCTCCATAGAGATGGGTAACCAGGAACAGAAATATGCTGTGGAGGTCTGGACTTATGTATCAGCTTTGGCCTTATGACATGTTTGTGAGTTTTTCTAAAGCTTGTCGGCTGGTTGATAATACAGTTTCACTGCAAGATGATAAAAAGATGACAAGCTATCATGAATTATTGCTCATTGAAAACATTGTATTTATTTTTCAATAATTGCATGAGGCAAAAACAAGTAGCTGGCCATCAGTATCTAAAAATCGAAGTAAAAAATCTATAGCTTGAAGTATCTTTTCATCTCACCCCTTTCTTCAGTTCTACAGGGCTGCCTGCATTCTATCATTTTATGCACATTTGGGATACCAACTTGCAACATCATAAACTGCACTTGTTATCCACTTTTCCAGACATATATTTTTGAATACCAACTTTTTAACTCATGTCAATTGCAGTGAGTTCAGTGAGATAAGACCTTGACCACCAAAGTCTCCTCATGGATAGATGTTGTCCTTGGTTGACTAAATCCAATAGCAGGAGCACAGCATTTTGGGAGGTCACTGATTCCCAGTGAGAAGGATTTATCAGCTTGCATGCATACCAGCTGACTGAAGAGAATTCACAGCACTGACACCACCATAGAACACAGAGCTACAAGGTTGGTTTTCCTAAGAAAATTCAAAAGAAAAAATAAACAAAGGCATCCCCATTTCCATATGGATTGAGAACACCTCATTGGCAGGCAGAACCTACAGCAGCATATCATAATTGCAAGAAAATCAATGGAATAAGGTACTAATCACAAACACAGACAGTTTTTACTCAACTTTTGAATGGCATGAAGAAGCAGTTAATTGAATTTATCCTACTTTCTCTATGTATATTTTTTGTCTCAGCTTATATACTACAAACTAATTTCATGATACTATGTATTTTCCATAATTTTCCCTGGGTGTTAATTTGAATTGGACACTGTGAGTTGACTCCAAATTGCCACAATGAAAAGCACAAAGCAAAGTTGAGTTACTGCATGGCTCAGGTTCTCCTGGTAGGAGAGTGCTGAGGAAGAACTTGGAGAAGTAGAGGCCAGTCTTTAATACAGCAACTTGCTCAGTGTGCACTCCTTGGCCTACTCTCTGTTTCACACATTGAACTTATGCAATGATGCAGTAAGCAGGTTGTGGGTGAGAATCAGATACTACATTTCCAATGAGTTTCCCATCAGCAAATAAATTACTAAATTAAAAGCGATAACCTCCCACATGTGGATTTTGAATTTCATTTATAAGGAAACAAAGTTATAGATGATTAAATTTGCATGCACAGCTACTTGTGTTCAAGGATTTAGTCAATGTCAAAGATATAAGATTCCAACATTGAAAGGTGAGTGTTTGCTTTTACCACTGGGTTGTTTTTTTTTTTAACATAACAAACCAAGCAACCTAAATTCAAGTATAATTACATTACAGTTAATATAAAACATTTTAAAAAATGTCTGTGATTGATATCCAAATAGAACATACCTGATAACTTGAACATATTGTGGAGACCAAATTAGACCCATAGACAATCACAAGAGGAAAGAATGTGGAAGTAGTAGATGACTGAGTTGGCTAGTGACCTCTGAAATCCAAGGCAGGTAACAAAGCTGTCTTGAAAAACCAAGATAGAATAGAACTGACCATTGATATTAGATAGCTAACTGGTGTGCTCTTCACAGGGGAAGGCTACTTCTCCAACCCTCAGTATTTAGTTGCTTGTAGTTTTCTGTTAAATTGAGGTCTCCTGGGCTTTCTTCCTGTCCATACTAGCTTGGCTATTGTAATTGTTCATCTCAAGTTTAGGTAGTCATATCAGTGAGACTTTATGAGTGTGACTTCTTATATTACTAGGAGGTAGATTCTCTCAGAAAACTCCTAATCCTCTACAAGTAACATTATTGACATTGAGTAGCTTAAATTTATGGATTTAACAATTTATATGTACATACATATTAAAAAAGAGGCCATGAATTTGAAAAAGAGCAAGGAGTGTTTGGAGGGAGGAGATGAAAAGGAGAAATGATATAATAATATAATATTAAGAAATGAAATAAATATTTTTTAAAGAAGACCAAACACAGCTAATCTTGTATCAGGAATCAACTATAGGACTAGCTGAAAGTTACTTATACAACTAGGATCCAGAAGGCTGCTTGTCTCACAATTTATTCTTAAGTAGGGGCTGGACATAGAAAACTCAATTATATCCGGAGTTCTGTTAAAGGCAAAACATCTAGATGGTGGATCTTTGAGGTGACTGCAAGTGAGGACCACAAGAAGTCAGGGAGAGGCCTTACCTCTGGCTTCCCTATGTGCTGTGGAAGGCATTGCTAAGCAAACAAAGACACAATACAACAAAAACCCTGAATTCTGCTTTCGAGGGTAGTAGGAGAAATCATCTCCAATTCCTGTACAGTCTGAGGTTGTTTTGTTTGAGTCCTAAGGTATATAAAATGGCATAAAACAAATCAAGGGAAAATAGGGCCTGGCTGCCTGTGGCCTTTGTTGATGAACAGGGCTCTAAGTCAGTCATTGGACTGTTTTATTACTTGTCTTTAAGGCTGATGAGTCCTGCGCAGACCTGCCTCACTGAATTCTCAATAAAGGGTTAGTGCTTGTCCTGCGGAATAATAAGAACCGCTAATGACACCAATTAAGAGCTGTAAATGTCATTTATACTTGTTTGTTATTTTTCAAATCAATAAGGCTGGAAAGGCACAGCAGTCTGAGATAATTTAGACTGGAGAGGTTTGTGGGGACATTTTAATGGACATATTACAATCAAGACTCTCATTCACCTTTTGGAGAATGATATCCCTCAATGGGTCAGTTCTGGCATTCATTTAAAGGATATCTTACACCTCAAATAATTAAATCTGAAGGGAAATACAGTAATGGGAAGAGATACACATGAGTGCATTTATTAATTACAGACATTGAATCCTTCATTCAAAATGCTACCCATTTTATTTGAAAATATATCTCTAAAGAAAATAAAAATAATTTAATCAATACAAGAGAGGTAAATATATATGTAGGAAAATGATAATGTAAACTAGGGAATGATAATCTGCTGTTGAATGAACTTAGGAAAATATGCCTTCATTAATTATTACCCCTTCACTCTGCTCAAAAGGACCACTCCATTCACAGGGTTATCGCACTGTGATCATGGTGTTTACTCTGACTAGGGAACAAGTGGCCAGAACCTTGAAGACATCTGATACTTTGCAACAGTGGGTCAAAGAAATCATTTCTAGGACCCTGGAAAAAGAAACCATTATTCCCTCTGCTGAAGAGCCTGCACACAGGAGCTAACACCCCATCTCCCAGAAGATTATAAATCTTACCATAACTAAAGAGATATTTCTCTGTAGTATTTACACATGGGTGTTCATGAGATGTGTTCTTCAAATTTCTTATTATAATTCAAGATCTTTAGAGAGTTCATAAATGACATATAACATGTGAAGTTGCTTGCTCTGGTTGCCTACCTCTATATTAATTTCTCTGAGAGTAGATTTTCTACCGTGGAAAGGCATATTCAAGTAGCTAAACTTTTGAATGATCATTTTTAATTACTTTTAAATTGGATAATAAAATCAGCACATAAGGAAAACATTTTAAAATATAATTTAGGAAATTATTGTAAAGTAAACAATCAATGATCATTATATGTGAATGTCTACCTAACAATATCCTAACTAGTTCATAAGATTCCACCTAAGTCAATTTATCATGTCTACACAGTATCCTCTGTCCTGTGGTGGTATTGTGTTCCCCAAAATATTGTGCATTGCTAATAAACTTATCTGTGGTCAGAGAACAGAACAGCCACAATATTAAACATAGAGGATAGGCAGTGGTAGCACACGCCTTTAATCCTAGCATTCCAGAGGCAGAGATCTACCTGGATCTCTGTGTGTTCAAGGATACAGCCAAGCCTGTGGTCCAGAGGGTGCCTGGAGCAGTCTACTCTGGTGGCCAGCCTAGCAAATAACCTAGCTGTCATCATAGAGCATTTGTCTAGTGACAGATGGAGGCAGATACAGAGATCCACAGCCAGGCACCAGGCTGAGCTCCAGGAATCCAGTTGATGAGAGAGAGGAGAGATACTGCAGGCGAGGGACATCAAGATCATGATGGGAGGATGTGCAGAGATGGATGGAAGAATGTGCAGAGATGACCGCCCACATTAGTGGAAGCCCATGAACTGTAGTTAGAGTTTTCCTGCCTGGCCCACAGTCAGGACAAATTTCTCTCTCCTGCCAGACCCATAGACGCTCAGAACCAACCAAGTAAACACACAGAAACTTATATTGCTTGCAAACTTATGGCTGTGGCAGGCTTCTTATTATCTACTTCTTCTGTCTTAAATGAACCCATTTCTGTTAATCGATAAGTTGCCACATGGCTCGTGGCTTACCAGTACCTTACATCTTGCTTCTCATGGCGGCGGCTTGCAATATCTCTCCCTCTGCCTTCCTGTTCCCAGAATTCTCTTCTCTGCTTCTCCCGCCTATACTTCCTGCCTGGCTACTGGTCAATCAGCATTTTATTTACACAGAGAGATATCCATGGCAATGAACTGTGGACTGGTGGCTGTGGAACCCCCATGGGACTAGACTAGGCCCTCTGGATATGGAAGATTGTTGTTTGGCTCGAACTACTTGGGCGGCACCCAGGCAGGGGAATTGGGATCTATCCCTGGTCGATGGGCAGGCTTCTGGAATCTGGTGCCTGTGGTGTGATACCTTGGACAGCCTTGGTGCAGTGGGAAGGGGCTTGGACCTTACTAGGCTTTAATCTCAGAAAATGAGCCTTCAATCCCAGGGATTGATGGCAGGAAGCAGAAAGGTATATAAGGCGTGAGGACCAGAAACTAGAAGCATTTGGCTGGTTAAGCTTTTAGACTTTGAGCAGCATAGTTCAGCTGAAATTCATTCTGGATGAGGACTGAGGCTTCCAGTCTGAGGAAATAGAATCAACTGAGGAACTGGCAAGGTGATGTAGCTGTGGCTTGTTCTGCTTCTCTGATCTTTTAGCAGTCATCCCAATACCTGGATCCAGGTTTGATTTTATTAATATGACCATATAACAATTCTCCTGCACTGTCCAGTTTCATTTTTATCATTTGGGACAAGGTAGGGATATGAAATTTTAGACTGAAAAAAACCTGAAACCCTAATTTAGCATTTTTAAAAAGTAAATGAAGTAGTAAAGGGAGTGTATTTCATACATCCATACAATCTATCTACAGGTATCTCCAAGCTGACTCAACACACATGGTTCTGTCTTGTGTGGGGCTCAGTAGGACAATGTCTAAGGAAAGACCTGCATTTGCATTTTGCTTTATGTTATATGTATGTGAATGTGTGCATGTGTTTGTTTAATATGGCATTTCTCTCCATGTTTGTGTGCAGGTATTCATGTCCATACATGTGCAGAAGACAGAGGAAGAAAGCTGGGTTTCTGCTTTGATAACCTTGGGTGGTTCTTTGAGGCAGAGTCATTTGTGGAACCCACAGATCCTCTGATGGCCTGAGAACTCCTGTCTTCAGTCCTCTATTACTCAAGTAAGAAAGAGATAGCCAAGTTGGTCTTCCACCCAGGATTTTATGTGATACAGCAGATCCATTTTCTCAGCAAGTCACCTAGCTAACCCCAGAAAAGCATTTTTAAAAATCTCAAAGCATATTTGGAGGTCTGCCTTTGCATGCTGCTGTCAACTTGTTTAGTAAACATTTCATATAAAAGTATTTAAATTTAACTGATTTTGTCTTTCTGTGAATTAATGCAACTATTTCATCCAAAAATTTTCAACTTCCCTTCCCTTCATGAACCTAATCAGTCAAATATTTTTCCTAGTTTTCTTGTTTTAACAAATTTATCCAACTTACTCGGCACAAATATTACTGAAACTCTGAATAGTTCTTCATGCTTTTCTACCTTTCCTTGCCACAAAATGTCTTTGCATTTAGTCTGTCTTGGTTTACAAATGCCCTGTCTGTGTCATCCACTCCAATGTAATGTAACCTGATTAACCAATTTCAAAATAATTTTGTTTCATTCACTCAACTATTCATTTGCTCAACACCTATTTGTTGTAATTCCGGTGGGTGAGACATTGTAGTGCATGCTCTTTTCCCGTATATTATTCTACCTCAATATCTGAATAAAACATTGAAAATTTTGTATATGTTCCCTTGCTTCTACTGCTCAGGGGTTTATTTTCAGCAAAATACAATGTATTCCTTGATGGCAAGCACCTTGCTTCAGTCATTTCTGAATGCCCCTCTGTGCTTATCAATACATGCTTCACAGAATAAGTAAATGAAAGAAAAATCAAGATATATTTGTACATGATTCCACAAAAAAACAACTGCTCTGTTAGGGAAACTAACCACAATTGGCAGCCAAATTCCAAAATAAATAAGTAAGTTGATTGGTTTTGTTTCTTACTAGTTCTCTAGATATTGCGCATGGAGGGAGCGGAGGCTCAGCAGGTAAAGAATGCTTCTTGCTCTTCAGAGAACCCAAATTTGGTTCCCAGGTTACATTGGCCAGTTCACAGGCAACTGTACCTCAAGTTCCAGAATTTTTGATGTTCTATCTGGCCACTGCAGGTGCCTAAAGTCACAAGTGAATACACACACGCATACATGAAAATAAAACAAAGCTTGAAAACAATTTAATTAAGTGTTTTTTTTTTCCACTTCTTTAATTTTCTTTCTTTTTACAGTAGATGAATCAAGATGTGTGAGTAAGTAAATAGAATCAGTGAAAGCTAGCAATGAAATGTGGTGTAGTTTTTATTTGTGATACTTTTCAGCAAAGGTGTTCACTTAATGAGTGATTTGTGTGTTGCTGGCAGAGACAAATCTTGATGCAAAGGTGTATAATGTTCTTTAATATAATTTGCTCTGTGAAAAGAAGGTGTCATAAATATCTTCCATGAGCCAACTCTTGGATGCATCTACATCAATCTAACTGAGATCCTAGTGGGTGAGGGATATGATGGCAATTAGTTCTAACTAAATGTTAATGACCCTGCCAACTAGAAGAAAGGAGGCTTCAAGTCAACTCACTGTTCATCATTACACCCAGTTTCCTCTCAAAGATCTTTCTCCAAGTTAGTCCCACTTTTTCCCCAGGCAACATTTCCCAAACTCATACTTTCTGTATTCAAGAGAGATAGACCAGAACGAATAAGAAAAAAGAAACACCTTTGTTCTTAGAAGAATGTTCCTTTTAACTGTGATGGGGTATTAATCTAAAGGAATTCATTACTCTGTGTGGAATATCATATTCCAATATGTTATGTCAAGACATGTTAAAGGCACACTTCTCTAAAAATGAATGAAAATTACTGGATTCAAACTCCTTCCATTTCAGCCACTCATAAGCAGGTCATTGTGGCCAGGATCTGAGGAAGCATAGAGATTTTTGATGATTGTACTTGCTCATCCTGATCCCAACAAAGAATTCAATAAGGCAGAATGACTTCTGTGGCAGAAAGGACACTGCTACTCACAATGTTTCTCTTTGAAAGACATTTTCAAATGCTCCCCGTATGTGAGAAGTCAGAGAGCCACTAGTAAACACAACTCTTTGTTCATAGGATTTATGTGATTCATCCCTTACAACTGTCTGATGCTGATCTCAGAATATCTCCTTTCCAGAAGGAAGAGTTACTTCAAGATCAGAGAGTTCGTGAAGCTAAGCCTCAAATCTTCTGGGGGTAAGTATAGGGGAGCACCTGGCTGGACAACAGGAGACCTTACCTAGAGATAGCACTTGCTGCATATGAACACAGTTTCCAAAACTCCAAAAGAATTCTGATGTAGAGTTTTAATGTGAAATGTCCCATTTCAAACAGTAGCTTAAAAGTATCAATGTTGTCAATAGACTATGTCTGTGGACCATAAGCATCTGGAAATAATGAATGTTTCAGCTGTGATTTCCTGTCTGATCTGTCACATGATAGCTTCTCTCTTAAAGGCTGGCCTCTTCTCTGGTTGTTGTACTTCTTACAACATGGTCTAGCCCCTACTCATCTCATGCCTTCCCTATCTGGTCCTCTAACCCCATAGGCTCTGTTTCCTTGCCTGTGCATAGAGAAGTGTTTTGTAACTGATGCATGGAAATTCCTTAATTAAAGCCTCTGATTTCTGGATGTTGCCTTCTTTTAGATAAAAATTCAGATACCTCAACAAAGAAGGGTCGACCTTTTCTTCATGCTTGTTGTGTAACAAGCCAGTCCATGTCAATTCAGTGTCAAAAAGTAATAGACTTTCCAGGGTCCATTTATGTCTGCAAGCTAGAATTTTGTTTCTGGAAGGTTTGCCTGTACTAACTGAATAAGCAGTGCTTTTTCTTATTCTAATACCCTTAATGAGATTTATAGACTCTTTACAGTGTTTTATGCTGATTAGGGACTTAGAATACATCACACACTAATAAAATATCCCCACTACCCAACTTGTGCTTTTGCATGCTTTATTTCAGTGAATAATGGATCTTAAATAATGTTGGGAACATGTTATCTAGGATGTTCCCAAGAAATATGGAATGAAGATCCATCAGGAAACATTAATAAAGATATAAACACACAGAATTAGTGACGAAGGAAATCTGATTCATTGGGCTGTAAACTCTTAAAGAATGTGGGTTATGAATGGTTCCTACAAAAAAAAAATGAATTTCAAAAACAACAGTTTATTCATTTCTATTTTTGAGTTTCCTTTCTATGAGTTTTAGCTTGTATAAATGTTTTAAAATTGAAGGTAATCATTGTGCCATGTTCTCAATCCCTGCATAAAGACATTTACTCCACATAGCTTCCTTTGCACATGACAACCATTTTCATGGTTATAGCTAATTAGCTTCCTTTCGGCATTAGATACAGAGGATATTTAAGCAACGTAAACTAGCTGTCATCCAGCATCATCATAATCAAAATGGCATAAAATTTGCCATAAAACCTGCAGCTAATAACATTTATAAGACACCTTATCGCATAAGGATACTGGAAAAGCTCAGACACTGTATATCACAAAGCATCCCCAGGGAAGCAGTTCAGCTTCCTAATGACAGTGCATGAGTTTACTCCAGGAGCTTTTATGCACAACTGCCTAAGCCAGGGTCATCCCAGTCAGAGAGACAAAGCATCAGCAGTCAGGTCACTGTTTTCCTGGCCAGCCCAGGCTTCTCCCTGTTTAAAGTCACGACAATGCTGGCTCTGGATTCAAATTAATGTTTCAGATGAATATGCATATACCCTGTTCTCCACCTGAAAAACTTGAATCCTTTACATCTATGTCCTATTTCTCCATATTTCTGCTCTTTCTTCTAAACTCACATTATCTTGGGCCTTTTCTTGTGATTGATTAGTGACGATCCTGACTCAAGTCAGACTTTATTTTTAAGCCTGTATTATTTTCATGAACTCTGTGTAGCTATTACTCACCCTGGCCATCTTCTCTTGTTTTAAAATTGGTACCTTAGCAGATTAGTGCTATGCCATCATCAAAAATATTGATAATCCTATTGGGGAATATGCTTTTCCTCTCAGCAAGTATGGAAGAATCAGCCATGTGGGTTGACTATGCTTCCACCCCTAGCTCAGGGGATACTCATAGTATTCATGGGGTTCCTGTATTCATAACCCACAGAGCTGTGGACTGTTCCTATTGCCTTGCATGGACCTTTTAAAAAAATCAAAGTCTAAAATTTGACTAAAATTGAATTCAATAAAACATTCAATGCTCAGTTTATTATGACTTCCATTACTGACCAAGCTAATTATCTTCAGCTTCTTGACACTTGAAGTAAAGCACCTTCCTTGTGACAAATGTTTCAAGCTTTATTTTATAGTAATGGTGTGAGCTTCCTATGCAATAGCCAAGTTAGATGTGGCTGTTTTCCTGGAATCTTTCTTCCCATAGGTTCCTGCTCAAGACGCCTACCTTCATTCATGCTCTTTGGTTTGACACTCTCCATTTGCTCTATTCATCCCAAAATTTTCACTGTGCCCTGCAGAGAGCTATTTGATTTTTCCATATAACAATATAATTGTAAAGATTATATTATGTTATACAGTATATATGATAT
This sequence comes from Onychomys torridus, assembly GCF_903995425.1. NCBI lineage: Eukaryota > Metazoa > Chordata > Mammalia > Rodentia > Cricetidae > Onychomys > Onychomys torridus. Next base: position 17,623,176 of record NC_050455.1, read on the forward strand.
AAGATATGTGAAGTATTAAGTAATATGCCCAAATAGTTCTATAAAATGCTATAAACTGATGCTTAGAGAGTAACAAAAGTAATTCAGAAAAATTGATTAGTGATGTTATAGATTGTAAAATGTACAGTATAGCGCAGTGGGAAAGCATCACATCTTTTATTCCATCTTCATTAAGGGGTCTGCTTATGTGTTCGTGGTTAAGGATTATTGTATTGAAAGATATGAATAGGATTGGAAGGAGATTGCATTAAAGCATGGCAAGCAGATATCTTTAACGTCTCTGTGAATGACTTGAAATTTCCTATAATGTTTTACATAGAATTGTTCAGTGAATTTTCCCTAGTCTGTCCTCCTCTCTCTTCTCTCTCTCTCTCTCTCTCTCTCTCTCTCTCTCTCTCTCTCTCTCTCTCTCACACACACACACACACACACACACACACACACACACCACAGTCCTAAATATTGCATGTTCTGTCCATTTGGCTTTATACATTTACTATTACATATGTTTACAGGACTCAGTGTTTGGGACTCAACAACTAACTCACATACTCTTCCTTGAGAAACAGAGAAACACTGCCTCTCCTGATTCCAAGTTTCCTTAGTTTCCTGTAGTATTTTGTGTAAGGTTGAGGCCTCATAGTCTTTCCCCCATCCAGTTTCACATGTCTATTGGTATCATCTTTTTTCAGGTCACTTTTGGGTGGTCATATTGATGAGACTTCACAGGTGTAGCTCTGATCTTACTAAGAAACACAATCTTATAGTAAAACCCCTGATCCTCTGGCTTTTACATGTCCTCTGCCACTACTTCTGCATTGTTCCCTGAGCTTGGGTGTGAGAGTGCTGTATGGAGGTATCCACAGGGACTGGGCTCCACATACCTGCGTTTTGATTGGTTATAGCTTTCTGTATTGGGCCCTGTCTGTTATTTTGCTCTCCTTACATTTACTTGCGATATGTTTACACCATTCTCACTATATGAGTAAGGATAATAAATGGTGATATGTCAGGTGGAAATAAGATTACAAGAAAATTAAAACAAAGATAGATAAAGATCTTGTCAAATGGGGCACGGTACACACACCTATGATTCTAGTTACTCTGAAGACTAAGGCCAAATGAATACAAAGTGAAGGTGATTCTGAAGAGATAGCTCATTAGTTAAGAGGGTTTATTGCTGTCGCAGAGGTCACCAATTTCTGTCCATAACACGAGCTCCAGGGGATCTCTATACCCTCTTCTAGCCTCTATGGGCATACACTTGTACATTAAAAAAATCTTTGAAATTTATCTACATAAACGCAAATATAATTAAGAGAATGGAGAGAGTGAACAAGGAATCTATAATAAAGAAAGATATACAAAGAAAGAAAGAAACAAGAAGTAATTCCAAGGGAGGTCATGAAAGGGGTGGTTAGTGAGATTGTGTTGAGAGGATGACTTGTGTGACTTTGGCCATTATTACTCACCCTAAATGAGATTTGAAACCACCAAAGAACAGGGACTGCAAAGCCTAGTGAACTGGTGTTAGGGGTCATCCAGTTGGTGCTAGGCTTCAGCACAGGAGAAAACAAATGCAACAGAGAGCTACAGTGAAGTCAGATCTAATGTATTCCAAGAAAAGACACAAAAGATCCCATGGGTTTGTATTGCAACAATTGGATGAAAGAAAACACAATTTAACTTGATAACAGGAGGTTGCAACGAGTGGATGGATAATTAGACAGAAGGGAAGAATGGGGACTTGATTTGGCCCTTGGTCTTAGTTCTTGGCAAAGGTTAAAGATAAGAAGAGAAAGGAGAATGTAGAAGGACAACTGGGAAACTCTCTTTCTCTGTCAGAGCTGTGCTTTTGTAAATGGTAAACCAGTCTCTAATCAGACTCAATGACCTGTTTTTATAATTCATGTTTTATGTGCCCTCTTTAAACTTTAGCAAAAGCCATAGGAAGGTTAGCATGTAATGACTAAAATATTAAAAATAATATATATATATATATATATATATATATATATATATATATATACATATATAGATAGATAGATATAGATATATGAAATAAAAGCAATCTTTAAGAAGACAATGTTTAAATAGCTTATTATTTTCATGTATGAATGTTCACTCATAGTAAGTCTGGAAGTCACAATGAGAGGTCAGGCATGTGATTCTGGTGGTTGCTTCAGGTGACAGCTGGTAAGTTTACATTTTCTGAAAAGTTCAAGCAGCTCCCTTCAGTGTTGCTTGCAATGAAATCTTCTGCAAGATAGTGACAGTTTTTGGTAGCGTTCTTAGCAATGCAAAGTCGTATTATTCTTAAATTTCAAAAAAATTCAAAAAGCTTCAATTTGAAAACTTTTTATTCATATTATAATGAGGAATTTTCTATTACACTTTATTATATTATTATCTTTTGTATTGTACATGTATAAAAACACATATATGAGTCAGTACACATGCATCTGTCTTCGTGTGTATACCTGAGGGCTGCATCAGGTCTATTCCTCAGTTGCTTTCCATGTTAATTCTTTGAGTCAAGTTCTTTCGCTGAATCTGGAGCTCAGTCATTTGTCCCAACTGTGTGGACGTGGAGCTCCGAAGATAGAAATCGATCTGCCTCTACTGATGAAGATCCAATCTCAGATCCTCATCACAGTCATGAGTTCAAGGTAAATTCTTTACCAAGTGAACTACCTCCCGTGCACAGGAATTCATACTGTTTAAAATGTAAAACAGTTGTGTGCTTGCTTCAGATATCAACATACTTTCTAAAAAATCTACATGAATATCCAGTAAGACCTTTGATAATAATATGAAGTGCTAACATAAATTCTTTCCTACAAAGAGTAACATTTCTCAATTCAGGCAGTAGACCTGACCACACATAATGGATGTCCTTCAATCCCTTCATTGTGAGGACCACAATATCCACACACACTGTTGAACTTTCTCCATGCTGGCCCTGATGGAAACAAATATATTAAAACTCAGTTTATTTCATAAGGAAAAAATAGGAGGCCAAAGACTATGGTGCATGTCAAGGAATTATTGAACACTGCTAGAAAAAAATGATGTCTCATCGTTAGTTCCCAAAGATACTGAAAGTTCAGGAGTTCTTTGCAAAACTCTGTATCCCAGAAGGACACTGGATTTACCATCTAATTACTGTGCTTCTGTACCTTAGCATAATATGTATGGACAGGTGAAGGTGTGCACACTTATACTCTAGCACATTTATCTTACACAGCTTGTGGAAAATACTTCAATCTTAGGAAACAAAATTCTAAATCCAGTGTTGTATTGTGTCCACTTAGGTCATCAGCAAGACATACATGTTGAATGGTCAAATGGAGAGTGCTAGTGATAATGCTGATGATACCTTAACCTGTTAATGTGGTTGGCACTATTTACAACAACAAAAATTAAAATTATGTATTGTTTTCCACAGCTGATGCAGGACAGCAGAACAAATCGCCCCCATTCTATCAATATTTGTCACAAATTATTTTACTATCCACCCCTCTCAGGCTATTAAATAGATACAACCCAATTCTGTCTCTATGCATGTGCCGATGTCCTTTGATGTAAGCACATACATTTTTGTGCATAGATAAGCATATTTTGGCTTAGTTCATCAAATATTTCAGAATATTTTTCAGACATGTAAGACTTTCTTAGCTTTTTTTTAAAAATGAAGTTTAATGTAAAGAAAAAGAACATAACATGTTTTTATTCATTTACACTTCAATCAGCCATGTTGTTTAATGGAACTATTTGATATTCAAGAGCTCTTGGGCATTTTCAGTCATACTTTGAAAATCTTTCCCCCTCTAACCTAATATAAAAAGTAGCATTTTGCCACAGGCAAGCTAGAGTGAATATCGAGGGTGGGGGAAGGTGCTACTTTGCTCTGAACTTGTGAATTTTGAGCAATGTTTAAATTAAACTCTTGGAACTTACTGTGTATCCACTTGGACAACTCTGCCTTCAAAGAGTCAGAGACCAGTTTCCTCTCCTAATATGGAAGCTGGTGAAGATCCATGGTGATCTGCTCCCATCTGCTGCCTTCTCCAATTCATTCTTCTAGGTGCCCACTCTTCCTCCTTCTCTTCCCACTCTTTTCCTTCATTTTTTGAACACTTAAAATTTCATTACAAAGATTTTAAATACAATACAGTGTAACAGGTCTTGCTGTGAAATTTTTGTACATACAGTTTGGTTGGTTATCTCACCCACAGAGCCTTCCAACTTTCTGCCTTTCATGTCTTTTGCCTCTAGTATTCCCTACCAGTGCTCACTACCATACTGTATGTGTTCTTTCAGTCTCTCCATTTCCCCTTCCCTTAAAGGCTTCTCTTTGCCTTTCATGGACCCTTTCTAGTTTCTTGACCTCTACCCTTATTCACATACAAATGAATACATACAAAAATTAAAACCTTGGATCTGATCCGAGAGAGAACATGTGGTATTAATTTGCCTCAGTTAATATAACACTTTTCAGTTCATCTATTTTCCTGCCAATTTCATATCTTTGTTTGTATTTTCAGTTAATTCAAATTCCCTTGTGTTTCTGTACTACATTATCACCATCCTTTCTTCTCGTGACACATATACAAACCCACAATAAATTATGCATGACTCAGCTAATGAATATCGTTTACAAAGCCTTGCTTAAACATGTACACAGATTTTTTTAAGGACTATTCTCTAGTGACTTAGAGTCACAAGGTCCTCTCCATCTGATATCATTAGTTGTCACCAGGATAATATTAACTTGGGTTCCTGATATTGACTGATATCAAGTTTTAGAGTTAAGTGAAAACATTTCCTTTAGGTTCTCAGATAAAGAACAGACCTTTGAGTGTGCTTTTTACAATAAATTCAGTAATATGGACAGAGGAAGGCACATCTGGTGAAAGTGGCGTTGGAAGAATGTGTCTTATCCTCCTTTCTGCTCTATGTCTATTCTGGGGCATCTATAACATGGGCTAAAAGCAGCCCCACATGCCTCAGGGAAACACTATGGGATCATCTGAATGGCACCTGCTAACTCTCCTTTCAAATCCTAAGATGCTTTATAAGAGCCAGCCAATGGTACCCACAACCAGTCACTTCTCTAGCAGACACAAGATTGTCATATCGTAAGAACAGAGAGTTAGACTAGAAAAGACTAGCAGTCAACGACTCAGTGAATGGTGACTGAAGTTCAAAATCACAAACACCTGTGACCACACCCATACCTTGCAAATGCTTTACATGTCTGTTAACAAAGTCCATCCATTCAGAGGATCGTAAGTGGCGTTGTCCTTAGTTATGACCATGGCTGGAATGCTCTGGTCCAAGTAATGTATTCTTCCTCTACAAAGGAAAGTATCTGGAGCTGATCAAAAAAGAAAAAAAAAAAAAAAAACAATCAGAGCTTACTACTTGGATGGATATATAACTATAATGCTAGGACGATTTGCTCTTTTACTATCTCAATTAATATAATGACTTTAGTTCAGTTCCTGCTACATTGCAGTCTAAAGACGATTTGTGCCAGACAGAGATCTGAATCTCACCTTTTAATGTTGTTTTAATACCATTTTCATTTTTAATCTGTAGATAATCCTAACATAATAGACTGTGAATCAATATTTATTAATGAATTTTAATTTTTTATGGTAGATTCATTAACAGACCCCAAATTTATTGAACCATAAAAGTTAGGCCAAAGCTAAATCAGATAGTATAGATCTATAGTTCCCAACTGAACCACTAGGCATAGTGTGTATTTTCTTCACGTTGTGCATGTGCTCTAAAGAAAGGACTGTATTTGTCTATTTTTAAAAAAGAGTTTTTTTATTCTTACCATAAGACAAAACGTAGGTAGAAAGCCATCAGTCTTTAGGACCCTCAAAGGGGGCAGTAGCAAGGGTAGCTGTGACTGTGGGGTAAGTTTCTGTAAATAAGGCACATAATACAGGGACAGCATTTTTCTTTTGATGTTATCTGCCTTCAGTTTTATGAGGGTATGTCCATAATGCACCCTCCTACTAGCAGAGAACAAACAATGAATGCAATAGTAGCTTTGGAATATTGTTTTCAGTAACAGAGTTGGATAAAGGAATGTAGAGTCAAAGCTTCCCCTCTCAGTGTTTCTGATTACTAATCTAACTAGGAAGGAGAGAGGAATACATCATCCTCCCATCACTCCTGGTAATGGCATGTGCTGTTTCTTACTATGTTTAAACAAAGTGGGACATGCTGAGGGTTGTTTGAAATGCCTCCATTTGTCTGGAAGTCATTGCATCATAGAAAGCTGATAGAATATGTAATTTCTCCTGAGTTTCAGGAAGACTCGCATTTGAAACCAGGTGACAAAAGCCATATTATATAGCCTATGTGAAACATGGCCAGATGGCCAGAGGCATACTTATATTATCTCTCTATTTTATTAGGAAGATATGCATCATTATGAAAGATAAAATAACTTGCACTTTCTCCCCACTTCTCTATAGAGAGTCATACAAAATAGTGAAAGACATAAAAGTAATTTTGCAAAGTAGTTGCTAGATACTTCCCATCTATTCTGAATTTTGTGTTATGTCCTAGCTTGAAAAAGCTTGTTCATGGACTTATAGGCTCTCTAAGAACTAGATGAGCTTTCAGGTTTTTCCTGTAGTTATTTCTAAAAGTAAAGTAATTAAACCTAAATATGAGAATTATTGCTTATCGAGTAGTCTTCCAAAGCCAGCAACCAGGCTAAGTAGCTGTGTATTTCTCCAGATGTAAATACAATTCAGTCCATCTGACTCAAATGTTTTCACACAAAAACAAAATTGTGTGTGTGTGTGTGTGTGTGTGTGTGTGTGTGTGTGTGTGTGTGATTTAATACACTTAAAATAAGCTGTCCATTCTTCTTATTTGCTTAGGAAGTTAATACATTTTTAATGTCTACTCTAATTGGCAGAACCCTACTCTCTTACAGTGGAAATAAAATTTGATTGTCAAATAATAAATGAATACCAGCCTGGAGAAGTGACTGATCAGGTAAAGACACTCAGCACAGAAGTCCAATCAATCCTCCATGTAATGGTGGAAAGTGAGACTCAGCTCCGATCTTGACATGTGCACTGTTGCATGTTTGCCCATACATGCCATGCATACAACAACAAGAGTAAATTTAAAATAGTTCTTCTTTTTTACTAATTCTAAGAACTGCAGCAGAAATAAGCTCCAAAAAGTGGGTAAATTAGAAATAAGATGTAGAAAAAGGAAGTGGGTACAAGTGAGGGCCTTTGTATTCAAGCTCAATTTATTTTCTTAAATTTATTGGTAATGTTTCACATCCCACACAATATATAACTCTTCCTTATATTTTTGATAGTTTTGATTTTCATTTTTCGATTAAGAAAAACATGGAAAAACTTAAATAAACCCATCTCTGGCTCTCATCTACTATTACTGTTCCTCTGATTGCTGTCTAAATACACGGGTCCAAACAAAAGAGAGTGTCCCTTTTTTCTTTGTTTTCTGTCCTTTGAGACCTGAATGACAGCCTCTGATATTCTGCTCAAATACCCGGGGCTGAAAAATTATGGACTGAATTCTGTAAAACTGTGAGGCAAAACAAATCTTTCTTTCCTGAAGTTGTTTCTATCTCAGACTTGGTCAGAGTGACACAATTACACACACTGAGTGTCAAATCAGTGTGCAGTGCTCAGGAATTCTGTGAGCACCTCCCTGAATCAAACCTTGCCTGAGCCCATCCAGGACCCAATCTCTCATTAAGAGTCAGTGTGCCAGCCATGCTGGAGAGGAGTCTATGCTGGGATCTGTGACCCTGTCACTGTAGACATTGTCAATGTCTAGGAGATGAAAGGCAAGGCAGCATAGCAATGTTCAGTACCTTGTCTGAGAAACCACATGAGCATTTCTTGGTGCCTGGTACTCCATTCAACTGTTTCATCAAATGATAATAAGGAAGTGTGAATGCACTGACAGAAAGAAGAATGAATACAGCAGCTAGAAACGGTCAACCAGCCAGAGAAAAATAATGAAAAATAAATAATTAAAGGAAGAGAGAGAAGAAAATAAAGTGCTTGTTGCCAGAAATATGGTAATAGGAGAGGGAAGAAGGTTGACCAAGAGAGAGGCAGAGAGACAGAGAGAGGCTGACTGATGGCCTTAGTCGAAAGTCTCATTTTGAGGGCAATTGGCAGTTTCTATTATTATTAATGGTGGTGTTGATTTTTAAGATTATATATTTGTAGACTTGCCCCAAACTCACTTTGCTTCAGAGAATTATGTTGAGTTACTCATCCCTCTGTATCCATTTCCTAAGTATAGGTCTGTATCATCATGCCCATTTTATGCAATTATGTGGATTGAACCCAAAGGTTTTCTGCCTTCTAGGCAATCATGCAACCAAAAGAACTATATCTTTAAACTAATGGGTAACTTTTACTGAGGAGCATCCTGACACTTGGAGTTGATTCAAACAAGATTCTGTCTGATCTTTAGGCCACAAAAGGGAAATAGGAATATAAGCTTCCCCCCCAAAAAAGAATGGGAAGTACAGGTCTCACACAGCCTTTGCAGGGAACTTGTAATGTTTGTCTCTCCAATTTTGTTCATCAAGTAACTCTTAATTTTCAGAAGAAAACCCACTCAATTCTGGGCCAATGCATTCTACCCTATACTTCAATAGAAGTTGGCTTGAAAAGCATTCCACATGAAATAATCTGTAGTTTTTGGTTTCCAAATAATCTTTGAATTTATCATTTAGTATTAGAAATATCATAAAAACATTATGAAACATATGATCAACCCAAAGAATGATGGAAAACAACCTGAATATATTAAGGACTGGAAATAATAAATGTTTAGAACTATCACAACACAATCAAGATAGGTAGTCTTTTTTCTATACTATAGATGGAGAAACTCAAGAGTGTCGAGGATATAGCAAAGACCTTGAGGGTGGTAAGGAGAATGGCTAGAATCTGAAATTGGGAATCTCACTCTAGAGCCGAGCCTCCTGTGTACAAATGTGCTACTTCAATTTAAATCTGAATAGCAGAACTTTAGACAATTGCCAACATTAAGAGTTAATATTGTCAAAATATGTTATACAAAATTCTCAATGAACTAATAAAAACAACTAACAGAACATCAAATGAACATATAAATATATTCTTTCTGATGTCCATACACCCCCCCCCCACACACACACACATATGTTCCTAAGCCTATGAAACATACTATCTTCCTCATGTGCTAAAAGTGTGAAGATATTGGGCATTTTTATTATTTCACTCCTCTACTCTAGAAGTTCAAGGTGATATTTGCAGTGGCAACTAGCCTAATGCTGATCTCAGTTTTTTAAATGTGCTGTAGCCAGCCATCACAATGACTCTATAAGGTCTTTCCATTGTACTGAATAAGTAACTAGACCTAGGACAAAGACATTTACAATTCACTGTCATTCAGATAATGAGAGAATAATTTCACATTTCAAAACTAGATATTTAAAAGATGTAGACATCATCCTGGTATTCCAATAGGTTAAAGAACAATGTGGTCTATATTACCAAATTTCGCCTTGCAGGATGAAGACCAGATTTAACCCTTAAAAAACACATTCTGGAGAAACCTCCAGGAATTCATAAGGATGACACCAACTAAGACTCCTAACAATAATGGAGGGGGTTCCTGGACTTACTTTCCCTTATAATAAGATTAGTGACTACCCTAATTGTTATAGAATTTACATCTATTAACTGATGGAAGAAGATACAGAGATCCACAACCAAACACTGGGCTGAGCTCCTGGACTTCAGTTGAAGAGAGAGAGGAGAGATCACAGGAGCAAGTGAGGTCAAGATCCTGATGGGGAAAACCACAGACACAGCTGAACCAAGCTGGTGGGAGCTCATGGACTCTGGCCTGGGAGCTGGGGAATATGCATGGAACCAAATTAGGCCCTCTGAATGTGAGTGATCATTACATGGTTAGATCTCTTTGTGGAGCCTCTGGCATTGGGACAAGGACTTATCTCAGGTACATGAAATGGCTTTTTTTAAACACATTTCCTAAGGTGGGATTCCTTGTCCAGCCTTAACACAGGGAGGAGGGATTCAGTCCTGCCTCAACTTAGTATGACAGACTTTGTTAACTCCCCAAGGGAGGCCTTACCTTCCCTGAGGAGTGGATGAGGGGTGAGATTGAGGGAAGTAAGGTGGGAGAAGGGGAGGGAGGGCAAACTGGGATTGGTGTGTAAAATAAAAAAAAAATTTAAATAAATAAATTTAAGAAAAAGAACCCCCCTTTAAAAACCATACTGAATTGTGTGTAGCATTACTGAGTTGAGTTTGTGCTGAAATTCTCCTTCCTAACAAATGAGCTGTTAAAGGCATCAAGACCACAGATTCAGAGGCATTCTTGCTTGGTGGAGAAGAAGTTCATAAATCTGGATAAATCAGGTGATACCCTATGCAAGGCCTCCTGTGAAGCACCAGAAGAGTTTGGACTTAATGTGAGAAGAAATAAGGCTGAGAAAGTTGTCTAGAGGCAGAAAGATGATAAAAGCTATGCTTGTGGAAGATTAAACTGTCAGTGTGCAGGGTGGATGCTACTTGAAAGACTATGTATTGTTACAGTACTTTATCTTGCCTTGGGGGTATTTTGGATATAATTTTCGATCCTCTGTCGGAATATAAAATCCTATAAGGCATAGACCATGCTTCTAGCTGACTCCACTTCCCACACTGTTTATCCCAATTCTAGTGTGTGATTTGATGGTTAGAAGATTAGAAAAGCTACCTAGTGACATTTTCAAATATTTTAGACTCTTCAATACAATACACCAAATTTCTTCTCTAGGGTAAATTAAAAGAATATTTTTTTTCTGGGTCACAAATAAAAAGAATTTCCTAGACTAACATGAGAAATTATTTTAAAGAAAAGGAAGGGTAAGAAGGAAAAGACGAGTAGGGGTGAGTATTGCCTAGAGGACAATGGGCTGTTAGGTCACAGATTCAACACTATTGAAAAATCCTGTTTTCTCATGTAGAGTGATAGATTGAATTTGTAAGCAACAAATACTGTGAGCTAAGCAGTCTAGAGATATGATGTAATCAAGCAGCTCTATCATAGCTCAATGAGCTCCTAACCTTCTCTGATTCCACTTCCATAGACAGATGCAGCTCTGTCCATGAAGTAGGGTGGGAGTACTAAGATATACCTCTGAGATTCATTTTTAAATAAGTTGATTGAGAATGCCTGCAGTAGTGCAGAATAGGGCAGTAGTAGCTTTGTCTACTTCAACTTGGTTTGATATCTTTCCTTAACTGAGAGATTGAGAACCGTAGTGAAGAGACTAGTCTCAGAAATGGAGCCAAGAATAAGCATCCCCCGCCCCCCCCAAAAAAATAAAAGAGGCTCACATTTGCAACTGAAAGTTTTCCTGGTCCTGTCCAGGTCCCTTGGCTCCATGGTCTGCAGTCGCTCAAACCCAAGTAAACATATCGAGGCTTATATTAATTATAACTGCTTGGCAATTAGCTCAGGCCTACCACTGGCTAGCTCTTACACTTAAACTCAGCACATTTCAGTAAATCTATAGGTCACCAGGGGTTCCATGGCTTTACCTGTGTGCTGTTAAATGCTGTTCCCTGGACAGCAGACTGGCATCTCCTGATTCATCCTTCCTCTTCCCAGAATTCTTCTTATCTCTTTATCCTGCTTATACTTCCTGCCTGCGTACTGGCCAATCAGCTTTTTATTTATCAACCAATCAGAGCAACACATTCACAGCATACAGAATATCCCACAGCACATGTTTGCTCCCATACTAACGTCCCATATGCTATTGTGTTTGAGATAACAAGGTTCTTGAGATTTTGAGGTTCTTCTCTGCCTGAAAAACAGAAAACCAAGTAACAATATTTGTCCTTTATTTTTATTAGAGTATATTAATTATACATAACAAATTTCATTACAATGTTTACATATTTGTATAGAATTTTTTTTGGCCACGTTCACCTCATTGCCTTTCTTGTTCCACTGGTCCTGTTCTACTTCCCAACTAAGTGTCCTAATACCCTTATAAACTTTTCCCACAATGTCCCAGGTATTTGTACTAGAATTGCTAAAGAAGCATGAGTGAGGGATTATTTATAGGAGAGTGGGCCACCATATTAGTGCATATACTAAAAAGAAAATACCTCTCCTTCCCCCAGAAGACACTATCCAAATGCTAATTTAGACACAGTATTTATAAGTTTAAGGTCTCCAAAGTATGCTTACTCACAGAATCACAAGTGCCCTGTGGTGTTTTGAGCACCTGTGGTGTTTCTGTGATCTTAGATTTGCCATGGGGAAAATAACTCAAGGTTGGTAGTCCAACAGCTGTAGAAGTGGTTGCAATCCATGCCTGCTTCTTGCCTGTAGTGTGAGATTAGTTTACCTTTTCACTTTTGTGAGGCATTGAATGAAATATTTCTTCCAACCCTACTGTCATCTGCATTCACTCTTCTGCTTGTGAAGGTAACATCTTTGTTACTGTGGTTTCATTAGGATCATGGTTTGTCTCTACTTAGGTAATGTCCTCTACCACCACAGTGGTACTCTGGATAATGGGAAATTCAGCCAGCAGTACAGTTTACATCACCATATCCCTTCATTTAATGTCTTCTTTATTAGGCATCTCTAGTGAGATGATGAGTCATCAGAGAGTATTAACACCTGGATTTACAGTAACGGGGATGGTACACATTGAAGATCTTTACTAAGCTGAATTACTCAATAACATCTTAGCAACATAAATAATCAGGAAGCCTCATTTTCAAGCATAAAAACCCAGAGTCTGTCTTGCTAATTGACCATGATGGAGTTATAATAGTGAAATACAACATGGAAAAGCTCCCTGGAAGGCTGCCTTGGGCATATAACATCAATAAAGCAATGGAGATCCCATTTCTAGCCACAAGTTCTTATGAAGGACTCCTGCAAGGCAAGCCCATGTTTTGAGATGCAACTCTATGGGGATGTGTTTTCAAAGTCTAGTTATTTCTGAGGGTTTGTTAGGAAAAGCTCCCTCCATGTAATTAAATGTGAGCTTCTTGGTACTTTCAAAAACGCTTCTAGGATTCTCAGAATTAATTTATAGGCTTGAGTTACCCAATGAGATTAGTTAATTTGTCAAGTAAATATAAAGTAAAATAGATTAGAATAGAATCAGAATGGATTCAAAGAATCGATTTTTTGGAACTAAACAATTTGTAACAATGCAGTCAAGATAAAGAAGAAAAAAGTGGGGGACAGATATCAGATTAACCTGTTAGTAGGTGGTGCCTAGTTAGATTAATGCCAATAACAGTGATAATCATTGTGATCATAAATATGTGATGTTAATGTTTATTCATATTGCATGAAAGAGTCTTTAGAAAACTTAGTACTGTGTACAATGAACAGAGGCCAAGCAATCAGTGAGTAGGTGAGGCAAGGTGAAAGCATAAGGATTGTCACGCATTTAAATTTTGCCTGAAAAGCAACCACAATGCAACACTGTAAATAATCAGGTGTTGTTTTATCATTTTCATTTCACAGGTTATAAATCTGAAACAGATCAGGGAAAGAACCCATTTGTGTGGACTCTAGCTTAGTAAGTTTGCATTGAGCAGGTTTATATACTTCTCTTCCGATTTCAGCTCTGTACAGCAATGAGTGGTGATAATTTATATGATCTATAATCAATAGCATTTTAACAAGTGTGGTCTATTTGGCATGCTAACCATTGGACTATTTGATCATATGCTCAACAACATGTATCATTTGTTTCTAAGGATAACATTTATAATTCTACCTTTATTACCAGGAACTAAAGCAACAGTTGAGTCTTAAGAGCATTCTTGAGAACAGTCCCAAGTCTCTAAAAATAAAATACAGTGCCACATTTCTAAGTGACATCAACAAGGAGTACAAGGGCAGCTCATTCTTCCTGTTTTCAAATGACTATTGATACATAATCAAAATGATCATTCAGCTTAGGTTGTCTCTACATCTTTGTCCACATCAGATATCAAGATTTTCTTCCACTGTTAAGGATTTGAATTACCTCAAAGAGATCATTCTTTGTCTGAAGTTCTGGAAATAGATCTGGTCCTCACTAACTCTGTTTGTCCCAGTGCACATTATCATCATCGTGGTCAGGTGGCATGTGTCCTGCTATAGGAAGCTGCCCAACTGCCATAGATTTCCTTAGCTATTTCTTGACTCAAAAAAGTAAAACATGAGACTTTAGTCACCAGGAAGATCTACTTTTCTAAATACATATAAAACCTTAGCCTTCTTTCTTCACTACTAGAAAAAGAGTATGCTTACCCAAATTCTGAGTAATACAGTCATTCTCCATGCTTTAAAAGGCCAAGAAAGATAGTAGCCCATACATACAATTGTCAATCAGACTTTAGGATTTGTCAAATTAAAAAAAAAAGGTATTTGAAAGTATATAAAAATCTCTTTCTATATGACGTTCATTATCTCTCAACAATATTATTGCTGCATTCAGCAGAAGGTAGAGAAGTCTGGAAATCAACCAGAATAAGTTATCACCACATAAAGGAATGAAGGGACATGATTTTGAGAAGCAATAAGGGACAGGTACCAGAGGAATTTATGTGAGAGCCTTTGCAGACAGAGTAATTAATACATTGCATATGGAATCACCCGTTGAGGGATGGGATTGAAGTAATTAGTATGAAGTTTTAATAAAGGACTCAGACATGTATTTAGAGGAAAGAGAATGCTATGATGTACAATTAATAATGCCTAGGCTGGGATGAAGCACAGAGGACATTGGCTCTTTGGCTGGTTTTCCCTATTCACCCATCAGCCAGTCAGCTAAGAATGTGCCTTAACGAACATTTTCTACAGCAGGCTCCCAGGGGTTACTTGTCTGTGGAAATCAGGGAAATCTAAAAACAGCTCTGTTCTGTTTCAGAAAGGTAAATTAACCTTCTATGGAAAGCAGAGGTGTGGAGGCTTTAAACAAACTCATTACAAGCTCGAGCACACATTTAGTGAATGGAATTGTGACTTAGAACCTCACAGTGCCCAATGTCCCTGGGGCCCAAGAATAACAGATAAAGTACAAACAGGGGCTTTCAATTAAACATTGTAAATGAATGACAGCATGTCTTATCCTGCAGTGCCACTCTTAAGTGTTTCTTTGTTCAAAGGAGTATTATAGGATAGAAAGAGCACAGATTACAGCAGTTACTCATACATATGTGCGTGTATAGCCACCTGATTTTAAAAATTATACCTTTAACACTCCAATAAGATTTCCAAATCAATAAGCATACTGGTGATAGGTGATATCTGATTGGTGGTCACTGTTGGTGGACCTGTGCATTTAAGCATGTTGATTCTTAAGAATTTTAGGTAGCACTATCAAAACAACCTCTTCTATGAGTAATAGGCTCTATAAATGAAACTACTGTGAGACTGGGTATAACAAATTAGATTGTAGTTACATACAAACAATGGAGAAGGAACGAAGGTCATGAAGGTAATGAAGAATGACTTGCCTCCTGCCTAATCTTCCCTCCCTTTATCTTCACAATGTTTCATAGTGTGAATGATATCCAGATTTTGTCACTAAAAAAGCATTTTCCAAGATGGATCATGCAGCAGTGTGTTTCACAGTAGAACAGTCATTCAGGTGTATCAGTCACTGTTTATTGATTATTTTCATTTGATCTATGCAAGGAGGTGGGTGCTGATAACAACATCCCATAGCCATCACAGCTTGGAGGAAAAGTATTCCTAAGATAGTTTATTAATTTGAGGATTTAGAAGAAGTAACCTCCTTCTTCTCTTCCCTATCTTCTTTCATATCCTCCTTCTCCTCTTCCTCATCTTCACACTGGAGGATATAGATTCATCTATGTATCTGGAAGAGAATTCATATTTGAGAACTGGCCCAATGTACCACATGCATTTTGTATATAGTGATAAGTTATAACATCTATCACATCTTATTTGAAAAGAACCAGAGAGATCAATGTTCTAGCTCAGCACATGAAGAGAAAATGTTGCAAAATAAGTTGTCTCTGCTCTAGTCTCTAGGTAATTTCTCTGTAAGTGTGTCACCTGGTAAAGGGGACTTTAATGCATCTTAATTAGTATATATAGACAAAAGTATACTGTACCCATTAGTCAAGCCAGGTGCTCAGAACTAAAAAAGCATACACTAAGCTCTGGAAAATATGAAGTCTTACAAGAGATATTTCAGATGAATTAATAAAGGTGTATAGCTTTGAGAACCAGCTAGGGAAAATGTTATATTTTGTTTTATAAATGTAAAGAATGAATTATACAGATTAAGAGAAAACCATAGAAGTATTTATCAAACAAACTAAATTATAATTATGTTCATTCAGTCACCCATGCCTCATTAACTGAATGCTTACGGAGTCTAACTGGTCACATGTTATGTGAGAATGACATAATGCTGAAGAACCAATGAGTCTTTCCTTACTAAGAATACAGATGAGTACAATGAGAATATTCATAAGTAATGTTATACAGAAGAGAGGTCAGGGAGAAGCTTCATGAAGACATAGCAGTTCCCAAAATATCTGAAATGTGAGAGAAATGGCTTTTATGCTCCTTTATTGATATGAAAAAATAAAGGAAAGCCACCTGATGAAGAAATAGAAAATGCAAATTCATTAATGAGTGTCTGCCAAGGCCTTGGAATAGGAAAGAGTATATCTTCTTTTAAGAAGTTTTGGAAACCCATATGGCCAGAACACGGTAAAGGATGGGGAAAGTGAGTGACAGGTCTATGAGCCAAAGGAGAGAACTGGATCAGCATCTCTGTGTAGGAGAGAATTGCTGTGACTTGTTTTGTAAAAATCTTTGTGAGAATCTGAGAATAGTGAAGAGAAAGTGAAAAATTAGAGAAAACAGTGAAGCAGGCAGTGTGGAATTCATTCAAGATATTTTTGGAACTGCCATGGAGAAATGCCATGGAAAGAGAAAAAGCAGATGATTTCAAATATTTTGGTTTTATAATAAAGAGATTAAATAACTCAAAGATTGGAAGTGGAGTTGGTTAGTAGATTTCTTTCTCTTGACCAAGCACACTAAGATTCTATGAGCTAAGAAAGTCATGAGTAGTATAAGCTAATAAATGAAAAGATTTGTGAAAACTCTTCGATTTGCCTAGGGAGTCTGTTTTACCCTTCTTGACTCATAGAAACAGTCAACACTGAGTGATCTCAGCCCCAGTTTTCACTGGCATGGAACCTGTCACCTGAGCCTGCTATAGAAAATACTTTGGGAATTTAGAAACCTCAAAAAGGCAATCCAAGGACAGAATATAGGAAGAATTACATGAGAGCCACAGAGACTTACATGCCCATGGAGGTACCTGAGGAGGCAAGTGAATACATTTGAGAGATGAAGAAAAGAGTCCCTTGAGGCTGTTCCAAACCTGTTAGAAGGCTGACAGCTGGGAATGGGAAACACATAGAACTCATTGCATAAATAGTGTTCCAAGAGTCTAGGTATGTGAAATATTCCTCCCTTGAGTAGGAGTGAGCTTCCCAGAGTAGCAAATATGTATTCTTGTATCTATAAGAAAGGCTTTCTTTACACTCTCTTTAACAATCCATCCATGCATCCCTTGTATGCTCTAGACTGGGTGGCAAAGTTGGAGAAAGTTAAATTATGTGCCTTTGTATTTTGAAATATGAACGAGACAGACACCCCACAAAGGGCATGATAGAGGCCTCCACAATGTCCATTGTCCAAGTGTCTTTTCCCTCTGCTGCGCCTGCACACTTTCTACTTCCTAGTTCTAAGTTTCTACTCAAGGAAACACAAAATAAACTGAAAGACATCTTGTTCCTTATCTAAAATTTCTACACAGGACAAGGAAAAGGACATGTGAATTAAATGCTAAGCATTACCAGATAAAGTAAAAATAAAAACACTAAATTAAGTATAAACTTCAAACCTTTTCAGTGTGGATTACGAAGATTTCAATTTCCCTGTGTCATTTTCCTGCCTAATATGTAATAAAGCTCAGGCTAGTAATTATAACATATAAACTGAAACTTCAGTATGCTTTTCTTACTTCTAATAAGCCAGTTTAGGAAAATAGGTCTCAGAAAAACCTCAGATCTTCTACCATGTTTCCTCCTCACATTTTCTCATTAATGAAACACCACTGTGTCCATATACCAAAACTTCAAATGTGCTCTGGCACACTCTGGGCCTCTGAAGGTGTGGCTCCTTGCCTCCACCTCTGTTTGCTTCATTTGATATCAGCTTCACACTGTGTAATCTTCACAGAGATCCAGAGCTCTCTCTTTATGAACTCTATGGAAGCTTGCCCTTTAGTTCAAAAGTTACTAGGCAGCAGGTTGGGGCCATAGCTGAGTTATAAGAAATCACAGTGACTGATGTCAAGAAATAAAGGTGAATTGGTTACAGATATGTGAAAAGAGAGGGAAATGACTGAAAGGATGATTGCACAGGTGATCTTGGAGCTAATGTAGCCTGGTCATGATGAGCTCAAGATGCTTTGGAGTCTGTTTATTTGGAGGGAAGCTGATATCAGAGCAGGCAGTCACCTACTAAGTGACATCAGTGAGTTTTGGTATAAATAACAACCTCACCTGTCCCATTAATGCAGGTTGTGTGTCAGGGAGTGGAACTTTATATGAAGTTAACTGCTTCAAAGGGGAGAACTCCCAACTTCAGGGTGGTCCCTAGACTGTTTCCATACTGCGTGGTCTAACATTCAATTTTCTTGCTATTGAGGAATTGGCAGAATGCCTGTTGCCATTAAAAGAGGTTTCTGTCTCCAGTCATTTCATTGTGACCCTTCCAAAGGTGAATGTAGGCTTGCACATACACAAGAAGGACAGAAGTCAGTACTGGGATTAAAGGCATATGTCAATATGCCCAGTATAGATTCCTTGATCTCATATGCAACTTCTGATTCTTACAATCACTCTGCCTCACCTTTCTAAAGTTCCCTTAGCCTTGGATATAGGAGTGTCCTATAGATGACCTATTTAAGGCTGAGCATTTTATAGCAGCTTATTCTCTGTATGTTGACCACTTCCCTATCCATCCCCAAAACTGGTTAAGGAATTTGATCTTAGGCAATTAATCATATGTAAACCATGTCCAACCCCAGAAGCCTGGCTTTCTTGTCTATCATTGGTGCCTTAAATGATCCCTGTTCTTAAGGAACATTAAAGGATGAACCTGTTTCTATATCTGCATGAATAAAAGAATTATGCACACTTTATTTATAAATTACTACATATAAACTAATATGTACACAAATCAATGCATACAAATTAATATGCATACCACAGCTATGTGCATAGCAATTGAAAGTATACAGTTTCATTACATGATCTGGTATGTAGAACGAAAGCAGAGAAAAGTATTTCATTCATCATTCTAGCAAAGTTATCCAGATGTCTGATCCACATCTCAGTTCCTAGATTATTTAGTAGATAATCAGTTGTTATGATTAACAACATATATGCTTATTTTATGCCAACAGTTTTCAAAAATAACACTATGCAGTGTCAAGAATATTAGTTCTGGGGTCAACATTAAAATCTGCTAGGAGTCAGGAAATAAAGAAAAGCTTTGGAAATGGGAAAATCTCCCCAGATCTTTCTGGGCTATTGGCTCAGATTACCTAGTCACTCTTAGTCTCTCTAAGTAGAAAAGAAGAAAACCAAGGTAAACCAATTCCCAGCTGTTTTCTCAATAGACTACTCAATCAATATGTGTTTCTAAGTTCCTAGAAAATTTGGGCCCTATGATTATACAAAGTAAAGTTGGTAGTATCTCCTTTCATACCTCAGAAATGATCCTACATGCCAAGCTCTAAAGCAGTTAACATGTCCCTCCAATGTGCTCCTCCCAGTTGATAGATATGCAGGTAGATGAAAATATGGATGGATGGGTAGATATATAGACAGATAGATAAAATGTAGATGATTCTGAATGGTATTAGTATTAATCCACATAAGACTATTTAATGGATAATAGGGATTTATTAAAATACAAATTAGGAAATGCATTGACAAATACAGAACAGAGTAGACAGCTGAAGTTGTCCTCTGATCTCAGTGTGAGTGAATCCATCTTGCAGGTAGGAGCAGGGAGAAGGGGCATGTGACCCTTCTCCCTTCCCTTATAAGAGGTCACACACAATGGCAGGAAGCACCACCTCCTTTGGGCCCCATGGCACAAGGTCATGGGCGGGGCAAATACCACTATAGGATAATGATGACAGTGATGGATTAATTGATTGATAGATGATAGATAGATAGATAGGCAGGCAGGCGATAGGCAGGTAGGTGATATAAAAATAGATACTAGATGATAGATGAATAGAATATGGGAGATAGATGAGAAAAGATGGTGAATAAATAATGGATATATGCATAGATGATATAGACATGATATATAGAAAAATAATAGATAATAGATAAGTAGACGGTGTTTATATGTTTACTTCCTCTAATTTTCAAGATATAAAATGTTCCTTCCCATATCCCCACAGTGACAGCTGCACAATAGAGCCAGGTGTCCAGTCAGTTTGGCTTACTTTGGGTCACATGGGGACAAGAGTTCGTCTTCCTCTTATTACTCACAACATGAAAATAAATTGTATGTTAAGCTTCAGGTTGACATTTCTCTACTCCCTTCCACAGAAAGATTTCAAGTAACAATAAAAAGGAAAAATATTAGAGACAATAAGAATTCTATTTTTTTTATGGTCCTTGGTAAGAATATGAGAATGGAACTTTATAAATTGCCAACATTGTTCACAAAGGTGGCCCCAGCCATGCAATGTGCTGTTCTGTTCATGACTTTGTATGTAACAGAATTTGATTTTTTTTTTTTTTTGAGGATAAGAGAAAATAATTGTTTTTCTCTGATGGAAATTACAATGAAAACTTCTGAGCCGGGCGGCGGTGGTGGTGGTGGTGGTGGTGGTGGTACACGCCTTTAATCCCAGCACTCGGGAGGCAGAGCCAGGCAGATCTCTGTGAGTTTGAGGCCAGCCTGGGCTACCAAGCAAGTTCCAAGAAAGGTGAAAAGCTACACAGAGAAACCCTGTCTTGAAAAACCAAAAATAAATAAATAAATAAATAAAAATTCTGACGCTAAATCTGAATGCAGAAACCTACACATCATATCTCCTCATTGTAATTTCTTAGATTTGCCTTAAATAGTTTTACTTTTACTGATAAATAAAAGAAAAATTCATATTTGACTTAGTTCCCAAGGCAAAAGAAAAAAAAATTGGTTTAGTTTTCCAGATTGGCACTATTTATTAGTATTATGGATGGGGAAAGAACACAATCATTCAGAAAACTTAAACACATTTAAGATTTGTCATTATCAAATATTTTTCATATCAATTCATCACATATGTAGCATATACAATTATAGTAAGAATTTTGGCAATTTCTTTTTAAAAGCTTTGGTATATGTATACGTACATATTCTGATGTATGCATAAATGTCCCAGTACTTCCAACATCATCCTCTGGTAGTTTGACCTTTTACAGAATGTCTTGGAGATTTAGAACACATGCATTCAAGACAGTGTCAGTTAAGACCTTTAGAGTGACTGCATACCAACATCAGGAATTACTGAAACCATCACTTTGGCTCAATAAAACAACTAGAGTGGTTGTTTATGCCTATTTGATATTAAATAATCAATCATAAGGCTTCTTCAACAGAGTGTTCTGATTTCATAAACATACAAATGCATGTGCCAAATATTTGCTGTTTCAAAATTTTTGGAGCAGTTAACAAAAGGATTATGTATTACTAAGATAAAAATGTATCTAAATATTATACATAACAATGCACTTATACACAGGTATATAAAAGCACCATGCTCCTTGGTGGTTTTCACCATAATCCAAGTAATCAGACCACCTGAACGTACTAGAGAGGCTTCAAAGATATAAGATATTTTTAGACTTAAGAAACCTTCTGGTGGTCACATTAACACACAGATAGACATGACACAACAAACAGTTAATTTGAGAATTTAATTAGACCCTTTCCCTCTAAATAGATAAGTAACATCACCAGTTGGTTAAAATAAGGAATAACCATTCAGAAATCAGTAAAAGTAGTAAATTCAATGAGCAGTAAAGAAGTCAGAAAGTCCCTCCTAGGATTCCTGAGCCCATGACTCATATATGAATTATACCTAGCAACTTAGTTTATTATCACTACAATTATAAAAGCAAAAGGGTTTAAATATGAACATGCAGACTGAATTAGATGTCCAAGATGTTATAAATGGACATGAGATCTGCCACCCAGACGACATAGATGATCTATATTGTTATTATCCTGATGAAGGAGGCAATTTATACAGTTGACAGTACACTCAGCTCTGTGTGGTAGTTAGTTGGGTGACACCTGTTTCGGTTCAGTGGGCTTCCTGCCTAAATAAACCTGAATACAAAATAGAACAAAGACACAAACTAAATCCATCATCAAAGATAGACAATTGAACTCACTTCACTGATTGAGTCCTATATGATTTGTGTCCAAGAATGTTTAGAAAGAAGAGATAGCGTCTGTTCTCTGTGGCACAGACTAAAAGGCTCCCAGAGTCACCCTCCTCCTTTTTTCTCTGGAATCTCATTCTGAGCATTCTGTCTCTTGTATTCCTTCTTCAACCTCACCTGTCTCCTGATTCTGAGGATTATTCTCAAGAGACAGCCCATGGCTTCTGTGCATGTCCAGTGTCTTTTCTAATTGGCAGATGCTCCTTCTCAAGTCATCTTGATTGGGGAATAGAATGAGCAGCCATCATTAATCAAGGGAGGGTGGTGCAGCCAGGTGAACTCACTTGTGTGACTAATGAGTAACAGATGTCCCTGTTGTATTAGTATCATACTAGGGAACCCTTCTTTACCTACATCCATGAGTTTCTCTATAAATTATGGAATCTGTAACCTGAAGAAAGGAGAAATAAGAGATCATCTGAGAAAAGTATCACTATTCATTCAACAAATGCTCCAAAAAGGTGTCATTTATAAACTGGGGTTCTGAGAATAGCAGGCATTTTATTAATGGAGGAGGGCAGTATGCAATGAATAATCAGGCATGTTAAGAAAGGAAGGAGATATTGGTAAGGAAAGTGGTAAGCCAATTTATTGGGAGGAGACTTGCTATCTGGCCTTGTTCTCTTTTCTGTGCCCTCATATGATTATTTCAATGCTATATTTGCACATGTCTGCGCGTTCTATGCCAGGGTGCATGCTCTAGTTAGGAAAATTGTCATAGCAAGATACTTTCTCTTGATGTACAATTCAGCCTATAAAGGATAAGACATGAATAATATGGGCAGCCTAGGAGAGAACAATGTGGGGGTTGGTAGATATAAGAACTGAGAGAGATCCTAATTCCCCCAACAGCACATACTGTAGTGTCCTCTTTTGTCATTTGCTACTTTCTCTGATCTACTTTCTTCTCAGTTAACTAAACCTGAGGCCAGACTGGTTCTTTGGAGTGAGAGTAGGGGCAAACACCTTGTCTTTCCTTTCTTAGAGAAAGCAGTCATGATGACAATGACAGAGGTTCTCACATAACCAGAAGACAAAGCTAGAAAGCATCCTGTAAACTGTATTTTCCACAAGAATTTCTCCTTCTGGAATTTGAACCAGTATTCCCACTGCAGGGACAATAATAACCTAAGACATATTGGGAAACAACTCCTTCCAAGTTTCCCCCTTCATTCCCACATCTCTATGAACAGCTGTACAATTCCTGGCCTTGTAGCCTTCATGCTTGGTCTTAAATTGCATTTATTTTGCTTAAAAAAAGTCTCCCAAGGGAACTAAATATATATGATTGTTGGCACCCCTTAGACATCCAGGAAATCTGTTGAGAACATGAGTGAATGATGAATGATTACTTACCAACTATAGCTCAATAAAATACAGAAGTGGAGGGGAAAAAGTGAGAAGAGAGTATGGGATAAGTGACTTTGACCCCAGTTATTGCACTGAAAGCCTTTATCTTTGACACCCAATCTTATTTCCTAGTGCCACTTAGCCCCTCCCACTACAGCTCACACATGTCAACTGCCTTCCTGTATCCTGCAAAGGCAGGTGGTAAAATAAATGTGAAGAACTATGTCTTGATTGAGGAGAAAATATATTCGTCTCTTTACTTGTCCTAACATGTGTAAGCCAAAGAGGACATTTTAGACTCATCATATCAACTTCAGAATAACCCGTGTCAGTCCTGAACCTAGCATATTCTAGTCCATAATTACATCATCTTCTCATTTTTCATCTTTAATTTCATAGAAACAGATATTCTTATTATTTAAAAAAAAGAGATAAAAGCTTTAAAGCCCAAAGGCTGTCAGACACAAAGAAGTTTGTCAAAAATTTTACAAGAACAGCAAAGTTCACACTAAACTATTCTCCAATATGTGATTTTTCTTTATTTTGCTTCTAATTTCAGACATCTTTATTCTTTCTAAAGTACTTACAATTTTCATATAACTGATACTTGATGTCATTCTGTATGCTGTGAATGTGTTGCTCTGATTGGTTGATAAATAAAGCAGTTTGGCCAATGGTGAGGCAGACTAGGGTTAGGCTGGACATTCTAACCAGAAAGGAGGAAGGACAAAGGCAGAGCAGAGGAGATGCTGCCAGCTGCCACCATGAGAAGCAAGACGTAAAGATACTGGTAAGCCATGAGCCACATGGCAAAGTATAGATTTATAGAAATGGGTTAATTTGAGATATAAAAGCTAGTTACCAAGAAGCCTGCCATGGCTACAGTTTAAAAATAACAAAGCTGTGTGTGTTTACTTGGGTCTGAGATGCTACAGGACCATGGGGATTATTTGGCTTACTTATCCATGGCCATAGTTCATTGAGGAAAATCAGAACATGAATTCAAGGAAGGAATCTGGAGGCAGGAACTTGTAGTGGGTAGCCATTCCAACCTTGGCCTGGAAGTTCCAACCCCCACTGAGGCTTCAGTATTGGTCATGCATACAAGGCAGGGCTGAGAGAGGACACTGAAGACCCAGGATCCAGATGCAAGGGATCTCTTTGGTGCCTGGACCCTGGACACTGGAGATAGACTGAGCAGAGTTCTCCAGAGAACACCTCTGGACTGCGCCATACCTTTGCCAGACCCTACAACCTACCTATCCTTTCATTTGTAAGTTACCCCACAAAATAAACCTCTCTTTTAAGTATGTGGAGTGGCCTTAATAATTTTACCAATAGAAACTGAAGCAGATGCCATAGAAGAATGCTGATTCCTGGCTTCCCCTCCATGACTTACACAACCTGCTTTCTTATACAACCAAGGTGCACCTGTTCGGATATGACATTGCCCACAGTGAACTAGAGCCCTGTGTTAGTTATTGTTTTGTTGCTGTGACGACAACATGACCAAGGCAACTCTTATAGAAGAAAATGTTTATTTGGGGATTGATTATAGTTTTAGAGGATTAATCCATAATCATCTTGGTAGGAAGCAGACAATCATGGGACTGGAACAGTAGCCAAGAACATTACATCCTGATCCTGAGACAGGAGGCAGCGAAAGAGACTGGACTTGGCATGAAATTTTGAAACCTCAAAGTCCATCCCCAGTCACTTTGGCTCTAATCACACCTAAACTAACAAGGCTACACCTCCTAATCCTTCTAATCTCCAAACAGTTCCATACTCTGGTGACTTAGGGATCAAATATATGAGCCTATGTGGGTCATTCTCACTCAAACATCACAAATACCCAACATTAATCATAAATCAATAAAATAAAATCCCCACAAAGTTGCCTACAGGTAAATCAGATGGTCGTGATACCTCAGTTTAGATTCTCTCTTCCCAGATATGAAACAAGTTGAAAAAACAAAACAAAACAAAACAAAACAAAACCAGCCACCAGAACTCAGTAACATGTGTTCTACTCAACTTCTCATGAAGTATTTCAAATAAATGAACTGATTAAGGAGATGAAATAACGAGTGAGCAAGTGTATTAGTGACTATAATATTCTCGTTTGTTTTTCCATCAACTTTAGAATCTCCACTCATCTTTGAAGGTGTTACCAATGTAACATATCCATCAGTGGCCCAGAACACGCTAGTCACCTCTCCTCTTTTAAATGTTCAACTCCATTTTGTTTCCATTTACAGATAACACATTTCTTAATAATTCAAGATATCTTTTTTTTTTCTTTTTAGTTTTTCAAGACAGTTTCTCTGTGTAGACTTTGCTGTCCTGGGACTCATTCTGTAGATTAGTCTGGCCTCAAACTCATAGAGATCTGCCTGCCTCTGCCTCCCTAATGCTGAGATTAAAGATGTGCACCACCATTGTCCAGCTCATTTATGATCTTTATAATAATAAGTAGATGATTCTTTTATTTCTTCTTTCTCAAGAAAAACAAAACTACACCACTACACCATTGAAGAACATCTGATTTATAATCTAATACAGCTAGAAAACCTTTAGAAACAAAAAGATGGTGTTGGTTCTGAGTAATTAGACATGCTGACTACACAATGTCTACTGTCCTTGGAATTCAGCCATCTTTCATGATTCATATAATCTAATAGAGCCTTCCTTTGGGCAGGAAGGAGCCTGCAAATTTTTGAGCATTGAAAGAACCCCAGATTTTCACAGTCTAACAAAAAATATCAAAATAAAAATTTCAGATCAAAGAGTAGTGGTAGGTAACAGAGACCTGAACAATGGGAAGAGCTCCTGGGAAGGCCATAGATTAATACTACTCTTTGGATAACATTTATGTTGTAGACATTCAGATTTAAGAAAGGAACATTTTTTAGCACCAACAAGCAAACAAGACTAAGAGATCACTACAGCTTAGATGTTAAGGAAAAGAAAGAGCAGGACTGAGGCTAAGATGAACCCTAAAGACACTCCTCAGGGAGACTTTCTGAAGAATTCTAAGGTTCTCTATGGAGTTAAATAATAAAAAGCAAAAAGAGAAATGACGTGGACAATTTATAGTGATAAAAAGACAGACACACCACATGGTGAGTTCAGGTATCCCCTTGGTGTTCTAATTGTTCTTTGAGGAAGGGAGAGAAAATGAGGACAAATTAAGCCTGGTAACCTATGTTATGGTAATAATTACAAGCGAGCACCTGTGCACACTCTTCATTACCATGTGCCTCCAAAAGGGATGCATCATCAAAAATGAAACAAGACTCAAAAAATCTTTTTGATGAATGTATTTTTTTTTACATTAGGATATGATTTGAAGCCACATACCATGAAATTTTCTAGGGAAATCCAACTGGAATTGAGCTAAGATAAACTTCTGACAATTTCTGTTTTCACATAGTAAGAAGAGGCAAACACATATCCAAATTTGTAGCTACATGTGCACTGGCCTTGCAGTCATTTTTACACACTCCCAGAAACAACACTGCTATCCTGGCAAGGAACCCCTGGGATGATACAAACCTTTAAGAAAAATAATGTTTTGTGATGTAACATCTTTATTCATTTACTTAACTGATTTCTGGTTTTCATAGTTTCCAAGTCAGTCATAGTCTGTGAAATTTAAACATATTGCTGGTTGATCAGTCCCTACAATAAGAAGCATAAGCTGAGACACCTATGCTACCTGTTAAAAATATTTGTTCTGTGATATTGAAGGATTGAAGATCCATTTATAAGGTGAAGGTACAATTTGCTAGAGGAACTTGGACTTTTGTACAGTCAACATGACACTTATACCCATGTACTTGTGGTGAAATAAAGTAGTAGTTTCTCACTCCCCCTGTACAAGACCATATATAACTAGGTGTATATGGGAGAAAACCCTGATGGACCTGTGTCAAAGTTGCCTGAGGATCATAAGTGGCACAAAGCTGAAGCTACTTTTAAAGGATCTACTGATGGTGGCAGCAGTCCTTCCTCTAGCCTAATGGAAATATGTAACTCTCCCTGGACCTGAAGCTCCCAAGGAAGCCCCTCCCCTTGCTCTGTCCTTTAGCTCCCTCTATTTACTAGCCTGCAATTGGTAGCTTCTACAATCCTCACTAACTGTTAAGAGAGGAAACTGGGTCCGAGTGTCCATGAGAATGCTCAACATCAAGAGAAGAACTTTAACTGTGTTTACTTTAGAATCTATAAAAGGCATATGTCTAATAACATATCTGTTTCTCACCCAATTGTCCTACACCACGCACACTCTCTTGCCTTTCTATCTCAGTAACTCTACCTCTCTGGCTTCTCTGTCTTCTCTTAGAGATCAGAGCCACAAACAAAGGACAATTAATCACTGGCACATCTGATCACAGGGCCAAAGGAGATAGGATGCACCAAGCCTGGGCCATTGAGCCAGCCCCCAATCAGTACATACTACACTAAGCAGCCTGCATAGCAGCTCAAGGAAGAAGCCTGAGAATTGTCCAGAACTGCCTCGAAATTGAAAACTAGTTCTGACCAGCCCCTGACTAGCCCTGGACAATTAAAATGTATTAATATGATTGCCACTTGCTTGGGCCAATGGATATGTAAAGTGATCTAACTGCTTTAGGACCCCCCTTTGGCTATGCTTAAAAAGAGCCCACACACCCCTCTTTTGGGGGTCTTCACCATCTTCTTTTTGGTTTGTCTCATCCCTGTATCTCTGTGATTCATAATCTCATTACCTCTCCCTGTGCCTCAGTCTCACACTCTCTTTTGCTCCCTTCCTCTCTAAACACTCAGAATTCTTTTGATCTTCCAGTACCACTGACAATGGATTGGAAATAGGAAACATACTTCTATATGGACAGGTCACTAATGTAGGAAATCCACATTAGCACATGATCCACATCTGAACCTCTGGAAACGCATAAGAGGAGTAGAAATACTTAGAAACATCTGAAGATAGGAAATCAGTACTGCAGATGCTGCAAGGAATGGCTTACTGGAACAAGAGAGCTATTAATATCCAGACATTAAAAAGAGTGTTATTATTCATTTGTAAAATTATCCGTAGGTTTTTAAAATTTTCTCAGTTACCTAAGTCTGCATTTGTACATTCATTCACAGGTTGATAAGTGAATGACATATAACACCCACATGTGCCACATAATATGGAAAGATCTTCAGAGATGAATGGGGTGAAATTTCTGTCTTTGAGTATCAGGCACAGATCAAATAAGAGAGAGTTGTGAGACAGTTCCACGTACCATAATGCAGAAGGATGACAAGGCCTAGACAAAGTAGGGGAGTTCAAAGCAAGGACTTAAATGCCTGGCTCTTCTGAAAAGAAAAGAAAGAAGGAAATGGAGAGAAGGAGTCCAGATAGAAGGAAGAGGAGGAGAAACAGAAGGAAATGAAATAACTTTAAACTACTTACCCACTTGAAATCTTAATGTCTGAATACCCACAGGGGAAGCTTGATGAAAATGCTTTCCAGCTATAACTGGACAAATGTGTAATCCTTTTGATTGCTATTCACTACTGCTACTTGTTAGCTCTGACCAGACCATGGACTTTCCCTGCTACTTTAGCATTGTCTTAGCTTGAGAAAGCCCCAAAATGTCACTTACCCAATAGAAATCTGCTAACACACCTGAAATCCCTCTGTAGCATGCAAACAATGATGAGTACAGTAGATTTTCTAAGTTACTCCCTGACATACTCCTTCTCATCTCCCAGGATGAATGACTGTGGAAAAAATTGATTCCATACAAGGAAGATTCTCATTCCTAGATTAGGGCTGGAGACTTGCTGCATTCTAGAGAGATACAAAGTTATGTCTCTACTTTCTGAGGAAATGATTAAACTGCTTTTCCCTTGGGAGAAAAGTATGGGGTAGTCATTCCCACCTGTGCTACAGAGCTAACTATTTCTCAGCCTCTACTTCATATTGTTCTGGGACCACTGATAAAAACAATTGTGAACTAGCTTGCAGATAGGTGTGTATTTTCCCAGTTACTCGCTAACTCTTAAGCTCTCACTTGTCCATAGGAATGCTTAAATTATTAGAAGAGTCTTAGGTGCCTATAGGCAGTCCATGGAGAGATTATTCCTCTGTAGTAGACCAATGTGACATAAAATACAAGGCCCAGTCTCTGTGTGAAGAGATTTCTTTTTAGAATTTTTGGTCTTTGCTCTTGGGTGGCCTTGCTACAATAGGAATCAAAAGAGTTTAAGAAAACTCAGGATGATAGCAAGTCATGTCTGTAATCCAATCACTCAGGAAACTCAGGAAGGAAGATCTCATATCTGGGGCCAGAAAGGGCTATAAAGTAAGTTCTACACAAGCTTAATTTAGTTACCAAAACTATATTTCAAAATATAACAATAAAAGAGGAATTGTCATAACAATAATGATGAGGATGAAGAAGAAGGAGGAGGAAGAGGAGAGAAAGAGAAAGAGGGAGAAGGAGGAGGAGGAGAAGAAGGAGAAGAAGAAGGAGGAGGAGGAGGAGGAGGAGGAGGAGGAGGAGGAGGAGAAGAAGAAGAAGAAGAAGAAGAAGAAGAAGAAGAAGAAGAAGAAGAAGAAGAAGAAGAAGAAAAAGTTGTTTCCCAAACCTTGTGATGCCCATTATTATGATGGCACTATTTGTTCAATATATTCATCCTAGCACAAGTAGAATTAAAAATTTTAACAGAAGAAACTTCTAGAACTTTGAGAGTAGATACATAATACACGTTTCTATTATACCTCTGCCAGAAGAAGCAAAGAGAGAGAGAGAGAGAGAGAGAGAGAGAGAGAGAGAGAGCGAGCGAGAGCAGGGGAGAGATTTAAACTTTTAAACTATGAGATTAAACTGGGTCCCCAACTTATTAGAAAAGGATATTATTAACAATCACAATTTTAGTAGACCCAAATCATTAATTTTTCAGAAAGTTAAAAAGAGACAAAAATTCTTATTTAAGAAAATAGAATAACACTCCAATAAAAAGGATAAATCTCATTCCAAGAGATAATATGACGGAAATACCTACTAAAGTGTATTGTTACCAAAGACAACATGGAAATATTATCAGATTTTTCTTGTGTAAATCAACAGGTTAGTTCTAAATTTTGTATGAGAATGTAAAAGATAAACCAGTTTTAAGA
Organism: Onychomys torridus; assembly: GCF_903995425.1. NCBI lineage: Eukaryota > Metazoa > Chordata > Mammalia > Rodentia > Cricetidae > Onychomys > Onychomys torridus. The sequence continues at coordinate 17,654,325 of NC_050455.1, forward strand.
ATAGGCAGACCTACCTCCTGGATTTCAAGATTTATTATATTACTTAGTTTTCATCAATTTAAAATACTTCAATTAATTCTAAACCAAGGAATCAAAAACTAGTGTAAGAAAAAAAATTTGCAGTACATGTATTTGTGAAAACTCTCGTATAAATATAATGTAAAGAACTACCTTGGGTCAGAAAGGTACTCTGATGAATTTGCATTACAGCTACATTCTGGTTTAAATAAGAACACCTGCCCTCAGGTTTATTTGTTGGTAGCTTGCTCCTCAATGTCACAGTGTCAGGAGGCTGCTCCACAGTTATTTCTTCTTCCAGGTGGCTTCCTCTGTGGAATAGTATGCCACAATCTCATCCCATGCTGCAGGTGAATGTGGCTAATCATGCTGCCAATCAAAACTGTCTAGTAGGAGATGGCAGAAGTGCTGTCAGTGGAGAGCAGGCCTCATTCTATTACTGCGAAGAGGCCAACTGACCTTCTAGAGAAAAGGTAGCTGGGAACATGAGATAATTACCATTATCTCTCCATCATGAATCACCTCAAGACAGCAGCTGTGATCAATCTGGATACCTATGACTCCACTAGGGGAAAAGCTCCCTGGAATCAAGCACTCAGACCAGGCAAAGATCTACGTGTCTAGCTAATAGCTAACCTCTACTCAGTATCATACTGTTTCTCAGTCACACAGTTTAGAATAAAGATAGGGAGTCTAAAAGTGGAGTAGGCTTTCTACCATTGTTAGCATGCATAACAGCACAGAACTGGTTAAGAAGGACACTCCAATGTTTATGAATTGTAAAGTCAAATATATGCTTTATCCAGCCTTGTTCCTGGTGGTCTCCTTATGTGAGAGGATAAAACCTCTTAGACATGTAAGTCCATTTTAGTGTAAGTCCATTTTAATTTTTTCTAAAACTTGGCTTTACTAAACAGTCTTCCAGTCAGACTGAAATACTAATACTAACAGCATTCTAAAGTATTAAAGTAAGTCATATCATAGTTATTGTGATGTTTCTAAACATCTTAAGTTCAGCATTGCTCCTTTGTACTTCTGAAATAGCTAAGAATATCCAGGACAGAAGCAAACAGCCATGGCAGAATTTCATGGAAAGTATGGGGACAGAGTTGAAAAAATCCTTAACTCTTAACTCATAACCATACAATAAATGGTTAACGAGGACTCCAGAGCTAGAAGAGAGATGTAAGTCAGGAAGGAGCAAGAAATATTCACAAGAGAAACCAGAAAGTCTCAGCTGTGGGTGGCTCTTTGAATCAATGGCAAGACTTTCCTATTTTTCTAAAATTTAAAGTTATGTTAGGTGAGGTAGCTCAGACCTACAGCCTCAACACTCGAGAGGCTGAGGATTACCTATAATACACAGGTAGTAGTATAGTACCTTTGAGTATAAACTATACTACATAAAGAGTGCCAAGCTAGCTTCAGTTGTAATTTAAGACTGCTTAAAAATACTCAGAAAAATATTTACAAAGTAGAGTACAGGTTGATTTAAGAGGAACACAAGGAAAGAAAAGGTCCTTGACAGTTATTATATTCTTCAAAAGTGCAAACTGTTCCTCCTTGAAGTTCATCATATTTCCCTGATTCACCCCAACATTTTCCTGTGAGTCTCGACCTGATGTTCTTTTTACATCTATAACATTTTGAGATGGGATCAAAGATAAACATCATGTACCTCACAGTAACCCCGTGTGAAAGCCCATGTGTAAAGCATACTATATAGAACTGGCATATACCCAAAAGGAAGAGAGTGTGCTTACAGAAGACAGCAACTGCATTACATAGAATGGGCATGTGAACAAGGCAAGACAGCTTCATAAAGGACTTGAAAGGGGGTTCAGATTGATTTCTGTTGATTGTTTCCATGACTGGCCATCCTCTGGAGCAGTCTTCGCTGACTCCAAGTTATATTTGATAGAGGCATCTGCCTCATTCATCCATGAAGAAGATACAATCTGTGCCCCTCTTCATTGTATTAAAACACTTTGGTGTAAAAAGACAAAGTACCTTATGCTTATCATCCCAGCACTTGGGAGGCTGAGGCAGAAGGACTGCTGCAAGCTAAAGGCTAAATAATACTGTGCAGTGTGTACAAAATAGTCAAGGCCAAGGGGAAAAATAGACTTGTTTGAAAAATCAAATCTTAAAAAGAGCATTATAAAATCAATAGCACAAGAGAAATAATATCAGAAATTTAAAAACTACCTCCATTGATCGCCTTCATTGAACTCCGTTAGTTTTTGTTTACTTCCTAAGTGGAAAAGACAGGAAGTGAAACCCCTTGATGTGTTCCTCTGCAGATAACAGATGCTGATAGCAGCCCAAAGCCTAGCAGCAAGGCCATAGCCTTATCTCTGTGGGATGAATTATTCACTATCGCAGCCTTCTTTAACACTGGGATATGGAAAGAAGGTGAACTTTACAGTCCGTACAGCACTTCTGGGGTCAGGCAAGCACTTATCTTCAGAGCAACAGAGGAACGTTAATTTTACAAGGTCCTCTGCTTGAATCTCCTTCAATGGAAAGCCAACCAGGACCTTATCAGCCAAAGAGATCAGCCTTGGAACTGTGAGAGAATGGGCTCGTCTTGAAAAGAATGATCTCAGGCTGAGAAAGGCATACATTTTACTGCAGTGTGTTTGTGGTCTCACATATGAAGCCGCCTGAAACTTATGTGTTAACATTTTTTTCTCTGCTGTTTTCTTTATTTCACTAGAAATAAAATGGTGTGTGCATGTATCTGTGGTATGTATGTATATGTGTTTTGATATATGTGCATACACATGTGTGAAGATGCATGTATCCATGCATCCATGTGCCTGTGGAGGCTTGTGAATGGGTTAGGTTAAGTATCATCCCCTGTTGCTCTCCACATTTCTACTTGAGACAGGCTCTCTCATTTTAACAGAGAGCTCACAAATTTGGAAAGTCTGGCTAGCCAACTTGTTCTGGGGATTCTGTCTCTGTCTTCAAAATGCTGGTAATATAGGTCGGCCACAATACACACTTGTCACTTAAACAGATGGTGTGGATCTGAACCTGGAGCCTTAAGCACATATGGCAAGTGCTTTACCCACTGAGAGATTTCTCCCTAGTTCTCTCAAACATTTTCTTGTGAGTCCTAACTTTGCTTTTAACAACAAAAACATTTTTTAAGAGTAACTCACCATGTACCTCACCAGAATCCCATGGTGGAATTTGCAGATCCCATATGTACCCTGTTTTCCTTCTTGCCACATATCACTGCTACTGAGCAAGCTTTATATATGGACCCTTAGCTCTGTAAGTTGGAAAGTCTTTCACAACTTAGCAGTCCATTCCTTTTATTTCAATAAAATGCAGTTTCCTATTTTGCTTTCCATTTCTATGATAAACAATATGACCAAAAGTAGCTTTGGGAGGAAAGGGTTTATTTGACTTACAAGTTATCATGGTAAACTTCTGCTTACTGGATTGTCTTGGTCTCATGTTCAGATAGTTCTATTATACAACCAAGGCCCACCTTTCTAGGGTTAGTACCACCCACTGTGGGTTTGACATCATTCCTCATTTAGCAATTAAGAACATGCCTCACAGATATGTCCACAATCCAATCTGGTGGACGAAATACCTCAGTTGAGGTTCTCTCTTCCCAGGTATATCAACTTGATGAAGATTAGCCATCATTGAAGAAGGAATTGTTGAAGTACAAATTTTTGAAATTACATTTTAAAGCCTAAGTGCAATATGACTTTCTTCTTTCTCACTTACATTTTGGGTTATAGCTGAAAAGAAAGTTAACTGAGTGAGATTTGCATAACACAAGTTTATTCCTTCCCTTGTGTACATTTATGTAAACAAAGTTGGTGATTTGGCCTTAAAATTTCTGCCATGTTATAGAAACAATTACTATTGATAATTAGATAAATGAATTGAAATATTCATAGGTGAGAGAACCTTGATTTAATTGAGAAATTATTTCTGTTTCTGACTTCTTGTACATGAAATAATTCATCAAAGGCAATAATGCTTATGTCACTTGGTCAAATAAATGTAATGATAATTCAGGGGAAATGTCTTTCATCACATAAAATACATGGTCACATGAAATTATTTGTAAAATACATTAAAATATCACTTTTTTATTGGAATAGTATGATAATTTCATCAACAGAAGGTTTTCAAAACCAGGAGATAACCAAATTTAAAGAAGTCATCTGGTAGACACCAAAGACAAATGTCAAAGAAAAGAATAGTATTAACTCTGCATATGGAATCTCCAAATAGTGTGAGACCCAGTCCAGAGATGAAAACCAAGATTACAATCCAGAACAGCTTCACAGATCTAGGGAATTGCAGGATAATATTAAATAAAATGACTCAGAATAGGAGTATGCTCTGGGCTAGGAGCAGCATATTATTACCTCCGGTGGTAACATAGTAAAATTTGTGGGGTCATTTTTACTTCTTTCTTCCATTGAGATACACTTCAGTTCTGTAGAAATTTCAGGCTTCTTCAGAATTCTACACCAGGCAAGCTGATATTTAATTCAAATGCAGTGATTTTTGAAGCCTTGGCAAAATGCCAAATAAGTTGAATCTTGAGTTTCTCAGATTCTTCTGAGCTTGGAAATAATCATCAAAGTTTAGCTAAAATAGCTAAATGTTTCAGTGGAAAAAGGAAATTAATTTTGATAGTGATGAGAACATAGCCATCATCTTCATTTCACTCATCACCCAAAATATTTTCAGACCTGGGTCTGTCTTATGCAGGAATGGAAAAGCATTAAGTGGTAAGAATGGGCTTGCTATTGCCCTTGAGGAATTTCAGTATCTGAGAGTCATCACAAAAAGGCCAATGTGTTTGAGAATGCAGTCTAGGATTTCTTCCTCTAAGGGGACTCCATGGCCACTGGAGTTAATCAATTAACATAGCGAAACAAAGGTTAAAGCTTAACTAGGTGTTGTGGCATCTGCATTGAATCCAGCACTTTTGTGTTTGGAGAAATTTATTCAGATAAAACTTAAAGGTTAGTTAAAATCAGAGGGAAGGAATGGAAATGTACTAATAAAGAAAGTGCCTATTATAAAACATTAAGGGTCTGTGTTCCAATTCCTAGCACCAAAGTCAAAAAGGCAGAGGTGGTAACATTCATTTAGAACCTTGGTGTTGTTGGAAGGGAGAAGACAGGCAGAGATCCCTGGCTCACACAAGAAATATAAAGAAGATGAAATTGAGGATTTGGGGAGACACCAAACGATGAACATTGGCCTCTGCATGCATATTCATTAGCACATGCATGTTCACTCACACATCATATAAATGTGGTACATGCTAATATAATCTATATACTTAGAATTTAGATAGATGATAGATAGATAGATAGATAGATAGATAGATAGATAGAAATTATAGACAAATGGATAGAATGTTACATGCTGATATTTTAATACATGCTTAAGACTCTTGACAGTATCTTGAACAAACCTACATGTGCAACCAGATGAGGAATTCCTTTGGGAACTCAGCAGTTTTGACCCCTTAGGAGTCAACTACACGAAGAAGGATGAGTCTAGCTATTCCAGTTTAAACAGAGGAAAGAAATATTCTGGGTAACTGAATGTAGTGTAATTGCATGGAAAGAACATGTTCAATGAGGAAGGAGACAGAGAACAAGAACAGGACTCTAAGAACATAGTCACAGTGCAGTCACTGTTTCTGCACATGGAAATACCAGTGGCTGCTCATCTTTGAACCTCTGAGAACAAGACCTGGCTTCATCATCTCAGGAGTACCTCCAACTGCCCTGAGGTAGTTTAAATTCCATAAAAAAAAAGTATGTACTCGGGTGTAGCTGGAGTTTTCTCTAGTCCTGTCTGGGCCCGCAGCTGCTCAGACCCAAGTAAATACACAGAGACTTATATTATTTATAAACTATATGGCTCTGACAGGCTTATTGCTATCTAGTTCTTATACCTTAAATTAACCCATTTCTATTAATCTATATGTTGCCACATGGCTTGTGGCTTACCAGTACTTTATATCTTGTTTCTCATGGTGGCAGTAGCTGGCAGCGGCTCCTGACTCAGCATTCCACTTCCCAGAATTCACCTCTCTTGTCCCACCTATACTATACTTCCTGCCTGGCTACTGACCAATCAGCATTTTATTTATCAGTCAGTCAGAGCAACACATTCACAGCATACAGAAAGACATCCCCAGCACTTGGGTGTTGAGTGGAGGGTGACTTTAACTATAATCATTCCAACTGCTTACTGAATTCTTAGACTCCAAGAATGAAAGACATTAGAAGTCCTTTAATTCTCCTACACACTAATATACAATAATTTTAATATGTTTGGTTTTAACAGACCACAAAACAGGAACAAACAATTGATAGAAAATCTGAGACTCAGTCCATTCCATGACTAGTGATATAACTTTTACAAGATGACTTAATTTCAGTCCATTAAAATTAAATTATTTTATCAATGTAGGTAGATTATTATAAGATTAATATATCTTGAAAATATTCACTCAATATTTTCACAGTTGAATATGGTCCAAATAAAGGACAATTCTGTAGTATCATCAACATTACTGCCTAAATATGAGCTAAACAAGAATAACAGTAGACATTTTAAAGTGGATGAGGCCTTAACCCCACATGAGGAACTACAGCCAACTAAGGAATGCTGAGAATAGAAGAAATCATTCTCCCACCAAAAGAACACATCAATTCATTATCCAATACCAACGGGTCAGTCGTGAAAACAAATATACAAGAAACACACATATTCATCAGTTTTCATTTAGGAATATACATGTAATTACATATATGTGTATATATGTAACAACAATTAAAGAAAAAGGAGACCATGTATTTGAAAGCACACAAGGAGAGGAGTATGAAAGGGTTTGGAGGGGAAAAATGGAAAATGGAAATGATATAGTTATAGTATAATCTCAAAAACAAATGAATAGTAAACAAGACAATTCATCAAAGATTGAATTTCACCATATTTACATGTTGAATGAATGAACATGCATGTGCTTGTGAATATTCATGTAGAGGCCAATGGTCATTGTGTAGTGTCTCACTAAATCCTCAGCTTTATCATCCTTTTTCATATGCCAATAGAAAACACAGTAGACAATATAACCTCTAAATCTAAGTACCTAATTCATATTATCAGATTTCAACTATCATAATATTGTTTGTTTTAGAAATCATAACAGTATATAAGGTAAGGCCTCCTGTGGGGAGTCTTAGACTACTTGCAATAGTGGAGAGTGTGCCTGAGCTGGCTTACCCCAGTAATCAGATTGGTGAATAACATAACTGTAATAGAGCCTTCATCCAGTAACTGACAGAAGCAGATGAGATATCCACAGCCAAGCACCAGGCCTGAGTTTAGTCAAAGAGGGATTCTATGAGCAAGGAGCATCAAGATCATGATGGGGAAACTTACAGAGACAACCAAACCAAGCTAGTGGGAAACTCATGAACTTTAGACCAACAGCTATGGAGCCCCCATGGGACTGGACTGGGCCCTCTGCATAAGTGAGACAGTTGTGTAGCTTGATCTGCTTTAGTGGCCCCCTGGCAGTAGTATCAGAATCTATCTCTGGTGCATGAGCTGGCTTTTTGGAGCCCACTACTTATGGTAGGACACCTTTCACAGGCTTGATGCAGGGGGAGGGGCTTGGACCTGCCTTAACTAAATGTACCAGAAAATAACATTTTTAAAAATCTACAAATTGTGACAATATTATCTTCATTTAATTTTTCTTCATTGGGGAATTAACATTGACAAAATCATTTACTCAATAATCTGGTGAGAAGGTGGCTATTAATACCACCATTTGATAAAAAAAAAAAATGGAACAAACAGCAAGTATTGAGTAAAGTCATTCTAGTTAGTAATTTGAGAAACTAGAAAATACATCCAAGCTGTGATGTCAAATCATTTCGTAATCACAATACTGCAAATAAAGTGTATTGAACATTATAAATGACTTTTATAACTTAATAAACATTAAATTTTGTTTATTATATATATGTGTGTGTGTGTGTGTGTGTGTGTGTGTGTGTGTGTGTGTGTGTGATTTTTTCTTAGTGATTTTTTTTTTTTTTAGGTGATTACTAACAAGGCAAGGTATCTTACTTAGGCTTTCTATTGCTGTGAAGAGACAACATGACCATGGCAACTCTTATAAAAGAAAACATTTAATTGTTTAGTTCTACATTTTGATCTGCAGGCAACAGAAAATAAACTATCACACTGGGCATGACCTGAGCCTATATGAGACCTCAAAGCTGACTTCCACAGTAATCTACTTCTTCCAACAAGGCAACACCTACTCCAAAAAGGCCACACCTCCTAATAGTGCCACTCTTTATGGGCCAGGCATTCAAATACATGAGTATATGGCAGACATATCTGTTCAAACACAAGGCACCCTCTTCATTGTTTCCCAGCAGTGCGTCTTGGGGGTGGTGTTTCAGGCTCCAATTACAGTGGGTACAAAAGAGTGGGCATACCTGATTACCTGGAAACATTTTTTTTCTCCTCCTTGAGTTTAGCCTCCAAAGAACTGGATAAATTTGTTTTCTATGATTATGAACATTCCACAACTTTTATAATGGTCAGGTTTCTTCTTCCCCAAGGAAACCTTCTCTAACTGTATGGAACTTGCTGCTGTGAGTTCTTTGAACTGAATATGCTTTTTGAGCTTTTGTGTTCAGTTTGGAGATCATGGGGCTGGGCCAGCACTGTGGCAGAGAGCCTGGGCCAGCTCCAGGCTGCTGCATCACCCTGCTGGCCATATTTGTCAATGACAGGCTCCCCTTTCTGTCACAGCTGCACTCCTTTGCTTGTCACTGCTGAAGCATCTCCAGTTCTGTCTCTCTCCACTGTTCAGTTCTGTCACCCTTCCCACCTCTCCATCGCAACTTTATTCCTCTCAGTGGCTTTGCAACTTCAGTGTGACACACAGTATGTTTTTTGTCTACACAGCTTTATATACAAATACTTACTGCAATGGAATCAGTTGTCTGATTCAAGGTCTCAAGTTTCTGAAGCACTGTAAATACTGGATTATTTCTGAGACTTGGATCCCACCTCCTGTTGATGCCCTGAGTCAGGGAGATCTTTCAGTTGGGCAGGGCATCCAGAAGCAGGGCCCACTAGAGCTCCAGGCCATTGCACATCTCTCTGCCCTTAGCAAAAGTCACCCTGCTACCTCAATCAGTATTATATGCCTGTAGCCTGTGGGCATTTCTGTGGCACTGATGGCTCCATGCTGCAAACTGGGTCCTTTGGCCCACGTTGAGGGGACCAAGGACTCACCAATGAGCCCTGCTGTGGTCCTGACAGTGCAGCTGCTGCCATATTGAATTGATCTTCAAATATTTTTAAAAGATTCTGATGATAACAGAAATTATTGTTGTGCTGGGGGCACATTTACCAGATGGGACAGTCATTCTCCCTGATTCTCCCCTTTGAGTTTCTCAAAGTAGAGCAGTGTTCCTGCCAGGGCTTAAGTTCTGGCAACATCCATGGATCCTCCATGGCAGAGTACTGGGTGAAGACACTGAAGCCTATTTCTGTGGTACATCCTGTTGGATTCTGCTTGAGGCCCAAGGACCTGGCTGCACGGTTATCCCTGATCAAAAGGCAGCTGTGACTGTTGGAGCCCCAAGCCTCCCCCAAAGGGCCCACTTGTTGCCCCATTTGCTGCTCAGGTACTCCAGTGCCTCATTGATACCATGCTCACATTCCTCCTCAACTCCAGCCTAGACCTCTTGGTGCCACTCTGATCTCTCAGTCCAAGTCCAGGCCCCAGTCAGATTATGTCCTTTTATTTGCTGAACTATCTCACTGAAAATATTTTATTTTCAAGCAAAAAGGAAGAGAATGTCTAATTCAATGATCTAGAGAGTTCTTTCTCCAAATGACACTATCAGAAAATTATAAAATATCTTAAAAACATATATACAATACAAATAGAGAAATCCAATGAGTTTTATAAATACCTTAGAGGAAATATAAATATTATGTGATTGGGCTAGATAAGCCCATGATTTCAGAAAGTTGTTTCTCTACAATTACTATATAAATTCAATGTAATAAACAACCACAAAATAAAATTTTAGTATTTTGTGGTAAAAGAATGTTTTTAAGAAATCAAGATTTAGTGAAATGCAATCTGAAATGAAATTGTTGTAACTAAAAGATAACTAGGCTTGTTAAAAGACTGCAATAATTACTTAGGATAGCCTCATATTAGCTGAAAGTCAGAGATCAAGCCAATTGAGCAAGATAGAGTTTAGGTTGATATTCACACCTGATTTATGAAGAGGTGATACTATAGGACATGAAGTAACAGACACACTTTTAATATGTGGACAAATGATTAATGGAGTACATTAAAATTTAGAACTGCTCTTTATTAAGTGACAGCTTCAATAAAGTAAAAATACAAGCTGCATTTAGGAAAACATTTACCTACCACATATATTTTCCAGAAAGTATTTGTATCTAAACTGAGCGAGTTATTTACATGAAATTATTTATATGTAAATTTAATAGGAGAAAGTAAATTCTCATTTTGTGCATGGAAAGGTGTTTAACTCACTCAAAACATAAGTAAATGACATTACAAAACTACTGAAAGACGAGTAATTCCTGAATGGCCAATAAATATCATGTTGAATGTTTTCACTATAGTTTAAAGTAAAAGAAAAATAAATTAAAATACAATACGCCTTTCCAAAGCCTTCCCAACATCAGAATTTAATGGCTTGTATGATGGGGAGGACATAGAACAGCTAGTGTTCTTCTGTAGAACGTAAGTTTTCACAACCTTTCAAAGTCTATCCCCAGTTACTATGCCAATGCATGCACACAGCAGTTATTCAGAACTTTCTAACAGTATTCATGGTAACTTTGTTGAAGCTCCTATCCCCTCTCTCATTTGTTCTCTATCCCTCTCTCTCTTCCTACTTGCTCCCTCCTACACTCTTCCTCCCCTGTCCTTTTTTATCAGTACATATATCCAATTTATACTGATATCATTTTATGTTATGGAAAAATACAACTTCCTATATTAATGTCAAATATTGGCAGTGATACTCTAAGCCTTGAATTGCTTACTGATGAAAAATCTAATATTTCATCAGTAGGAATAATGTTCACTACTTTGGAGAAGTAAGACCCTTTTAGGAGTGCCAACTTCAAAAATAACTGATCCTCAAAATAAATACATGAAATAAAGAAAACCCTGGAAAAGCATCTTGAAACAGGATCTCCAAGAACTCTAGAAATTAGTGGAAACTCTTCAAAAGCCTCATGTAACTTACTATAAGAACTTTGGATCCTGGTAAGAAGTTCACTCTGTGGTGTTTAAATTTGCCTCATTCATAATTCTTGCCCATTCACAGAGCTATTTGGTAGTTCTGAAGTACAAAGTTCTTACAATTCCAAGGTAGAAGTCAGCTTAAGCTCAAATAGCCACTTAATATGACTTGGAGCCCCACAAAAGCCCACTTCTCGAAAGTTGCCAGTTTTATATGTTCCATATTACTTGATGAGAAAATTCACTCACCATATGTTTCTCTCCTTCAAGACTGGCTGCAGCTAGTGGAAACCACTTTCCCAAGGGATGTGAGACAAAAATATTTAGAAGAAAAAAAAATTGGCCAAACAGTTGTCTGAGCAGTATATTAGCTTTAGGAAATACAAGAGTTCAAAGAGAAACCTGAAAAATGAGATGAGCAGAGGAGCCTTTTAAAGAACTGAACTATCACTCGAGTTTTAGCCAACCATGCATGAGCGTGGCTCTATGTGATTGTCTTGCTCAGGCTTGGAGCTCATGCACCTTAAGAAATTCTGAGTTCTAACGTCTCAATGACCCTGAGCCTGTACTCAAGGAGAAAATAATGCTAAACCAGTTTTAAACTGTCCATACAACCCTCAACAAAGACTGGGAAAATTATTGGATGCAGCAATTTATGCTCAAAAAGTAGATGATCTCTAAATAAGCTGATGGACTTCAGTGGTACTTCCTAGGAAACAGCACATGCTTTGAAGAATTCATCACGATGGTCCCAGAGGTGACAATCAGTAATAACATTTTCTGTCTTCATAAGGAATATCATCAGTCCCTGAAAGGAAATATAATGTGTTTCTAGATAGGCCATACTTTATTGTATTGGTTTATTACATTGTATTACACATTTGATCTTCAACAGAAAGTATTGAAACACACACACACAAAAACAAGAAAATAATACCTATACATAGAAAAATAATCAAAGGTAACAAAAACTGTCCCTGAGTGGGGATAGATGTTGGACTTTCTAGGTAAACATTTTAAAACTCTTATTTTAAACATTGTTCAAAACTTATTACATACTTTGTGTTAAGAATTAAGGAAAACATTTTAAAAGCATTAAAGAGTAATATAAGAAGGATACAGAAAAATTAACAGAGAACATTGAGTTTTAGAAAAATATTAAAGCAAGTAAAATATAAACTCTTTTAGTGAATACTAGAATAACTGAAATAAATGTTTCCACAGGACTGACTACCAGATTTTATGTGGCATAGGAATCTGTGAGCATGACGAGAAATCAATTGAAATGATTCAGCATGAGAAACACAAAGAAACAAAAAAATAATTAACAGAGTTTTGAGTTCATGGTACCTAAGAAATGATAACATGTATCAACATAGTATGTCACAGGAGTCCTAAAATGAGAGAAGAGGAAGAGGGAGACTATAGATGGATACATTTTAAATGAAATGTTTACAGAAATGTATTTACATATACATTCAAGAAACTCAGACATTTCCAGGATGTTCACAATTATATATGCATAATAAATAAGCCAAAGAGAGAATCTTGAAAGGATTGATACGAGGATGGCCCAGGAGTTTTGAGATAACCTTAGTGAAAATAATTATGATTAGCAGAGTATAAGCATTACAGGCCTCTTGTCTAATAGACAAGTACACAACTCCCCATTGAGGGTTTAGCTATATAATACCTGAAGAAGATGTTTATATTTATATTTTTACTGGTTATTTTTGTCTGTTTTCAAATGGTTCTTTATTTTTGTTATTCTCAATCACACCATTTCTAAACTGGCACTCATAAAAATAAGATTTATTTTTTTAAATGATCATTTAATTTTGAGAAAAGAAAGAAAACATGATTACAAATTTAAAAGGTATTTAGAGGTGATACAACTTTAAAAAAAAAAAAAAACATAAGAGAGATGTATGTCCATTTTTGGAAAAACTGATTTTTCATTGAAAATCTTGTTACTATTTTTTGTCAGAAAGAAAAACAAGGCATGTGAATAAGTAAACCAGTTCTCTGAAAGGAATATAATTTTTAAGTGACCACTTTAGAGAAGAGTCAGTTATAAGGAAATTCAAACTTCTTTTTTTTTTATTTTGAGGTTTATTTTTTTATTTTAAAATTTGATTTAATTTTACATATCAACCATGGATTTCCCTGTCCTCCCACCTCCCCCCCACCCTGCCTTCCCCTCAGCCCACTCCCCATTCCCATCTCCTCCAGGGCAAAGACTCCCCTGGGGATTGAGCTCAACCTGGTAGATTTAGTCTAGACAGGTCCAGTCCCCTCCTCCCAAGCTGAGCAAAGTGTCGCTGCATAAGCCCCAGGTTCCAAACAGCCAGCTCATGCACTAAGGACAGGTCTGGGTCCCAATGCCTGGGTGCCTCCCAAACAGTTCAAGCTATTCAATTGTCTCATTTATCCAGAGGGCCTGATCCAGTTGGGGCTCCTCAGCTATTTGTTCATAGTTCATGTGTTTCCACTAGTTTGGCTATTTGTCCCTGTGCTTTTTAAGACAACATGAGAATAAGAAGAAGCAAAGTGCTAGAGCAGTCCCCAAAAATCCACAAAGATACCTCCACTGTAGACTACTGGCAATGGTCGAGAGAAAGCCCAAACTGACCTACTCTGGTGATTGGATGGCCAAACACCCTAAGTGTCGTGCTAAAAATCTCATCCAATGACTGAGGGAAGCAGATGCAAAGATCCACGGCCACGCCCCAGGTGGAGCCCCAGGATTCCAGTTGACGAGAAAGAGGAGGGATTGTATGAGTGAGAATTGTTGAGACCAAACTTCTTATAATAAATTTGTTAGGAATCACAATTAATATATGGAAAGGAAGGAAGAGCACAGTTGAGAAAAATTGGCTGAGATGGTATGAAAAGGTGAAGGAAGGATGAAAGAAATATGATCACTGTCTATATGAAATTATAAACAAGTACAATTTTTTAAAGAAAAAGAGCTGTGTCTTAAATATTACAGAGTTTGCTATGCTGAGTTCCAATTCATCCCTGAGATTCTGGAGCATTTGACTAGGTCTCTCAAGCCCTTTAAATGATATATTGAAGATGGAGGTTCAATAGTGACCTACTACATCTAAAAGAGTCATTTGGTCTAGAGTCAGTAGCTTCTTCTACATGTTTGAAACACCAATTCCCTATCAAATCAGCTACATCCAATCTATACATTAGGCATAGAGGTGGTTTGTTAAATTGTGAAATAAATTCTTATCATTTGGTAAACTTTTCAGAATTCTGCCTGTGTCTCATGTTAATGTTATCTGTGAAACTTTTAATGGAGTAAAATATACACAGAGATGATTTTGATTGAAAGAAGAGCAAGTATTTACAATGAAATGCAGAGGTAAATAGGAGGCGGGACACCCACATGATATTACATACTGAGATATATTCCAGATGTTGGACAAAAACTGCATATAAGAAGTTCCTTTCAATGTCTTTCCCACCTTTTTTATTACCCATGAGTAAAGCTCCTCAGAACTCACTCCTGTTTCACTTGGTCTGTGGCAGGAAGTACTTCTCTTAATGATCTGGTCAATTACCTGGAATGAAAGAAGAAAGGGATGGATGAATGAATAGATGTTCATACAGTATGTTAAATCAACTTCACAAATGCAATTTCACAAGGAGTTTAAAGTTATTGGAGCCAATTGTATCAAGTTATCCAGTTATGATATAGTTTCATAGATGATACTATTAATCAGGTCTGTCAACCTGACAGACAAAATGACAGCTATCTTGGTGTTTAAACGCTGAGAGTCAATGTTTGGCAGACAGCACTCTGCTCTTTATATTTATCAATAATATTTTTTGAAAAACTCAGTGTTTCACAAACACTAATACTGCTTGCTGACTGCCATGACTGACATTCATGACAGTTGTGAGTCAGCATTTTTCAAATGTCAGCTAGAGGAGTTCAGTTCTTTCCATTAAATAGCCTATACTATATTTAGCATCACAAATGTACAGAAAGTTGAAGAATACATACTGTAAAATGATGTGTTACCCAACAAAGCACATATAACTTTAGGAGAAAATGGATTTGTTTATCAAACGGTTGAGTCTATTTTTTATCAAAATCTCAAAAAGTACAAGGTAAAGGAAAGAGATCTCAAGTTGTTAAAATAAGAAAAATAATGGTGTTGACGAATGACCAAATTCATTCAGAGTAAGGAGAATTGACATCTGTTGCTATTTGGATGAAGATGTGCTGTTTGGATGTATGATACTGTCCATACATGGAATATTGGCATTGGAATACACAGGTATGATGTGTCTTACTTTCATCTACATTATCATTTTGGTAGATTTATATATATATATATATAACTAATCTGACTTATTCATAAGAAAACTACATTTTACTAATGATTTTACTAATGAACTATTTTGGTAGAGTGTAAATCCTTTTTTATTCAAAGCTCCTAAAATTCTGCTAGAAATAGTAGATTTATAGTCAACTGTTGCACAAGTGGCAGAGAGTGGAGTTCCAGAGGATTATCCCTATACTTTTTTATTCCTTTTCCCAAAATTATAAAAAAAAAATCTCATATGAGTTTATACTACATTATATGGCTTTGTTTTTGTTTCTATGTTTCATTACTTTAAAAATGCATTTCAGTGAATTTCTTTATCTATCTCATCTTTGGGCTTTTATGTGTCCTGTGAAATTTTCTCCCTGTTCTGAGCCCAGCACAGCAGCGGTTGGAGGTATTTGATAGTGCTCAAACAACGCCTTAGTGTCCTCTCTAATTTCATAAACAGGCAGTCAGGAAGGGTGGAGCTCTTAGGCATGTATAATGGGAAGTTTTCCAGCAAAGAAAAATAGGCACTATTGTTCTGCCATTTGCATATAGATGTCTCTCCTCCTGCTACCTGAGAAAATTAAGAGCCTCCAACCTATGGGCTTCTTAAACACATTGTTGAAAATGTCCACATTTATGTCAGCACTTTTTCGACATCCTAATGATGTCTTTTCAAAGACCCTGCCATCTAAATGGCTTCTTACCAGCCTAATGAAAAGTTGCTTTAGGTGTCAAAATAAATCTAAGAATGTTCTACACTTTAGCTGACTGTAATATATCATCATGGCCTGCTTAAGTAGTATAAACTGCAACATGATAAAGCACCAGCCAAAACCTATGAGAAACAGTAGCTGAGTTAATGGGTATTCAGTGAAAGGATAATATAGCAGTGATACAAATTCGAATAACCAAAGGTTACATATCATATTTTGCAATGGACTTCTTGGTTAACTGAGCTTTTTTTAACAGTCAACAACAGGGTAGGGTGATGTATGACATGTTTTCCTCAGACTTCCTTTCCAGTTGGAAAAATATTATTTTCTTCCTCAAGTTTCAATGTTGTCTTACTAAGTTGAACTCTTTTTAGAAATTGAATTGTATTTCATTTAAATTTAAGGGTAAACCTTAAATTGTTCTACCCCTCAATAGTTGATTCAGATATTTTATGATCTATTTCTTTAAATGAATGTGCTCACAGTCTAAACTAATAAATAAGTATGTCCAGGTAAAAATATTTACACTTGTTTGATGATTTTTGTTGTTGTTGTCTGTTTCAAAGACTTGAATCTCACCTTTCTGAGAGCAGTTATCTGGTTGTTTCATTGCACTTGATAATGGCATGCTCTGTTCCTGAACTCTCTTACACCATCACAACAGTGAAACTGACTCACAGCTCCATCTTGACCTACTGCTCTCAGCAAACCTCTCTGGGCGCTTCCACCAGAGTGTGTCTTTTTTCTACCTGAATGCCTATAGGTACAATGTGAATGTTAGAGTAACCTTTCACCATCAGTCTCTCCAGAAAATTCTTTCCATTTTTTGGTAACCTCTTAACCAGAAGTGATATTTGTGGAATGTTTGTGAGGTAGCAGAGTTTAGCTATATTCTGATTCTTTTTTTTAAAGGATATACTCTATAAATGCATTATACTGCATTAAGACAAACATACACCTTCACTTATTCTCATTATGATGATTATTCTTTTAATATAAATGCTGCTCCCAAATATATCACCAATGATTTTTACATCTTTAAAATGAAGCAACACATTCATATTTACATAAATACAAACAGGAGATACCTCACTTTGAATAATTTTTAAAGCATTATGTAGTGTCTCTTTTTGTGACTATCAAAGTAAACAAATGAACTTTTCACAGAAAGGGCATTAATTGTCTATTGATGTATAACATATACTGACAAAGTTAACAGCCAAAAATAACAGGCATTCTCCAAGTGTTTGGAGGTCAGGACTCCTGAAAATTCAGGCAGATTCTGTGAAGAACACAGACAAGGTATTATGCTGTTCACTTTCATCTGAGGCTCATCACAGGAGGAATCTGCATAATGTCCTTTATATTGTTGGCCATCACCTTTTCCTTGGAACTTTGCTACTAAGGATCCTTCACTCCTGTCCATAAGAGGCCACTGTCAGATCGTACACATTGCCTAAAGTTTCCTATCACATATGTCACAGATAGCTTTTCATTTGTGAGACAAAACTATTTGTCTCTTCAAGGACAAAGAATCTGCAGATCCAGAAATATTAGACAAAATCTTTTGGAGCATATAGCAATCAAAGGAGAAGTATACTATTATTTTATCATGTGAAGTAAATAACAAGGGGAGAGTCATCTCTGCATATTAGTCACAGGCTGTTGACCAGTGTAGGCAACTCAGAAGCTCCGCCTGCACTTAGGAGGATAAATTGAAAGCCTGGGTGTTTTAAGAAGTCTACAATCCCAGCAGTTAGCTAAAAGTGAACAGATCAGGACCTCATGACCATTCTTACTACATGATGAGTTTATAGCTAGCCTCAGAGAAAATGAGACAATTAAAAGAGTGGAAAGATTATATGATGTGTAGTTCATTTATAAACACTTCAGTGTTTGTCCATCATATGCAATCCGTATGTAGTCTATTTTTGTTAATTCTATCTCCTCTTAACTGTCTCTCCCTCACAACTTTCTCTCTTTGTGTTCTCATATTCTCGTCAAAATGTATCATGGAACCACATCTTCACTTGATAGCACTGCAACTCTGTAAGGCTTTCTTGTATTCCATTAATACTCTCTGCTACTACATTCACCATTTTTCTTTTATTTTGATTTTTCCTTGTCAAACTAAGTACAAGCTAAGTTCTTTCCCATTCTATAAAATTCCATCATCAATGATATTATTTCTCTTGAATCCACTTTACCTATTTTAATATTCAATAACACTTCTTGAAAGAACTCCCTATACTTTCTGATAAAATAAAGTGCTTTATTTTTTTCATCTATACTTGCTATAGTTGTTGAAATTTTTGGAAACATTATAATGGAAAACTCCAAGTTTTCTGGCCGGTTCCCCACAAAATTTCAGCCAAAGAAAAATGTTTAATGACTCATCTTCCTCCTATGGGCTATTTTTTTTTCCTCAATGCTCTGTAGCATTTTAAATTTAGCATTGAATAAAATTGAATTTTAAAACTTTCCTAACTTTTCTTTCTCATCTGTTGACTCTTTTTAAAAACTGATAGACTTAAATGTGTCACTGAAACTTACATTTAGGTTATATAGCTGGAGAACTGTTTGCCTGAATCCTACCTTGACCCAACTGAGTAGCAAGCTCCCACTAGGACAAAACAGACTGTTGTGTTGTGGGAATTAGGAAGTGAATGTGAGCTTCCCAAGCAGGGCCAAGACCTCACTGTCTTCACTAGGCAGAATCAGTCCCATTCTCATTGCAGCTTCACTTACTTTTGCCATCCATGCTCTATCCATGTCTACTATGGTAGCTGATAGGTCTTCAGACACTAGAAGAGCCTGGAGACTACTGGATACCCAATTAAGAGCCCTTGAATAGTGAAATATAAAAACCAGGCTTCTTTCTTTAATACTTTCTTATAATCTCACTTTAAAGTAAAGACCTCAAAACTTTAAAAGGCAATTTTACCTCTCTACCTCATTCTCTTACAGATCCACATTTGGCATTTATTACCCTATATATTTTTGGTGTCTGCATAATTGTCAAGGTGGATTTTTTCACAGTCACCAGGTCAACATTCAGCTTCATGGAACGTTTCTTTGGTTAAAATCCAAATATAACCTATAGCCAGTGATTATACTTCTTTTTAGGGTGGAATTTAGGTGTTGCAGTATTAAAAGGTATATGAATAATTAATGGAAGGGAGACACTTAGATATATACTTTAATTGCATTCGACAAATAGATTAGGCATGTTAGAGCCACTGTACTGGGGTAAATGTATGACTTCTTAAGAACTACAGAAATATAAGACTGAGAAATACTGGTGCACACCAGGATGAGTTACTACTGTGACCAGCAGAGATATAATAACAGCATGAATTATTGAATTGGCATCTTCCCGAGACAGCTTTGGTCACAGCCTTGCTATGTTCTGGAGATGATAGAAGAAGATTTGTATGATGTAAATTTATAATCAAAGGGTGTTCAGGATGAAAGATGACCTCCAAGGTTGTGAACCTGAGCAGGAGACTGTATCATCATAGGAAAAAGGAGCTGTGAAATATGGACCATTTTCCAGTTAGTACTTGGAAGCCAAAGAAATTCCACTCATACAGATTTAACTCTCAGAAAGTTTCAGACAGACAGAGACAGAAAGCAGGAGTCCAAAGTAATCAAGCATGGAGATGCACAGAATAGGACTGCAGACTTGTGCAGTGTTACCATTTACATGCTTCCTAAAACTATTCCCAAGATATAATTAGAAATTATTTAAATATTAGGGCTCTGAGCAATATAGTGATCTGAGCACTCTCTAGATAGATAACCAATAAATGATAGATAGATAGATAGATAGATAGATAGATAGACAGATAGGTAGATGATAAATAGAATATAAGTAATACACACAGTAAGGGCATCTCGGTTCCCTGTGAAATGAGATGCAGGATAAATTGTGCATGCATTATTATTTCAAGAAAATTGATCAGCAAGATGCTATTAAATGGGAAAAATGATACAAAAACATACACTAGCCCTGTAAAGCAGAGTGATGGCTTGTCTGCTCCCCAGTTCAGCTAGCTGAGGCAAAGGAAACCAGATTCTTTGAGGACACATTCCTTTGCCACCATTGCCTACAGGACGAGTGATGGAGATGTATTAGACACAGCATACCCTTTGGGGAGAAAACAAGTAACCTTTAAAGGGGGCTGTTATACTGAGGTATCCTGTTTGATTTTCCTATCCTGAGTAAAGTCCTTTATTTTTTACTACTAAATGGTCATTTTTTTCGGCATGGCTTTTTTGTTGTTGTTGTTTTTGTTTACTCCAATGACTCTTTCAAAAAATAGGTCAAAGCCTTAAAAGGGATAGAATAATGAAAGAAATCATCCTAATAACAGAGCATGGTCACTGAATCTATGAAAGTTCATAGAGTTACTATTATCAGATGTTCAGGAAATTTAGGAAAAATTGCTTATAGACATGGTTTTAATTTAATTTGATGTAAGGAAATAGTAATACATAGATTTATACTGTGCAATAAGACATTTTTATGTGTATACATAATTTCAAATTACATATGAAAAATACAGTAACTCAAATTAATGCATTTGTAACATATGATCAATTGCACAGAATTTCCTGGCGGTTAAAATTGTATTTTATAGCACCAATAACAAATGTAATAAAATGTGTTTCCTTATTAGGTCCCTCAAATTATTTTAAAGAAAGGCAATAACCTAAAATTGTTATCTGCAGTGAAACATAAGTTTCTTTTTAAAAATCACTTAATTGTTCCTATATTGTATAATAAAAAAGAACAGACTGTATTGACAAAATTAACTCCAAAACATCCCCACCCTCATACAATTTTGCTTTTTCATTTTCCTGTAAGACAACAAAGATACATCAAAGACAATAAAAGCAAAACAGGTCTAGAAAAGAGAGTCAAAACTTATACAGTGTCAGAATCAAGAAAATGTTTGGTTCATTGGTTTGAAGATATTGAAATCACTACTGTTCCATTTTTGAGTAAATATTTGTTCAGTGTTTTAGTCACAATAAGTAGAAACTGTCTAAAACTTTTACCCTAAGAAGTCAATACTTAACTTTTTCTATATTGCCTTCTCCAGCATGAATTTTGTGTTCTGGACACAGATGTTCTGATGGCTCCAATCTCTATTTTCCCAGTCATTTTAGGCCCTCTTCTGTCTCAAAACAGAAGGAGGTAATGTCTTGCTTAGAAAGAGAAATGGTTACTCAGTTAAGTAACCTTCCATGAGGTTTACAACTTCTTTTTCCTAACAAATGGTGACCACATTTTGGTTTCAATGGAGAATAACATTTTTTAATGCAATTTTATCCTCTAAATGCAAGTTCAACACTTAAATATTGCCTTTAAATTGGAGCAATTTTGATTTTTAGAATCATATTAGGACTCCTTTTCTAATAAATTTATTGAGAATGAGTCCACGCTTGCCTCCAAGGAGCAAATACTTTTGAGGTTTCTGGTTTCCTCGAAACTCATGATGTAGCTTGGCAATTGTCATCTTTAAATTACTGCTGACCTGTGGTGTTAATCCTACCACCTTGCTGATGTATGTCTGCTCAGCCATGGTAATCAGGCCCCTTCTCCTCGTCATAATCCCATTAACAAATTGAAAGATAGAACAGGATTTTTTTAACCAATCTCTTTGACAGGAAGCAGTGCGATGGGGATATAATTATGGATTATGTTTTTTATTATACACTGGAGCAAGTACACATTAGACTAATTAAAAACACAGTGTGAATATTCAACCACATTGAGCTACAAATGTTTAAAGGCTGTCTGTTATAGCTGAAAATATATTTTGGTCTCAAAGAAAAGCTCTTGTCAACTTGTATGAAAAACTGAGTTCAAGAATTGAGGATTGCACATTTCTGTGCTGGCGGATTTACAGGGATCTCACAGTGTAAACACTTGCTGAACTAGCACTCAGACAAAGCAGACCTGAAGGGTGACAGGACTGTAAAATGAAGCTGTGGGAGTGTGAGACAAGAAGTCAGATATTCAGTTGCACTGACTCTCCCAGGAAGAACTAGAAGGAACTCAAATAAGCCAAGAATCAGGAAGAAAACACTACATCACTCATATGTTATATGTAAGCAATGTGATACCATAGCTTGAATCTCAGCAAAAGATCCAGCAGGGGAATTGTGTCCTCTAACACCCTAAGGCAGAATGACATGAGGACACCCAAGAGTTGGGCAAGATTTTAATACAAGTTGTAGTGAACACCAGTTATGGAAACCATGATGAAAGATAGACATTGCCAAAGGTGGCATGAGATGGCAACATGATCCATATTCTACATCAGACCTCAATCCTTCTTTTCTTTTCTCATTTAAATATTGCTGTTGAAATTCCTCTCAGGATATTTTTTCTATTTTGAGTGTTTTGTTGATATGGAAACTGTATCCCACTCATTTTTAAGAAGCTAATAGGCACAATCCAGAAGAATTATTTAAAAGAGGTCATTGACCTCTGTTGATAAGAATTATTTTCTCTTCAAGATAAACAATGAGCCTTTGTTCAGAAAACATGCCATGTGACATTATTTGGTTTCTGTTATATAAATGTCCATCGTTGACACTCAAGTCTGGACTCAAACCAAATGTCACTGAGTAGTGCTCAGTTGAATTATGAGTCTTTTGTGAGTAAAACCTTTTTAGAGCTTAGAGGATAAGAATTGCACTTCCATCCTCTTGTGTTGGGAACAGAGAGCTTGCTGCTAAATCAGAACGTCAAAGTTGTTTTGGATCCACCACTGAAATACGCATCACATTCACTCTGCCCTACATCTTTTATCTCTTGAGTAATACAACCCTACTCACTTGCACTGTGATCACCCCTTTACTAGTGGCCTCCCTTGAAACAATTTTCCCACAGCAAAAATTTTCTTAAATCTAATTTTTTCCTGTTTCTCACCATTTCAGTGTCTGCCATGTGCTACTGAAAGAGAGATCACCCACTTACTGTAGATCTCAAAGCCAGGACCACACACTTGATCCTCTCCCCTGTTTCATCCACTCCAGACAGGTTCCTCCTCATCTTTCCTGTCCATTCATGTACTAAGATATTCCCTGTCTTAACTTTGAATCAATGATTTCACTTCCTAAAGCCTTATACATTTATTTTTGTTTTTTGGAAAATCACCCCCTCCTTTCACATTGTAACAATTAGCTTAAATATCATGTCCTCAGAGAAGTCTGTGTCCTTCTCACAATTGTGCTAACAGGCAAGACATATTGACTTCTTATACTTGCACTTTTGCCTTTATTCATGTGACTTAATTTAATATATGTATTTTCACCTAGATTAAAATTTCTTTCAGGTGCCAGTTGCAGTCTTTCATTTTCCTTGCCCTGTTCCCAGCATAGAGGACAGTGTTTTCATAGAATATTCAGTGGAGATGTGGAGTACATGTGTGGCTCCTAAGGTCATCTACAAAGCTTCATTACACAAAACTGCTTAGGCTGAAGGATACTGAACAGTCTGTTCCACCTGATGAAGACAATGTCCTTTATCTTTCACCTAAGCTTCCATGTAGCTTCACCAGCTCAGTTCAAACATAGCTTCATGTTTTGTTTTCTCCCCGTTTGGGTCTACATAATAGACTATGGTGTATCATTTTGTTTTCACATACAGCATAATTTCCTAATGAATTTCCATAGTTGACTTTATTTTGGAACTTGATAATGGGAGGAACAACAATCACTCTTCTGAAGTTTTTCCTTGTGCATATCTATATCTACAATAAGAAGACTTGTTACTACATTAATAGTGCATGTATATTTTTGTGTGAAGATGAAGTCACACCAGATGTCATGAGGATAGACTTCTATTTTATTGAACAAAAGATTAAGAGATTTTGATGCACATATCTAAAAGCAGAAAACTATTATATCTAAAAGCAGAAAACAATTTTTTTGCATTGATTTAAGACTTTACTCTTGTCCAGGCTTTGAAATTGTGCAGGAAGGATGAATTATTTTCTTTCAGTGGGTATCTCATAGTCAATTATTCAGTAACTACTTTATCCATCTCCAATATTCAAGAAAAGACCCAGGACACTGGCAAGTATACTCCAGGTATTGCATCAGCTTCTGCAGGGCCATAGGAAGAATGTAAGTTGTCACCAGCCCATATCAATAACTTTATCTCAATATATCTTAAAGAAGAAATCTAAGAAAAGCCATCTGGCTTGGATGCTGAGAAAATGTCTCAGGAGGTTATAATAAACACTCCCTAAGTCTTCGTTTCTGCAGATAATAAATGATGCAGTTCTTCAAGCATTCTTGTATAGATTTTATTGCAGGGTGCTGCCTCGGCTGCCCACTATTCCAGATTATCAGGCTTAGTCATTCTTTCTAAGCAAGTGGGAAAGGAGGCAATAGGGATAGATAGTATCATGAACTACCAGAGCCTCAAGAATCCACAGAGGACTCATAAGAGCATCATCAGTTTCATGGTAGAGATATTATAGCTCAGGGCACCTATCTGACTGGAATAAGACCTCCTAATGATGTAATGTTTGTCCCCACAAATCTCCTGGTAATGATTCACCTAGCTGCATGGTACAAATATTTTTGAAGTCTAGGAAGATGTTTGGACTCTTCAGGTATACTGCCCATGCCAGCGTAACTCAGATAACATTCTTTAAGGACCAGATGTCTACAGATTCTGGCAATATTAAAATTTGCCTATGCTTCCTTTAGAGAGAACTCTCCACAGGATGTTTATCACTTCTTCCATGTGCACACATAGAAATCCTGACTGCTATAAAATGCAAAGAGCAAAATGAGCAGATGCAGACTTTAACTGGACAGATTCATGACTTCCAATTTTAGATACTTTAATTCTCTGTGACATCTAATATACCTAACATTTCTGTCATTTTCTTGGCAATGCCATTTAACTCTTAACTATTCTGAATAGTATTTAAATTTAGAGGTAAAGTACTCTAGATTATTTGAAAATGGATGGCTCTTCCTATAGCGGTGAAAGCTTCTAAGTGGACAGTAAGTCAGAATTGCAGGAGCATAGGTTAATAGACTATAAAGTAAAAAGGGAAATTTTGTTAAGTTCTATGGAAATAATTTTGAAAATATAAATCTTAGATTATTGTTATGGAAAAATTAAAAGTAGAAAGTTAACTCTAAAAGTTACTTTTATAAAGGACTCAACAATAGAAGAGATGGGAAAAGAAGATAAATGAACAAAACACAAAATAAAAATATTAAATCAGGGCTGGAAAGATGGCTTATTGATTAAGAGGGCTTGCTATGCTTTGAGAGGCCAGAACACAGTTCCAAGCACTCACAAGTCCCTCACAGCTGCTGCAAGTCCAGCACCAGGGATGTAACCCCCTGTTCTGGCTTCTTTAGACAATGCACACATGTACGTATACATATAAAGAAACGTACACATACACACATAATTAAAAAAAATAAATCTAAAGACAGTGTAATAGAAAATACAGAATTAGTATTGCTGTTTGAAGAACTACACATTATTTTTTAATACCATTTAACTAATAAACAAACAGGGTGACTAAATTTTGCACTGTACCCTGAGAGGCTTCATGCTCTATTTTGACTCAATGATGGTAAATAAGCATATTCTCACTTCTTTTGAATTATTTCACAGACATTAAGAGACAATCTGCACAATAATCCATTATTAATTCCTGTATGTTTGTCTCCAAATTTTAGTGACTCTTTTCTTTTTTTCTTTTTCTTATTTATTTAATATTTTTATTTTATAATTAACTTAATTTCACATATCAGCCACAGATTCCTCCATCCTCCCTGCTCCTACCCCCCAACTCTCCCTTCCAATCCACGCCCCATTTCCACCTCCTCCAAGGCACGGTCTCCCCTGGGGAGTCAGCCCAGCCATGGTAGACTCAGCTGAGGCAAGTCCATTCTCCTCCTCCCTACACTAAGGCTGAACAAAGTGTCCCAGCATAGGTCCCAGCCTCCAAAAAGCCAGCCCACGCACCAAGGACATGGCATAGTCCCACTGCCTGGGGGCCTCCCAAACAGTTCAAGCTAATCAACTATGTGACTTATCCAGAGGGCTTGCCCGAGTTCCATGGGGGCTCCTCAGCCATTGGGTCACAGTTCATGCATTTCCACTAGTTTGGCTATTTGTCCCTGTGCTTTTTCCAATCATGGTCTCAATATCTCTTGCTCAGATAACATGATGAATGTAGACCCCAGGGGGATAGGAAGAAGTAGAGTGCTAGAGAGATCCTCAGAAATCCACAAAGATACCTCCATGGTAGACTACTGGCAAAGGTCGAGAGAGTGCTTGAGCTGACCTGCTCTGGTGATTAGATGACTGAACAACCTGGCTGTCATGATAGAACTCTCATCCAGTGTCTGATGGAAGTGGATGCAGAGATCCATGGCCGAGTCCCAGGTGGGGCTCCAGAAGTACAATCAGCAAGAGAGAGGAGGGACTATATGAGCGTGAAACTTTTTTCTTAAACATATCAACATGATGGTTCCCATCTGAATGTCTTTATTTTCTCATGGCTTCATATAATATATTTACAAATAAATTAAAAAGACCCACATATCCAATAATGAACTTAGATGAAATAATTCTTAGCACATCCATGAACACTTATGGGTTTATAGTCATTAATTCATGATATAAGTATGTCTTTATTGGAATAGAAGTTTGTACTTAAATATAAGAGGTTAGAGTCCCAGGTAAGTATTGATTTTAAGTTATTTTTCTGTTCAGTGAGTCTAAGTAGGATCATACGCAGAGACACAAATACATTCAGTGCAAGTAAGATTTTTTTTGGAAATCTGTTAATGAAAACCTTCATAGCTACTTATAGATTAAAAGGTCAGGTTATTCTTATAACTAATTACTAAACACTCAGAATCAAAACTCTAAGCAGAAATCAGATGGCCACTAAGATAATGGCACTACAGTTATGAACTCAATGGCAGAAATTGCCCCAAAGTAAAGAATTCTCCTTTGAGATGCCATTAATGTAAAAATGTGACCCAATTCATCCTAAATAACCATACCTAACAGTATGGATGTTGGTCACCACTAAAATAATAAAAATAAGTGTTTTCTAGATATTCTGTGATTTTAATTGCTCTCAACACAAATATTTAATAATGTAATTCAATGAAAGCTTTAATCAGAATCTGAGCCGTCTAGAATGCCTAGTACCAAATCTCTCCTAGGAGATAGACTTGAGATACTAGGGAAAGGAATGTTTCATTTTTACAAAGCAGAAGTGTGGTTGAAAGGAACAGAGAGCAAACACTAGGCGTGCTTATCTCAGTTCTACCTCACAGTGCATTCCCAAATCCATCTCTATAAGACGGTGTATTGCTCACATCCCATTCTCACCAACATTATCATATTCTTGACACAATATCTTTGTGAGTTTTACCTCAGATTGTTGAAATATTTCCATTGTCTATAGATATTCCCTCTTTTGGTCATCTTCTAATCAGTTTGCTTAGTGCAGTAATTCTAAAATGCATCTCTGACCTCACAAGCTGATTTCTAAAATGCTTCAGAGACAACTCATTTCCAATGGCATGCAATCTATGTCCCAAGGTGTGGTCAGCCTTGGCTTATTTCCCTAGCTTTTTAATCTCATCCAGTCTATTGCTTCTTTACTTCTTCTTCCTGTATCTGTTCATCCTCCAACTGCTCCAAGAGCTTCTCTTTTCTTTCTTTCTTTTACTTGTGTGGATTCTGTATTTCATAACTATATTGTTAATGGACAATAGCCTGTACATATTCTTGTTACAGTTTACATTTGAAAATACATCATTTTCTTAGTCACATCTTTTGAATATTTCTTTTCTATTGAAAATAGTTTCTTCTCCCATTCAAGAGTTCCTGATCAGTTTCCCCTCCCATACTTTTCAATGTAGGGTCATACATGTGTTCTCACATGATCAAAACACGAGATCTGCTTGCATTCCTTAAGTCACCTGACCTGAATAAGGCAACCCTTAGTCAGGAGCCTCTTCTGGGAATATGTTTTGTTTGACCTCACATACAAGTGGTTTATAGTCTTCCATCTCTACTCTGAAAACCCTCTGGTACTCTATTTTAGGGATTGTCTTATTCTTTCTGACAGTTATTAGTGTGTTCAATTGCATAATCAGCTCCAAGAAATTTCCAAGAAATTCAGATCTGCATCTGACTCCACATGATATCCTGAGACAGGCTCTTATCTTTAATCCTGTATCCAATATAAGGAAGAATGTCCTCAAGTTTGACAAATTCAACTGTGAAGGAATGACTGTATGGTGAGGAATCAACTTTATGGGTAAAATCAGTGCAATGTTAAAATCAAAATAATATAAAATATCAAATTACTATATAATGAAATACTGAGTATATAGGTAAAACAAAAACCAAGGGATGTAAGTTTCCAAAGGTATTTTATTTGGTGTCAGTTATACAAACATTACTTCTCAGTTGCTTAGAAATATGTATGTGTGTGTCTGTGTATCTAACATGATTTGCAATGAGAATATGGGAAATATTCTAATGTAATAATATGGACTCCTCATAGCAATGCAGATATGTGAAGGCATATATACTAATGTATATGCAAATAATATTTATTTCCCATATTCTTATTGATAATTAGACTGAGCTATAATATTTTAATTATTTGCAAATTTTATAATGAAGTTTATAAAATTAAAATCAAATACTTATCTTTAATAGGTTAAAAAAAATCAAAGAGACTAGGTTTCTATAAATACTTCAACTAGATTCACCAGACACAGTTTATAGAAGAGCCAATAGTCTGTTTTCCTATGTGAAAATCGTGGTTAGATTTTTGGGTGTTCTATGGTTATTTTGACCTCTTCATGGCAAAAATAGTCTCCTCCACATGAAGAAACTGACCTGGTTTTCTGGGTGAAGAGATCATTTTTATTGAGCAGCAAAAATGTGGGTACTGGAAAGCAGACCCAGAGCAACAAACCTGGCATTTCTTAAATTTAGGAAAGTTTTTGAAAGAAGTTTAATGCACCAGAGTGGGCATATTATTAATAATTCCTTTCTTGAGAAGCTCAAACAGCTAGATCTGCTTTCAGCTCTTTCATGTTCTCTCTTCTGCTGATGTAGCGGGAAGCAGCAGATTCAAAGTAGAGCTAAAGGAAGCCTGGGAGCTCAGCCTCCAGGCAGTCATTTTCAGTATTTATGAGTGCCTGTAAATGGCTAGTGAGCTGGTGGTAGCACCATTGATTCTATTTTTAACAGTTGACTTTCTCACAATCAATGGCATTGACCAAACCAACTGTCAAGTCAGCAGCAACAAGGGATAGTCATGTGTCAGCCTGCTAATGTGTATTGTGGCTCTAGGTGGGTGTCCCTCTCCACAAAGCCTTGAGCCTGGGAACAGGTCCCCTGGCACTACCTATGCCCAACCTTCTATTTCATTGATGGCTGACCCCATTACCATAGAAACTTGATGGCCAAGAGTCAAGAAGCAAATTGTGCAGCTCATTGGCACCCTCTGGTGACAAGTCTTCTTCAAACTTAAAATTCTCCTGGGCTTCAAAGCACTAGACACCTTTCAGGACCACCCAGAGATGTTGGCTCCTGGTGATGTGCAGAGTTCCTGAGTAGGAAGTTCTTTCTTCTGGTCTTGCTATTACTATTAGCTAAGAAAACCAAGATGACTGCTTCTCTCAATGGTCTTCAGTGGGGAACTACCACCACCAAGTCAGTGCTTTCTCCCAGGGAAGAAAGATAACAGTTCAACTTTCAAATTCATTGTGGGTAATTCAGAGTAGTCTGTTTATGTAAGAATCATGAGCTTATCTTCAACTAGTTTATTGAAAGAAGGGTATGACCTACAAGGATTTAGAAACTCATTCATGATAATTCAAGACTTCCCCAGTACAGAGTACAACTCAGACATATAGCCCTGGCATTTGCTCTCTTTTCATTTGTAATTTCAACTTTGGCCATATGAATGCTCTCTCTGAACCTTAATCTGCTCATCTACAGAACAAGAAGGAGAAAATGTGGAAATTTTAGGTGCCATGAGATTTCCCAGACTAAGTTCTATGACACCTATAGATTGCATATGAATCCATTGAGTGACTAAGTATTTGTGTCAATTTGAATCCTTTTGTGACAAAGCATTTTAAGTGGCTTATAGTTGCAACCAGTTTCCCGTGTTCCAATGAATAGCTAATGAATGGGACTCCTCAGCAATCCTGAAAACATGGAAAGAATTGTTGAGTCTCACTTTAAATTCTCATGATTATGTATTTTAGAATAAGTATAGGTAGTTTAATAAATGTTCTCCTTTTTAAGTGATGCCTTGAGCAACATATGAGAACAAGGGAATGAGCAAAAAAGGATTTCACAGAAAACTACAAAGTATTCATCATATAATTTTTCCTCTTAAGCATCCTCACTTATTAGAATTTGACTAGGTACTAAGAGTCTTAGATTCCTCATTTTATTTAATCCTCCTACCCAAGCCAGCAAGGTAGACTTTATTACTCTCATTTTGTAGAAAAAGAAACTAAGACTCAGAGCTATGAGGCAGCTTGTTCAGAAAACACACACACACACACACACACACACACACACACACACACACATACACACACTGATAGAATTAAGACTCAGACATTTCAATAGAAAGCAGAACCCAGTTTTGCCTGACAGACCCCTCTTAATTTAGTCAGATAGCAACATGGGGAGTTCAGAAAGAATCTGTCAACCCACGATTCATACACAATAGTTCATATACATTTTCCTAATGATGAGTGATTTTAAGAAGTTTAAGAAGCAAAAGATCAAAAATGTGCTAAATTTCACTACCACTGAACAGTCAGAAAGCCAATGAGGGGCTCTCATCCTTTAGTGACTTGTAATCTATAATGGGTGGGCTCTATTTATTAATTTCTCTCTTCCATATACGTGTGTGTGTGTGTGTGTGTGTGTGTGTGTGTGTGTGTGTGTGTGTGTTGAGGGGGCACTAAACATCAGGTCAGTGTGGTCTGCTTATTAACACTATCTCAAAGCTAAAACAAAAGCAAATAGAAACACTATGTTGTGACTGTATGCTATTTCTATAGTGTTTCTGTGGTGATATTGTATTCCCCCAAAATATTGTGTACCCTAATAAACTTATCTGAGGTCAGAGAACAGAACAGCCACTAGATATAGAGGCCAGAAAATGGTGGCACACACGCCTTTAATCCTATCACTTGGGAGGCAGAGATCCATCTGGATCTCTGTGAGTTTAAAGCTCATGCCTTTAATCCCAGGAAGTGATGGCAGAAAGCAAAAAGGTATATAAGGCATGAGGACAAGGAACTAGAGCTGGTTAAGCTTTTAGGCTTTTGAGCAGCAGTTCAGCTGAGACCCATTCAGATGAGGACACAGAGGCTTCCAGTTTGAGACAACAGGATCAGCTGAGGAACTGGCAAGGTGAGGTAGCTGTGGCTTGTTCTGCTTCTGTGATCTTCCAGCATTCACCCCCACACCCAGATCTGGGTTTGTTTTTATTAAGACCATTTAAGATTAATGCTACAGGTTTCCTTGGTGATGAATAAATGATATGATCACATCACACTTGCCATTCCTTTACTGAAGCTCAGTTCTGTATTTCTTGGTGCTTAAAGAATGTAGGATGCTAAGATCCCAGAGGATAAAGACACTGTCCTCAGTCTCCTCAAGAGAGAGGTGCCAATGTGCCCTCCTGGGCACCTGAAGAAGCCATTTTCCTTCTACAGCAGTAATACTGACAAGAGTGTGTGGAGCCAGTGTCACAGCCAGCAAGAGTCATGTTTGGTTGAGAGGTCAAAAGTTCTTGATCATATGGTACATCAGCGTTTTCAAATTGGAAACTCTTTCATATCTTACAAATCTGGAGTTCAGAGATAGAAAGACAGTGAGGAAAACAATGCACACTGCAGAAAAAGAGGGAGCAGGGACAGGTAACAAGGCAAAGGAGTCAGGGTGTTCAGAATCAAATGTGTAAATGCACATACGAAAGGACATTCTCCCCCTACAAAGAGACAACACTGAAATTCAACCTTTAGAAAAGCCAACAGTGCTATTATATTTTGTATAAATGTCTCTCCATTTTTCTTGGCTTATACTAAATCCTGCATTCCCCTCTCTAATTCTTTATTTCAGGATGACTGGATTCTACTGTGTTTAAGGAAAAAAATAGGAACTATAAACCTAAATTATAGCCAATCAAATGGTACTCACAGCTCAACTACTAGACAAATTGCAGCTCATGAAATTTGCTATGGGTCAGGAGACTGAGTAATTTTATTTTAATCAGTCTTATTTGAAGCTGGAATGCCGTTACAGCAAATCCTCTGAACAGGATTTTGGAGGGATATAGATGAGTCTTTTTTCCTCTTTTCCTCCTTGTTTTCTTCATTCTAAGTAAACTGTTGAGGTCTCAGACAGATAATGAGAACTAAATCTCCAAATGGTCAGATTTCAATGCTGTTTTGAATGGCAGTATAACTGGAGCTTATGTGGGCCCTGGCCTTTCTTCCTATGTAGGATTAAGCCATCTAAATCATGTCCAAAGCATTCATTTACATGCTTAAATCTCATGCAGAGTTCAGGCCCAGCCACAGGACCACAACTGCTCTGCTGATCTCTGGGATTTTCTGTGGTTCAGGTTTTCTGGTATGCTACTGAATGTCATGGGAGACCTTGAAAGATGCTGCCAGGCGGGATGGACTGATATCAGAGCCTTACAGCTGCCTGTGAGGGAAGGTGGGGGCACAAAGAGCCTTTCAGAGTCAGTGGTGTATGGCACAGGCAGGCGCTCGTGCTTTCCAGCAGTCCCTGGAATCGGTCATTTGATATTTGCTGCATCTCTAAATGTAGTCAAACCTCGAACAGGGCAATCAAATGGTGATATGGTAGTCCGACATTCCAGTGTTAGCATATTGTACTCTTCTCTCCTCTGATGTTAAAACACAGTTTGAGAATGGAGCCACAAAGTGGTTAATGGTAAGAATGGAGAGAGGATTTGTTTTCCCAGAATGATAATTGAGGAACAGTCCAACCAGGTGCCAATCTGGAGCTCAGGTGGGTGATTTTGAAGAATACTGTCTTTCAGTTCATGTACAGACCATGTGCTTGAAAATAACTTAGTTGGGATTGGGGAAACTACTCAGTCAGTAAAGTTCCTGTCACCAGAGAAAAAGGGCCTGAGTTAGGGTCCTGAGCATCCATGTCAAGTCACTTGATCCTATGGGAGAAGACATCGGCAGATTCCCAAGGTCCTTTGCAAGTGATATATCTCAAGAGACAAAGAAATTTGCTGTACAATCTTGGAGACCTGCATTTGATCCCTGGGTCTCCATTAAAAATAAGAGAGAGAACTGACTCCACAGAGTTGTCCTCTCTTCTCCATATGTATAAGAGTAGGGATGTATACACATAAGCATGCACACATACACACATACATACAAACACACTAGACAGGTATATGATAGATAGATAGATGAAAGAAAGATACATGGTAGGTAGATAGATAGATAGATAGATAGATAGATAGATAGATAGATAGATGTGGAGAACAGAAGAGGAAAAAGCAGTCAGTGTCAACCTCAGGCCTCCACATGGCTCTAAACATGTGCTTGTGTTTCTAACAGGTATGAGGACAAAACTACACTTTTCAACAAGAGTCAAAAATGAAACTTTCATTAATGACTTTGAAGGAGCTTTGCATGCAACTTTGTCTAAATCCTCAAATGGAAAGTACAAATATTCCCTCCCTAATGAGCAAGTTAGAATTGCCATTTCCATATCTCCAAACTCCTTTTTCTTTGCTTAATTGGAAATCCCTTGACACTGATAATTGTGTTTCTAATAAGCTCTCCTAATTTTCATTTAATGTATTTGCCCCTTATCTAAAAGCTTTGATCATAAGAAGAAAATAAAAATAAGATAAAATAAGATTACCTAAGAATCCTTCCTCTGTCTTCATTGTCTTTTAAACAGAAAATACAGTTTTATGTTAAGATGGCACATTTAAAAATGTTTAACATGGTATTTAAGAAGTCTAGTTATTATTACAAGCCTTTAATAGCAACTTATGTCATTTTTCTCTTCTGTTGAAAGCTCCTGATGCACACCTGTGCATTGGCCTATCTCACAGACATTCTAACATAGAGGAAGTCTGATGTGTATTTCCAAAGCATTCACAAACTCTGTTCTTCCTTTATAATATCACTCTCTGTTATGACATATTTTATTGGCTGAGATCATTTTCCATACAAACTCTATGGTGCTCATGTTGCATTTCTGCAGGGGATGTCTTTTTCAAGATTAGAAGTTACAATGTGCTCCTTGTCTAGGGACAAAACTTACCTTAGAAGAATAGTCATTCTTAGATATGAGTTTCTAAGTCACAAACACAGAATCGCTTCAAAATATACAGACTTAAAAATAAAATGGTGGCACTGCAGATTTGAGTCAGTGCTTTTCCAATAAAATATATGTTTTATATATAGTTAGGACATTCCAGATTCAGTTTACCAGTAAAAAAAAAAAAATGGTGGATTCCATTTAGAATATTTTCAGAAAGATCTGACTCAGAAGCAATAGACAGTTCTTTCTATTATTTGGTGAGTGTAAGCAATGGAAGAGACTGAGCTCAGCACCTAGTTGTTGTATTTATACCAGGCATGAAAGAAAAGAAAGAAAGAAAATAACAGAAGTGGGGAACTCTTTGAGAAAAGTACTGATCACCTAAACAATCCAGCTCTGCCAAGGATACTTTAGAGAGAAGGATCAAGAATTAAAGAACACTCCTTTTGTTTCCCATTTCTCTTTTCTATCTCTTCCTCATGCTCTTATTCACTAAGTACAAATGGGAGCACACAAGACTGAGCTCCTTCATATAGCCTTTATTAGGATGAAAGGAAAATGGAGAAGGTTCAGAGACATTTTGAAGCAAAAGGAAGATCTGTCCCTAACTGATGGAACAGTCATACAACTGTGAGTGTCTGACATGCCTAATTCAGTAATGGCTATGGCACTTAGCAGTGCTGTTGGGTTCTTTAGGCAGGTCCCCTGTGCTTCATGAAGATTCTAATTCCTCCATAAAAGTGCTTAGTTGAATATTTATATAAATATACATATATTGTGTATATATACATATGAATACACACACATATAAATTTCAAACCCAAGTTTGGTAGCAAAGAAAGAATTCATGTCCCTCTTCCCTTTCCTTATTGAAAGGTATTTCCTGTATGTTTCTCATTCACCTTCTGTATATTCCCCACTGAGGAGCCTCAGATCTACCCATCGATAATACCTGAGATCATAAGTAAACATGATGATACTTATCAAATTAAACTGATGACTTTGTGTCCTTTAGACCAGTACTAAGCCAAGAAAGTAAAATTGCAGGTAGTTTTCTATGAATAAATTTCAAAGAATGGCATCAAACAAGACAGAATTGATTGATCTTGATTTCTTTACAATACATCTGATGTAAATAATGCATTTTTCCTACATGTCTGTTAGGTGATCAAACAATGCTCAATGACTGTGGAAATGGGAAAACCTTGTTAGAATGATGAATTTCACTGACATAGCCACATGGCTTCAGCAGTGACATATCCCATTCATCTGGACATGTGCAAAGTAAAGCTAACTCATAACTACTTAAGAGGACCTTCAAATGAGACATCATTTAACAAAATTAAAATTCATACAGCGTGAAAGAGTGGCTGTAAAGACAAAAACTAGGGAAAAGAGAACTTCTTGGCCTGACTTTTCACATTTACCTATTTCTCTTTGCACTTAAGACTGATTTTGGTTTTAGTGAGAACTAATTCATTGACTTCAATGTATCAGCAACTCTATTGCTCATATTTCTTAAGTACTTCAGAACTCACCCATCCTCTTTCCATAACTAATGTTCCATAACCTTGTAAATAACAAATTTTCAGATGGATTAGTTACTCCTTGTAGACAAGAAATCTGTGGATTAAAGAAATAATTAAATGTAGTATTGATACCAGTAACAAATACAAAATGGGGAGCATCATTCTCTCATAAAATTCTCATTTAATGGTTACTGCAGAAAGAACAGTTAATGGACACTGTGAGAGACCAGGAATTTAAGAAATAATGTAACTACCATCTTCTTTTCCCTTAGAAGGCATTCTCCAAGACTGTGCTACACACTGAATGTCAGGAAAGTGGGGGAAGGGATCTTTCCACCTAAACTATGGTTGAATTCCATGTGAAACTAGAGATATATTTACCTATTTACCATTTACACAAGTGTGGTGAAATTTTATTCATTCTCTAACAAATAAAACTTTTCTGTGGGTCATAGGACAGAGCCAGCCACTAGATTAGACATAAAGGCCAGACAATGGTGACACACATGTCTTTAATCTTATCACCTGGGAGGCAGAGATCTGTCTGGATCTCTGTTAGTTCA
Source organism: Onychomys torridus (assembly GCF_903995425.1). Lineage (NCBI taxonomy): Eukaryota > Metazoa > Chordata > Mammalia > Rodentia > Cricetidae > Onychomys > Onychomys torridus. The sequence continues at coordinate 17,691,226 of NC_050455.1, forward strand.
AGGACACACTGGAAACAGAGCAAGGAGTGGTGGCACATGCCTTTAATCCCAGCACTTGAGATATCATGTCTTTGTTTAGGAAGGATACATGCCTTTAATCTCAGGAAGTGATGGCCAGAAGCAGAAAGGTATATAAGGCACAAAGACCTGAAACTAGAGGCTTTTAAGCAGTTCAGCAGAGCTCTCTTCTGGGTGAGGACTCAGAGGCTTTCTGTCTGGAGAAACAGGATCAGCTGAGGAGTTGGTCAGGTGAGGTTGGCTGTGGCTTCTTCTGTCTGTCTCATCTTTCAGCTTCTACCCCAATATCTGGATATGAATTTCTTATTAATAAGATCATGTAGCAATGTGTGTTACATACAAGGTTGACTCCCAGTTTTCTGAGGAACTATTGCACTGATTTCCAAAGTAGCTGTGTAAGTTTTCACTCCCACCAGCAGTGGAGATGTAGTCTCCTTATTCTAAGTCTTCTCCAACATAGGCTGTCATTAGCGTTTTTTGATCTTAGCCATTCTGTCAGGTGTAAGATGGTATCTCAGAGTCGTTTTGCTTTCCATTTCCCTAATAGCTAAGAATGTCAAACAATTATTTAAGTGTATCTCAGAGATTGGGGTGACTGATGTATCCAATGGTACATGTTTCTAAAGATGTTTATCTTGGTTTGAAGCAGAGATAGAGGGGTATCTTGAAGTAGTCTCCACATTGAGGAAACACAAACAAATTGTAGGTCTTTTCTGTACATTCAGTGCTAAGGAGTGAACCCAGGCCCTTCTCTTCATTTCACCTGACAATGTCTCTAAGTTACTAAGGGAATGTTTGAACTCAGTTTGTACCCTAAGCCAGCTATGAAGTTTTAATCCTTCTGCTTCAGCCCTTTAAGATTTGTAATCCCATTATTTTATATTCAAACCTAGTTTATCATATTATTTCAATCAACCACAAATTGAGGTTTAAAATTATGGTGGAATAATAACACCTCTTCTACATATAATTCTATCATACATGTTTGTTTTTTCCACTCCTTTCCATTTCTATACCCTTCCTTCTACAACACTCCCTTATTAAAATATTTAGAAAGCAAAGCCTATGCTGTTATCAGCTGAATAATCAAACCTAATTTGAAAATCAAAAAGTTTAATCCATGAAATATTTTCATTTGAAATAAGAAACAGATATATATATATAATTGTTCTAAAATGTTCAAATATTGGTTTCTGTGGTAGGGTAAGTAGAGAATATTCTAGCTTCAGAAGGCAGTTCACAGAGAACAGAAAAGACAAAACAGTCTCCTAGCAGTTAGGAATTTCTCGTGTTTGTAAAGAAGGTATGGTGAGACCGAGGGTCCGATGATAATATGAGTGAAATACTGAACAGCCCCATGTGTGATGCTCAGAAAAAGTAAATAAATAAATAAAGTAAAACCAACCTTGACTCACAATAAGAAATGATACAGGGCAGTGTCCCTTAGATCAATCTCTCTCTGTCTTTCTTTCTCATTTTTGAAGAATTCCTTTGTTCTATATTTAATGCAAAGTTACAGATGGGGAAGTCCTTGACTAAAATATAAAATTTCAAGGCTGTGTGAAACACTAATATCAAATTAACATATAATAAAGACTTGCTAATGAGGACTTTGAGACATGAGGCTCTCGGAGACACATGCAGAATGGAGTAGGGTTCATCTTTGAAGGAGGGGTTAGGTTTGTGTTAGATACACATAGAAGTTATATTCAAAATTGAAACAGCTGCTGGAGCCTGAGTGTGTCCCTCAGAGCAGATGTGTGACCAATGAGAACAGTTATTAGAAATAAGTGCATGCTGAAAATTACTCCTTGTTTGGCTTGATGGTGAAACGTCTCTAAGGACTTGAGATCACATTTCAAATTGTCTTGCCCAAACAGCTCTCAGTGTTCTGAGGAAATAAGGGGGTATGAAAAAAAAAAAAAAAAAAGCACTACACCCACACTATTGATATTCACATCCTTATCAGTCTTCCAACTGATCGATCCCATCACCCGCATTCAAGAGTTCCTTTCCAGAAGCACAGTTATTTGATATGGCTCAGTTCCTTAGGGAATCTCTAGGCAAGTCCTAACTGATTAGTCCAGCATGAGAAATACCACAGGGCCATGTCTGCCAAACTGCATCATTCTACTTTGCGCTCTCTCTCTCTCTCTCTCTCTCTCTCTCTCTCTCTCTCTCATTCTCTCTCTCTCTCTCCATCGATGAGCCATCTCATCAAATCAAATACGGCTCTACATATTCACTACTCTGAAAAAGATTTAGTTTAGCAAAAAATGAGCATTGGTTGTGAATAGTTCAATGTGAATCTTGCTTCTAGTTCTGTGACCCTGGGTTCCTTCATTAACTGTGTTGAATCCATTTCTTCATTTTGTACATAAGATGAATATTGACTTTACATAGCTGTTGTTTCAAAGATCATTTCATAAACTGTCCGGCAATGGCCCTCACACATGATAGCTATTTAATAAATACAGTTCTTACTGTAATTCCTCTCTCTAGGTTCCCATTTGGCAGTTCTCAAGCATGCCTGTCCTCCCTATGGAGCTGTCCTATTTCTTCTATGCTCGGTCAATGTCAATTAATTTTTTTTTAATATTGTAATGTGAAGGAGAATCTGGAGGACTCTGCTACTGGCACACGTAATAACCTTGAGCATGTCACTTGGGTTTCCTGAGCTTCATTCTGCATAGAGTTAATTGGAGTGTTTTAATGGTATTGATGTCTTAAGAAGCATCTTATCTATGATTTGCTTGTCCTTGGCACCCAGAAAAGGTCTTCCATTTTATTACATTGTAAATATACAATATTTAGTAACAAATAATCTTTTATGGCAATTATGATAATTAATGACTCCATTGATTGGTTTTCTCTGAGGTCAGATGAGTACCAGTCAGGTATTAAGAAAATGTCATACACACAAGAACTTAAGATTCATCTCCAACCAGATCCCAATGAGTTCTCAATGATGTTGTGACATTTAAGTTGAAACACTAAGCCTGAAAGTGGTTAAGTTAGATTACTGCATACTCCAGGACATTATCATGTCTTTTGGTGTGGGGTTTTATCACCAAGAGTGATAAATACTACAAAACAATATTAACTTTAGATTCCTGTTTTTAGGAATTACACTATCTAAGTAGGAAGTTAGGACACATTTGAACTGATAAATACAATTCATCTAAAAATTGCATGGTCTATATAAATATGCAAAGACAGTGAGTAAAGAAAGACTCTGGGGTGTGTAACAGGTAGAGCCTGTGCATTTACATAGAGGAAGTCGGAATCTCAACAGAGAAACTGGCTCTCAGAAGTCCTGATTGAGCACAGGACATTAGGTTAGTCTTAGGAGAGAGTGGATGTACCCTCTCCATTCAGAACATTTCCCCTTCCCTCTCAACTGCATAGAGAGCAAAGTAGTTCTGTTTATTTTGCATTTGTTTTTTGTTTATATCACTTTGTCTATGAATTTAATACCCAACAGAATGCCCACAGCTTAGCAATTATTTTCATTTGTGTATTGGAAGAATTCAAAATAAAATTATATGGTCCAAACTTCTATGTTCACCAAAATTAATAAAAATCTTAATGTTAAATAAAGAGTATTACAGATATAATAATACCCTGCAGCAGGACTTCTAAGAAATGGGAGTTATCTCATAGAGATGTAGTTATCTCATAGCCTTGCCATGGCTAGCATAGCAAATAAGTAGAGGTTTTGGTGGGTCAATATCACTTGGCCAGTTTATTCCTCATTGAAATACTGTATACCAGAACAATAACATTTTAAAGATCTTGGCCAACAGTCATGGGTTTAGCTATTCTTTTAAATTTTTTAGAACATAGTCACTGTGGAACTACTATTTATTCTGTACAGTGTCCCATACAAAATCAGGACTACACCAGAAAATCAAGGTTCACGTCATTATGTTGGCACCAAGAAGCTAAACTGCCCCCTAATAGTCACATCCCATGACAGGCCTATGAGAGTTTCTGCATAAACAGGAATATTTGTGTTTTGGTATTACCTCTGAATACTACATCCGCTCACGAGAGAGAGCAATTTACATTTCCTGCACTTATATTGCAGTAGCCACCCTCTTCTGAGGCACCTCTTGATTGAAGGAACTAGACTTTGTTAAATAGCCCTCATTACTTTCTGATTTAAGAGTGTTTTTGCACTGATCTTCTGAGTATTTATATTATATTTTTCACTGATACCTGTCTCCTACTCTGAAGCACCAGAAACAAAATATGGCATCTATCACATATTTCAAGTAACATGTTTCAGTCTTCATCAGTTCATTAACTAGCTATATATATATATAACTCATTAAAATATAAGATTTGAAATTGCTGCCTTCTAGTCAACTATCTTCCCATTATTAATTAATAAGTACTCTTCTCAGTAAAATATACCAAGATGAAAGAATAGAAAATTTGGACCACTGAGTTGGGAGCAAGAGAATACTTGAAATCTTTTTGTTGATCTGTAGCCATTAAACGCATGTATATTCTGAGTAGGATACAAAAGAAATGAAGACAGTTGGGATTTGGAATTTAGATCACACACACACACACACACACACACACACACACACACACACACCACAGGTATAGTGATAGAACACAAACATTAATGTCAAAATTAGCATAAGGCTTTGTATTCAGTCCATCCTTAATCCCACTTCTCCCCAATCTTGAATAGGCAACTTTCTTTGCAAAAACCCTGAGGTCTCTTGCCCTTTGTTCCCCTACCTTCTGTCTTTAGGTCCTTCCCTTTTCCAGTGTCTGAGGAATGCTCAATCGGTATGAAAGATATTTCAAACTAAATGTTTGATCATTCAAAACACAAAACATCTAAGAAGATAATGCTATTCTAGATGGTAATATTGCCTCAAAATATGCAACAGTCTGCCTGAGTATGCATAAAATATATCTGTTTACAAAATCTCTGTTCAAGAGTCCATGTAGACCTAACAAGCATTTACAATTGTCAAAGGGTATCCAGGAAGACCCCAGAGAACATGCAGATTGCCCACCATTCTGTATCTCAACTATAAAATGGTAGATCAATCCTGCAACCCCATGTTAAAAGACAGCCACAAGCAACCATTTTATGCATGTTTCCAAACCTTCCCAGAAATGTCCAGTTTGCATAACCAAGAGAGAAGGAAGCCAGAGTCAGATGCAAGCACATGCCAACAAGAACCTGAGAATACCACTGCAGATTGCTCAATCTTCAAATCTGCCAAGGAAAGCAGTACGACCATCCAGCTGCACCAACCCAATGTGAACAGAATTCCCTTTTTACAACACTTTTGCTGAGCTCAGATTACCTCCTAGGCCCCTGCCTGGGAAATTGCAATGGTCGGGAAAATGTGGGATGGTAGTAAGCTCATCAACTCTCAGTTAAAAGATGTTTGCAACATATGAAAGTCTGGACAGCAGATTGCATAACAATATTGTGGCAGATAGACTGACTGTCTGTCTGCCAAAGGGACTCAAGATAGTACCTATTGCTTTGGCCACTTTCTTCCACCACAGGCTTTTAAGACTTAATACACTTGAAAAGAAGCAGAAGCTAACATCTCTACCTACTAGACAACTTCATTTTAAATCAGAAATCATAAATGAGCTTCCACATATCATAAGGCATTTGCAAATTAACATTCTTTAAAGAAAACAATTTCCTAACACCCTTCAGAATGCATGCAAAATATAACACCTTAGAATGCACTTGTAACTTATTTTGTGATGCACAATAAGTTTGGGGATCTGCAAATTCTATTTCTCCTGATTTTACCTTATCTTGCTTCTTGCAAGTAAGAACTTAATAAATCATATCTCACATGATGACATTCTTAATTCTTTTAAAATCTTTTTTTTTTATTGCACAGTCTTTTTTCCCTTCAAGTTATGGTGCAGCTGATTTGACAGAATCCTGAGAAATTAATTAATCAAATTAATCAAGCTGCCAGATGCTTAACTATAAAATACTGTAAATTAGATATTGTTTTTGACAGCTACCAAAATAGACTACAATGATCAAATGAAAAACATGTTATTTGTTTTTCTTCCCTATTTTGGATGTATAACTTTGGATAAGGTTGGACCAGGAAAAATAATTATGTTCAGTCATTAAAACCATGACTTTTAGCTAAGAAGTCTTGATAAGAGAGAGAAATTCTTATTTTTTGTTGCTTTGTTTTAGCTGATGGAACCTGAGTCATTGATGTTCTTCAGTGACACATAGCATCATATGTTTAATATTTAAATAACTTTTAAGACTTTGCTATGATGAATTCAAAGCAATATTTGCATTTTTGTACTTAGGAGTCCAAAGTCTCCTCATACTAGAAACATCAAACCAGTGTTGTTTTTTCACTCTATAGAAAGAAATAAGCTCATACTTACCACTGTTTCCTTCAACCATGGTCATGGGAGCTATGGTTCATTGATTGATGATAGTAGGATTTCCCACTGAGCCTTAAGAAAACTTACACATCATTAAAATACTAAAAAGTACACTTTGTTAGATGAATTCTGCTCCTTGCTTCTGTATTGGACATGTGTTGATAAAACACATATCCAAGAAACTTAAATTCAAGCCTTGTTGCATTCAAACCAACAAACAAAACCACTTCCAAAGTCAGAAAAGTCAATAACCTGCATAGCCTGTTTTTCTCATTGCTCTATGTGCAGTTTATGTGGTGCATTTGTGCACAGCCATTAATTAATAAAGTCTATAAAGTTAAGTGTGACAGACAATTCAGCTATCACTCTCATTTATCTATCAAAAAGGTATATTTTGAGGTTCTCTTTGGGAAATGAGACTTAAATATGTCTTTCACATCACAATCTTATACATATCAGTATCACAAGGTTTCCCTCTTGATAACAGAATAATTACCAAGGCATAATGGTGGTTGTCAAAATACTATTTTCCTTCTAAAATTAGCAGGCATGAATTACGGATTATGAAAGGCAATCTTTCTCAAATGTGGGCTGTGTTATTCAAGGGTAAATAGGTCCCCCCAGGAAAACTTTAAGGAAGTGGTGTTGTTAGACTTGGCAAAGAAGAGACTAAGGGATGCTTTGAGAATTGTTTGTGGAATATGATGATCTATTAAACAGAGGACAGGTGCCAGCTGCTCCTCATCTCCAGTGAGGATAGAACAGGAGACACTCTCTATAGAAGTGAATCCAGTTATAAGAGTACATCTCTAATTAAGCCCAGTTTTATTTTTCTGAATGTTACTTTATCACTACTTCATAAGAACCTAGGGGCTTAGCATATAGCATAAGCTTTTATAACTAATGGATGATGTTTCCAAGACATTTTGGTATTTATCTCTCAAGGCACACACTGAGAACTTGTTACAAGCTCAACCTTGTGTTTTGAATTTACTTTCAACTCTCAGCAATTGCAAGGTAAAGTGCTTTGTCCTGGTACTAAGGAGTGAAACCATGACCTTCTACATGATCCCCTAACCCAACTCTACCAATTATGTTATATTACCAGCCCCTAAACAAAAGTTTGTAAGTGCTTATAATCTATTTGATGTTATGAAAGGTCCTGAGCATAAACTATCAAACTCCCTTTTCCCCAACCCTTCATAGTGAGGTCTTAACCACTCTAAACATCTTTTAACTTTTCACCATACTACACTCACCATCAGGTGTGTACCTCACACAACACACAGGTCTTGTTCATTTCTCAATTGCTATCATATTACCAAAAAGTATTTGCACACCATATTGTCTTCTGAGATTAAAAAAATTCCATTTGGCAGAAACCAGAAATCATAAAACCATTCCACTTTCTTGAAGGAAATAACTACATCCAAAACCTATGACTGAGTAAATATATATCAAAACTTACAGTGTGAGGTAATCACAAAATATACAAAATATGAGCATAAAGGGCACATTGATCATAGGGGAGGTGGCTTGCTTGGTTTTTCCTCTTTGTTCAATTTTGTTTTCAGGGACAGGGTCTCATGGAGTTTAATATGCCCTTGAACTTGCTGTGTAACTGAAGATGATATTAAAAGCTTTATCCCCATGTCCTCATCTTCCAGATGCTCAGATTACATCTGTATGCCACCACACCAAGGCTGAAGTTCCTTTTTTGAGAAAGAGCTTCAACATATAGCTTATTCTGGCCTTGTACTTGCAAGCCTATCCCTTAATCCTTCCAAGTGCCGATATTACAAGTGTGTGAATGGATGCTACAATTGAGCTATACATAAAAATACTTTCTAGAATTAAAGGCTGGAGGAACCTCAGAAGACCCTTTGTCATGAGTAATTTTGGACAAATGTGAATCAAGAAGTTTGTTTATCAGATTAAGAGAGTAAACATTTAAGAAAAATATCTGAGATAATTCTTATATTTCAGGAGCATTGAATATTTGTACAGTATGAGTTCAGATTCAGTCTTAGCTTTTAAAAATACCAACTTTTGGTAAGCTACAGTGATGCAGGCCTGGGCTTTGGAAGTGGAGACAGGAAGACGAGGTGTCGCAGGCCAGCCTTGGCCACATAACAAATTGGAGTCCAACCTGAGCTATCTAAAACTCTTTCAAACAAATACCAAAATTAATGAGTAGGTGAATGAATGAATAACATTTCAAGATTAAAACTGTCTTTTATTTCCAGTGCAAAATCTATAAATATACTTAAAGAAAAAAAACTGATTCAAATTATCATGTGTCATTTGTATAGAACAAATCAAATAAAAACCCTATATCCTTTTTTTTTCACTATTTATTTACATAATGAGTTTAAGTGTGCTGCCCATATATTTATGGGAATGGGGTCCTCAACTATGGGACAGACAACCTACCAGTCAGTGGACAGCACTCAAAACAGCCTATCAACTGCCCATTTTCAGCTTTAGGGTCACCTCCCCCATCCATGCTGAGTTGTTTTGTTTTATATTTTGTTTATTAGTTTTTGGTTTTTGTATTTTTACTTTTAGTTTTGGTTGTTCAAGACAGGGTTTCTCTAACAGTCCCAGCTGTTCTGGAACTCTCTTTGTAAACCAGGTTGGCTTGGAACTCAGAGAGATCTGCCTGCCTCTTCTTCTTGAGTTCTGGGATTAAAGACATGCACCACCCCCACTTGGCCTTGCTGCGATTTAGGACTTACTTGCTCTTGTACAGATAGCGCCAGTGTAACTAGTCACAACTACTGAATTAACGTATGTGTGTGACAACAATGTCATGCCCAGAAGACAATCCTATCTACCCATCTTATTCTTGCTTAAATCTTGTTCAACTTTAATGTGAGGACAGGTAGTAGATTTGTCCTTTACATATATATATATATATATATATATATATATATATATATATATATGTATGTATATTTTTCTTATTTATGTGTATGTGTATGAACCTACTAAAGTCTATATGCATCATGTGATTACAGGTACTGGGGGAAGTCTGAGGGCTTAAAAACCTCTTAAACTGGGCTTAGACACAGGTATGACGTACCTGATGTGCGAGCTATGCATGAACAGAGGTCATCTGCAAAAACAGCAAGTGCTATCAAGCTGTGAGACCTATCTCTAGCACTCATTTATCCCTTTTTTAAGATCTCAAAGAGAGAGATCTAGTCCATCATTATGTCTTGCCCACAGCCAATCTGTGATGACACTGGAGAAAAGCCACATCTGGAGAGGATCACTGACAAATCAGCCATAGGAACAAGAGACAGATGCTGCTAAAAAATTTATTCATGTGTAAGCCTTGTCCTTCTTCCCATCCCAGTGAACTAAATTGTGTAAAAGAAATCAGTGGATTTTCTTGCTTGTTTGAATGTATAGCATCTCAGAGTATTATAGAAGAAAGTTCAGAACTTGGAATTAAGCTCTAAACTTTTGTTTTCTTTATCTTTTTATTTAATAATATGTGTTTATGTTTGTACATGTATGTAGTTGTATATGTGTTACATTACATGGAAAGAAATGAAGAAATGTCTCCTCATCCTGATAGAACATCAGTGACAGACCAATTAAACAACACCTTTACGTCTTTCTCAGTGAACCAATGTGCTTACTCAGCATACTAAGAGCAAAGAAGAGGTATTTAGGGGCTCTCAGGGACCCAAGAACAGCTGCCTTGCTGGAAAAATCCAGTCAAGCTAAGCTGTTGGCCATGCAAAGCTGGATCATAGAGTCCTGTATTCAGTTAATCATTACCTCTAGTATATGCCAGTTTCTTCAAACTGATCAGGACAACACACACTTACCTGAAAGACAGGAAGGATTAAGGTTAGGATTCCCAGAAAAGGGTGTGCTCCCTAAATCCTACTACAGGATTTCAATAATACCTGACACTACCATAGATACAGGGTATTTCTTGGTTTATTTATTGTCAAAACAATGAGGTCAAAGTTATCTATGTTGCGTGATGGTGATGGGACTATTGGTGAAATTATTAACGCCACTCCACATAGTTAAAAGGGAGGCTTATTTTGTGGAGTAACTTACAAATGAAGGGATAGGTACATTGTAGGGTCTGGCAGAGGTATGGCTCAGTCCGGCAGTGATCTCTGGAGAACTCTGCTTGGTCTACCTCCAGAGTCCAGGGTCCGGGCACCAAGAGATCATTCTCATTTGGATTCTGGGTCTTCAGAGTCCTCTCTCGGCCCTGCCTTATAGGCATGACCATTACTGGAGCCTCAATGGGGGTTGGAACTTCCAGGCCAATGCTGGAATGGCTACCCACTACATGAGACGGCTTGTTTTATACCTAGATGGAAAAGGTATACTATACAACACTATTAACTAATTATTTTGCATTCACAGTTGCAGTTAATAGCTGAAATAAGTTCAAATTTACTTCTGGAAATAGAACTATATTCTATCAAAATCCTGTGAAAATACCCCATTGCTCTTATTTACATGAATAGATTTTAGAAATTCTAAATCTTGTCTTTAGTAAGCACTTTGGTCAAGATCGTTTGATTTAGACTCAACTTTTATTCCCCTGAAAGAAGTCTACAGACTAATTGAATTAAGTTTCCAAGCAAAACACAGCTTTGACTTCAAAGGGAATAAGAGTTTATTTATTCTGAGCCAAATATGAGTGACCATAGCCTGGGAATATGGAATTCAGGTTTCCCCAAATAACATGTCCCAATGTAGAAATGGTTATGGAAACATTTTGTAGTAACAACAAAAGAAAACCATTAATCAGGACACTTACAAAATACACTGGTAGAAACATCAGACCAATGGATTTCAGCAAAACTGAAAATCTCTGCTTTAGAACTCACATGCTAGGTTTGGGATTGACAGAAACTAGTGACTTAGTAGGTAAAAAAACATTCACAATGGTGTTAGCAGAAAGTCACAAGGTGTGAGGTCTCACATGGAGCTGGGCAATGAAAGATTTTTTAGAGAAATTGAAGACAGCTCATGAAAACTTGGCTCTGAGTCTGAAACATCCCACTTTTCCACTATCAATTAAATCCTAGTCAGTCATTCAGATTTGTGAAAATGGTTGCACAGTTGTGTTTATAGTCTATGACTTTCAACTCATTAAGTATATCTGTGTAGTTTAGCAACTGACAGATCTGTGTGCTTTCTGGTCCTAAACCCCAATCAAGACATCCTTAATTTTCTTTTGTCATTACTAATTTTTAACTGCATAACATACCAATAGCTGAATAAGTTCATATGCATGCTGAGATATCCTCTTAAGTTTTTTAAGATCCTTAAGCAAGAACTTGTTAGCAAATGAAAATTGTAGCTCACAGTAGGGCTTCTCTTAGAGCTAAATTTACATCTTTCTCTCCATATTTACCTTCAGTGGATTTCCTGCATGTGTTACTTGGATGATATCTTGCAAAGACTTTGACCCTGAGCCAGGCAGCATCCTCATATTGGCCTCTTAGGGACTAGGCCCTTCTTCCTTACAGTAACCTCTTTAATGTGAGAAGTTAAAAAGTTTTGAGGTTTTTTTTTTTTTTTTTTCTTATTTAGCACAGGGAATTTTGACTACTTTAGTCATGCCTTTCAACCTCACTATACCAGAGAACTTGGGAATCCCTTGGTATTGCTGATTTCAATATACTAGCATCTCCACTGGTTTGTAGCTGGATTTCCATTGATTATTAGCTAGTGACTAACAAGCATATATTTCATCAAAATGCTTATGCTAAAGTGCATAATGATAAACAAATGAACCATTCTTGGGGTTCTGTCTCACTTTATCTTAATAACTCTACATTCCCTTTCTTTACTGCTTATTTCCTTATTCTTGGACACAAGACAATGAACTTGGAAGCCACAGGCTCAGGGTGGCTTTGAAAGCCTTTGAATTTGGAGAACTTTAGCCACCCTGCCCTGAGTTAAGCCCATCCACTAAGAATCAAGAAATGCCGTATTACATTCAAAGAACATACATCCCTCTATTTTAATATTTGAGAATTTTGATTGGTTCTTCAAGTACACATTAGAAATGTCAGATTAAAAATACATTTTAGAAAGTAGAGACAAACACTCCCTGCCTTCTCTCATAAGCAAAGCCTATACTTAAGTGTGTGTGTATGTGTATGTGTGTGTGTGTGTGTGTGTGTGTGTGTGTGTGTGTGTGTGTGCATGATGAAAACCAAAGGAGACTAGTTGGTGGGAGAAAAAAGACTAATGAAAGATGAAGGGAGCAAGGACAACTAGGTTGCCCTTATGAGACAAGTACACTGGTATACCTGTGTGAAAATGATGCTATAACATCCACTTTTATGCATATATTCTAGTAATAAAAATAAATATATTTTAATGACTGAGTCATCAATTTCTGTTGCAAAGAAACCAATAGAAGAAGGACTTACATAAACTCTGTCATATTAATGTTGTTTTATTCTTTGGAGTTTTATATTAATGACCCCTGAGCCAATTATTTGAAAACTATGAGTTAAATGTAATAAAGTAAGTGTTTTCTAGATGAAGAATTAGGTTGGGTGGGTTTACCTAAATGGTCATCTATATACTACTGTAGGAAAAAAAAATTTACTTGAAACTGGCAATCACTGTAGAATCCTTTATAGCAGGAAGAATTATCTCTAGATTAGTGATTCTCAACAGTCCTAATGCTGCAAACTTTTGATATGGTTTCTTATGTTGTGATGATGTCTAAGCCTAAAATTACTTTCATTGCTACTTCATAACTGTAATCTTACTACTATTATGATTCATATTTTAAATATTCTTGGATAGAGGTTTGTCAAAGGAGTCATGAAACACAGGTTGATAATCACTTCTCTAGACTGTCCAAGAGGGAGACTGTGGAGTGGTCAGGGCATTTATTATTACTCACAATATACCTGGGAGACAAAAATAGAAGACATACATTACCTAAAGAAGTATGAGACCACAGAGTCCATTTCTGCCAAGAGAATAGCAAGAGTGATAACGGAGAATGGATCAGTGACTAAGTGCCACTCTATTGGGAAAGTATCACCAGAGTTATACCCAAAGTGGTTGACTCTGACCCTGATTCCCTTGGAGATCAGTGGTTTGGTATATTATGTAAGACCAGTCTATGGGGCTGTGAGCTAGAATAGGAGACAGAATTCCATGTTCCTGCCTACAGGCTATTCCCTCTCATTCCACCTAACTCCCACTGATGGAATTAAAGTTGTACTCATACCTGGTAGAAGACATGCATTTGTGAAAACAATGTATATGTGTGTGTACTCAGGAGCAAAGGGCTCCTTTCCCAAGTCCCTTTACTATGTATGTATATGTATATCCATGTATGTTCTTCTCATGGTTGGGGGAATACTAGAAAATACTTTACCCCTGTGCTACACTTTATATCCACTTTTGTTCTGTATTTCATAAATTAATTATATAATAATACTTGAAACATAAAACAACATAATTGTGTTTAACATTAATTTTATGTGAACTACTTCATATTCAGTTAACATGAAAGTCATCAGTTTTTAGTGCTCTGTATACAGCCACATGTTTAATGTTTTAGATTTATTTACTTTATTTTGGGGTATATGAATGCTTTGCATGCATGTAAGTATGTTCAACATGTACATGCCTCAAAATTCAGAAGAGAACTCCTGGAACTGGAGTTCTGAATGATTGTGAACTTCCATGTGGGTACTGGGCATCAAACCCAGGTACTCTGGAAGAGTATTAAGTGCTCTGAAGCACTGAGCCATTTCTCCAACTCCATCACAACAGCATTTTATAAATTCTGAGAGAAGTATTACCAATGACCCTCTATCTTTCTTCTCTTCCTTTTTTATCTCCTCTTTTTTTTCTTTGTCTCTCTCCATTTTTCTGTTTTTCTTTCTCAAACTTGAAGTTTACACATTTATTTTTGGTCTTTTATAAAGAGCTGCCTGAAATGTAAGTCAATATTCTTGATAGGAATGTAAATGTTTGGTTCTTACAGTGAAAGTTACAGCTCCTTTATAATGAATGGGGTTTTATCAGCTTTTTGGTGCCAACTCCATGTCTCTGGATGCATAGAACATCTTCCTGTTGGGTATGAAAGGAAAGTAGAAAACTAATAACAATCAACATTCGCAAAAGTTTCTTTTAGTTTTGTTCAAGGCATTTCTTTTTATATAAAGATAAAGTAAAACTAACTAACTAACTAACTAAGGAAAAAAAAAAAAACTCCAGCGGTTTATCTTCAGTTTCATAGCCGCAAGCTATGGGCCATTTCATAAGTTTACTGGGGAAATGCTTTGTGATATTCAATCATCTCATTGTTTAGACCTAGAAAAAGTGTATGTTGGCTTTCTATGTCATGTGAAAAAATCCATAGCTTTTTCAACCTCATACAAAGTACATGTTTTCATTACTTTTCTATTTCTGTGAAGACATCATGACCAAGACAGCTTATAAAAGAAAAAGTTTATTGGTGCTTATAGTTTTAGAAGGGGAGTCAATGAGCACCAGCATGGCAGCAAGCAGAGAGAGAGAGGAGAGAGAGGGGAGAGAGAGAGAGAGAGAGAGAGAGAGAGAGAGAGAGAGAGAGAGAGAGAGAAAAGAAAAGAAAAGAAAAGAGGAGAGGAGAGGAGAGGAGAGGAGAGGAGAGGAGAGGAGAGGAGAGGAGGAGAGGAGGAGAGGAGAGGAGAGGAGGAGAGGAGGAGAGGAGGAGAGGAGGAGAGAGGAGAGAGGAGAGGAGAGGAAGAGAGGAGAGGAGAGAGGAGAGAGGAAAAAGTTATTAGGAATATCACAGGCTTTTGAAACTTCGAAGCCTATCTCCAGTTACACACCTCCTTCCCAAAAAAAGTCCACACACCCCTAATCCTTCCCAGATTGTTCCATCAGCCAAGAACAGTGAATCCAAACATAAGGGCATATAAGGGCCTTTCTCATTCATTACAGTACACTATGTCCCCCTGTTGTCATAGGTGTGTAATCTACATGAGTTCTCTGAGTATGTTGTACAGAATCAGAATCAATAAATCTTTTGACCACACTCTATTTTCATCTGGAGACTCAGCTGGAGATAAACTCCCTCCAAGTTCACTCAGTCACTGGCAGAATTCATGTCCCTGTAGCTGAATATCAGTGAGCACGTTCTACCCCCTGACTGCCTCCTGGGATTTATTCTTAGCTCCTCAGCTCCCAGCCATGGAATGTTCCCTATAGGCAGTTCAGTAACAGCAGCTTTCTGCTTCAAGCTGATAGAAGAGAAAAAACAACTCAGCTAGAAAGATCGAGTATATATAATACCACATAATCATGGGAGTGACATCCTATCATCTTTGATATATTCTTCTGGTTAAAAGAAAGTCATAGGTTGTAGCCACCATCAAAAGGAGATTACACAACTACAGGAACCCAGGAGATGGGGAAGGAATCACCAGGTGGCCTTCCTGTTACTTGATACAAAGGGTAAGGTTTAGCATGCAGAGCCTTCGGCCCTGCCAAAGAGGCAATCAACATGGTTTCATCCATCATGATGCAGTTGATCTTCCCATCCATTTTACAGAGATCCCCAGGGTAAGAGATATGGTGCCATAAAATAAAGATGATATTGGAGGGCAACCTGTTAGGTGACTGGTGAGTGATGGAGTTCCCGTTCTTCTCCCTATTATTCGTGGTATGAGCTCCTGATTTCTAATCTCAGCCATGGTTCACAGTCTATTAATGGTGACAGGCCTAATTCTTCTTTAACTTCTTCCTCAACTTTCAAAATAGAGCTGATGATATGCATCAATCTTAGCAGGGCTCAACATGCAAAGAAATCATCCTGATTCCAGGTAGAAAGACTTTGCGGTAAAAATTTAGCAGTAAGAAGCATAAATCTTTAAAGACCTGGCATAAAACAGGGCTGAAAAGGAGATGGGAGCTCTGATTTAATTTAGAGAAGTGAAAGCTGAGAGTGATTTAATTGTAATCTGTAAACACAGGAGAATCTTTGTAAGAAAGAATCTCTTTGTGTAGTCAGTGAAACCTGAATTCAATTAAACATAGAAAATAGGAGATTTTGTTTAGCTAACATATTTGTCTTAAAATATGGAAAGTTTCTACAGTATTGTCCAGGAGAGCTTTTAAAGTAAAATCAGCATAGCCATGTGGATGAATTGAGAAGGGGCTGGTCATTTTCCACATACCATCTGAAGGATATACCATTTATGTGTATAATTGCCTTCTAATGTATAAAGCAAAGGAGTTAAGTATTTAGTTCATTAGTAAGGAAAAGCTTAAAATTTTCTGAATTTGGATCATATCAGATATTCAGGAAGAAGAGTGGAATCACATTTATTGGGAAAGGTAGCTGGCCACTGAAGATTCTGAAGTCAGGGTTCTGTCTAAAAATTAGATCTGCATCTTACATTTACCTTCTAGGTACACTTGAGGCTGTAGTCATACCCACACATAAGAAAATAGGCCATCATTACTTTAAAATAATTATGTCAATTTGTAAGCAAAAGAAATAAAGCACTAAGAGAACCAAAGAAAATCATGTAAAACAGAAGGAAGCAAGGAGATAAAAAGAAGGGGAGACAAAGCAATAAAGGCTCTCTCAGTAGGTTGATCAGAAAAGGAAAGAGGGCTTGATGCCACCAAGGGTTAAAACTGTATGTTTTTGATGAAATGCCATCTAGTCCAAGCTGAGGAACAAATATGGGATCTGGTTTAATGCTCTTCACAGAGCCATACCCAGCACCTTCTGGAATCCTTCTGTTCACTCAGCTCCCAACTTATCCTTGGGTCCCTTGTTCCACTGTTGAATACTGAGAAAGTTCTTCCTTAGATCCACCCTTATTCTTTTCCCAACACCAGTCTCTGTTCTGTAGGGCACTGTCTGGTCACTATATATATTACTTGATAATGCATAACTCCTCCCATATAGGAACATACAACAGGGATTTCCCATCAGCAAATTTAGTCAATTCTTTCAGATAGGAAAATCAGGCTATAGTTCTTCCAGAGGCTGCTATATACCTAAGGTCGATACACTAGAGAAGACACAGGATCTTAAGAGGCCAAAATCCTTTGGTATGTGTGTAAAGAATGTTAGTTTGCCTATGAATTTAACTTCAAAACCAGTTGCTTAATCGGTTCATCACAAAGACACAGACTGGCTCATAAAACAACAGATGAGTGAGCACACAATAAAATCTAAGCTGCAGAGGCCATTAAACAGGAAAGATATATTGTAGAGGGGAAGTTGCTTAGGTAAGAACTTCCTACCCAGGGCCAGCCCCTAATGATTAATGCATGCATATGTGAACTTTATGAAAAAGATAAAGAATTGATTGTGTTCTCAAATGATGCTGGTTTAGACCTCTTTGGCTGACTCTCTTCCCTAGGGAATCTGTTGACCATAGTTTGTTAGTTTAAACAAATGAACTATTAATGTTGGCTTCTCTACAGACCAAATTGGAGCAAACAGAAACATTTATCAAGAAAAAGCATAGAAAAATAAGAAATGCTCTTATACTCTGGACAAAAGGTGAATGTCTATAGTTAGTGAAGTACAGGAGGCTGATACCTCTTCTGGCTAAGGCCCAGGCATGGCTTTATGCAAGTTCTCATACTTCCATCTTTGCCCAAATTTTACTTAGATTGTTCTAATCATATGGTATTTTTCTATTTATGTTTCTCAGAGTTAAATTTCTCTGCCAGTCTTTAGTTTTTAATACTGTAAACACATCAAATTCTTGGTGATCATTTAATCAGATAATATTGACAAAATAATTAAGGAATGGGTAAGTAGAAAAAGGAAACAGAAGCCCAACTTTCACATTGCATTCACATCATCGGTGGGACAAGAAGGGCCATGAAAAACAATAGTGAAAGGAAACTCAGAGAGAAGGAACTGGAAGTATTTCCTCACAGGTGGAGGGCTTTTTACCTCAGATGAGCAAAATATGAACGATATGATATGGGAATTCTATCAAAAAACACTCTGAGGTTTATATGCATCAGCCTCTGTCATGTGTACATGCTTTCCCTAAATGTCTATGCCAAGTGCTTCAATGCAAGAAGTAAGTTAAGTCTTGGGCTAGTGAGCTCATCCAATATATTACTCCACTGCAGCTGGCTGTAGAAAAATGTGAACTAAGGCCTGTGTTAAAGAAAGGTTTTTCAAATCTTGCTTCAGGTTTATTGTGATTTTATTTTACTATGTGTAGAGATATTAGAGACAGTATTGAGTATTTTTCAGAAGAGAAAATTCTACTGTGCTAGAGGGAATCACATGTTTAGTAAAGTGAAGGGAAACTGGAACATGAAGAGGGTAAAAAAGAGGAGACATGGAGAAGAAAGAAGCAAATGGCTTCAAGTTCAAGAGTGAGCATCCCCCAATTGTTACAGAAGTCAATCTAAGTTGTACCAGAATGTTCTTCTTGGAGCTATAGGAACATCGTACTGTGGCCTGGGGTATTTTTAGAAGAATTGATAGAAGCATTTCTCCTTGGACTAGCTCTCAAAAACATAGGCTAACATTCATTTATAACATTTCTTCCTATGAATTATTAAATACTAGGTTTCTCATTTTTCTGTTACTGTCTTATGGGTCATACCATTTCATGGACTGATATAAAAAATATTAGGACTACTATAAATGAAGGACTGATGTTAGAGTAGTGGAGAGTCTTTTTTTTTTTTTTTCTTTTAATTATGAAAGCTTGCCCTTTAGATTAGGCTTGCTCCTAACTAGCCCTTATAACATAAATTGACAAAGGAAAGGAGTATACTCTGTGATAAAATTGACCCAATTCTAGCATCTCAGAATACGGTGAAGGACAACAATGAACATGGTGATAAAATTGACCAGCTCCAGATGCAAATAAACAGTCTAAGGTTTTCTAAGTGTGCCCTGGAAGAGAATCTTCTGTCCTGCAGCCACAGTGAGGGAATTGCAGAAAATCAAATTGAAGCCCTCATTACAAGTTTGGCTAAATTACAGTGAAAATTCAAGTACCAGCCTTAGAGGGTGCCAACAGTTAAAATAAGGGCATTAACTGGTAAAGAATGGGGTCCTGTAACTTGGGATGGGAATGTGTGGGAAGACACTATTAAACTGGAGAACTTTGAACCATCAGATTCTCAAGGGTTTGTCTCACCTGAGGAAGAAGTCTCTCCACCCTCAGCAGAAGATGGACTCACTTCCCCACCCTTGAAATGTTGCCTTTTCCACCTTTGACTGAAGAAATTAATCCCTTCATTGTCTTCTAAATGCACAGTGACTTTTTCTGAAAGAAATGTCAGGCAAGACAAAACTGATTTTTCTCAGGACCTATATATAGTTGCCTCTCAACCTTTAACAGGACTTAAGGCTAATCAGGCTCCTAAAGAGGAAATAAAAAGTGTAGTCTATGAGGAGGTATGCTATACTACTAAAGAGTTTAATGAGTTTGTTATTTCATTCAAGAAGAAATATGGGGATGTGTATGGGAATAGATTTTAAGAGTGTGGGATAGAAGATTGAATCAGGAACATAAAACTGGTGCTTTTGTTGACACCGAAGGGAGCCCTGCCCCTTTCTGAATGGAGAAGGAGTTGATGGAGGGTAGAGGGGAGGTGGGAGTGGGAACGGGAGGAGAAGATGGAGGGGAAAGTTGGATCAGGATGTAAAACAAGTGAAAAAGTTTAATTAATTTAAAAAAATCCCTTCATCAACACTAAGCTTAGGGATATCAGGCATCTCCAACTCCTTTTCAGCAGGTCATCTTCGGACAAATGCTTCAGGCAATCAATCATTCAAACAAACTTTTGACACCTCTTTTAACTGTGCCAGCTTTTATTTTAAACCCAGAATCTTCACTTAGATGGCCTATATTAATAAATTCATTTTATCCCTCCCTTTTCTATGGAAAGCTTTGTTCTATGTAGAGTCCCACAGGCCCACACACATACCCATATCACACACACACACACACACACACACACACACTTGTATTGCTCAATACAATAATTATCCTCCAAACTTCCAAAGATATAAAGTGCTTACACGTACTCACATTCAATACTAGGCAAATCTCAGACACTCTGAGCAGAGGTTTCAAGAACTTGGAGGAAGTTTAAACTCCTCTCTCTGAATTAAACACCTGTTGCTACTTCACCCTTGCTACTTAATTTTCCTGAGTCCCATTTTATGAGAAATTTTCTCCTTAGCTTCACACATTTTTTCCCAATCAATACACTCATCTCCCCAGAGGTCTCAAATTATTCTTTTCAAATGCTTTTTTTTTTTTTTAATTTACCCTTGGAAACAACACAAACAAATGGAGTTTGACTTCCAGCTGTCAAATCAAGTGTTAATGCAAATTCTGTGAGTGAGAGTCACTCACGCTTGCCTTGTTCAATCTGGGTTATATGGTGCAGTCCCAAGAACCCTGTCCTTTTACCAAGAGAGGAAAGGAAGAAGGGATTTCTCCTTTACGAAAAGTTGGACACTTTGCTGATTTTCGTTTTGTGTTCACTCTTGTATGGGCCAATGATTAAATAATAAACACTCTTTTCTATTGCTCAAGCAGGGTGGGGATTTGGAAGTTGTTTATCTGAAGTGGGCAGCCCACTTACTCCAGTTAAGGGCCCAATTCTGCTTCCTCCATAGCTCCAAGTCTGGGAATCCATCATCTGGAAATAGTAGTGATGAGGGTTCTCAGATTCTTGTTTTCTTTTTAGTGATTAAAGATTCCTGATGGACAAGTTAATACTTAACATGTAAGATATAAATCACACTGTTGACTATAATATGTGTATTTGTATTCACAGAATATTATGGGATGTTACTTAGACATCTTGTGTATTATTATAAATAAATTACATATTTTTATGTTAAACTAAATAACACTGACAGAAAATGATAAAATTGATGATATCAAAGAAAGATGTTGGTACATTTTGTTTGTGTTTCCTTTGTTCAAAACAGATTTCACTTTTTTTCTAAACCTGATTTTCAGATAAGGTAGTGAGTTTTATATGCATATGCACAACCCATGTATATTATTGTTACCGTTTAAGATTTAGACATATCTTATTTTGTTGCTTTGAAGAATTCTTACTCTCCCAACATAATTTCCAATATGTCTTATGACAGGTAAGCTGCAATGACAAATAATCAAACAAAGAAACTCTCTGTGTTTTGATCTTACACTGATGTTTGCTCAGTAGTGGTAGTGATGATGCTGGACATTTTTCAAACTGCAAGTGCCTATCCAGGTTCCACGACATTGCTCTGGTTTATTTTGTGTGCTTTTCATGCTTCATTCTATTTTCTTCAAGCAAGATGGCAAGGCAAGGAAAAGTATTCTTTATTTTCTGTTCACCACTGTCCAAATCCTCAGACTCTATCAAAGCCCACTTTGAGCTCCACCCCCCACATTGTACTCCCCACTGGTGCCAATCTTCCCTCTAACTCCATTTTCCCTTTGTAAACGCTCGATGTGCTGACCTATTTAAAAATATAACTCAGGTGCCTGGCGAACCATGATGCCTGCCAGCTCTTCAGATAAAGAAGATCCACTTATTAATCTGCTCGGTCTCCATCTGCCTGCTCAATTGGGAATGACTGCTTGCTGTCCAGACTGATACCAGGGAAATCTGATTGAGGACCACATCTCTTTGTACATTTCCCCCACTGATACAGCACAACAGGCCTGTTGCAGGCACGGAGTTAAGCCGTTGTGACATGATGTCAGGTGGCCTGCCATTGTACGTCAGAAATTAAAAAGAAAATATTCTTTCAAACTGGAATTCCTTATGTGATTTTTATTTCTTTCAGCTTTGAGCAGATTGAGTATTGAGTTGCTTGACTACAGTCCATAGATAATTTAATACCTGCAACATTCATCCCCAGCTGAATTTCAACCACATTTGGCTTGTTCAGTGTGGCGTCTCAGTTCTAAGCATTTCATAGAAACATGGAAATCTTGTAAATATTGATTGATGGAATCACAAAGAAATAAAAAAAAAAACAACTGGATTTTTTGTGATTTGTAAATGTTCCAGGTGGCAAGTCCAAGTCCTTGTCCAACCCTCTCCTGTGTCTAGCTTTGTCAAAGGCAAATGCCAATTTGAGGTTTTATTTGGCCCTTTTCCTATTAGAGTGCTCCATCCTGACAACTTAAAATCATAGCAATGTGATTTGTTCCTCTAAACTAGGCCAGAATGAAAAGTAAGTGGACTCGAAGAGAACAATTGGAAGCTATATATTATTGATATGTTATTTCTTAGAAAGCATTAAAATTCCCAGTTAGACATTTTGGATGCAAAATGTTAAATCTAGAAGGAATGGACATAGTATGCACATATAGTTCCTATGACCATGTTCAAGATTTGATTATGAAGTGATAGTTCACTGAAAAGTCAAGGAGACATAACATTGGCCTGCATGTAATACCCAAACTCAATGATACACAACATACCTAAAATGTGTTTCTTAATTTAAAATAAAGACAGAAAAGATAGATTTTATCAATTGAAGCTAAGGATGGAGCATGTTGACTGCTCAGACATAAAAAAAAACAAAAACAAAAAAAAAAAAAACCAAAGTAAACACAGAGTTATCTGCTTTGGGTGAAGTTTGAATGTGTTTTTAGGGGATTTTGGTGGTAATTTCCTTCTAGCCATGTACTATTTTTGTATGTATGTTACTACTTTTGTAACTCTATTACTTTTGTAACTTTCAACTCTAGTCAAGGTTACTTGCCTGTATAGGTAAGTACCAATGCTAAAATAATCACACATGAGTGAAATGTGTAAGTCATTTCAATTCTTTATATTTAAACAATCAGCATAAATGTAAATTATTGTAGAAAACCAAAACTCGTTTTCAACTCAAATAGCACTGAATGAATTAACAATCTTACTTGTTCCTGATATTAATTTATTATTAAAGTGTATGTGTGCCAGAATGTGTGTGTTAGAGGGAATGTGAACATAAAAGTCATGTGAAACACTGCAAAGAAGAACTTCAACTCAGTCAACAACTACAGCGATAAGTTAGCATTTTATACTCTTTAATATAAAGAATGGATGTGTTTTATAATATTTTCCTAAGATAAGAAAGGGACACCTATTTACCAAGATGTTTAAGGGTCAAACCGAAGAAGAAAATAAATCTAAAAGGACTGATAAAACATTTTGGCTTAAACCTCACTCTCTCAGTTGTATGTTGACAAAGGCACTAAGTGTCTCCTTTCTCTGTGACCATTTTCCAAAAACATAGAGAAGACAATTTAGCACCTGCAAATGGGCTCTATGCTAAAATGGCTAGTGATGCATTCCAGGTCTTGCCTGGATAATCAAAGCTATAATAGTACATGCTTAGAAGGAAATCACCACCAAAATCCCCTAAAAACACTCAAACTCCACCCAAAGCAGATAACTGTGTGTTTACTTTCTTCTGGGTCCTGGGTTAAAATAGAACTCCTATTTATAATAACTTTAACCGCTGATTAAGAAGTTAACTGTAAAAATAAAGGCAGATGGGAGAAGTCATATCAATGAAACTATAGGCTGCTAACAATTCTTCAGAAAGGCAAGAACTGTCATGATCAAGTAAGGAGATTCAAAATCATACAGAACAAATGTCTCAATACTGATAATTATGAAAGAACACCAAAATTTGCAAGATTCAGAAGCATTTATTTGAACTTTATGGGATAGATTTTCAGTGAGGTATTCTGTTAACTAAATCATCCTGAGGTAAAAGGCTGTTTCAGTTCCATCTTGATGTAGCTCAAGATCATGTACTTTTAGTAAACTCGATTGACACCAATTAAAACTGATATAAAAGACCCCTGACAATGCTTTTTAAGTTAGGGGCATATATTCAACCTAAATCAAACCAATGAACATTAGTTATAAATGGGTCTAGAAAGAAAATTACATCACAAATATTTAAGGAATGAGATCACAGACAGCAAGCAAAAAGGGTGGAAGAGAGGAATGAGAAAATAAAAGTTGCCCATTAACTTATTGCCTGGGTCAAGGAAAATATTTGCAAGCAAACTTGTTTGTCTCTTAAAACCGAATATTTTTCTCATACACATCATAATATCCTAATAGCATTTTCTTTTTCAAATTATATTCCCTTCTTATCAAAATCCTCCAATGAAGGCAATCAAGGTGGGAGGCAACAATGTTGATAAAGAAGTCGTTATAACAACTCAAATAGAAAATACAAAACAATCTATTCCAAAGAGTAGGGACAATTTCTATCATCATTTGCAATTTGATTCATTATTCCACAATTCCTTTCCCCATTTCCTCCGATGCTTCCTCTTAACTGTTCTGTTCTAGGAAACTTTGACCTTGCTGAGGAATAGCAACACAACATATCTGCTCTATTGTGTGATTTATCCTGCAGTCTGAAAAAAAACAAAAAAAAAACAAAAAAAAAAAAAAAAAAAAAAAAACAACCCTTGTCTAATCTGGCAAAATAACAAGTAAAATGCATGAACACACAAAGAGACTCTTCATTTTATCCACCTTCTTTTTAAATCTTTCATCAGTTTAATAATAATGACATTCAAATATCATAATTACAGCCAAGTCTTTAAAAAACATCAAATCCAAGGCCCAAAATGGGCAACCAGTCTTTGGCCCTTTTCTCACCATTAGCTGTTAATGCCAAAATATGATCTTGATCCATTTTACCGACAGAATATAAAACCAATGCAGATTCCACATTTTTCATGAAATTTTCATCTGCACTATTAGTTTCACCGATAGCAGACTGCAAAATGTTGTTCAGTGACAGGGCAGAAGACTCGGCAAAGCTCTCAGCATGTTAGAAAGCCATCCACTTTTACTCAGTTCATTTACTGCTACAGTCCACCAACCTGATTGTAAGAGTGTGCTATCTTTATTGTGTATTTATTTAAAGGCTGAATATTCCATTCCCTGGACAAGATATCTAACAAAGTTAATTTGGACTGCTAATATGCCCAGTTGTATTCTAATTTGGGGTTCATCATTTCCTTAAAAATATTTTGGTATCTTGGCCCTGTGAAACATGTCATAGAAAAGCATTGCAAACTAAGGCTTACTTTGGATATTGGTTCACTTGTGTTGAGAATTAATTCACCAACCAAATGGTTGTTATCTCCCATGAGACTGCAGAGAAATATGTCTTTTCTCCTCCTCCTTTTTTTTCCCACTTGTGTGTACTGAAAACCAAATCTGAAGTTTTAGTGCAAGCAAATCTAATATGAGAGACATGGCCCTGAGTGGGTTGGCTTCTGCCTGAGGGTCTAGCTGGCTCGTACAGTCCAACAGAAGCCAGGCACATCTCTTATGTGGGTCAGTATGATTTAGCTATTTGATAATTTTAGATTATCATGAGACAGAATGTGTTTCATGTTTTCTATTGAAAATTTGGCCACATAAAGCTCACTGTTTTTCATATCAGATTATGTTGTGATATGCTGCATTAATTATGTTGTAATACACTATATTAGATATCATTTTATCATGGGTAGGTTATAGCAATACTACATTGGAAAGAAAGTGTAGAGTGTACACAGTTTCACAATGTATGGAATTCGTGTGAATACTTGAGTACCCTCTTTCCACAGATTTCCTGGGTCATGGAGCTACAGTAGAAAAACTAACACTGATTATGTGAGGCAAAACAGAACAATAGATTGTGGCCAGGCCACTGCTCTTCTGGATTCTAGATTTTTCTCCCTTAGAAGTAAAGCATTGGCTTCCTAAGGCTTGGCAAATACCCAGTCAACTGAGTCCTGAAGGTCTGAAATGTTCTCTTGCACAGTCCCAATCCAAGGCTATGAAGAAATTTCAGGTGCAAGAAGTAGACAGACCAACAGCAAACAATACAGTAGCAAGAGAACCAGAATAATGACATACAATATCATTCCTCACATGCACGACTTGCTAGGGACTGTAGAGGTAAATTTGTCCTGATAAGGTTCACTCATCTACAACAGAGCTGATAAGAGAACCTTTGCTAGCCATAGTGGTTTCTCCTGAAAGTTCAAAATATGGGGATGAGAAAAGCAAAGTTTGCATTTTTAAAGTTTCAGAGAAGGAGAGGGAGCGCGAGAGGGACAGGGAGAGGGACAGGGAGAAGGAGAAGGAGAGGGAGAGGGAGAGGGAGACGGAGACAGAGACGGAGACAGAGACAGAGACAGAGACAGAGACAGAGATTTAAATCACACAAGCTGTTCTTTGTTTATTCATTCCAAAGAGGTGCAAGAGCTTTGCCTGTATAATATTGAGGAGTAAAGGCTTGAAGGTAATATGAGAGAGTCTCCAGGAAAATGGAGACATAGGAATGCATAAAAATGAGAGAGAGCATATGTCACAAAATAGCCAAATAATGACTATTTGTAGTTACTATCTTGTTAGCATTGATTGGGCATATTTGAGGGCCTGAAAGAATCAATGCATATGGTAAACAATCACCTCCAAACTGAAATGTCAGAGGTGCAACACAGAATAATAAACATAAAATCTAGACAGAACTAATGACTAAACAAGATAAATAAATTAAAACAGCGAAGGCAGAAAGGGTGAGTGGTTAACAATTGAGTTAGCTGTAATCTCACTTTAAAAAAACAACACCAACACCAACAAATAACATATCTGTCCATCTGGACAGCTCTTATTGTTTAGTATCCATGGTGGCTGGCAGCTGAGCACTGAGTGCCTTCCTTTGACTTCTGCAGTAGTGAATCCTGGCTGTGGATGCTAAATACAGTAGCCAGGCACACAAGCAATGGTCTGGAATCCATTTGCAGGCTTCACAATTTCACAACAACTCACTCACATTGTCAGGGCCAGAAAGTTAGGCCCTCTGTTTGTTTCACCTGGTCTAGGTATTTGGGGTTGGAAGTACCCAATTCCAAAACAAAAACAATTTCCAAAGTCTTTAAAAAAAACTTTTTTAACCTGTCACCCCTCTCTTTTGGTTCTGTTTGTTTGTTTATACATTTATTTTTATGTATTTATGTATTTATTTATTTATTATAATGTACTGGAAATCCTAAGTTATCTCTTTTTTAATTTACCTTTATTTTATGAACCTTCTTGGTTTTTCTATTGGAATTGATTTGTGCATCTCTTTTTGCAGCCAAATGAGTCAGCAGAGATGAGATGTAGATGGATCTCATTGGACTTTGGTCAACATTGTTCTGAAAATAAAAGGAGCCAGTGCCAGCCTGCTTTAATGGTCTACTCCATCATAGTGAAAGCTGTGCTTCCAGGTTGCAGTCACTGTGCATAACTTTATATCCTGAATGGGTATTATTAGGTAGATCTAGGATTTGGACAGAATCTTATCTTTGCATTGTCTCTTTTCTCCCTGGAACCTCCTTTGCTGCCTTTTGCATTTATATTACAGTGTTTATTATGGTCTTTTCCATCTTGGACCTTCCCTCATTTTCAAATCTAACACATTAAACCTCTCTCCCTTTGTTCTCTTACCTTCAAAATTGATCTCTTGGAGGTTTGATAAGTTTGTATGAAATACTTTTTGTCACAGTGGCAAAGTTTCCACCTGAGTTCCAAGTCCATGGATAATAAAGGCTACCTAGAAGGTCTCTCATTATAGGAATATTTGCCTCAAACATGAATCTCTTTTTCCTAAGAAAAATGGAGTTTGTGTGTAAAGGTAAAACTTTTAGACACAATTATAGTCAAAGTGGTTGATATTTCTTTATCAGTTCTGTGTCAAAGTTCTTTATTAGAACTATGAGGGAACATTTATCTTGAGTGATATGATATTGTATGAACATTCTTCTTGAAATAGAGAAACCCAGGTATTCACATTATGTTATTTAGCAACATTGGCAAAACAAAAATTTTAGTTATAAAATTTAGATAGTAAGTCTGTTTGTAACTTCTTAACTTGGTATATCCCTAGGAAGTTCATAAACAAATGTGGTTTGGAAAGCAGTCAGATTTGAGTATGAAATTATCTCCAACTGCTATAGATGCCACTCTCTTATTAACTTGTTCATTGGCACCCAGTGAATGCTGACTATGTAATGGAGTTGATCTAATAAAAAAATATTAGGGTAAAATTTGCCCCTGATTTTATCTGAAGTCATCAATGACTTCATGTTGGGCTTAGCTGTCTCTACATCAATATCCTTTTATTGGATGTTGTAGTGTGGTTGATTTACTACTCAACCCCTACTTGAAGGTCAAAGATGTGATACTTAATACACTACTCTTTGAAATGATGTTAACACAAATCTTAAAAGGTATTATTAATAAAAAACCCAGAGCCAGATATCGGGGTGAAAGCTGAAAGATTGGAGAAACAGAACAATAGATAGCCAACCTTATCTTACCAACTCCTCAGCCTCTAGAGCATGAGTTCCTGTTTTCTCACACTTTATATACATTTCTGTGTCCTGCCATATTGCTTCCAGGGATTACAGGTATATGTCCTTCCCAAGCAAAGACATGAGATCTCAAGTGCTGAGATTAAAGGTATGTGCCACCATGCCTGGCTGTGTTCCCAGTGTGGCCTTGAACTCACAGAAATCAACAAGGATCTCTGCCTCACAAGAGATGGGATTAAAGGTATGTGCCACTACTGTCTTGTCTCTATGTCTAATTTAGTGGCTGGCTCTGTCCTCTGATACCCAGACAAGTTTATTAGGGTATACAATATATTGGAGTATACAATATATCACCATATTCCCCCCTTTTTGTCTAAAATAATAAACGGTTATAACTAATACAAGAAAAACTATACATAATAAGTATAATAAGCATATACAATATACATAGTCAAGAATTACATTAACAATGACCAGTCCACTAATACTTGACAAATTCAAACAAAAACTCCATTATTCATCCTATTTTGGTAAGTCTAAAATATTGTACTTAATTTACTTTCTAGCCTAACTTGTATTACCAACACAAAACTATCTTTTTATGTCTTTCAAACTTATACACTTTACACATCTTAGTGAATTTCTTTTTTGAATTTGTTAACAAGAAAAATTATAACTATAACTATCTAATCTTCCTATCCCTTAGAGACCCGAGAAGGAAGTAAGCACGAAATGCAAACAAGTGACTTCCAAAAAGTGTGAGAAATGAAAGAAAAAGCTGGCTGCCTGGACAGTCACCCATGATTTCTCTGCAACATTGGGTCATCCATCTTTGCCCTACAGGCCTAGCATATCTGACAGACTCATTTGTGAAGCAGGATTTTCTAAAGAGCCTTCCTACCTTGTCTTGGCAAGGATCAGCAGTCCTTTCTTTTGTGTCCTGCATGTCCATTTTGGACAGCATGCTGTCAGCAGTCGAGGCAAAGGTACTTTCTTGCCCAGTGGCCAATCTTGAAATGATGAACGTAAACTCCATAAGGAGTTTCTTCAATACCCATCATCTTCTCTGAAGTATATTGGTGCTGCCAGTAGCAGACATGTCTCATTATCATAGAAAAGAATCTACATTATTAAAACATCTTAAGTGTTATATTCTGCAGGTCTCTGAAATGTTTGAAGATGGCCTATCTAAAATATATCTCTGTTTGACCTTGAAAACATACCTAATATGACTACAAGTTTGATTATAATAACTACTAACCTTCCTTTCTTTAAATCCTAAATAGTTGGTAATAATAACATTCAAGGACTAGCAATTTTGATTACATTGTTAAATGAGTTGTATAGGTACAATACCTTTAAAAGGATTAGAAATATATATACAGTGTTTTCTAACAAAATCAATCTCAAATTTGTAATATATACATATACAATATACAGAAATCCAATCCAATGTAAAATATTTAAAACTAGTAGTTGCCTTTTACAAGTAGATTCAATAATCTACCATTTATCTTATTATATCCATATCCTCTTTTTGTCTAGAGTAGATTCAATAATCTACCCTTTTATTCTAGCCTTTCTATATCTCTTTTTTTTCAAAGTAGATTCAATAATCTACCATTTTATCTCATCCTATACATGTTCTCTTTGTTTTCCTTTCCAGAGTAGATTCAATAATCTACCATTTTATCTCATCCTATACATGTTCTCTTTGTTTTTCTTTTCAGAGTAGATTCAATAATCTACCTTTTATCTAATCATATCTATATTCTCTTTTTTGGCATAGATTAAATAATCTACCCTTTCTATTTCATTTCTATATCTCTTTTTTAAGAGTAAAGTCAATAATCTACCTCTTATCTGTATCCTCTTTTTATTTTCTTTTTTCTTTCCAAACAAGAACCCTGAATCTAATCTCCTTATTTACCTTTTTTCTTGAGCATCATCAATTAACAACTTGTAACCAACCATCCTAAACAATGACAATCCTATTGAAAAACCAAAATCCACCCACTCCACCTCTTGGGAATGTGCACATCACGTTCTTAAAATTACTTCCTGCTGTCTGGGGGCAAGGGATCTTTAGGGGATCCTGAAAAGAAAAATTGAGGGGTTAACTGTCCAGTTTTGGGAGAGATAGCTGTGTCATTTGTTGTCTGGTCTCTGCATAGTGGGAAAATGCAGAGTTTGTTTCAAGTCCTTGCTTGAGTAGTCTGTGAGGCTGGTTCCTTTCAGCAACTGTCCAGAGCCATTTGTAGTCCAAAGCTGATCTTTGGGTGGTGTTTACTCTGTGCTTGGAGCAATATCAATTGTAGCTTTGACACAATCATGTCTCACATCCAGTCCCATGTTTGCAATACAGCAGGTTCCATTCTTCTTCACCAAGATACTTTTTGATTTTAAATCTCTGAGCAATAGCTGGCTTTCCTTGGGTACCAACAATCTCCATGTGAAGACGGGCAAGAGAGCTTGCTGTGGACAGCAATTTTGATCATCCCTACCACAGTAACAGTGTATCAACACATTACTATCAAAAAGGGATCCATGCTCATGGTAATCCAACACCAGCCACAACTGAGTCCATGTGCCATTGTCTTAGTTGTCTGCTGCTATAAATCTTAGGATGTTTTCATGGCATAGCATCGCAGTCTGATAAATTTTGGCCTCTTGGAACCATGAACATTCTTTCTGAGAAGAGAATATCCTCACAACAACTTCTCCCTGCCACTTGCCTCGCCAAACTTCTCCAAACTGACCTTTGCCCAAGCTTTCTAGTAACATGATGGTCTTGGCAGTTGTTCTCTGAACAAACAGCAGTAATCCTTTGTCCCTAGAACCAGTGTCTCTGCTGCCACCAACAAGATGAGAAGTAGCCGGAAACTCAGAGCAGCAACTGCCACATCCATGGTCCTGCAGCCACCTTTTGTGCTGGCCTGACCTCAGCAGCAGCTTCTCCTCAGCAAGTTTCCCAGGCTGGCCTCGAACTCTCGATCCTCCTGCCTCTGCCTCCTTCAGCAAATCCTACCAGCATGTGCCACCACACCCAGCTGCATGCAATTCAGGCCTCAGCTGGGGACTGCTAGGCGATAGCCAAGCAGTGTTTTTATGAATTCATGCCACAAATGTTGGGTGCCAGATGTAACATGAATTGCTAAACAGCCTTATTAATAAAAAATAAAAAATAAAAAAAAACAAAACAAAACAAAAAAAAAAACTTGGAGCCAGATATTGGGGTGAAAGCTGAAAGGTCACAGAAACAGAACAAGCCACTGCCAACCTTCCTCACCTTACCAACTCCTCTGCCTCTGGAGCATGAGTTCCTGTTTCTTCACAACTTATATACCTTTTCTGTACCCTGCTGTATTACTTCCTGGGATTAAAGTCATGTGTTCTTCCCAGGCAAAGACATGAGATCTCAAGTGCTAGGATTAAAGGTGTGTGCCACCACACCTGGCTGCAATGTGGCCTTGAATTCACAGAGACCCAATCTGCCTCCCAAGTGAGAGGATTAAAGGTGTGTGTGCCATCACTGTCTGACCTCTATGTCTGATTTAGTCCTCTGATCCCCAGATAAGTTTATTACGGTATACAATATATCGGGTAAACAATATATCACCACAGAACAGTGTGCCCTCTGCCAACTGGAATGGCAAAAGAGAAACCTATAGGCCCCTACAACACCTCATTTCTTAAAAACAGGTTCCAGTGGTTATCAGTCATGGTCCCTGGTTGAGTAAGAACTTAGGGACACTGTTGAGATCAAACACTACTTTCTATATTCTCTTTCTTGCTACAATGTTGTTAGCTGAAT
This sequence comes from Onychomys torridus, assembly GCF_903995425.1. NCBI lineage: Eukaryota > Metazoa > Chordata > Mammalia > Rodentia > Cricetidae > Onychomys > Onychomys torridus. The sequence continues at coordinate 17,723,824 of NC_050455.1, forward strand.
CTTGATTAGTTTTTTTTTTTTTTCTTTCTGAAATTGACTAAACAAGTTGACAGAGTTTGCTTACTCACAGGAAGGTGTTCCAAAATTCAAGATGGTACAAACAACAAGAATGAGTTCTTTGGGGAGATGAAGCTGCATAAATACCATGTATTTTTCCTTATGTTATCAGCAAAGACACAGACTCTTTTGTCCTGGATTATGTTTTCAAAGACACTTGTATAATTTGCTTTAGAAATTGGGGTTTGTGTCTCCCTCCAGAAAAAGCAGATTGCATATTGCCTTGAAGCTGCAGATAATGTTTTTCTCCAGGGCAAAGGGCATTCAGTGTTTGTTGGCTAGTACAATAAAGATAATGTCTCTGTCTGGAGCTCATGGTTGACTTGCTTAATGTCCTTTATAAAATATTTGGCTTCCCAAAGCTAAGGATGCTGCTAAGTTGCAAACCATGATGTGTGGCAGAGTCATATGCCTTTCTTTGCTTTCCTGGGAAAACTATGGCTTCGGAACGCTGCATAAAAAAATAGTTACTATTAATGTCTCTGTTCTTATGAAAAGTCTTTTCATCATGACTTATTTTATTTTTAATTACATATATGTGTATTAGGGGGTGCCCACTGGGGCCAGAAAAGAATTAATCATCTGAAGCTGGAGTTTCGGGGTGGTTTTGAATCATCTGACATGGGTACTGATAAGTGAACTTGAGTCCTTTGAAAGAAATATAAGCACACAGTGGTGGCTCATACCTTTAATCGTAGCACTGGGGTGGCAGAGGCAGGAGGATCTCTGAGTTAGAGGCCAGCCTGGTCTACAGAGTGAGTTCCAGGACAGCCAAGGCTACACAGAGAAACCTTGTCTTGAAAAAAAAAGGAAAGCACAATATGTATTTTTATCAACTGAACCACATTCTCAGCCCTACGTGTTTTGTTTGTAACTCAAGAATGGTGTTACTTCTTTCAGACTTAATGGAGCCACAGCATATAAACTTGGTTGCTTGTATATAGGGTAAACTCACAGTTCCTTCATAGTTCTTGTTATCTCCTGTTGGGACAGTATAGGATTCCCTTCCTCCAGCAAATATCATCAAGGAGTTTTTGTTATTAATATTCCTTATCAGTTGAGGCTTTCAGACTTGATCAGCTTAAATATGATCTGAGGAAACCACCGCTCACTGAACATATAAATAGGACTGAAGCAAGGTCTAATTTGTCTAAAATAAATTGTTTAATAATAATTTGAACAGGTATTAGTTTGTCATATTGACTCTTTGTGTGCTTTTGTATATGTACCATTGCTTATAATGAAAGTAAACACTAATTTCTACTTAATTTCAAATAGCTAAGTAATAGGCAAGGTTTTAACAGATAAAATGTGGAAATACAGGAAAGAATCTTGTCTCTCTCACGTCACCAGAGAGTAGCAAGTTCCCTTATTGCTTAGACTGGCACACGCCTTGGATTGGAGATAGCAGTGATTTCAAATCATGGAAGAAAACACTTTTGACATGGCATGTTTTCCTCTTGGCTAGCTACAATACCATATGCAAATGTTCTAAAGTATAGTTTTGAATCTTAATTGTGTCACGTGCATGGACAACAGTAATTAGCATTTTCTGCGCTCATCTAAAAATATTGGATTAGTTTTAACCATCTCTTATACTCTTGGGGAAATCTTCCTTAAAGGAACAGCAATTTAAACTCCCTTCTCATTTTTCTGTTGAGCCTCTACACTCTTATCTCTGAATGCCAACACCTTAGTTTGTGTTTTCTCCCTCTGGTTAGTCCTTGGAATCAGGTATATTATATGCTTTGTAACAAACAGCCTCCATATCTCAAAAGCTTGAGAGGAATGCTGTCCATGCAATATTCCCACTTCACAATCTTGTAAGATGTTTCCAAATGTGCCCTCATGCTGAGATATAAAATGACTGAGCCTTCTATCTTGAACATGAGACAATGTCACTGCATCAGCCATTCAATAAATTTTCCAGTTGTCTCTTTGCCACCCACACCTGCCAAAACCTGTGTCATCATCATTTCAGGGGAGAGGAAGATGAAGCCATCCTACTCCAGCAGGAAGCAGTAGTACTTGGTAAGTAGGATGGGTGATAATGATGGCCCACCCCATCTTCACCCTGACTGTGACGTATGCTTCAGGGTTTGGGCTAACTTTAATTCTCTTCCACATATTATTTCTGATTTCTTTAGAGCATTTCTTTCATTTTCACTCATGCTAACAACCTTTGTCTTTCACCGAAAAGCCCATAGGGGGTTGTTATTAATGATTATTATATGAGAAAATTTGAAGAATGATAAAAAGTAAAAATCTCTGGTTTTAAAATGCTACAGAGAAAACAAAAAAAATGGAAAAGGGTGATTAGACAAGAAGAAAAGAGAGAGAGGAACTTAGACACAGGAGTGAAAATGAAGAAAGAACATCTGGGGAGGAGAAAATACTCAAAAGAAAAGACTCTGAGTATAAAGTATACATCCACACACCTCAGAACTCTTTGGGAAAAAAAGAGAAAGAGACAAGAGACCCAAGAGATTTTATTTAAATCTTATGAGATTGTGCCCTGCGGCTGAAACCCATCATCATCTGAGTCCCTTGACTTAAAGAGAAAAAATATATACATAGTAACTTACCAATGGAATAAAAGTTCTGAATTCCAAAGCCACTGATGAACACACACACACACACACACACACACACACACACACACACACACACACACACACACACACACACACACACCATAGCTTTCTCCTTTCTCCTAAGGCTCACTTTATTTTAGACAAGAAAAAAAAATAACTGAGAACTAAGCTGAGATCCAAATTCAACAGGAAAAGAAACAGAACATTGCTGGTCACAAACTTTAAATGTAAGAAGATCAAAATGACACTTCAAAATACTGGGAGCCTTCTTGGCAATCTCTTTAGGTTGTAAGGGTCTCTTCCGTATCTATGTATGTCTCTGGTGATTGTTTTTTACCTGTGTGGGTGAAGTTTAGTGATTAAGTGTTACACAGACATGCTCCCAGGTATAAGCTACATTCCTCTTGACAGAAGTGCCCTCCACAATGGAAACACAGTGCAACACATAAGTCCACTCTGAGATACACACACACACACAGAGACAGAGAGAGAGAGAGAGAGAGAGAGAGAGAGAGAGAGAGAGAGAGAGATACAGAGAGAGAGATACAGAGAGACAGAAACAGAGTCAGAGACAGACAGAGAGAGACAACGACAGAGAGACAGAGAAAGACAGAGACAGGGAGAGTTAGAGAGAGAAAAGACAGAGAATCAAAGAATAAGAACAATTAGGCTTTGCTAGAAGTTAATCTATAAAAGCCACCTTTTCTGCAGGTGACACAGTTGTGCTTGTTATGACAAGCTATTGGCAAATATGACTCAGGTAACCCTTGCCTTACCTCCCTGGGTGACAGCTGTGGTCTAGGTCTTGGTAGAGAGCCTCCGAGACGAAAAGCTGGTTGGTGAACAAGGTCTTCTCATGTGTTCCTGGACTGTGAATGCAGGCATCCTCTTAAGTGAAAGATGTGCTGATCACCCAATCACTTGAAACATAGTAACACTTGTCAACAAATTTAGTGATCCTCTAAAAAGCTTTCTGATGTCTGTGTTTAAAACATACAATCCCTGACTCATTAAGAATTTAAGCTTCTACATCAAAATTTAAATGAATAACTTCCAAGGACAAACACATTAACTGTAAGATTTAAACACTGTCTTTCCATTTCACAGTCACTCATTCAATGACTCTTCCTGTTAGTTATCAAAAGACAATGAAGATTAAAAGGTGAATCAAAACACAAGATATCAATTCTAATATTAAAATTGAATAAGTAAAAAAGACAGAACAAACTGCATGCTACTGTTTTCTGTTCTGCTTTTTTGTCCTCAGACACAAATGATGCAAGATTTCCATGTTTCCCTGAATCCTTCTCTAAGTGGTCTCGGGAAATTCAATGCCCAAGTAGGGAATCCTCTAAGTACAAACAAGTAGCAGAAGAATTTAGGAGTCTCAGCCTTGCTCTCTGAGGACAGGAGATTCCCCTTGCTCATAACTGAGTAGACTTTTGTCCCAGGTTTGGATAACATGCAGAAGGCACCTTAAGAGAAAAGTGCAGTTTCTAGATGGGTGGTTGGACATTTGGGTCAGAAGAAAAGCACCATTACATATCATTACAGACTCAAATAATACCATACCAAGTCTTCAAGGGTGGCTCTCTTCTCCTCAGTTTCTTCCTTTAAGTGAGTCTGCTCTGAATCTCATTGTTAATCCTGGCACTTTGGGCTGTGCCAGAAAGAGAACCCTGAAAAGCTGGTATGTGACTCCAGCAAGCCTGGATTATGAGCCACAGTGCATCTGAAGCACAGCCTTGGAGTTACATATAAAAGGACCTGTAAAGTCTCACTCCCTTGCCGCCAGGCTAGACAGGTGAGCATCAGAAGCAAACAAACAGAAACGAATACATTCCATCTCTTCTCTGTTCACCCACATCAATGTTTAATAACTTCCATATATGACTTTACATTTTCTCCTTATTGCAGGCGGATGTTCATTTTTTCTCTGCTGTTGTTGGGAGAAGCACAGGGCCAGGGATCTCTTGAAGCCTTGTGTGTGTGTATCTGTGTGTCTGTGTGTCTGCGTGTATGTGTGTGTGTGTGTATGTATGTGTGTGTATATGTGTATGTGTATGTGTGTGTGTATGTGTGTGTGTATGTCTATGTGTGTGTGTGTATGTGTATGTGTGTGTATGTGTGTGTGTATGTGTATGTGTATGTGTGTATGTGTGTGTATGTGTGTATGTGTATGTGTGTGTGTGTATGTGTGTGTGTGTGTGTGTGTATGTGCAGTAGTATATTTCAGACAGTAGTGATACAGTCTAGGGGTCTTGATCTGGTTTGTTTTTCTCTGCCAGTTAAAGAATTAAAAGACAGAAAAGTCCTCTAGTGCAATAGGTAGCAAAGAAACCATCTCAAATATCACCAATGGTGGTAGAAGAGAAGCATTTATTGGGGAGTTGAAGAGACATACACATGCAAAAAGCACACAAAGGAAAGACCCTCTATGAAGAAGCCTCGGAAAAGAGAACAATCTGCTCTTCTGGAGATTTTTTTCTCCCTCTCCCTCCTTTCTAAATCTAACTTGGAGTTGGTCAAATTGAAGACACATAGGATAGCTGATTGGCCCAAAATGTTGTGTGGCATGTCTTGATCTTGCCTTGAACTCTTTGAGGCAGTCCATTAGCAGGAAGCTGCTAGTGGAAGACACCTTTGTTTTAAGCCAGCAGGCTATTGTCTTAAGTTAGGAGGGTGAGGAAGAAGCTGTACATCTTGATAATTTGTCACTTTTATTACCTCGCCATTGATACTTTTCCTATCTGTCTGCCTATCAGGGAGTCTGTCTAACTCTGAGCCTCTCAGTAGGAACTCTCACAGTCTAATAGAGCACCCAGACTTTTCCAGAACTTAATCAGTTAGTTGCTGTTGATTGAAATTGAGCCCGAACCCTTTGTTTTGATAGTTTTTTTTTTGTTGTTGTTTGTTTGTTTTTTGTTTTTGTTTTCAGGTTGAAGAGGAAAGTGTCATTTCTCATGTCTCAGCCTGTCCTGGTTCACTCTGTATTCAAAGAGGTGTGTGTACACAAATGTAGAAATCATAGCCATTCATAAACTTTTTAGGTCTTCAGATTGTAATGGAAGACCCTGTTCCAAGGCATTGTGTCCTCCCCAGCTCCCTCCGTAGAACATTTTTCCTGAGGACTAATTGACCATATTCTGCCTTGAGCTAAAATTTGTTACTGCCTCAAATAGAACTTTGGTTCTCATTTACACCATGTGAAAATCAGTAAACTGGGGCGTAGTTTATTTGTCTCTGAAACCCCCGTGGTGCCTAGCTCAGTACTACATCTGTAGGCGGCTTATAATGAGTGTTTGTTGGAAGAATGAAGGAAAGAATCAATTCATCATTTCAGTAACCAGGTCTTTAGCTTGGCGAGGTGGTTTACTACTTTAAAGATACGATACGATAATCCTTTGCATCACAATCTTTTCTAGAGAGAACATACAATCTCCATGTGATTAGGCAGGCATTTCTCCCATTTGATTACCCATTTTAAGTGAAATTTACATCAATTCTTGAGATTTTCTGCTCAGATTAGATCAAATTCAATTGCCTCCTTGATTTAGACATCTATTAGTCTTGTCTTCTGTAGTAGAGTTTAAGTACATAAAGAAAAATGCCAAAGTTATGACCCTTATATAACTCATATTGTAATATATGAGTTGCAAGCATGTGTGTGTATATATGTGTGTATGTATTGTACATACATTTATATATAATATGTTGACTTTATATGTTGACCGCCTTTTTTTTTGTAGAAAGTCATTTGAATCATTGTGTTAAACAATGTGTTAAAGAACTAATATTCTGCTGTTCTATTGGTGGATTTTTGTTTGTTTGTTGATGTGTTTTTAGTTTCCACTTTACAGATACATGCCATAATGTTCAAAGCAGTACAAGTGGGATACTCTGTTCAGCTCAGAAGACCAGGATTCATTTTCCTTCTTTTTTAATTTTTCTATTTGTATGTTGATAATTTAAACCCAATAGTAATAAATACTTAGAATGGACTTTGATCATGAAGATGATGAGCACTGAAGCCTGAGCATGCCCAGGCAATCCTGGAGTACATAATTTGGGAAATACAGTTCCACTCTCAACTCATTGTAAAGTTTAAAATCTATTGAAATAGGTACTATGAACTCTTGCTTATTAGAATAGAAGAGTAGTTCTCATATGTGATATGAGATAAGTGACAGCCATCAGTTAGTACAGCTAAAGACAGCAGAAAAAGAAAAGTTCAAGTTATAACCAGCCTTTCTTCCCAAAACACACACATATGTTGAGAACTTGATGTCAATTCCCAAAATACATTAATGAGTATTAGTCAATGCCATTTGGCCTGAGTTCAATTAAAACTTGTGGCTGATATAGAAGTTTTGCTGTGTCTTATTATCATGTTCAAAAGTCATGGATTAACAGTTTGATGGTAGAAAATCTGTTGAGCTATATTTTCTCTTTTTTCTAAATGCTGTGCTTTAAATTATGATATCTTTTTCTCTTGAAGCTACTGTAACTACTCAGACTCTCAATATTCCCAAACTTGAGGTTGATGTCTGTGCTCTAAGAAGCCCAGTTTCCTCAGCAGACATTAGGAAGACAATTATAATGTCCAAACTAATAGTGAAATGCAGAGAAAAAATATGGACTCAATGTGGCCACACAGAGAAAAGGGACAAAGAGATCCACCAATCCCCTTCCAGTCCATTCTCAGATACCTAAAATGAAGTTACAACATGCACAGATGGCTGAGAACATCCATATCTAAGTAGTCCAACTCAAAGCACAGTCCTGCCCACTCTTTATCTGAACTCCAATCTATCCAATAATGTGGTCTGACATTTTGTAAGAGTTGTGTGAAATTTCTGGCAGAAGGCAAGTTCCCTTCTGGCTGACACCAGACATTAGACTTTTCTCCCTCTCGGCATGCTATTCCTGGGGAAATTTCAATATCTTGATGTCCATTGTTCCAAAAAGTCTCATAGACCAGGGGACAATAGTGTTTCTAAAATCTCCTCAGACTAGAAAGCATTTAGGAGTTACAAGTTCGTCTGACCCTCATTCAGGCAGATGAGCCTTGTGTACAATTTCATTTTTAAGAGGAAGGATCACAGTTACTCTGGGTGTGCTCACAACTCATAAAGTTCGGCAGCTTTGGGAGTTGGCTTTGCCTTTTCTGAAATGATGGGACCAACTATGATGATTCAAAGGAGGTGCCCACATGATCAGCACGTTCCATTGTTCTGTAATTAATGGCTCAGGCAGAAAGGCATCAAGATGTTGGTTTGAAACTACAAATTACTGTGAACAATTGCCTGTGTTATAGTGTGCCATTTACAGATTGTGAGGGGGAAACAATAACAGCCTTTAAGGAACCTTGAAGGAGAGGCGGAGTGACAGAGCAGGGTATTGCCCTCCTTACTGCTCATCTACAGACTCTTGATGTGAAGGAACTGGGATTTGTTTCCTTTTTGTTTGTTTTTATGTTTTTCCCTTGGGACCATCTACAAGTGATCCAGTCTAAATTGGTTTACTCAATCAATTGGAATTTGCATTCTTCGCTAAGTGCAATAACAAATAGGAAAGTCTATACAATACAAAGGGGTTATTCTGTGAAACTGGGGCACATCAAAGACATGTTTCCACTGCTGCTTTGGTGGGTAAAATTTTCCTCAGGGTAGTGGGGCAAACATGTCTCCACTTTGAAAACTCCTCCTAACTTGAGGACCAGAGGGCAAGAGTAGATTCTTGACTGGCAACTTTAATCTGAGTTCTTTAGCCTGAAATGGCTAGAGTCCTCTATAATATCAAAAAGTAAAACAAACAACAGCAAAGAACCTTTCTTCAACAACTAAGAAAAATCAGCTTAGCTTTAGACTAAGTATCAGCTTCTTTGCCTTGTATAAGAGAAAAATGCATCAGAGTAATTCAGGCCGAAATGAGTTGTCTTAAGCTGATCTGACACATTGGTATATACCTATGATTAGTTAAAATGTCAAAGAGCTCATTGTTAAATGAAGTCCCGTAGACTGTGGAGACAGGATTGATTGAGTGTGCAGATCACATGCTAAAGCTACAAATGTACTGTCCTGCAAAGGAGAGGTTTTCATACTGATTCTCTGGACCTTCTTCCTCAGATATGGCTTGAATTTTCCTTACTCCAATTGTGTCAGCACATCTAGTCAGTAATAGCCATTCAGACATGGACAGCAAGATGATGGGGTAGGATGGCAAGCAGTGTAAATTCACCATAGTCCCAGCGTTTTCTCTGGGAATCCAGGTTGTTTTTCATGAATATTTATGACATATATTCAATGAGAGTATTGAAAGATGACTTTGGAGAACCTTCAATGAAATCATGACCTCAGGGTAAGACAGAATATGTATTTTCACATAGTGTATAAGCACCAGGACTTCTCTGGAACATCAATAGAAACTCTTATTTGATAGGCTATCAGGCATCATTTCATACTAACATATGCAGATTATTTTCATTTTCAGTAAAGGTTTATTTAGTGTGTGTGTGTGCATGTGAGTGTGTGTGTGTGTGTGTGTGTGTGTGTGTGTGTGTGTGTAAGCCATGGCACATGTGTGGAGATCAGAGGATAGTTTGCAGGAGTTGGTTCTCCCATGAAATAGGTCACAGGTCTTACATTTAGATTATGAGGTTTGGTGAGAAACTTCTTGACCTGCTGAGTCATCTCACTAGCACAGATTTTTTTTCTATAATTTAATTTGATTTTACACATCAGCCACAGGTTCCCCTGTCCTCCCCCTCCCACCCCCGCCCCTGCCTTCCCCCAGACCCACCCCTCACTCCCATTTCCTCCAGGGCAAAGACTCCCCTGGGGATTCAGCTCATCCTGGTAGACCCAGTCCAGGCAGGTCCAGTCCCCTCCTCCCAGGCTGAGCAAAGTTTCCCTGCATAAGCCCCAGGTTCCAAAGAGCCAGCTCATGTACCAAGGACAGGCCCGTGTCCCACTGCCTGGGTGCCTCCCAAACAGTTCAAGCTATTCAACTGTCTCACTTATCCAGAGGGCCTAATCAGGAATCACCCAATGACAGAGAAATGGATGAGATCTATATGAACAACCTAGACATGAGTGGGGTAATGAAGGGCAAGGTTCGAGGGAAAGAGAGCTTAGGTGAGCAGGAGATCCCAGCTGGATCAAGAACAGAGAGGGAGAGCAAGGAATAACAGACCGTGATAAATGAAGACCACATGAGAACAGGAAGAGGCAGGGTGCTAGAGAGGTCCCCAGAAATCCACGGAGATCCCTCCACTGTAGACTGCTGGCAATGGTTGGAAGAAAGCCTGAACTGACCTAGTCTGGTGATCAGATGGCCAAACACCCTAACTGTCGTGCTAGAACTCTCATCCAATAACTGATGGAAGTGGATGCAGAGATCCTCGGCCAGGCCCCAGGTGGAGCTCCAGGAGTCCAATTGTCAAGAAAGAGGAGGGATTGTATGAGTGAGAATTGTTGAGGCCAGGAATGAAAAAGGCACAGGGACAAATAGCCAAACTAATGGAAACACATGAACTATGAACCAAAAGCTGAGGAACCCCCAACTGGATCAGGCCCTCTGGATATATTCAGATTTTTATGAGACAATATGTGTACACCGGTTAACACCAGTGTAAGAGGAAGGCAACTTTTTGCTGGGCTTCACCAACCTTTTTATATCTTGGCTTCCATTTCAATACAGGTCAAATAAAATGTAAGAAAATATAAGTTCTAATGTGTTCCCATGTTGAAGGTTCTTGTTGCTTTTATAAATGAATATCAATTCAAATCTCACTTTTCCCCTATTGTATGTCTGCCTACTTTGACCCCTAACTCCCACCTTATAGTCATATTACTTTAAGAACCCATACATTTAATGTGGCATATTTTGCCCTTTGAAGAGTAACAAGTGTCAGTGTCTTATTATATTCTTGGTGGATCCAAATTCTCTACAAATCATAAGTGCTGTTGAGATTAAGACCATCAAAATGAAGAGTGAATTTCAGGAATGTATTTCCATACAACTCAGAAGGGAAATCTTCCCATCCACCCTCACCTTGCCAAAAGACAGGTATAAATTCTTTTCAGTACTTGCTAATTGCAGAGAGCAGTCTACTGTGGGCAGATCTTGTAGAGAATGCCCTGTTTCCTCAGCTCTGGAACACAATTCCTTTGCTCATCATGTCTCAGAAGCACATTGCCCGTGGTTGGGGTATTATTTAAGGAAGATCCCTAAGCCATTGTTCAAGTTGCTTTTCTTTCACTTGATCTGAATATAACAGTGTAAGCTTTCTCTTCTTAATCTGTCTTTTGTGGAAGAAATCTCCAAGTATGAGAGTCACAAAGGTGAAAAAAAATCAGTCTTTCTCTCCATCATAAATCTAGTAAGTACCCATGCTTTAGTTAGGCAAAAATGACAGGACTCAGCATATTTCATCATGCCACTCACACCTGTTGCACCCCACTCTCCACATAATCTCAGCCCAAGTGCACCTGACCTCAGCTTCTTACCCCAGATTTCCCAAAGCATATAACACCCTTCCTATGGACACCTGTATGGGTGGCTTAGGATTGTCACTTACGTCATGTACAAGTAACAACCACAGTGTACTGACTTTCCCCAAGCAAAAGTAAAGGTAATTTGCAAAAGTAAAGGCTGTGGATGATACATGGAATAGTCTCAGGCTTGTGAGTCACAGACTGCTTATTCTGTCTGCTTTCTTCTCCTTTACTAGCCTGATTTGGAAGAAGGCCATGAATAAGGCAGTTTGAATAGGTTGATGGATAATAAGGATAGAGAAAGCTATTTGCTTTTCACTTTTTTAATTGATATTTTTCTTTCCCTAAGAAGCCTTGAGGTTTCAGCTCTTATATTCTATATTTGTGCAGGTGATGTGTGTGTGTGTGGGGGGGGTGATCTAGAGTGATGTCATGCAATTTAGCTGGCACCTACTCCTTAGTTAGTCTCTGTAAATGCAGTTTGGCCAGTGGCTGGAAGTATAGGCAGGACAAGAGAGAAAAGAATTCTGGGAGGTGGAAGGCTGGGGAGAGGTGACACCGCCAGCTGCCAGCATGACAAGAAAGATGTAAGGTACTGGTAAGCCACGAGCCATGTTGCAAAGTATAGATTAATAGAAATGGGCTAAATATAAGAGTAAGAGCTAGACAGTGATAGGCCTTAGCTAATGGCCAAGCAGTTTAAATAATATAAGTGTCTGTGTGTTTATTTTATAAGTGGGTTGTTTGGACTAACAGGGCTTGGTGGGGGCTGGAGAGAAGGTCTCCAACTACAATAATTAGCTATCATTGATGTCACATGTTGAAAGAAAAATGACTTTAACAGAATAAACATTGTCCACTGAATTATTTACCTCAGTCAGTGAATTTCCAAACCAAATGTTATGACATTAAAAACTTTGTACAATAGTATGAATCTGACACCATTCAATCATTCCACAAGTTTCTGCATGAACTCCAGGAGGCCCACTGTCTTCATGAATCCTATAACAACATATCCATATCCAGACTGCCATTTTGTACATTCTGCCTATCTGATCTACCCACCTGAGCATTATATTCCTCATAACTACACTGAGAAAATCTAAATACATGCTTCATTGTAAAATATCTCAAACACTGAAAATTTTGAGCAAGAAAACATTAAATCTGTTCCTAGTTATTCAGAGCACTTGTACAATTCTGATCTGACAGAAGCGCTGTAGATAGACAAGTTTTGATTTCTCCAGACTTAGATTTTATATTCTCATTAATGTCTGTCCTCTTCAGTCTGTGATCTTAGAAAACTGGTCTCAGCAGCCTGGGTCACACAAGTTCCCACTGTGAAGTGCTTTCTTGGGAAATAATGAAAACGAGCTGTGGAGTTGAAATGACTTTCCATTTAAGTAGGAAATTCTTCCCATCAAGTGTGTGAATGCTGCTTCAGGTCAGACAGTGTGCTGTACGTGGAGTTACCATGCTCCTAAGCACAGTAATATTTGTGTATGCACATACATATATAATGTGTCATATCATATCATACATAGTAACTTATCATGTCCTATCATATAAACTTGATGAAGTTAGTGTCTTGGAATACCCAGCAGGTATTTTACAGAGAAAAAACTAAATATTCATTATAGTCCACAGGCCCTGAGAACACATTCAACCAGGCCCCTAGCTATTATGAGTCTTCATGATCCACAATGCTTCAGAGTCTAGTTCAGAGTTAATTTCGTCTGAAATAGACTGATTTTAAAAAATGTTTTCATATCCACTCTGATGTATGTTCAATCAAAACATTCTCTAAAAGTTGCGAATGAAATAAAAATGGATCTTTGTAAAGATTTCAACATTTTGATAATCAGATCATCTCCATGCGGACATTTAGAGAGAAAGCTCCCAATAGTTGCCACAGTACAACTTGCACAGCAGACATCGATTCTGTTAATTCCCTCTTTTACACAAGATCTGGGTTGGTTTATTGTTGTTGTCTTTTTATTTTATTATTCTATTATTGGCTAAATCATCAGAGGAAATCCATGCAAACATGAGAGAACTGGAGATTTATTCAAGTTAATCAAACCCTAAACAACTTGGGCATTGCAAAGTATGTACCCACATTTATAGAAGAATATGTATGTATTTATCTGCTCCTTTGTGACACGTATATGCACAGCATTAAGTGAAAGAGATATCAAGAAAAAGAGAAGAGGGAGGGAGCAACGTAGTATATTTTATCTAGTAGTTCTGCTACCAAAGATTTACATAATTACAGACTGAAAATATATGAAAAGAAAAAGGTATCTGTATGCACATACACAGACATTCTTCTTGTCATTTTTCCTTAATAAGATTCTAGAATAACTACATAACATCTGCATTGAAGTTTGACTTATAAACAATTATGAACTGATCTAAAATATATATTTGCACATATATTTATATTATATATGAATTCTGTGCCATGTTCTATAAGAGTTGAGAACAGTGAAAGACTCTACTATCTGCATAGGATCTGGGAACCAGTCCTCTGTAGCCATTTAGGAAAGACACCACACATGATGGGTTGCATGGCATTCTTGTGGGGGGAGGGATTGACAATGTTTAGAAGACCCAAAGCAGTTCAGTTTTTATCATTGTACTTGCTTTCACTATTTCTGGAACTCAGCTGGCATCTCTCTCTGTGATTCTCACCTGTTAATTGAAGAGGCAGGGTACCCAATATCTCCAATAGAAAACCATCCCTACACCATTATTCAGTGAGTACATTTGCATCTCTCAAGGGAACACCTGGGCTTCTGCAGTCACACATATGGAGACCTGATTTTCAGTGAATATACTATTGTTATCCAAGTCTACTCTAAAATCATATGCATGCTTATCTTCATATCATTTCTGTCAAATGGGAAGAAGAACCTTTATTTCCCATTACCATTGGCATGACTGCTAGGTAACTTGCTGCTGCAGTATTTGAATGAATGGAGACCAGGAGATCTCTTAAACAAGTGAATTATTTAAATCTGCATATGCAATGAAACCTGGAAGGCAAAACTCCTTGCAAGACCCCCAGGCTCCAGGAAGATATTTGATATGCAATTTCCTAAACTGCTTACTGTAGTTTTTGCATCTTATTGTTTATTTTGAATGAAATTGTATTGTCAGTAGGAAGATTCCCAAAGAGAGCTTTGATTGAAATACACTTGGTTGAGCACTAGGCTTTATATTTTGTGCATGTAATAAGTTTAAATCTTCAAGTTATTGCTAGCTGGGTATTTGTCAGAGCTTGAATCAAAATGATTGCTTTTCTTTTTGTGTTTTTGTTCTGTTTGTTGCTTTAAATAATATATATTTCCCTTTTAATGAAGCAAAAAAATATGTAAAAGTAAATGAAATATATTTAATTAGAAAACAAAGATTTCTAATAAGTGTCTGATCCATTTCTGAGGAAGACAGAAGTTCCTCATTTCCTTTCAGGATGACTGCTACTGACTTTGAAGCCAACTTTTGGTCATTAAGCATTTATTCACTTGCATATACACGTCAATACGTTTATAGATATGACAAACACTAGGTCCAGAATTGTATCTGTTACTCCAGGAAGCCAGAGGACAAATGTCTTAATCCATTTGTCCTAATATAGAGGACAGTAAAACTCTAAGGTGAAGTGTCTGGTAGTGCCCCCAACCCACACAGAGGGTCATGCACTGAAAAACACACAGAATGGCCTTTTGAAACACAAGTTTTCTGCTTGTTGGCTAATACAAAAACACACTGTATTTTTTTTTATTTTTATGTATTTTTGCTTTTTTTTTTCTTTAAGAGAATTGAGTGGGTAGGGAGGCAGGGGAGCATCCAGGTAGAATTGACAGGGAGGGCAGGAAATACCAAAACACATTGAATGAAATCCTGAAAAAAAAAAAATTGAAACACTGAGCATTCATTTAAAAAAATCCAGCACAGTCAAATAGCATGATGTTTCCCTTTTTTCCTGACTTTTGTTTGCTTTTAGTTTCTAATGTCCCTGACTAGTCCTTCAGCTTTCTTGCTTTATCTATCTCCAATTACTTCTCTCTCACCTGCCCACACCATATATATCTTTTCACATTCCATCTAAGGACATACTTCAAAGTTAAGGTTCTATCTAGTCTGATTGGTTACTTCTGTGGTGTTCTATCAGTGAACAAGAAGTGAACTTGGCTTTTAGACATGGTCCTTCTCAGCCTCCAAAGACTAAGAGAGTAAAGAGCACTTCCTATGTGCCTCTGACACTAATACTTTTCCAGTGGAATGAAAACTTGTCCAGTCTTGCCAGTTTTCATGGAAAAAGAAGGGAAGAGAAGTGCAGAGAACAGGAAGATGTGGGTGGAACGCAGGTTCTATGATTCCTGTCAAGCAACTTCAGTGCAGCTGCAGTACCTATAGCCTCTCTCCCTGTGATGATTCACCTCTTTGTGATTTCCTATTGATAATGAGCTGACCTATGATTTTCTCAAGTCTTAGTCACAACCTTTCCTACCCTCACAAAGGACTATGCATTCCATGGGAAAGTGTCTGTAATGGGATCACTAGGAACAAGAAACTGACACTATTCAGAAGCCAAATAAACTCACCAAGGTTTTTCCCATTAACACATGCATTCGTGTACATGCACTTGTATCACTTGTATTCCACACAAGACATTGAACTCAGAGCCTTTAACACACTAGGAAAGTCCTGTATCCCTGTGGTCTATTCCCAGCCTGTGAAAGCTTACGTTACTTGTGTAGTATAAGACCAAATAGACTCAACTAATTTTAAATTTTAAATCAACCTGCAGACAGCAATGATTTCTAAATAAAACTAAATCTCCCACTGCAGTGTTCTTTTTCTACCTCTTGGTAGACAGTGATCTTTCTGACCCTCCACCAGGAGGAAACCAAAAGGAATATCTGTGCTCATTTTAGCATGGACCTGTGAGTTTCTTACAATCACATCCTTCTACAAGACTACCTCAAACTCCTAGATGGCATACAGCAAGACAAAACTTAAATGTATGATTGGCTATGTTTGGTAGGGATTGTGGGTTTTAAAAAAATCATTTCAAGATAAATATGCCTTCAACTAGATGTTGAGGTAAAGACACTCATCTATAGAGCTGAGTTTATTTGAACACTGTGTTGATGAGCTTCACATTTCAAAACTGTTGGTAAGCCATTATACTGACAATAGAACCCCAATTCATGTAGTAAAATCAGTTTCAAGTTTTTTTCCCTATGAAAGCCCGGAATAAATTGAGTGCACATTAGATAGAAAATGTCATGCATTTAGGGGAAGAAGCTTATTTGTGGGGTTGAGCACATGTAACAACTTTTGCTGAATCTCCCTCACTGTGAGCTTTAGCATTGCTCTATGGTACTACTCCAATGTTCTCATCTCCTAATCTCATGTTACTTTCAGCCAAAGACTTTTTGCTCCTGCTTTTTTTTGGGGGGGGTGGGGGGGGGGGGTTGTTGCTTATGTGCAATTACTTTGGCTTAATTGCAACTCATTCTTCCTCCCATATTGTTGTGTGACCTTGTGCTCACTTTATTGTGACCTGTCACTATAAGGCTTAATATCTGAGAAGATATAAATGTATTAGGATTCATCATGAAAAGAAAGAAAAGCACAAGCGAGGTGAAAGAAATTTGCTAATGAGAGGGGAGCAGCTTAACTCACTACAATTATTTTCAGGTAAACAGGCCACTAATGATGTCCTAATCAGGTGTGATAATTACCCTTGGTTGTCAACTTGACTATACCTGGAATGAACTACAATCCAGAAATGTAGAGGACACTTGTAATCTGGATCTTGAGGCTGGATGACAACATGCCTTTAATCTATATCTTGAGGCTAGAGGGCATTCCTTTAATCTGGGCCACACCTTCTGTTGAAAGCCTACATAAGGACAATAGAAGAAGGAAAGGTGTGTTCTTGGCCTGCTTGTCTCACCTCCCTCAGCCCATTCATTCCTTTTGCGAGACCAGATGAGACACCCAGCCTTATGGGACTGAGCAGATACTAGATTCTTAGACTTTCCATACATAACTAGCCATCATTGGACTTCATATATATGGACAGAGGGAGAGAGAGAGAGAGAGAGAGAGAGAGAGAGAGAGAGAGAGAGAGAGAGAGGAGTCATTCCATAAGTTCTGTGATTCTAGAGAACCCTGACTAATACACCAGGCTTGCTGTGTTATAGCCCTCAGTGTAAGTTCTGTCATGGAAAAACTGATAAATAGCAAGAGCAGGTATGTTCATGGAGAAAGACTAAGGTTTTGGTTTAAAGTTGATTGCCAAAAGAAGATTGGGGGTATACTTAGAAGAAAGCAAATTTTTCAGGGCTTGCCCAAGCAAAGTCCAATATCTTCCACAATTATTCCATTATTTTTCTGAAGTTTCAAAACCTGTCTACTCCCCTGGCCCTATTGAATAATGGAGTTCTGATTCAGGAAAGGAATGATGTGTTTAAGGATATTGTCTTGTATAAAACAATATGTAATTCTTACTCATTAACACAGGTATGCTTTTAGAAAAATCATGTAAACCTACATTTACTAATATGGTTATCCTTTGCCAAGGTCTATCAGAATGGCTTCTTCCAGCTTTCATGGTAGCCTTAATGGCAGAGCTCTTCTGGAAAGCCCATGGCCAGTTGTTGCTATGTTTTCTAGGCTTCTGACTCATGAGGGTCATGTCCCTTCTGAGACTATCATGTACTCCTCGCAGCAATGTTTCAGGCTGAGTCCATCCACCTTGGTCAATGATTGTTAAGCTACAGGTACCCTTGAACATGCAGCTGAGCAGTCGAGGCATCACCTAACTGGGGTGAGGAATACCTGTTGACTGAGGATCTAGTGTTCCATAAAGCCAAACCTAAGGTGAGCACAGAGGAAGTTGTGAACACACAAATGGAATTACTTATCTGAAGGGTTTGACGTAAGAGAATTGGTTTGGTGGTCTTAGACAGCCTGAACTTGAAGGTGGTTTCGTTTACTTGTCAGGTGTCAGTGTTGCTGATGGCCTGACATATCTGTTGCTGTGTGTTCATTCTAGGAGGGAAGAGGGAATTCTAGGTAGGAGCTGATAGAAATGACAGCAGCACAAAGGCACAATTTCAAATTCTAGAGTCTGCCTAGAGGTGAGCCCTTCCAGTGGTCTCCCTCTGTCAGCATCCTGGTCTGCTGTCTATCTCTTCTGACTTCCACCTGGTGAAGGTACCACTTAGCCTTCTGGCCCTGTCTATGTTTGCTGAGCAGATAAACACTCCAAGACTGATTAAATGCTAAATCAAAATGATATGTGCTGAACTTTGCAGCACAATGCCTGATCCTGCAGCAGGTGCTGGATTTGTATGCCACTCACTGGAATCACTTTGATACTTTCTCCTGTCCCACCAACCCTGTGTTCCCCTGGCTCTGAATTTGCCTATGGTCTTGCATCTAATCTAATGTGTGATTTTCTGTGAGGAAATTGCCATGGATTGAACCTGTTGAGGGAATTGTGGGGGAGACAGGAACAAAAGGAGGGTAAAGACACAGCATAATAAATTGCAACAAGGAACCAACCCAGAAGTTTCTGTGCAGCCTTGATTCCCAGAATGCACTCACTGGGCTAGCCTCATTCATGAGCAAATGGGACTGTGACAACTCCCACTCATCTTCAGGAAGCTTCAGTGGGGAAAGCGTTTTGAGCCATGCTGTTCTTAAACGCTAAATTCATCTGATGTACCTCCTCTACTCTTTCCAGGTCTTCCACTCCCTCCTTCTGTCTTCCTACAACCTCAAGGGTCTCACACATACATTAAGAGCAGAGCAATTGTGCTGCCCCTTCCATGCAGACTTAGTCTATATTATTCCTCTATACCACCATTAAAATGGGTTTTGATGCATGTTTCCCAGCAATAGCTCTGTTACCGTCTGACATCTTGGTGAGAACGCATGCAATTCAATGATGCTATAATCGCCATTGTTGGGCTGTCCTCCAATTTTCTATGGGACAAGGACAATCTTGAACTTTTTTTAAATGATTAAAAATTTTAGTGAAAATACATTTACTTTATTTTAAACGTAATTTCTTTATTGATTCCTTGGAAATTTCACATCATGCACCCTAACTCCATTCACTTCCTGCCACCCCATATCATTCCTTATCTCCTGCAGCACCTCCTCCATAAAAGAAAACTAAAAATTAAATAAATAAATAAATAAATAAATAAATAAATAAATAAATAAATAAATACAAAGCAAACAGAGGCCACCCTGGTCTACAGAGCAAGTTGATCTTGAACTTGTAATCCTTCTGCATCTACCTTCTGATACCTAGGATTATAGAACTGTGTCACTACAGCCAGGGTATAAGTTGGGGTCAAAAGCCAGACTTCACACAGGAGGCAAAATCTGGATAAACTTAGCTGCATACTGGCTGCTCAGTTCATTGTTGCTATTTCTTCTTCTTCTTCCTGTTAAAACATTGCTCTCCTCAGCACAGTGCATTTCCCTACTCTTTCTTTGTGTTACTCATTAACTTTGTATTCTCCCCCTCATTGTTGCAATCACCATTGCAACAATAGACTAATCATAGCTTGGAATTTTAAAGTATTGTTAGTAGTGTACCTGTATTAAGGCAAGGACATGATACAATCTGAAGTGGCAATTAGGAATAATTAAGATCTTCTGCCAATAACAGATAAACCCTTGAAAATACTCCTAAGTCCCCTTCAACATATCTGCAAAGTCTCTGCCTGCCTCTTCATTTCCCTCTAATTAAAAAGGCTTGTCTCTGT
The DNA here is from genome assembly GCF_903995425.1 of Onychomys torridus. Lineage (NCBI taxonomy): Eukaryota > Metazoa > Chordata > Mammalia > Rodentia > Cricetidae > Onychomys > Onychomys torridus. The sequence continues at coordinate 17,743,777 of NC_050455.1, forward strand.
ATTAGCATGAGCTATATGTAACAAGCATATGTTGTTTGAATTTCCATACTTGTGTTCACTAAGATTACTAAGCAAGAACAAGGTGTATTCTATAGTATCCTGCTTCATGTTACATAGTTTTGTTTTGAACATACAGGCTTAGGAGTTAATTAGGGATTGGGATATTATCCCAGAAATTGCAATCACTGTGATTAATATTTTCCCAGGGAGAATATAAGAAATTTTTATATAACTAATTTTTAGGCAAATTTTCCAAAAATGTGCTACTCTTAGTTATGTACTGTGTGCAGAGTTAACTTCTTTGATATTTTTTCCTGATTTGATTATCAAATGGTTTTACTTTAAAAATCAGATTGTATTAAATATCTTAGGTAGATTAAATGATTTTGAGTATGATAAACATTAAAAATTCTCTAAGATAATAAATTTCTGAGTGGGGAATTCCTTTTGACTCTTACTTAAACAAGATATCTTATAATTGTGACTTTGGTATGCCAAGAGTTGAAAAAGATCCATGCATCAACAGTAATGAATGTCTAAGGTGTCTTGGGCAAGCAGAATTGAAAATCCTCAACATTCAAACCAGTCCAATGCTGAAAGAAATGTACTCCTCCATGGGAACCCTGCATAATTGTCATTTACCAAATTGTTCTCTATTGGCATGAGTTGAGATCAGGTGTTTTGTCCCCCAAAATATAAACAGATATGGCAGTCTGACTTCCAAGAAGTTTTATGGGTTAGTAAAAGGGTCAACATCTTTTCCTTTCCTGAGTCAACTGAACAGCACCATTTCTGTGTGAGAGGAAGTGCTGATGTGTGCTATATATTCAGGAAACTATAAAATTTGATTGTTCAACATCCTTGAGATATTTGGGTCTGTGTCAGCTCAGTAAAATGTAGCCAGTCCTAACTTAATTGCTCAATTAAAATGGCAGTCTACAGAAAACTGTTAGAATCCAAATGGAGAGAAGTCAATACCTACAAAGGTCACATTTTATCAAGATCCTCGAAGCCAAGAATACAAATTTTCCTTTCCTGTTGGTTAAGACACAAATTATGAAAGGTATATTAGGTTTGGTTACAAGAAATCCTAAAATCTGGACTCAGATTGCTGTCTTACCTCCTGAAAACATGGGTATATTATGAAATTGAGCTTGACATGTTTTAAAAAGTGATATATAGTTTTAAAAAGTACATAATGAAACAAAAGAATTTTAAGCTATTGTCATACTTAAGTATATTGTCACTGGACAGGTAATTCCATGCCTGATTATCAGCTTTAAATACCTAATAACCACCTCTTTCATGAGTAGAGGCAGCTAACTTTTTGAAAGCTACAATGGGATATTAAATGTGGTACTTATTTACTTATTTGCTGAAGTTAAATATTTTCATATACTGTTGGCTTGTTTTGAGATAGAAATTCTTTCTTATTTATCTCTTTCTCTTTCTCTCTCTGTAATGCAAAGCCTCAGCTCCTGCATCCAGGTTCTTGCTCTGTTTAAGTTACTGTTCTGACTTCCTTCAAGGATTGATCATGATATAGAATTATAAGCCAAATAAACCCCTTTTTTCCCAAGTCGTTTTTTGGTCATGGTGTTTCATCACAGCAATAGCAACACTAACCAAGACAGTGACACTTCCTCTCTAAGAAACTTAGTGGACTACACATATAATGAAGAATCATGTAGCATGATGATAAAGCATGATTTTACACACACACACACACACACACACACACACACACACACACACACATACGTCTAAGTCATAATCATATGCACATATGTATGTATAATGCATATGGTTTTCTGAAATTTTGTCAACAGTGTTTTCTCAGTTGTTATTTTTAAACTATCCCTCTTGGATGAGAGGACAACCATGTTTTCTTTGGAGTTCAATAGATTTTTTTTTTATATATCACTGAAATCAGAAAGAAAAAAAACAGTTTTTTTTTCTCTCTCTCTCTTTGGCATCTCGCTGCAGTAAAGCATAATTTGGCTGAAATAATGAGATTCAATTGCTCATAAGTAAGCTGCAGTTTACAGTGCCAGTCAGGCAGTGTTTGTTGTTGACTCTCCAGTTTCAGACAGGAGCTTTGTTATTGACTTACCTTTGACATATTTACTTCAGATTAAAAAATTAGTTAAAAAAAAAAGTGGTGGTCTGCTAGGAAAAACTGTGTCCGGCCAGCCCGAGTTGTTATAAAAAGTATTCTGTCTTCATGCTATTTCCCTTGCTAGAGTGTCCCAGTCCTCCTTTACTCACATAGACACCAGGAAGCTATAACTAAGAAGAATTCTTTAGAATTTGTACATTTTCTGTTTATTCAGATCTGAATTCAAATATTTTGATTCTCCTAAATTCCAGTTAACTTATTATTACATATATATGAAAAATTTATTAAGTTATGTTTCTAGAAAGCAAAGCTGAGAAGTCACATTTCTTTAGATTCCTTAGAATTATGTACTTGTGTCATACAGGCTACTGTTCCCGAAACACACTTCATAGACAAGGCTCAGGTGAGTGATACTCCTCAAAGGAAAGTTTCATGAAAGAAGCTCATGTCACAATCTCTGGGCTGTTTGAGAACCTGCTGTGTGTTTCTGAACTTGCTCACTGTTGCTACTTGCTAACTGTTAGGGTTTTTTGCTTTGCTCTAAAGTCAGAATTTAAAATCCACTTCCATAGCTTCTTTCTAGGAAAAAAGTGCAATAATCAAGCAAAAGAGAATGCAAACATGTGTAGGCAAGGATGGTTAACCAGAAAGGATCTCATCAGTGCATAAGGCTCATGAGCAACCCCTCACCTTCATTTGATCCTTGATGAGATCTTTCATCTTTGAATCCATATTATTTTGGGGCATGTATGAGAAGGTGCTGACCCTGATGTGGCTTACAGGCAGGGACAATGAAATGTTCCCTCTGGCTTTCCACAATCCTCAGACAGATTTGACAAGCCTTCCCAGGTCCAGGTACCTCTCTTTTGAGCTAATTCTAAACAACTCACCTCTTTTCTATGTTGCAGTTAACTTCCATCTATATACTGAAAGTTTGTCACCATCATGAATTTAGATTTGGGGATGGTCTCGTATTGTCTGTATTTAACCTGTTATGGATGTCTGTAATATCTTATTCCTGCTTGAAAAATAAATTCCACTAATGAGGAGGGAAAGCTGTAACAATATATGGTGTAAGTATACATATTTAGAAGGCAATTAGAAACTATATTAATTTAATTTAGCAAAATGGCATTTGTAGGTTTTTCCACACAGTGTATGGACTCTCTAGCCATGAGTTTTTGGCTAGGTATAAGCAGTACATAACAGGCATAAGTTCCCTTTTATTGATTATGCCTTAAATTCAATTGGACACCTTTTGGCTATACCCAAGATGTATCACTGTTGTAACTTAGAGACATCCTGGTAGGATGATCATTATTGTGATTGACAAGCTTTACAGTTGGGTAAGACCACTGATAAATATTGATAACTATTTCCCCTGGGCAGCTTTTATAGCACCTTCTGATACTATGAGAGCCATCCTCAAAGAAGAGGCCTCCAGGTCAGTATCAGCTTGATGTAGATGATAAAGGACAATACGTTATCTATTCTTCAAGTCTTAAGTTGGGGGTCATTGCCACTGTGCTCTCAAATACATTTCTTACTTCTGACAATTGGTATACCACAAGACCACCAAGTGGCACATTCTGGGAAAATATAAATTACTCCTTATAGAAATTCATTTAAAAAATCTCTCTGCCTAATGTTTGTGGCCCTGTATATCTGTTGCTATTAGTTTCTGGATAAAGCCTTTCTGATGACAATCTATGAGTATAGCGGGATAGTGTTAGGCATCATTACATTGACATTTTCCCCCTTCTAGTCATGTTTGGTTCTATCCTAGGTCTCTGGGTCATCTAGCCTGTGGGCCCTGGTGCTGCAGGTAGTGTCAGAGATGGGCTTACTCTCCTGGTATGTGTTTTGTTGTAGGCTATACTGGTCATTGGTTGGCCACTCCCTCAATTTCTAGGTCACCCTTACCCCTGCACATCCCATAGATAGGAAAGACTGTAGGTTGGATGCTATGTGGCTGTGTTGGTTTCCCACTCTTTCTACTTAAAAGTATGCCTGGTAATAGAGGATGGCCAGTTCAGGCCATGTATCTGTTATTGCTAGGAGTCTTAGCTGGGGTTGTTCTTGGAGATTCCTAGGAGATTCCCTTGTGCTGTGGATATTGCTCTGGGTAAATAAAATGCTGATTGGCCAGTAGCCAGGCAGGAAGTATAGGCGGGACAAGCAGAGAAGAGAATTCTGGGAAGTAGAAGGTTGGAGAGAGACACCGCCAGCTGCCGCCATGAGAAGCAACATGTAAAGATACTGGTAAGCCACAAGCCATGTGGCAAAGTATAGACTAACAGAAATGGGTTAATTTAAGATAGAAGAAGTAGATAACAAGAAGCCTGCCACGGCCATACAGTTTGTAAGCAATATAAGTTTCTGTGTGTTTACTTGATTGGGTCTGAGTGACTGTGGGACTGGCTAGTGAGAGAGATTTGTCCTGACTGGGCCAGACAGGAAAACTCTAACAGCACCCTTGGGCCAGTTTTATTCCTGATCCTGAAATGCCTCTACTCTCCCTTTTCATCCCCCACAAACTGATCACTCGTGTACTCATCCACATCCACACAGAGTCCACCCACAAAATATCTTCTATTTTCCCTTCCCAGGGAAATACTGGCATCTGGGTTTGTGGATTGTAGTATAGTTATATCCTTTATTTTAAAGCTAATATCTACTTATGAGTGAGTATGTACCATGTTTGTCTTTCTAGGTTACCTCACTAAGGATAATTTTTTTCTAGTTCCATTCATTTGCCTTCAAATTTCTTGATATCATTGTTTTTAACAGTTGATTAATACTGCATTGTGTAAATGCATCACATCTTCTTTATCCATTCCTTGGTTGAGGGACATCTTGGTTGTTTCCAGGTTCTGGATATTACAAATGAAACTGCTATAAACATGGTTGAGCAAGTGTCTTTTTGGTATGATTGAGCATCCTTTGGGTATTTGCCCAAGAGTGGTATAGCTGGGTCTTGTCTTGAGAAATCCTGTAGAAGAGGGGGAGAGATGCTTATGGGAGCCAGAGGGGACAAGCACACCATAAGAAAACTCACAGAATCAACTAACCTTGACTCACAGGGTCTCACAGAAACTGAACCAGGGAGCCTGTGTGGGACTGACCTAAGCACTCTGTATATATGTTACAGTTGTGTACCTTGGTCCTCTTGTGGGACTCCTAACAGTGGGAACAGGGGTGCTTTGACTCTTTTACAGGACTTTGGGGCTCTACTCCTTATTCTGGGTCTCCTTGCCCATCTTTAACCCATGGGAAGGTGCTTAGTTGAGTCTTACTACTGCTTAAAATGTCATGTTTTGTTGATACTCGAAGGAGACCTGCCTTTTCCTAAACAGAAATGGAGGAGGAGTGGATTGAGGGATGGGAACAAAGGGGTTGGGGTGAGGACTGGGAGGAGAGGAGGGAGGGGAAACTGTAGTGGGGACATAAAGTAGATAAATAAATTTATGTGTGGTACATGATGTGAAACAATCAAAGAATCAATAAAGAAGTTAAATTAAAAAATTTAAAGAAATATATGTTACACATTTTTAAAACTAAACAAACAGTTATTCTCAAACACACTCCGGTAGAACTAATTTCAAATTTCATTCTCTTTTGGATGACTGACAGAGTTAGATATTCTCTTAGAACATTAAGTTATTAAAATTTTAGGGCCCTTCTCAGAGAAAAGTGCAATTTCTCTATTTGTCTCTTGAAACATGAGATTGTGTAGCCAGCATCCTATAGAGGGTTTGGATACCCAAGATGAATCTGGACTAAAGTTCCCTTAACTAGGGATGGCAGCTTCTTGTAACAGGGCATTCTGAGGCAGGGTGTAGATCTACAGTCCTTTTCAGAGTATTGTATCATCATCAATTTTGTTATGCTTCACAGAATTGAAAGATAATACATCTTTAATCTCCACTTCATATTGTTTCTTCTGAAAGTGTTCTCCTTCCTCCTCCAAACCTTTGTATTTTTTAAAGTATTTCATACTCTTAACAGTCTTTCATTTCTGATTCTACTTGGCTCTTTCAGTTGTCCAAGATTGTCAAGTATCATCGTATTTTCCATTATGGACAAACTATATATGCTGCAACAGGATCGGTGATAAATTTTACATTCTGCCACTCATATACTACTTGAAGAAAAGAGAACCAAAAATATTAAGTATTTGTTTTAAAACAGTAGAAAGCACAAAGGAAAATAACTATGTGTGGTGACTAACACACTTAAAATTAATATTTTTCAGAAATATTTTTGACTATTGTCTTGTGTCATCTTCACTAGTACCATGGTTGGACTTGGGATCACCTAGGAGACACACTTCTAGCTTGGTCTGATGGAAGGGCTTGACAGCAACTTAAGTGAGGGGGTATGACTCCCCATGAAATTAGGCAGTACCATTCTGTGGGCTGGGGTCTGGTTTGAATAAAATGAGGGAAAGAAGTGAAGCTCCGTGATCACCGGGATTAATGTTTGCCAACTTCCTTATCCAACCACCTATCATAGAACAGCCTTCCCCTGCCTTCCCCTCCCAACCACAATGGATCTGTATCGTCAAACTGAAGCAAAATGAACTTTTCCTCCTTTATTGAGTTACCTGATAGGAATCATAGCAATGAAAATAGTGACCAGTGCAGCTATTATTACAACACATTGGTACAGTACTACACTAGGGATTTCAGAATAGAATAAGGTACCCAGAATCCTGTAGGAGGTAGATGTTTTTAAACTGGCTTCAGTAATTGTATAGAAATTTCTGTCTTTCTACTGTGAATTACTCAAAGTTTGACAAGATCATCGTGGGATCATCATGGAGATAAGCAAAGAAGATTCTTTGATTGTGTAGACCTCTGTTACTTCATGTCCCAGAGGAAATTTTAGAGTTAGCTTTTTAAAACCTCTTTTAAAAATTAATGTTACTATCTACTATCAATTGGACTAATTTGAGATGATTTTTTGAGAGACTTTATTTATTTGTTATTTATTTATTTATTTATTATAGAATCCTTTCTAATTCTTGAGGATTTGGAACACATTTCTTGACACAGATTAGATTGTAACCATCTAAGTAACATTCAGTTGATGTTGTTGATGTTTCTCATGCTATTCTGAGACCTGAAAATAAACAGATGAAAGGCACATCTGCTACTCTCCCAGGGTTACATGCTATGGTCATGCTGTGGCATGTGTGCTACAAGTATTTGGGGATGGAACCACAAGCATGAAAGAGCTTCTATAGAAGACACAGAGTTTCTACTGCCTCTTTCTGGAATATTAGCTTTTAAGTTTCATCACATTCAAAGATACAGTTTAGACACTAGCGATGGTTTGGTCCTTTTCTGATGGGGCCTGGATGTGGGGAAGAGCTGAATTTGTGCTGTGAATTAAGTACTCACTTTAGGTCCATCTACTTGCTCTTTTTTATTCTGATTTACATGTTTTTTTTTAAACCTTTCACTTTTTGTTCACTGACAGATTCTGTCCTGCATTTCCTTTTTAATATAAAATAGTTACTCAGTTATAGAATGTTTCCCCTTCTTGCTTTAGGGGCTTCCTTTAATTTTCAATATGTTGCATTTTTATTTTTATCCAATTCTATTTATTTTATAATTTTCCTTCTGATTTTTTCTTTGACACTCAGGTTATTTAGAAGTGTGTCGTTTAGTTCATTACTGTTTGGAGGGTCCCAGAGCTGTACTTTTCTCTATACACTCGATTTTATTATTTTTTTCTATTAAGGTCAAATGGCAGATTTTCCATGCTTTAAAATTGTATGTATTAAGGATGGTTTTATGAGTAATATATGGTCTATCTTGGTAGATATGCTACATGCTCTTAGAAGAATTTATGTTGTGTTGCTCTTGGGCAGAATGCTCTGTTAATGTTCACTGGGTCATGCTGACTGGTAGTGCTGTTGTATTCTGAATTGTACCTTTCAATTTTCTCTCTTAAAGTTAGAGGGAACTGAAAACTTCAAATGCATATGAATTGTAGGTTTCATTTTGCCAGTTAATCAGATTTTCCTTATTTTATTTCAGTGTTTGAATTGTGTAAATGTCTATAATTGTTCTTTCTTTACAATGGTTTGATTTATTTATTATTACAAGAAAAAAAGATTTTATATGTGATGGAGACAATTTTAAAGTGGCATATAATTTTAGTTTTTCAAATTAAAATATAATTTTACCCTTTCTTTTCTGTTCTCTCCCAAATTCATGCTACCAATTTATTATTATTATTATTAATTATTATTATTAATTATTATTATTGTTGTTCCTTGAGAATTTTCAGTTTCTCATAACATGTTTTGGTCATATTCACACATACACTCAACTCTTTCCAGGTCCATTATGCCTTCCCTAGTCACTCAAATATTTTCCTTTTTATTTTTATCAAACCATTTACATGAGTTTGTGCTGTCCAAATATACTTGGATGCATTTTCCACTGAAGCATGGTCAATTTATTAGGAAATACATCATTAAAGAAAACTGCCTCTATCTCTCCCAACAGCTAACAGTGGCCATTTGTTCCACATCGACAGGTGAGATTGTGTGCCCACCTCCCCTCTCCATGCTTGGTTTTGGTATGGCTTGGTTTCTCTATTGATTTGTTGGTTTTTAACTTATTCATGCCTTTGTATTTATAGGAATTTCTTATAAATCATATGGAGTCTTGCCTTGCGTTTTTATTCAACTAGCAATCATGTAGTCAGGGTCTAAGAGCACAACCATCTCTGTGTATTCATTGACTGTAAGGCTTTTCTCCCAGATGCTAAAATCTTAGAATGCTCTTAGATAAAATGGCACAGCATTTGCAGAAGACTTGCATCTTTCTTTCTATAAGCTGTAAATCACCTCCTTATTTCTTATCACACCTGGTACAAAATAAACATTATGTGAAGAGCTGCTATTACTGTGTAGTGCATAATGAAAAGAAAGCTTGATATTATGTGACATAGAAACGTACTTTTGAAAAAAATCTTTTAGAGAAGGAGCAATGGCTCAGTTGGTAAAGTTTTTCTTTGCAATCATAAGAACTTGAGTTTGATCCAAAGAATTTACACAAAATATCCAGGTGTGGTGGTGCAGTCTTCTATTCCCAGCACCAGGGAAGAAAAGAGAATCAATGTAGATCATTAGACAGTTAGCCTAGCCTATTTGTCAAGCTCCAGTCAGTGAGAGATCCTGTCTCAGAAAATAAAATGACCAGTCCCTAAGGAATGACACTTAAGGGGGACCTTAGCCATCCACAAGCATGTGTAGTCACCTATACATACACATACTCACATGAGTGAATACACTGAGATTCTGCTTGATGCTCCAGAGGGTCCATGCCTCATCTTTAGGATTGCTTTAAGTTACAGTGATCTTTCTTTAAATGTAACAATCATCTACTTGGACATCTACTTCCATACTTTGACAAATAATTTTAGAAGTATTTCATATATAGCTTTCAAAAATCATGTCCATATTGTTATTTTTTCTTTAAGCAATATGTATACTTAAAGAGAGTCAAATAACAAAATTTATACTTACCTAAGTAATTATCATTTGTAATTTTCTCTAATTCTTTTGTAGAGCTTCTGTGCATAGAAAGCCCTTTAAACTTTCTTATAAATCTTATAGGCTAACAGTAATTTTGGCTTTACATGAATGGGAATACTTATTTCTCTGCCACTTATTAAAGATACTTTCACTAATGAACAATGTCCACTTAGAGTTTTAAATTTTGAGAATGATTTTAAAGATGATGGTCCACTATGTTTCTTTGCCTGTAAGCCACTCTTGTTGTTACATTTGGTCTCATGTTCATGGGTTGCTCTAAGCTCCAATCCCTGGAGATAATTCCCAGAGTTCCTCTCAATTTATCATTTCGAACGAACATGCCCTTTATAAGACATTGAAGAAGACCCCTGCACTGCAAGAATTCCCTCCCAGGCCCTGGATTAGGCACAAACTACACACAAATACCTATTTTCACAGAGAGGTCCTTTATTAAGTGGGGAAGGAAAGTTAAAGTGGTTGCTTTCTGTCTCAGGCAGAAAAACAGCAGCAAATGACCTTACAGGTGTAATTTTTTTTTTCTTTTTGGTTTTTCGAGACAGGGTTAGAAAAGCAGGCTGTGTCAGTGGATTTCCAAGTTCTGTGGGACCATCTAAGGCAAGGGATGTGTAGTCTGTGAGACTGGATTAGGAAGTAGATTCCCAGGAAAGAACTGGTGCTGGTTCTAGAGTTGCTGAAGCAATCTGCAATTGATTTGAAATCTGTTGGAACAGAGGGAAAGGTAAGAAGTACAATTTTCTTTTGTACTTTTGGGTATACATTTGAAATGGTTAGGTTCATGGCCCTGGTAGGTGGTAATGGGAGTCTCTAAACTAGGTAAGGGGGGAGAGTTTTCAAGAAAATGGGAGAAATCTCACCCTTAGGAAAAGACAATAGGCAGGAAAACATAAGCGGTTGGTTGGCAGGAATGCTTATCTGAATTTTGTTTGCGAGTACTAAAAGGACTCAAAAAAATGTAGATTGGCTGTATAATGTAAATTGAGGAACAGCTGCTGTCTGAATGCAAAATCAGGTTATATATAAGGGAGAATACAATTTGAGAAGCTTCCATCATATCAAAATATATTTTGTTTGTTTGTTTGTTTGTTTGTGGAGGGTGGTCAGATGGATTTTGAAACTAAAATACTGTAGGAACACATATTCTTGGGGAGGCTCTTGGAAAACAGTTAGAGGGATGGTCTGTCAAAGGTTTGGGGGTTGTTGTGGTAAGGTTGAGAGTACTTTGCTTTGGTTCCCAAAGAGGGATTTTGTGGTCAAGTGGACAAGCAGTCAGTAGTTGGGGTAGGGTATTGGCAACTGGAGTATCAGCAGTGACAAGGGGTACAGCTAGTGAAGGGCTTTGAAGACAGGCACAAAGAAAAGAATCCATTTCCTATGTATAGTTTACCTTGTTGACAGGCTTCATACTAACAAAGATTTGTGTTTCTGAAGGTTATGACAGACAAGTAAGTTATATATGTCAATATTCCTAGATATTCACTCTCAAAACCTTTGTTGCTTTCACATAGATGGATCCTGATACTCAAAAATCACACTGACTTCCCTAGACTGTCATTCCCCAGTGATTCAAAGACATAGGAAATGGACTGACCAGGCAGCTGAACATTTGCTGCTGTTAAAGTGATAGTTAGCCATCAATGTCATCAGAGACCTGTGAAGGATAAATTTGAGCAATAAGTATATTTTTATTGGTTTTTGTATCAATTAAATTGAGAGAGACCTACTGAGAGAGTTGTTTGAGGCTTACATGGTTCATTGTAGAAGCAGTTGGTTTTCAGACATCAGAAAAGAGCAGTGTTTAATCTTCAGTTGTCCCACAGAGCAGTAGGTCTCCATCTAGTAAGACTCAGGTTTGGGAATTTTTCCTGGCAGCAGGTGAGGGATGGAGCAGTTTTGCCCCATGGTTCAGATTACCACAGTCTAGGTAGAGTCCTTGGTGCAGTGTTCCATCTATCTTCTTTGAAAACCTTTAAGTTTTCTTGTTAGGTGGGGGTCTCTGTTTACTGTGGGAAGTTTTTACTGAATATTTTAAATGCCATATTCAGCAGTTCTCTGAGGAGTTTGAGGACTATTACCTATTAAGTATATCTAAAGTAGATAAACTTTGTTAGTAGTTAGTTGTTTCAAAGGCTTAATTTTGAAAACACAGACACAGGAGGCTAAATAAAACTTATTTTTGTAATTAATAATGACTATAAGTATAGATATGAATACATTAAAATATGACTTTTTGTGAAGTAACCAATAATTAACTTGTATGTTTTAAAGATCTTTGTAATAGTTTATATTAAGTTAGTATAGCTTTTATAAGGACTTGTAGCTTTATCCCTGTTAAGTTTCAGACTTAAGATATGAGTTGAAGATTTAATTGGAGATCTTCTAGCATGAAAACAAACCCTAAACCATAAATACAGTAAACTTTTGTCATTACAGAATTTTATAGTTCTTGTATGACTAAGTTTAAACTGGAGGCAGTATCTGGACAGGAGAGTGTTAAACTGGAAAGTGGCAACAGCAAGGGCCTTAGTGAAGGGAGGTGTTATCACAAGGCCATGAATTATATTGTAGCTTACATGATTATCAACAATGGAGAATTTGGCTTTAGGAAGGTAGGGGGCCCTTTTGGAATGATGGCCGTAAAGAGGGAGAGAAGGACTATTCAGTGGCTCTAGCTGGAACAAGTGGCATAGGATGCAGGGGGAGAAGGATTTTGGGGGGAAGGATCAATTGCAGTAGACCAGATATGGGCCTAAGGATGCAGCAGAACTTTTAGGAGGGAAGGGAGTGACTGGTTATTAAGGAACTTCGAAGAAGCTGACGTGCCCCACATGAGTGCTGATATCTCCATGCCATGCCAGGATGGGTCATGCATAGCAGGCAGGGATAATCAGAAGAAGGAGTGACCAGGAGAAAGGGGCGGGGGATTGTTGGAACTTCAGTACCTGTGTGCAGTAGAGACTGTAGCAGTGGCTGCAGCAACTTAGGACTGAGGGGGTATAGCTTGCAGGTTCAGTAGGCTGTATGGTAGAGAAGGAGGCCTATACCAGCAACACGGAAGCTGGTAGGCACAGAGTGCCTGGTAATAACTATTCCTTCCAGATGTGGAGGGTTAAATCGGACATGGAATGATGCAAAGGCTTACAACTGCACTGTCGAAAAGCTCACTGAGAGGGGTTGGGACATACAGAAGAGAAGGCAAAGGTAGAAAGGATCTCTTTCCATTTTCTTGTGCTCTCACAAAAGGTGTAAAGTTTATGAATAATGCTAGGATCAGGAGAGCTGTTTCGTTGTCGTTTCAGTTGATCAGTGGACACAGAGGACAAACCCAGGTAATACAGTGAACAAGATTAAGAGATTTGATGTCTGAGAGTTTTAGCCCTTTAAGATTCATTTGGGATAGAGGGGCAGGACTCACTACACTGGATGATGTTGGGCCAAAGGTGAGACCAGTAGTCCATGTGAATCTTAAGAGACTGAGGAGAGGTTTCTGGAAGGGAGTGAGTTGTTACCCAGACTCTGTTACCCTCACCAAGAGAGGGACCCAAGTGGGTCCAAGAATGAGCCTGAGACCTGTTGACAAGTTTCTTTGGAGGAGAAAAGGTCACCAGATTACAGAAGTATGACCACCAGGAGTGAAATGGGGAACCCCCCAACAAACCAATTTGGACAGAATGTGTCTAGCTAGCAGCCATTTCATGACAGTCCACTGTAACCAGTAAAGGTCATGGTGGGGTGTAGTCTCCCACGTCCCACAAGAAAGAGCAGGGACACCAAACACTTGGCAGCTGTCACTTGGTAACCTTGGGGACTGTTTAGGACAGTCAGTGACAACCAGTCACTGATGGATGAGAGAGTCCGGGGCCAGAAGGACTGGAATATGTAAAAATATGATTGAGGATCACTGGCCCATCAGAGTCTCAGAACCAATGAAGGAGAGCCCAGCAGAGCATGGGCTTCCTCCTGGACCCCAGATTAGGCATGAACCACACCCAAACTCCTGTTTTCACAGAGAGGTCCTTTATTAAATGGAGAAAGAAAGTTAAAGTGGTTGCTTTTTGACTCAGGCAGAGAAATATCAGCAAATGACCTTGCAGGTGTAATTTTTTAAGAAGAAAAAAATGGGAGGTCTGTGTTAGAATGGGCAAGAATGCTGTGATATATCTTGATTGGGCATATTAATTAGGTGAATCAAAAAGGGCTTTTGTTTGCTGGACTTTAATACTTTGTTAGCTAGACCTTGGTAGTCAGCCTCAGGAGCAGGAAGTGGCCAAATAAGGGAACAGACAGACCTTGAAGACTAGCTTAGGAATGAAATTTAACAGTTTTTAACAGGGGAGATGGAATAGGGACAAGGGCAGGACCTGCTAGAGCAATGTTTGCCAGGCCTGGGCTGCCTAGAGTCTCTTCAGACATACTGATTTTCTGCAATATGGAAGTCGCATGGTTTTTTATAAACAGCTGGCTTATAAGTTTGTGATTTCTTTCAATTTAAATATAAATATATTTTTGGTTGTGAACCTAGCCTTTAACAGCTGAGCCATCTCTCCAGCATATATATATATATATATATATATATATATATATATATATATATATATATATATATACATAAATCCTTTACTTCTTTAAACATGTATTCCTTTCTAATACCTTTAGAGATTTCAACTAAGATTTAATCATTAAAAGATTGGATCATTAAAATAAAATTTAAAAAAGGAATCTGAAGTTGGGCAGTGGTGGCACATGCCTTTAATCCCAACACTTGGGAGGCAGAGCCAGGTTGATCTCTGTGAGTTTGAGGCCAGCCTGGAGTACAGAATGAAATCCAGGACAGGCACCAAAACTACACAGAGAAACCCTGTCTCAAACAACCAAAAAAAAAAAACAAAAAGAATCTGTTAGTAGTGTCTTTTCCCACCCTTCAAACATCCTTATCTTTTTGTCACAGCATTGAGCATTAGGTTCATCATAACCACAGTGTTCTACATTATGGACTTTTCAGTTTTCATACCTGTGAGGCCCATCATTTCCATTTATATATGGAACACCATCGATCTTTCATTTTGATAGTGGAACATGGGTGGTTTTATTGGCCGTTCTCTGATGTCTTTCATCTGTATGATTTCTGGATCACTTTTCATTAATTAAGTTTCCTGCTCATTATTTTCCTACTTCTATAAATTCTTGATAGTTTTAATCAGAAACCAAACATGATCATTTTTAAGTTCTTGAGTGTTGGGTTATTTGTTTCTATATATCCTCTCTTTTTTCTTTCTCTACTTCATTTAGTCTTTTAATTTAAATATATTCACACAATATATTTTGTTTATATTCTTTCCTTCCCATATCATCCCCAGTTCCCTACCTATCCAACTTCAAGCATGCTCTCTGTCTCTCTCAAAAAAAAATTAAAACTAATTTTTAAAACGGGATAAAATAACAAAATAAGAAATGTACACATAAAACATAGAGTCCAGTTTTGATTGACCGACCAATCCTGAGCATAAACTGGAATATAGTTGATATATCCAGTGATACCCCATTAGAGAAAACTGATTTTCCCTTTCCCAGCAGGTATCAATTGCAGGTTTTGTTCAGGAACATCACTGAATTGTTTGGAAACATTGTAGAGCCCTCTTTGTCTTATTTTCAACTAGCTAGGTAGTAGAACCAAACATTTAGGTTAGGGTTACCACCAAGGTGAATAACTTCCATAAGTTATGAAGAATAGTGTGTGGTGGGAAAGGAATGTGAATTATTCCTGCTCCTCATGAACTCTGTAATCCAGTCTTTGTAAATTTATGGAGTATGTATTTCTAGGTTTTAGAAATTTCCCCACAGTCATATATGGAACAATGTCCAGCTGGCTACTCAGTTGTACACCTTAGTTCTGTATCTATCTCACACAGAAAGCTGAGAAAATTAAAGGGTTTACCAAAGGAAATTCCTGAATCCTCAGAATCACATTATTCATAGAGTGATGCTCAATATCCTGAAAAGGGAAGAGTAAATCTAGGTGTGTTTCCTCCACATTGTAATAAAAATAACGTGATTCCTGTTAACAACACTCTGTGTATTCTCATTAGATTCCATTGAGTTACTGTGTTTGTTATCTGTATCTTTTAACTATTTCTCCGG
This sequence comes from Onychomys torridus, assembly GCF_903995425.1. Lineage (NCBI taxonomy): Eukaryota > Metazoa > Chordata > Mammalia > Rodentia > Cricetidae > Onychomys > Onychomys torridus. The sequence goes on from NC_050455.1 coordinate 17,759,607, forward strand.
ACTCTATTAAATGCTTGAGACTGATGTCTGAATAAGAGGTTTCATTTTTCCCTCCTCCCTCTACTCTTGTACCCTCCTTTCTTTAGAAGAAACAAAAACTTTAACATTGTTCTGTGAAAACACTTTTCCTGGGGAGACACAAATACTCATGTCTACTCACTGAAGACAGGAAGCACCTGAATGACCAAATTACCACCAAAGTCCAACTTGGTGAGCCAATGAGTTTCATTGTATCACTTACAGGAACAGAAATGACTCTAAAACAGCTGCATCAATAAAGCTCACCCCAGAATGCTAGGCAGCTCACAAAATTTGGGAAATCTTGAGTATCCTGCAAAGCATGCAGGTAGAAAGTGGCCTTTTGAAGTGACTAAGTTGGGCTAAACTTCTCCCAGGTAGCTGGTCTGGTCTCAGAGTCTTCTGTGAAGCTTAACTTATCCGAGAATGACTCTTGTTAGCATGGTTTGTTTGCTCTGGTGTGGTGGCGCCCTGAGAATATGGTCATTTTCAGGGACTTTCTGAAGCTATTTTGACTTGTGGGGCTTCTGCCTTAAAGACCTTCTCTGAAAGATACAGTGTTTAACTCTCAGGAACAGTTACACAGCAAACATACAGACCCTGCATGACTAAACTAAAAGTGACTATTGTTGCATTATCCAACTGAGGCACTACCTTCTGAATCTTGGAGTTAAAGCACAATGTCAGAATGCAGACCAGATAAGAAGTGGAAGGCTTGTACTGTGACTGCTCCAGGGAAGCTGGGAAGGTGGACTACTTCAGTACCATGTGAACAGCAGACTTGGATATCACTTGGTTCACAGAACCTGGAGCTTCATTTTTGTTATTAAAATCTGACACAATGAAGATATTTGTACAAAAATCCCCATGTATTTCACCTTTAAAGAGGTGCCATTCCCTGTAGAACAGGATTTCTCAACCTGTGGGTCATGGTGACCCCTTTGTCATTGGGGAAACTATGACTCTGTTCCTTCTACCCTTTGTATCTTGACCTGCAATGATGCCCCTTTTGGAGCATTGATCTCACACTGTATCTTGCACAAAACACATATGATTTTCAGGCTGTATTCTCAGATGAGGTGGAAAGAGATGACTGGAATCTGTACAAGGAAGTCCAAATCCCTCAGACACTTATGTGGCTCAGTGCAGGCCCTAGACATGCAGAAGATCGTGGCCTGGAATGTGATTTCTGGGGCTCTCTAAAATATTCTTGTTATGTTTCTATTAGGTGAGAGTACTGAGATCCCTGAGGGGCAAGATAGAAATTCTGGCATGTTACTGAATGCCCTCTTTCTTGTCATGCCCATTAGCAGGCAGTTTTATGATCATGTTGCTACAGTAGAGCTACTTTTATTATGCAAATTCTAGGTTTTTACTTAAATTTGCAACAAATATGATATCAAGGTAAACAAGACTATGTTTCTGATTCACCAACAGTCATTGTCATTAGTGGTTTACAAATTATCCATCAGGATAGGACAGAGGTTTGTTCAATGCATATTAAACATCACATTTGCAAAGGAATGATGGAAATATGATGCTGTCACTGCTAACAGAAGTCCATATTCACTCAGTTTTTTAAATAAACTAACAGATTAATCTTGTATCCCACTCTGTGTATGTGTGTGTGTGTGTGTGTGTGTGTGTGTGTGTGTGTGTGTGTGTAGCAGGAATCTTAAAAGTTCTTATTAATAAAATTAAACCTGAGGCCAGTTATTGGGGTGAATGCTGGGAGATCAGAGAAGCAGAACAAGCCACAGCCACCTCACCTCCCCAGTTCCTCAGCTGATCCTGTTTCCTCAGACTGGAAGCCTCTGAGTTCTTATCAAAATGAATCTCAGCTGAACTGCTTCTCAAAAGCCTGAATGCTTAACCATCAAAAGCTTCTAGTTTCTTGTCTTCACGCCTTATATATCTTTCTGCTTTCTGCCATCATTCCCTGGGATGAAAGGCTCACTTGGGATTAAAGGTGTGTGTCACCATGCCTGGCTGTTTCCTATGTGGCCTTGAACTCACAGAGATCCAGAGGGATTTCTGCCTCTGGAATGCTAGAATTAAAGGTGTGAGTGCCACCATTTTCTAGCCTCTGTATCTAGTGGCTTTTCTGTTCTCTGACCCCAGAAAAGTGTATTAGGGTGCACAATATTCTGGGGAACACAATACTACCACATTTCCCCTTTTTTGTCTAAAATTAAAAAAGCTTATAACTAACACAAGAAAAACTATATCCAATAACTATATACAATATATACAGTCAAGAATTACATTAACAATGTCTAGTCCATTAACATTTGACAGATTCAGACAAAAAACTCCATTATAAATATTAACAATGTCCAGTCCAGTAACATTTTATAAACTCAGACAAAAAATTTCATTACTTATCCTATTTAAAACAAGTAGTTCTTTTTTAAAAGTAGATTCAAAAATTGACCTTTTTATTTTATCATATTCATATTGAAGCTTCCAGTCTGAGGAAACAGGATCAGCTGAGGAGCTGTCGAGGTGAAGTGGCTGTGGCTTGTTCTGCTTCTCTGATCTTCCAGCATTCACCCCAATAACTGGCCTCAGGTTTGATTTTATTAATAAGAACTTTTAAGATTGCTGCTATATGTGTGTGTAAACATATATATAACACATGATCAAAACAGTTGCTTAGGCCTTTGTTGTTCACTTTTGCAGTTGTTTTCAAAAGCATTATATCAAAAAGAAGTATTGATTGAGAACCTGATAAGTGTGTCTCAATGTTATACACAATGTAAAATATGTAGTCATTGATCCTTCCCAGGTGTTCAAAGGTTTATTGTTGATATAAATGTCTTCATCTGAGGACTTTTAGTAGACTTCGGTTGTTTTCTTTTTTCACTATTTGAAACAAACTTCTTTACAAGAGAGATGCCCTGAAGTTTAACTTTGTTGTCAGGATGTCATTGGTGTTTAGGAAATGAATGGCAGCTTGTCTCAGAGCTGGAATCAGACAGTGAAACGTAGAGTACAAAAACAAGTAGTTTTATTGTCCCTTCTCTGTTCTTTTCTCAAGGGATATAAGACCACAGACATTAAAACTGTCTTGTGTCAAACACTTATGTCAAGGTTTGAACAAGGTCTCACTCCTAAACTTGACGAATCTTTGCTATCCAGCTTTCAGTTTCAGTTAATATTCTAGACATAACTTGGAATGAAAATCCCCATGGATTTCTTCAGACAGTTGAAACATAAGCATATTTATTTGTTACAATAATAAAATGTTGAAATAATTAATGCTGATTTTGAAAGCTGTTAATTTGGCGTACAAAAAGTATTAATAACTTTCAAACAGTTCAACAATATTAGCAGTTATTATGAGTAAGGGAGAGTGCATTAGATAGATAACATTAGCAAGAATATAATATCCGTTTTGAGCCAGCAAATGTTTATAAAAATTTAAATGCTAATAAAAAGTCAGGATAATAGAAATTAGATTATATCACAATGCTAGTCTTTAGAAACATTAAGAGCAATATTTAATTTTTAGTTATTTAATTCAGCTTAGGCCAGTCTTTCAATAAAAAAAAGTCCCACTTAAGGGGAGTTCATATCTCATGAACATGAATTAAAAGCAGATTTTCAGCTCTGCTGCTTCTAAATGTCATGAGAAGGAAAACCTGCAAAAGAGTGTAACAATATCCTTGAGAATCAGCTTTGATCCTGGCTGTGGAAACTAGAAATGGTGCAAAGGCTGAAGGAAGAGCCGAAGGCAAATGAGACAGTTCACTTAAAACTTCTGCTTACTTATCCACATTAAAACAATGAGTGAATATTTTATTTTTTATTTTTATTTATTTATTGTCTTATTATATTTGTTATTTAATTTTACACATCAGCCATGGGTTCCCCTGTCCTCCCCCCTGCTGCCCCCACCTCCACCTTCCCCCCATCCCCTCCTCTCCATTCCCATCTCCTCCAGGGCCAAGACTCCCCTGGGGATTCATTTAAACCTGGTGGATTCAGTACAGGCAGGTCCAGTCCCCTCCTTCCAGATTGAGCAAAGTGTCCCTGTGTAAGCCCAAGGTTTCAAACAGCCAGCTCATGTACTAAGGACAGGTCCTGGTCCCACAGCCTGGATGCCTCCCAAACAGTCCAAGTCACTCAACTTATCCAGAGGGCCTGATCCAGCTGGGGTCTCCACAGCCTTTGGTTCACAATTCATGTGCTTCCATTCGTCTGGCCTTTTGTCCCCATGCTTTTTCCAATCCTGGGCTCAACAATTCACGCTCCCACAGTCCCTCCTCCTTCTCAACAATTGGACACACAGAGCTCCACCTGGGGCCTGGCTGAGGATCTCTGCATCCACTTCCATCAGGCACTGGATGAGAGTTCCAGCCCAACCATCAGGGTGTTTGGCCATCTGATAACCAGACTAGGTCAGATCAGGCTTTCTCTTGACCATTGCCAGCAGTCTACAGAGGATGCATCACTGTGGACCTCAGGAGACCTCTCTAGCACTCTGCCCACTCCTGTTCTCATGTGTTTCTCATCCATCATGGTCTACCATTCCTTGTTCTCCCTTTCTGTTCCTGATCCAGCTGGGATCTCCTGCTTCCCCAAGCCTCCCTTCCCTCAAACCTTGCACTTCATTTCTCCCACTCTCGTCCAGGTTGTTCATGTAGATCTCATCCATTTCTCTGTCATTGGGTGATCCCTGTGTCTTTCCTAGGGTCCTGTTTTCTAGGTAGCCTCCCTGGAGTTGTGTAGCAGTCTAGTCATCTTTGTTTTACATCTAGTATCCTCCTATGAGTGAGTACATACCATGTTTGTCCTTCTGAGTCTGGGTTACCTCACTCAGGATGATTTTTCCTAGATCCATCTATTTGCCTGCAAACCTCATCATGTCATTGTTTTTCTCTGCTGAGTAGTACTCCATTGTGTATATGTACCATATTTTCTTTATCCATTCTTCAGTTGAAGGGCATCTAGGTTGTTTCCAGGTTCTGGCTATTACAAACAATGCTGATACAAACATAGCTGAGCAAATGCCCTTGTGGTATGATTGAGCATTCCTTGGGTATATGCCCAAGAGTGCTACAGCTGGGTCTTGGGGGAGATGGATTCCCAATTTTCTAAGGAAGCCTACAGAATGGGAAAAGGTCTTCACCAACCCCACATCTGACAGAGGGCTGATATCTAGAATATATAAAGAAATCAAGAAATTAGACATCAAAATGCCCAACAGTCCAATTAAGAAATGAAATTAGTGTTCAAGGTCATATCTAAAGAGTGGCATAGGGAGCCCACTGTACAGCCCAGGACACTGAACTCTAAACCCAACCATTCATATCTGTAACCCATAAACTATCATGCTTACTTATATTTTGAAGATAAATTGAAGTTTATAATACTGGTAAAGTTGACCAATCTTGTTATTCAACCATAAAAAATATATGAATCACTTTTATCCAATAGAAATTAACCACTTGTTGATTTTCTTTTCAAATGTCATTTTTTGCTGTTTCTTCTGTCTTTGAATTCTGGATGTGTTTTTGTTTTTGTTGTTGTTGTTTCACATTTCCTCAGTTTGATAGACTTTTCCTTTTTCCTCTACATCTCTTTAGAGACAGAGACTCAGACTGTTGGTGTAACTCTAAAGTTACTATAGTTGGTTCAGCATTACTTCATAGCCAGAGCTTGCATTGGTCTGAGTTATTGTGCCCTACGATTTTACAGTACTACTGAAGGTTGCCCTTTTATTTCCTTATAAGTTTAGTGAAATTCACTCAGAAATCCAGACTCTCCGAATGTCCTGGGTCTCACAAATCCTATACCACATTGCACTTCTTGTCTTTTTAAAGTTCCACATTGTTGGCCACTGTTCCTCTAATGAGTGACCAATGAAAATTTGGGGTAATAATTAATCCATGGTGATAAACAAGCAAAGAACAATTCATATGTGCTATTTGGGCCCAGAAAAGAAACAGGTGTGTAGGAAACATTTATTAATTGTTGTTTTGTTTTGTTTGTTTGTTTGTTTGTTTGTTTGTCTATTAAAGGGAGAACACATTAAAATGTGTGAAATTGTATCATTGCAGTGAGCCTGCTGTGTTCATCAGAATCTGATCCCTAGTATACAGGTAAAAATGTCCATTTTAAATAATTATTCTACTTATCTTTACCTGTATTTAAATACTTTCAATCTTACCTCTGAGAATTGTAGTTTTTCGGGAGATGGTGGCAGGCATCTCTTCCCCCCATGTCATTCTAAGGAACTAAAATGCCTCCCAGTTTATTGACTCCATTCTGTGGACAGTTTGTGGAGACTCCCAATTCCAAGGAAGTCAACATTCCATGCATATTAGCAGCTTGTCTTGGAATAGACTCAAACACTTCCATCACACTTATGGAGCAAGTTGCCCACTAGAAAGGGTTTTCACCTTGTTAAAGGAATATAGCTGGAACTTCTGTGAAAATAACAGATCTGAGCATGTTGTGGCTATCTGCTTTCTTCCTGCCTGGAGTAGTATCTATACTAGCTCAACTTCAGGATAGGAAATATCAAAGCTCCCATTAAGCCCGTGATCCTGCAGAATGCACTTGCTGTCGCCATCATTACCCACATTCTTTGTCTTGTTCTACCATTGTGTTGCCATCAGACATGCCAATGTCTCACATTAACAAGATCTCGATATCTCAGTATATGAGTTTTCCCTACCTGAGTGTTCAAGGTATTTAATACCTATTACCTTTCCTCATCTTCATTGCATATTTGCTTCTTTTCTCACATTCCATTCATATTCTGCGCTAAAGTTCCATGTGGTTCCATTTGAAGCACATTGTGATCTTCTGATTCTCTTTATGGTATACTTAGAATCCAATATGGTTCATCTTCCATCTGATTGCCTGAGGACTGGGATAGTGGAACTCAATTTTTTTGTTATGCATATTCTTTTTTTATATACCTCTATATTCCTTATCTTAAAGCATCCCAAAATCACTCTGTAGTCATATTTACTGCAATTTTCCATCTACCATGAATCTGGAGCTGTGCTTCTGACTACCTTTCTGAACCTGCCTCCATCCTGTGTTCTTTCCACTATGTAGCATCCTGAGCTTGCACATCACTGTGGAAAAAAATAAGCTTTCAGTTGCCCACAAATTCCTAGTTTCATCACAATGCAGAGGCTCCTTGGATGACAGAAATTCTTAAGTTCATGATAAACAAATGAATAAATAGGTGATCTTGATCTTCATGTGTAAACACTCCAAACACTTCAATCAATATTCTATGTATACAGCTACATTTTAGTTATTAAGTACAGAAAAATTTGATTCTTAAATCATTGGATGTGTAATTTGTGAAAAACAGGGTTAGTGGCATTTCACTGTCTGTACTGTTGTTACTAGTGAGGTCAGCTTTCTTTACCAGTCTCAATAGTCAGCATGACACTTGGACCCATGCTACCTGCCAAATTTAATGTGTGTGTGTGTGTGTGTGTGTGTGTGTGTGTGTGTGTGTGTGTTGAGATTAGCTACCTTACACAGCATCCTATCATTTAAGAGTTTGATAAGCAGAGTAAGAGAATTAAAAAACAAAAAATAAGAATAGATGGTATATTATGTGCTGAATTGTCAGCTGCAGTTTTAAATGCTCTTTGATACTAACACAGTGGCATTTCTGCCTGTGAACTAGATAAGAAAAGAGCAGAATCTTGACACACAAGTTTGGTGAGGAAAGCTGGTTGCACTAGGAAAAATGGAGAAGAGGCAAACCCTGCTGGTGTTTTCAGAGGGAGCTAAGGAAGAGACTCAGAGGGAGGTCATGGAGTGTTCATGTGGAGACTTCTCATTTCTTGATAATGTCAGAGACAATGTCAAGGTGGAACCCATCTTGTCTCAGAGATTTCCTGTCTGTATCTAGGATTTGTAGTAAAGAAATGGTGTTGAGGAAAGTATAGAAAGCAGGGTATATGGAGAAACAAAAGTAGCATGGTAAGTTGTTTCTTGCCTGTATGGTAGTACCATGAATTAAATAACAATATTCTCCACTTTCTTGTAGATATACAAGACCAGTTTTAGAGTCAGCCTACCAGATACGCTATACAAAACTTCTTTGTATTTGGACTTCATGGGGGGAAGTGGAAGTGTACAGAAAGGCAAATTTGCTTAGGGGTGCATCAGAGCAGAGTTATTGGACAAAAGACAATGTTGATGGAATTTTCTTGACTCAGTTATTTCCTAATCACAACAGAGGGGGCCACACCCTCTATAATTCTCAAAGCTCAACTGGACTCTATCTCTCTTGCCCAAATGATAGAGAGTGAATTATCCCATTTGCAACAATAGCTCTGTCTGTTAGAATCTTCTACCACAGTTAGAATACACATTAATTTATTTAAAAACAGTCTTAAATTTATGCTTGTTTTACTACTTTGGGATTTAATTTATGTTTCCTCCTAGACATACAACATATGGTATTGTTGTTCCATAATACCACCAGGACTTCCTATGGCACATAGAATAAGGCATACATAGACACTTAAGGTATTGTTGAAATTAAATAATTTGAAGAGCAATAGTATTATCAGTGGAAATATGCTTTGTCTACATTACCTTCTAATTACAACCTAATCTTTATACTTAAGATTTTTAAATATCAGTATTCTCCATGAGCAATAATTATTACATGCGCAAATGGCTATGGTAATATGAAATAATTAGAGTTTAGTCAAGTAATCTATGAGTGAATCAATAATCATTTATAGAGCTCTTTGAACAGAAAACTTGTCTCCATGCTGAGAGTCCAACATATCATGCTCTTTACAGTTCAGTCAGCAAATTCAGGACACAACACTACAGCTATGGTGGCCACATGGGAGCTAAAAGGAGGGGTGGGGGACTATACTGAAAGAGATGAATGATGCTTTGTGTCTGGCATTCTCTCCTGTCAATTTTACAAATTAGGAACACTGTTCTGAATCTCAATTTGGCATTTTTTTAAATTGATAGAGATAATATTTGAAATATGGTTAGTTTCAAGATGACTTTACACATTAAATTTTACACTTTTAACATATAGTTCTTTAAGACATAAACATTGAGTCTGGTCAGGTTTTTTGGTGTGCAATATTTTTAATGTCTGCTAGGGTTTCATAATAAAGTTTATTAAAAATAAATGGAAACTATGATTTTTCCCAACTTCAGAAACCTCCAGGTACTTCGGGGTGCATGAACAGCCCAATTCAACTTCTGAGCCAGTGTTGGCCCCCAAATCAAGGGCAGAGAAGAGCCATTGCTAGCAAGGGTGGAGATGGACTGCCTTGACTGCCAGGAAACCAGTACTTGTCATGAATAGAAGAAGCCTCAGCATCCTCTGATTGCCAAGCAGTACCCCTCCTTCCCTCCTCTCCAGCATTCCCATAATATTTTGGATTCCCACTCAGCTTTCCCTTCCAGTCTCCTGGGAACTGAACCCACAATCTTGATTTCCAGCCATGGATCTGACCCTCTGCCAAAGGACCATCTGCAACTAAGATGTTGCCATCCACCTGATGGTCATCAGAGCCCTGCCTGAAACCTCCCACTACATGTCCCAGCAGGTAGGGCTGAATATACTCAGACACTGGCATCACCCTGCATCAAGCTTGAAGTAACAGCACCTCTTGGCCCATTAGAGTGGATATAGCTAGCTGTGGTGCTCAATAGCCAATCATATAAACCACCACTGTTTATTAAATTTTTCCTATCTGCTAAGAATTCTCCTAAATATACAAGTAACCCTCCTATTTTTGTATATTACTTCAAAAGTAACTTATCCAAAATTTCAGAGCTAATATGTAGTGAGCCAAGTTCAGAGCCTAAGAAAAGATTCTTATTAATCATTCTTGTAAATTCATACCTGATATGTGGTCAGGGCTTCAGCCTCTCCAGCCAAGAGGCTGCTGAGTAAGATGTTGTTATTTCTTGTCTGTTTTATTAGTTACTTTTCTTTTTCTTTTTTATTGTTTGAAATTTTATACATGTAAAAAATGTTCTCACTAAATGCAACTTCACTCCCTCCAATATCTTCAATACCATTTTTCTTTCCCAACTTCACACACACACACACACACACACACACACACACACACACACACACACACAGGTAGAGCACTAAATGCTATCTATATGTGTAACAAATAGTTGTAGGACTATAAACTGGCATGGGTACCCTCCCAGGGACTGAGTCCCTGCAGAAAATTGAATTTTCAACCCCTAGAACCCATCAGTTGCCAGTAGTTCCTCATCCATGGATTGGGACATCATAAGCACCACCACAGTTGATGCCAGGACTTTGGCTAACTTGATCTTTGGCAGGTCATTTGCATATAGTCACAATTTCTGTGATGTCTTACAGGCAATGAACCTGTCTTGTCCAACAAATATTGTTTTGCTGAAGACTTTCAGCACTCCTGGCTCTTATGATCTTTTAAAAAGGTTTTCAACTCAAGCAGAATTAAATCAATTTCCCCTTTCTCTTTACTCCCTCCAGCTCTTCCCAGCTATCCTTCCTCAAACCACTCCCATACCCTTCAATTCCAAGTTAGCACTAATTTTTCTTTGATTATTGTTACATAAATATGTATATATGCCTATTTGTATGTGTCTTTTTGCTCTTGGTATGTCTAATTACAAGGCTGATAATTTTGTACTGGGCAATCAATTACAATCCTTCTGCTTCTTTTTTTTCCACAATGATCCCTGATGTGATAAAACAACATTGAGCAAGGCAAATTTATAGAAAAAATAATTTATTTGGACATATAATTTCTTGGAGCTTCAGTGCATAATGGCAGGTAAACCATGACAACAAGCAGCAAACACGAAGGCAGAGCCAGGAAGCTGAGAGATCACATCTTCAACCCCAAACAGTAAGTGAGGAGAACAAAGTAGAAGTGAGGAAAGACTATGAAGTCCACCCCCAGTGGCATACTTCCTACAGCAACGCTGGCCCAAACTGAGCTGCCAACTAGAGACCAAATGCTCAAGTAAATGAGCTTATGGGGAAAATTTCCATTCAAACCAACATGCCAGCCGGGCGGTGGTGGCACACACGTTTAATCCCAGCACTGGGGGAGGCAGAGGCAGGTGGATCTTTGTGAGTTTGAGGCCAACCTGGTCTACAGAGTGAGATGCAGAAAAGGCACAAAGCTACATAGAAAAACCCTGTCTCAAAGAACAAAACAAAAAATAAAACCATGCCAAATAACCAAAAATACTAGAATAAACCATTTAATAAAAAGAAGGCAGTGAATATAAACAGAAGTGAATAGGGACAAAGTTTTCAAACCCTTTTTAAAAAAAATTCTTCATGGATTCTGTTTTTGTTATGCAGGTTGCTTTCTCATCACATGGCATATCAGTTCTGCAGTTGATCTTTGGTTGTCTGTGATATGAGGTGACCCCTTCCCTTTTTATGCCAAATGAAATGAAGAGGTACAGATGGCTCTGGGTAGACATCTGCCTCCACCCCTAGGCCTACTTTTAGTCTAATTGGAGAAGTACATGGTATCCTAGAGGGCCATACATGGCATTAGAGGGCAAAAGGTTAACTTGGAAATCATTTGTAGGTTTATATTCTAACTACTAATAATTATGTAATTGCCCTAAAACTCTCTTTTAAAATTCCTGCACAAATATAAAAAGCTGTGTTACAAAAGAAATTGTACTACTAGAATCATTCTACTCTGTAAATCAATAGACATGAAAGAACATTATCCTGTGTGATTCAACCAGTGCCAGCCAAAGGCTATCCTTACTTCCAACTGAGGGTTGAAGTTGAAGAGATGAACAAGGGGACCAGAGGACCCATCAACCTGTGCATTAAACCTCCTGGGGAACACTCAGACATCAGGGTGAGCCAAATCATTCCACCTGAAGAAATTTAAATCTGGTACAAAGGATAGCTACCAAGTCCAATCCCATTTGATGATGAAATCTGCTAAAGCAGAATGTAGGTAGACAAGACAGAAAAATGTAGAAAGAGTTAAAGGGTTGAGAAGGATGCTGAGGTCTAAATAAGCACACAGGAGGTGCAAAGGTGTCTGAAAACATGAGGCCATGCTATTTATGATCACTCCTGGAAAAATCAGTGAAACTGGAATAGGCAGGACATGCTTTTAATCCCAATGCACAGAGGTAAGAGATAGGAGGAGTCTGGTAAGTCTGAAGCTAGCCAGCTGTATGTGGTGAGTTCCAGGCCATCCAGAGATATATAATAAGAACCTGTTTCTTCTTCCCTGTCCTCATCCTCATCTGTTGCGGCTGCTACTGCTGCTGCTTTGAACTGAAATCATAGCCATGCATGGCTGCCTACTTTTAATCCCCACATGTTGGAAAAAGGTCCATATGTGCATCTTTGAACAAAACAGAAATGGAATTCTAAGGTCAGGTGTTTATTTATCCTGAATCAGTTAGAATTTACTCTTTCTTATTCTTCCAGAAAGAGCACAAATGTTTTCAGAATCCTGGGCAATTTAAAAACTTTGTAGAAAAGCATGACCCCCCTCACCTTAAAGTATCAGGGACCATTAGAAACATACATAACAGAAGAGAATGCCTCTGAGTTCTCTCTTTTTCTTTTAATTATTTGGTTTTTATGTTACAGGGCTTCTCTGTAGAGCCCTGGCTGTCCCGAAACTCTTTCTGTGGACTAGGCTGGCTTCAAACTTAGAGATCCATCTGCCTCTGCTTCCCAAGTGCTGGAATTAAAGGTCGTTGCCACCATCCCTGACTGCCTCTGAGTTTATAAAACATGAATTTTAACACTAATTTCTCAGTAATATTTGTCAAATGAATGACCACATCTCCTTAATCACTTAATGTCAAAGAGAACAGAATTCAGCAGTTTCCAGGAGACAGGCAGGGTATGATGAGCTAGGCAGGAAGGTACCAAGCTATTCATCAGCTTCAATCCTAGTAGCAAATTCCAAATGGCCCAGTGTTGCAGGGAATGTTTTCTGTGCCATTCAGATAAATGCAGATTCGTTTAATTCTCAGGTGTGTTTTCTATCACTTTATCTTGGCATTTCTGCCTAAATCTATCTGTATCTATACTGTGGCATGTCTTTAAGATAATTTATCCTATTAAAATTCTACTCAAAGTCAGGACTTAAGTCCTTGGAAGGGGATATAAATAAGATATGAGCAAATTGTAGTGAGATATGGATTCATCCCATCTGTTATTTATCTATCATTTATCTTTCATCTTTCTGTTTATGTTTATGATTATATTTGTGCATATAATCATCTCTCCATGTCTATAGATTGATTGTCTATCATCTATCTTTGTTTTATCTATCCATGGTTCAGCTATCATCTGTCTATCTATTTGTCTCTGTCTGTCTACCTATCATCTATAAACCTCACTTGAGGGTCTTCTCTGTAGCCTAGGCTGGTCTTGTACTCTCTATCCCCCTGCTTCAGATTATAGATGTAAGGCATTCTACCTGGTTTCTTCAGTTTTGGTTTGTTGCCTTGTTTGTTATTATGGAAACATTAATGTTACTGCTGTTTGGCTTGTAACTAGATGAAGCTTCTTACTGACAGCCTGGAGCTAGATCTTTCACAGCATGTAATACAGAAGTATGTTCCTAGAGGCTCTATGGATAAAGCCTTTCTTAACCATTTTCTACCAGCAAAACTGCCTCCATTGAGCCACAAGCTATAACTCTGACATGGATGACTATCTCCACTTGACTGGGTTGGTGATACTTTCTGTGAAAACTTTCAGTAACTTCATTCTTTAAATCACCCAGGAGAAGAACTGACCAGCATGAAAGAGCAAGTGTCCTAAGACAATGCCACATAGAGACACAGATGTGTAGCAGTATCAGAAGAACAAAATCTTATGTCTACTGTGTGGTAAATGTTTCTTTTTTACATTATATTGATGTGATATGATGAGGCGAACAGTACATTTTTAGAAAGAGAAATAATTCTAATTATTTCTGACTTAAGTACCCTTGGCTATAAGGTTTATTGTTGTTAATAGGTTTGCCTCTGGGTAGTTCACAAGCAAAGGCAAAGACAGAGAAAGACATATGCTACATTTTTTTTCTGTCTGAATATTTACAATTTGAGGGATGAAGAACAAACATTTCCATCTGATTTGGGGTATGATTATGCCAACAGCCTAAATTGAAGTGTCTGTAGAAATGGATTGGGTGAGCGTCTTGCTTGTCAGTCATATCACTTATTCTGTGCAGACTGAAATGAGGGCCGTCATGGGAAATAGAAGTGCTTCTGTGAAACACCAACAGATGGGCCTTCCTGCATGTGAAGACCTCTCATTACTTCAGCAGCACCCGGTGAGGGGCAGGTGAAGCTCAGTGTAGAATCACCAGGGACACTCATGGCCTTGTGCCAGAAGAGACTCTAATATCTACGAACCTGAAATGAGTGATCAGCAAGTGTGTCTGAAATTGGACTGCAAGCAGGAGAGGTTTTGTGCATGATGCTACAACACGGCTAAGGAACTATGACATAAACAAGCAAGAGGTGAAGCAATAAAAGTTTCTAGTGAGTTAAAGGTTGGTAACAACAAAAAATCAAAATATCTGTTGCAGCACAGTAGAAGAAGATCCAGGTAAATGGTGTTTCTGAAATTCATCCAGGAAGGCTAGGTGATTGAGCCCTTGGTTGACATCATACATAGCCCTAGGTTCTACCCAGCTTCACAAACAAAGCAGGAAAAAAAAATAAAGACATTGAGCTCCCGGCCACTTGGCAAAAACAACTTCAATAGCACCTATGAGTCTTAGCAAACAATATTTAACATGATTAGGTTTGCAGCATCATCATCATCATCATCATCATCATCATCATCATTATTAAGAAATTTTCTGTTCATTTTACATACCAGCCACAGATGCCCCTCTCCTCCCTCTTCTTGCCCTGCCCCCAGTCTCCCTCCCCAACCCATCCCCCCCATTCTCACCTCCTCCAAGGCAAGAACTCCCATGGGGAGTAAGCAGAGCCTGATACATTTAGTTGAGGCAGGTCCAAGCCCCTCCTCCTGAACCAAGGCTATGTAAGGTGTCCCACCATAGGTACTAGGCTCCAAAAAAGCCCGCTTACAGGTTTGCTCTTAAGAGACTTGGTGGTAGAATCTCTTTCCTTCCCCCACTTCAGTGTTAAACACAGAAATACGACCAATGGGAGGAGAGAGACACTGAAAGGTTGACTGAAAACTAGATAAACTGGGCATAAGGGATTATCTCATGTGACAGGGAGGGCTTGTCACCTAGGATGCAACTAACTTCATAGACTTAGGTGTCTCCTGTAGAGTGTCTAACCATCCTTTCCCTCACTGATGAGCAGCAAAGCCAAAAGGCTTAAACAATTCTCCATCTCCACATCTTAGGAAGGAAATGAATCCTTGAGGCCATACCTGGTACATCTATAAAGATGATAGGTGTATGGACATGTAGTAAAAGTAGAACATACATGAGCCCAATCCCTTCCTGTGAGCTGTAATGCCAGCAAAAATGTCAGGAGAACAGTAACAAATGCTTGAACAATTTTCAACACCTTTGTGTTTCTCCATGTCCTTCTCTAGGGTTCAATGTTACAGCCACGGAGCTGAAGAGAACTTTCCCTTTCTAACAAAAGACAGCTCTCAATGTTACTCTCTCTAGAAGCTCTCCAGGTGTTGCTTTAGAAAGTATTATAGAGATAAGCTTCCAGCAAACCTGTGAGGGAAATGTGCAGAGGTCAAGGGATGACCTCTTTGTGGTATTTTTAATTTTTTTTTTTTGAGACATGGTTTCTCTGTGTAACAGTCCTAGCTGTCCTGGAACTCACTTTATAGACCAGTCTGGAACTCTCTGAGATCCCCCAGACTCTGCCTCCCAAGTGCTGGTATTAAAAGTGTATGCCACCACCACCCAGCAGTATTTTTAACTTATGTGTTATTGTGATGCACCTTAGCCCAGACTGTCTGATGCAGGGCATGTGTTATGGGCGAGTACATTAATTGACTAAGACTCCTGTAATGAAACACCACAGACTGGAGTATTTAACCAACAGGCATCTATTTCCTCACATTACAACAGGTAAAGAACAAGGCATCTGCAAGCATCATCTTTCCAGGGCTTATAGCTCTTTGGATTACAGATGGTTTCATAATCTCCCTGGGCAATCTTTCCTCTGCTGGAGCATTCTTAGTTTCAAATTGTGTGTTCAAATTTCCTCTCTGTACATGGACAACTGTCATATTAAATTAGGGTCTGCCTTAAAGGCTTCAGTTTAGCTTAATTACCTTTTGAAAGGCCTTATTTCAAAACATAATGGCATTCAGAGTCACTGAGATTTAGAAATTCAACATATGAAATCTGTGGTAACACAATTGAACTCATAACAGTCATCAAATCTCATAATGTGTTTTAAGATGCTGAGAAACACACTAGCTAGTAAAAGGCAGAGACATAGTACATTGTTTTGGTGGTCTGGCCCTCATCTCCTACAGAGAGCCGGATTTGCTTTAATGTTCCTTCTTTCCAGGTCTGTTTGACAAATGGAAACTGAAGTGGATACTGACCACAGTCTGTGGGATCTCTGCTACACTCTCTAGCCTTTGTGACTAGAATACATGAGCAATCTCATCAAAATGCTAAAGCATTGCACTAAATGTCCTGTTTAGGCCAAAACATTTCAAAATGTTCCACAAGCCTGCGGCTCTCTTTTGTCCTTAAGTTCTACTGTGTGTTAGAAATGCAGGCAAGGGGCCAGAGAGATGGTACAATGGGTGAGAGGGATTGACACACGAACATGATGACCTGAGTTTGGACCCCAGTCCCTACATACAAAGCCAGTATGTGCATGTGCACTTTAATCCCAACTCTCTGGAGCTAGAGGATTCCTTGGACTGGCAGGCTCAGAACACTACATGGGATGTCTTTCTCTGCCCAGCTCCATCATGTGTTCGTTCTCCTCCCCTTTCCCTCCCTCACTTTCACACACATATTAGCAGAAATATATTTTACTTTTAATTTTTGTATATTAATAATTTCATACATATAATGTACCATTACTTTCCTCTCCCCAACCCTTTTTATCTCCCTCACGTCCTTATTAACTTCCCATCCCTCTCCTACCAGACTTGTCCCCTAATTCATGACTTTAGGTTTTGTTTTGTATCAAAGTTCGTTTAACTGGGGCTGTCTGTGTGACCATTAAATTGGAAGTGCTCCCTGGAACCTGTTGGAGTTGGGTCTACATTGGGTCCAAAGCTGGAGGTGATGATTACTGATCGCTGAAACTGTCAGTAGCATACAGTTCATCAAAGAGAGGTAGAGCCTCTCCTCATGTCAGTGACCTCCTCCAACAATACCTGACTATTGATGGGCATTTTCTTTTGGAGCATCCACAACTATTCTGAGTTCATGTTGCAATGTGTGTCTTGCCCAGAAGATGATATTTTATTGCTTCATCCTTATGTCCTGCTCCCATGTTCCTTCTGCTACTTCTTCTGCAGCATTCCCTGTGAAGCACAAATTGTTAGAAGATCTTATCAATTAAAACAAACCTGGAGCCAGGTATTGAGGTGAATGCTAGAAGATCAGAGAAGCAGAACAAGCCACAGCCACTTCACCTTGCCAGTTCCTCAGCTGATCCTGTTTCCTCAGACTGGAAGCCTCTGAGTCCTCATCCAGAATGAATCTCATCTGAACTGTTCACTGAAATCCTAAAAGCTTAACCAGGCTCAAGTTCTTGGTTTTAACAACTTGTATACCTTCCTGCATTCTGCCATTACTTCCTGGGATTAAAGGTGTGAATCACCATGCCAGGCTGTTTCCAGTGTGGCTTTGAATTTGCAGAGATCCATCCAGAAGCCTAGGATTAAAGGATTAAAGGTGTGAGTGCCATCATTTTCTGGTGTCTGTCTAGTGGCTGTTCTGTTCTCTGACCCCTGATAAGTTTATTAGGGTGCACAATATTTTGGTGAGCACAATATCAGCACATCCTTGGGTCTTAGAGGGGATGCTACAAATGTCTTAAATGTGAATACTAATCTGTCACTTGTCCTCAGAACTTTGTGTAGCCATGAGTTGATGCATTCTCCATTGCTCACTGGAAAAAGACCCTTCTCTGGTTAAAGCTGAGGATTCCATTTGTTTATGTGTATAAGCAGAGCTCGATAGCATGTCAGATTGTCTATACAACAGTATAAGAGGATTAAGTGAGGGAATTTGGTTACTCCTTCAGCTGATTTTTTTTTTTTTTTTTGAGATGGAACTCATCTGAATGGCAGAGTATCCACTTAGAAGGGAGCTTCCTTGAGAAACTCATGGAATCCTAAAGTTTTCTTGAGCACTAGTTTATTATTATATGAGGATCATGAGATCTAGATTGTTGATTACTGAAACAAAGGTCTGAGCTACACTCTACTTTTAAATAGCTGATAGGACGTATGTGTCGTTGGTTGGATAGATGCACAGTGACAGAGGTTACAAAAATAACACAAGGCCTCTGAAACCTTAACAAGAATGAGCTTTCTTGATTTCTGTTCTTTGCTTTTTTCATTTAGCATGGATAAGTTCCAAGAAAAAACTTCACCAGCTTCACTATTTCACCTAGGGCTGGCCATGAATACCAACTGAACAACACTAGCTTTTCTCCCCAGACAATTTGCACTTCAGAAAAGCATTTGGAACTAAGTTTTCATACGGTAGAAAGTAATTTAATGTTGAAAAGGTAGAGCCAAGCATACATGAATAAATGCATATCCATTGCATATTAATAATGCAATATAATAATCTACCCTTCTCACTGTGAGAAGACTCCTCTGAGCCTTTTCCTGATCTGAAGATGGCTCAGAGCTCCAGGCCAGTTCTGACTTTTTTTTCCTTGTTTCTATGAAGTGTTCAGGGTAGTTACAAACAGATTCTAGAAAATCTATTTGAGATGGATCACTGCCATAGTTCTCTGAGATGTGAAAATAGTGAACCAAAATCCATATAGCTATATCATACTTAAAATAGTGACAGGAAGAATGGTTACTTATTGTAAATAAAAGAGACTGAGTAGGACCATTAGTTTTGATAATTTCAAAAGGCACACTACCTGAATGCAATGGAGAAATTAAAGAAAAATTATCTGACTTCAATTTTTTGTATTGAGGCAATAGTCATACGATTATCACTAGCCATACAAGCAAACTAGAAGGGAATACCATTGGGTCCACTCTAAAGGGAATTTCTTGATTTGCAATTACATATTTAACTGAATCATGAAGTTGACTCATGTGATCTACAGATTTCTTTGCATATTCACCCATCAATGCACACTAGTCACTGTAAGACAGCTCAAGAAGCTCAAATCCTATTAAGCCTGATAGATGAAAGACCAAAATATGACAGGAGAGGGAAAGGAATATGTACTGATTCACAGATAAAGAAGTACATAAAATCCAGTGCAGTGACTGTAGCACAGGGTATCTTTAAGAGGTTGATTCTTACACTACATCTTCTAATAAAGGCGAAGCCAAGGGCAGGACATTACAGATCAGGAACATGGGTTGTCTCCAATGGTAAAAGATGTGTTTATATGTTATGAGTAGAGAAATGAAGATGCATTGTATAGTGGGAAAGGTGAGGTCAAGAGGCACAGAGCTTCAGGACTTTGGGATTTCATTGTATGAGCAATGAAAAGACATGAGAACATCTAAAGCCTACAATGTAAGTAGAACATACAAACTGTTGTAGAATCTGGTTCATTCCTGGAGCCATGCAATGCCAAGCAAATGAAGGACTGTCCTCTCTTTTAATGTCCACAGTGTTACACTTCATACTTGAAGAGTGTTTATCTTTTAGCTTCAGAGTTATGTTTAATTTTTTTGATAGTCTTGATTTCTATTACTTTTATATCATACCAACAATGTATGACTATCATTAGCACAAAGTTCTATCTTTTATATCTTGATATTTGATTAATTCCCATTATAAATGCTTGCCCACAAATGATGCTCAACCTTGAGTGTTGCTAAGATTCTATACATTTGGCTGTGTGAGGATCTTTCTATGCGAATGGGAGAATATCAGGACATAGGAATGGTTTCCTCAGTGAAGTCTGTGATTACAATGAATATTCTATGAGCTTTAACTCAACAGAGAACTCCAAAGAAAAGGTCCAACCACATACTTACTAGCTGACTTACATAACAGATCTGGACTTCAATGTCCTGACATGTAAAATACATATAAAAATGTAATACTGATCTCAGAAGGCAAATTACGAGACTCAGGAAAGAGAGCACAATAAAAATAATAAAGATATTTTAAATCAGCTTTAATACCTCTAGCAATGACAGGGGTGACAAGGACAATAATGGAAATATCAACAGTCAATTGGCCAGTAACAACACACTGGGGGAATGTCCTCCACTTTTAATGCTTATGACACTAGACTATCCTCTTCATTTTCAGAAGTGCAGAGATGTTTACTATCTTAGCCAAGTTGTGTTTCGTCACTGCTATTGCCTCTTCACAGAGTTCTTTTTGGGAGGTCACTTTGCATTTTGTCAGAGGTAGAAATAGGAGTCCAATGTGGGGTACCACTTTGGCTTCATCACTAAATTTTTCATGTTTCATATCCAAGAGATAGACAGGAAAATAATTTTGATTTATTCCCCTGGATTAATTTTCTGGTTCAATTACAGGGAGTGAAAATTCACCAGCATACTTATAGAACCAATATACTATTCCCTTGGATTTCATACTGGTCTGTATAATATCAAATTCACTCTGTGATTGCTTAGGACAGTTTTGCCAAATGATGAAGTTGAGTTAAAACCACTAAAAATACAAGTTGCAGCCATCTATCTAAACCAGACTTGGGTACCCAGAAATCCTATGCATAAAAGTGGCTTTCTTGATCACCATAAGGGTTGGAACAAGAATGCTGCAGCACTGTAGACACATAAAAGTTACAGACACTAAAATACCAACAGTAGGAGTAGCACCTTTCTAATAAATGCCCTTTACTCAATGAGACAATTATCAGGACGTTCTTGAGAGAATAATAATTTGTTTACACTCCAAGCATGTTCTTTCAGCCCTTGAGAGGACGAAAGAGCACCTTCATCACATTTATTCTCCCTCACATCATCTTAAAATACAGTCTCCAACCTTCTATAAATATTCATTGGATTGTCCACAAATTCACAGTTTATTTCTGAACACCTACTATGTGTTGGTTACATATTAGCATATGTAGCTGGGTCATTTTCCTTGTTTATTATTCCCCTTTGCGCTTCTTAGAGAATACCAGTCATGTAAATAAAACACACAATAAATATATTACATGAAGCATGCACAAGAGGCCAATGAGAATGCTTTCATCTTCGCAGGGATAAAGCAAAACTTTTATGGAGAGGTGATGCTTAATGTACACCTTAAAATAGAGTGATTTTATAGATACACAATATGGAAAATGCTCCTAAGGCAGACAAAATGGACAAACTTCAAATAACTCAGTGTCTTGATTGAGTATGGGATAGCTAATCAAACTACTAGGTCATAGAAGTACTATCAGATAAGGGATCTTTGCTATGGGAATTACAGTCCAATAGTCAGATGTATGACCTGAAGTAGCATGAGCAGGACTGCCCATCAAGGTGAACTACCTGGGCTCTCCAGCTGAGCCTTGGAGCATATGTCAGTTAGTTGGGATGCAGACACTTCTCCTTGTGCTGGAACTGAAGAACAGCTCAGGTAGTTCAGTTTGTACAGTGCTCTCTGCCCACTCCGCATGGTGAGCAAGATTTATAGACAGAGATACTTCAGTTCTGCATTGGGCCAGGATTTGTCATTTTTCATGGTTTTATAGATATTGTCAGGGTCACCAATATTGTGCCCAGGTCTATAAAATCACCTTTATCAAAACAAAATAGCAGGATATAGGGCAGGAGTTTAAACTGGTTGAAGACAGTACCCATAGGGTGGAGGACACAAAAACAAGAAACCCATACTGGAATTATATCCAAGAACTTTGTCCCATACTACCTATGGGATCAATATATCTTTAAAATGGGCAAAAGAGTATTATCATCTGTCTTACTGAGTTTCCATGAGGTATATAGCACAAAGTAGGAATTAGTTGTTTTTTATTATTATTATTATCATTATTATTATTATTATTATTATTGTTATTATTATCTGAGAAAAGGCCTAATGTAGCTCAGTCCTGTTTCAGATTCCCCAAGTAGCTGAAAATGATGTTGAATTTCTGATACTTTTGCTTCCATCTCTAAAGAGTTGTGATTACAAGCATCAGCACCACTCCCAGTTTAAGTGGAGCTAAGGATGGGACCCACTGCTTTGTGAGTGCTGGGCAAGTACTCTAAGAAACTGAGCTGGAGACCTACTGTGTTTATTATTAGGTAAAGATGATGAGACACTTCTTCCTAGAAAACAGACACCTAGATCAAGGCTAGTGTTCCTGGAAATCTCATTACACCACCATGACTAACATTTCAGCCAATGCATTGTCAGCATACAAAGAGACTAAGTTGAACTGTACTGACTGGTTAGCTTTTATATAAATAAACATTTTGATTATCATGAACTTGGAGATAAAATGAAATGATCCTTATTAAATGCTGGTCAAACCTCTTTTACACAATTGCTTAAAATTTTCATGACATTAACATTCTTAAAATTCACATACAAAATGTAATGACCTCTCTTCCACAACTAAATACAAGAATCCCAGCATGGAATTGCATTAGCTGAAATAAGTATTTGATCTCTTCTGCCAAAGCCCATTTTTTCTTCCACCCCCAAATCCTTGAAGTGTATTACAGTATTTGCAGATTCCCACATAGGTAGGGGATGAATAGCCTGCTTCTGTAATTAATAACTATTAAAACTGTTTGACTGATCATATCTTTGGGCTTCCGAATCTCTTCCATGCAGGTGTGTATTAATGGAATCCATTAAATTCATATATTTCATCAGATAGCAATTTATGATCTTTTATAAGATCTGTCAAGAGAAGCAGCAGGAGATGTAGAGATGTCTTCGGGCTTCATAGAGCAAGATGGGCTACTGACCTCAGAAAAGCACACCTGTGCATAACTGCAGCCAAATAGCAGCGCAATAGTAGTTATCTTCAGGTGCACACCCCATTGTTTATTTCTATTATCAGAAGCAGTTGGACTAAGCAAGAGCAGTTTAAAGAGACAATGAGGAAAAGTGTGTAGGCATTCTAACCACTTTATGTTGACCATATAAAAACAGGGAGGTTGAGACAAAATCTACAGTAAAGTCAAGATATTCCCAGGACTCCATCAGTCTCTAATGTCAGATGCATGTGTGAGTTCTCTCAAGGGCTGTCTTCCCATTTTCACTGAAGTTTCAAAACTAATGAAACACAGCTTTGAAGTCATCCATATCTCTCTCTGTTTAGTCCAGACAAAAGCCCTGTGTTCTCACAGATAATGTATCTCTTCAGTTGATCACATGTCCCAATTGCCTTAAGAGTCATTCTTCCCAAAGACACCTGAAGGTGGCAAGCCATCTTTAGGACTGGAAATGCTAACTGAAGTGTTTCATTGGTTAATTGAAACCCAATAACAAACCATAGAAATCTCACAGAGATTGTATGTCATCAACAAATCTGAGTGGACAGTGGATGAAAGCTAAGGGTGGTGACAGGTGGCAGGAGAAGAACTTGTGTTGAATGGCCCCGACCCTTTGCTGTCAACATGTTAGAGAAGATGAAAATCAGTATCCCTGAAATTTCTCATTATATTTTACAAATGTCTATCAGTGGCTTTGAACGAAGAAATAGGGTTGACATGACACCAATGTTCCCATGATTTTATTCCTTCTACATATGGCTAATTTTTTTCCAGTCTAAGAATTCCAAAAACAAATTAGGAAAAGTTTAGCTTCTCTGTTTTGAAGGAGTTCACAATCTGAGCACTCTGTAGAAGTATATTCTTGTCTAACATGTTATACTCAATTCTCTTATGCTCCTGAAATGGTAACTCTGTGGAGAACTTCAAGGCAATACTTTTGAACAAAAAGAAATAGAGTTATTTTACTAACACTTTGGCTCAAAATGGAATTCTGGTGGAGTGGAAAATAACAACAGCAAAAATCCAACCAGAACTATGCATGGGGGTGGAGAGCTTTGAGGGATAAATAATCTCTTTGGTGATAGATAAACCCAGACCAGGCAGAGAAATGCTGGTACACACAGAACAATTCTGGCAGGAGGAGTGAGTCAGACTGTGGCCCTAATGGATCTTCCTCTTTTCTATCTGCTGCAATATGAGGGCTGATGAGATCCTGCCCGAGACAGCAGGACTGGCTCAGCATAGATTGTCTCACCAACCACAGGAGTAAACACTTTATTGGGAGATTTAAAGTGAAATTTAGAATTACAGGGAAGTACCTAGGAAACGGATATTTTTTTCTTCAGTGAACTCTTAAGAGGGCTTGTCAGTAAAGTTCAAGCAAGCAGGTGTGCTGAAAATTGCTTTAAAACCTGAGAGACAGAAGAAAGAAGCTGTGCCAGGAATCCTCAAACCCATGAGAACCAAGCCCATTCTTTAGCAGCAACAGCTGTTGGTACATCTGCAGACAGGTTGTTGTCAGGAGTGTTGAGCAGAGAATTTTAGGAGAAGGGTGCTCATGGGAAGGGAAGAGGCGTGAAGTCTCTAGTGGGTGAGATTTGGCAAGACAACCTGGGCAGTGGGCTGAGTGCAGGGAGGCCATTGTTAGAATTCAGAATGTCGCCTGCAACAGGAAGGCTAGAGAAAGTGGCACTGAGACTTTAGATCGGAGTTTGTTAAATCCTAAGCAATAAAAATTGCAGTTCACTCTAATGAAACTTCCTGGGAAGACTATTAGTATTAAACAGGGAGATGCTACCCCTCTAGAAATAGCACTAAATCACAGTCACAAATAATCGTGAGTCTGACTCGGCACAAGGCAGAACATGATTGCACTTTTTAAATTAAATTCACTCTTATTGCTTTGGAGGTTACCAATTTCTGATATTAATAGGAACCACACATGTGTGCTGCAGGGCCAAGGGTGGCTCAGCCAGATTAGAGGGCAAGAAGGTTCATGTGACAGAGCAAGGTGGTAGGCAGCAATGGCAGTGTAGGCAGTGGCAGCACTCAGTGACCATGATGTCTGTAGTAGACACTGGTTTCAAGGATACAGAAAATGAAAACCATTCTGACACTCTCAAAATATACAAATTCATCCCAGACATTAAGGATCAGAATGACTTCCAGAAGCCACAGGCTAGTAAAATATCTCAGCTGCCAAAGGCAATAGCCACCAGGACTCTGTAACATACATGGTAAGAATAAAGAACCCACCTAGATAGCTGTCCTCTTACTATTTCATGCCATCACACACACACACACACACACACACACACACACACACACACACACACGCAACATGTAAAATAAATAACATTCTATGTTTCTCTGTAAGGCAATTTAACCAGCAATTTCAATGTGTGAATGTCATGAGGGCTCCCATGTATTTGTGTTCTAATAATGCTAGTTGTTAGCAGGTGATTAACCACTGGGAATTTGCTAAGTTCTACCTTTAAACTTATAATAAAACATCATAAAGACTCTTACTCTCAGGGTTGGGGATTTAACTCAGTGGTAGAGTACTTGCCTAGCAAGCACAAGGCCCTGGGTTCGATCCTTAGCTCAAAAAAAAAAAAAAAAAAAAAAAGACTCTTACTCTCAACTATCTTAAAAAATACAATACACATAGTTCTGTTTATAAATATGCATATTTATAAATATGAATCAAATGAACTTTTCTCATTAGGGTTGACAATACTGCCTTCAAGAGCCAAAGACCACATAACAAAACCCTAATAGCATGCACGTGAAGCCCTAGTTTTAGTTGTTCATTAGGGTTGTCCAAGAGACTGAAAACACATTACCTATTGCTATTGCTCCTGATTGATTCCCCTGCAAAGGTGGAAAGTAAGTACCTATTGATGAAGACACCATGCACTTCACAAACAAAGCCCAGAGACCCTGAACATGAAATGACTTGAAATGAACCTTCTTGAGAACTAGCTTTCATGGGAACAGAAGGCGCCATACAAGCTTCCAAAGAAGGGAGAGAACCAACAGTACTGCTCAGGTATGATGCCTATAAATCACATCAATAATCAGTATGACAAAATCACTCTATGTGTTTAGTAGTAGCACACAGACCTGGGTGGTAACCAACAGCATTCTAATTGGAATTATGACCCACTCACCAAGAGGAGAACCATGCCTGATTCTAGAAAATAACCAACTCCTTAGTACTAGTGAAATCATGGTTATGGGCAGACAACCTACGACCATTAACTTGTGAAACCAGCATAATCTCTAATGAAAGTCTATAAACATATGTACTTACACCCACAGGTAAGTATAGTCCTCACTTCTCATCAAAAAAGCTTCATTTGCAAGAGATGGAAATGACTACAGAAAACTTTAAATAATCAAAATGCAGCGTTGTGGAGCATAGTCTCAATAGATACATCTCCAAAACATTCCCACACATAAGGTTCAGGGAATATTAGAGTAGAGGGGGCAGAAAGATTTTAAAAGCCAATGGATTAGGGAGTTTATCTTTAAGATGATGTCTTGTAGGAATTTCAGAAGCTACACCCATAAAATCTCACTAACATGACTGCCTAAACATGAGCTGAATAAAGACAACAACAATAAATATGACAAAATGTATAGAGAAAAAAGCCCATGAGATCTCAGTTCTACACAAAGATCGGCAAGCAACTAAGGAATGCTGAGAGTATGAGAAATGGTCTTCTACAGGAAATTGCAAACCACTTGGTTATCCACCAATAAAAGGTCATCCCTGAAATCATAAATACTGTTTACACTATACTGACTGAGCAAGTTATAGTTAAGAATATATAGATACATATATTTGCATATATACATTTAGTAATGATTACAGAAAGTAGAGGCCATATATTTTGAAAACATAAATCAAAGGTGCATGGGAAAATCTGAAAGAAGAAAATGGGAGGAAGAAATATTATAACTATATTATAATCTCAAAAATTTAAAAAATATTATAAGATAACATTCAAAATACCTCTTTTGGGAATCCATTTATTAAGAGCATTCAACTTTACCCTACAAGCTTAAGGTGAATCATTTACTGAATTTCAATAAGTTAATAACTTATTTATAAATTTAGCAAATATTTGCAGAGCCTTCCTTCTATGTACAGGTGATTATTTTTCAGATGTAGAGATTAACAGCATTTAGTTCCTACCTTCAAAGAATTCACTTTAGGATCAATGGAAGAGAAGAAAATGATGAACCACAGCCCAGAGAAGCAGGTGTGAGGGTATCTGCATTCAACCAACCTCAAGAAGACATGAAAATTTCAGCTCAGGAATAAAATTGGTCAGGATGAGAGGTGGCCTTCTGTTACTGATTTTCAGGGCATGAATGAAGGTCTACCAAGTTGACAGTGTCAGATGTCATCAAGGATAGGGAAGATGGTACTGAGTGCTGCTGGGAAATGTTGTTCTGTATGCTATGAATGTGTGTTGCTCTAACTGGTTGATAAATAAAATGCTGATTGGCCAGTATCCAGGCAGGAAATACAGGTAGGACAAGCAGACAAGGGGAATGCTGGGAAGAGGAAGGCTGAGTTAGGAGTTGCCAGCCAGACACAGAGGAAGCAAGATGTGAAGGCAGAATTGAAAAAAGGTACCAAGCCACATGGCTAAACACAGATAAGAATTATGGATTAATTTAAGTGTAAGAGCTAGTCAGTAATAAGCCTGAGCAAATAACCAAGCAGTTATAATTAATATTAAGCAACACATTAATATAAGTGTGATTATTTTATAAAAGATTATGGAACTGTGGGTGAGAGATTTGTTTTGACCACAGGCGAGCAGCGACACAGGAAAATTTCCAACTACAGAGTCTGGATAGAGGAACAAGGAACAAGGTTGCTTGGGGAATTATATAACAAGACAAACTTGAAGAAATAAGCTGAGACAAAAGCAAATATATGCTGAGCTCTTTGACAAAATTTAGATGCTACTAGATGATTTTGAATGGTAGCAATATGAATATATTAACAGCACTCAGAAAGGGATCAAACCCTTCCTCTCCTTTCTCATTCCTTTATCTCTGATATATTTATGCCCTGTTCTGCTTTATTTATTATTATTACATAATAATACTCATTCGTGTACATATGATATGCTGAATCTATCCAGTGTTGCACATATTTACATGTGTTTAGGGCTGAATGCTTGGAGTTTAATAACCTATCAGAAGTCTTGTAAAATAAAATAAAAATCTTGTAGTGGCAGTAGCCATTAATTACTGGTAGCTCTTCATTTATGTCCTCTAATACTTCCCTTATCCACTATGGCATATAAACTGATATTGCTATTATTCGGGCCATGTTTAGGTGTCCATGTTGTCAAGATTTCATAGGTGCAACGTCCCTGTCATAGATGGAAGACTGTAGGAGCAGATTTCCTGCTCTTATAATCATTTATAGGTTTTACAATCTTTATTCACCTTTTTCCTTGAAGTTTTCCGAGCTTTAAGTACAGAGAAACATCACTTATGTATCATTTTGGGGTGGGCATTCATCAGTTGTTCTCTCCATTATAACTAGATGTGCATTTCTCTAATAGACTCTCATTTCTGGCAAAGCAAAGCTTCTTTGATGGAGAATGTGAGATACACTTATCTATGGATGCAAGGGTAGGTATTTAGAATATGATTAGGAATTATACACATTTAGGAAAGTGGCAGTATTGGGGTCTCCTCTAAGGTCCATGACTCTAGTCACAGGGTAGTTGGCCAGGTTTAGAGTAACACACATAATTTCCCCCCTACTGAGTGGACCTGAATTCCAATTAGACAGATAATGGTTTCTTTCAAGATAAAAGTGCCAGTATTGTCAGCTTGGAGATGTCTTGCAGTCCCTGTCATTGTTTTGGTCCATAGTTTCACAGCTGGGCAAGACTATTGGCTGCTTTTCTGTCTTGGTAGCTTCTGTAACAACCTTGTATACTATGAGAAATAGACCTCAGGAAGGAGTCTTCTAGGTCAACTCTGGCTTTTTCCCTTTAGATACTGTATCCAAAGTGTATTGTCTTCATAAATAAGGTCTTACCTTCAACTTCTGGGAGCAACTAAACACACTGGCAATAATATATTTTATTTTGAGAGTCTCTTGGACTCCCCTGAATGAAGAGAGATTTCCCAGGACTGATACTGAAGTTTTTAGAATATCTCTGGTTCTTGAGGGGAGCATTAACACACAAAATGGAATATCTCTATCTATCTTTACATATGTGCACACATATATAATTTATGTACTATGTACAAATAAAATATTTCCCTAAGATATGTCCACTAAATATTATGTATGGAGTAGGATGTAAAATGCCAAGAAGAGGTACTGTTAGGTCATTGTAGATTTAATTAAGTGTTCCAGAGACCTGAAACAGTGGCAATGATTTCCTTATCCTATTTGATTTTATATATTTGATTAATATTTGACTTAATATATTTCCTATTGAGGCATATCTAATTTCTATCCTAGAAAAGGTGGTCAAGATACTGCATGTGTTTCATAAAATTAGAATAGCTTGTTAACCTAGATTGGGGACTGTCATAGGTTTTCTACTGCTGTGAGGAGACAACATGATCTCAAAAATTCTAATAATGGAAAAACCTTTAATTGGGATGACTTATAGGTTCACAGGTTCAGTCCATCATTTTAATGCAAGAAGCATATAGGCAGACATATTTCTGGAGAAGGATCTGAGAATTCTACAAATGGATCAGCAAGTAGTAGGAAGAAAGAGTGACACTGGGCCTGACTTGAACATTTAAAACCTCAAAGTTCACTCCCTGGAATAACTTATTCTAACAAGGCCATACCTCCTAATAGTGCCACTCGCTAGGATCATGTCAAGGCCATTTTCATTCAAACTACCACAGGAACAATGCAAGGAATCATGGTGTCTAGTCACGGTTCTGTTACTGTGAAGAGACACCATGGCCAAGACAATTTTTATAAAAGAAAGCATTTAATTGCAGGATTGCTTATATTTTCAGAGGCTTAGTTCATTATCATGGTGGTGAGGGACATGGTGACAGGGATCCTGATAGCAGGCAAGTATAATACTGGAGAAGCAATTAAGAGATATATCCTTATCCGTAGACCAAGAGAGTCTGGGTCTGGTATGGGCTTTTGAAATCTCAAAGCCCAAGGTCAGTGACACACTTCCTCCAACAATGCTACACCTCCCCATCCTTATAAGGCTATCAAAGAGTTCCACTCCTTGGTAATTAAGCATTCAAATATATGAACCTATAGGTTCTTATTCAACCACCACACATGGTAAGTAAGTGACGTCTTGAATACATGTAGCAGTCAAAATTGAATGAAATACTCTAAAAGCATACATTCAGTATAGATAAATTTCTAAACAAGTCTTATTAAGTAAAAAACACAGAGCCAAAGATAGAGGTGAAAGCCTTAGAGACCAGGGAAACACCAAACTTAGGCCTCCAGCTCTGCACCTACCAAAAGGTGAGTTACTTCCTGTCTACTTGCACCTTTATTGTCTTACTGTTCTGTCCTCTCATTGGCTCTTAGCCCAGCTACCTCACTTCCTTGTCACTGCCTGTCTGTACAGACCTCCAGGTCTCTATGGTTGGTACTTGGATTAAAGGTATGTGTCACCACCCTTGGCTGTTCCCTAGTGTGTCCTTGAACACGCAGAGACCCTGCCTGCCATGTGTTCAGATTAAGGGCATGTGCTACCACTGCCTGATTTCTATGTTTACTTGAAAATGGCTGCCCTTTACCCCCTGATCTCCAGGCATGCTTTATTTATTAACATAAAAATAAAATATCACCACATTTCAACACAAATAAAATATCACCACAATTTAGTATATTAAAAATCACTAGGATTTGCACCAGAAATCTCAGAGTGATTCATGTTAGCAAGTCTAATGTAAGTTAGCAGAATGAGGACCAAGATCATGAGGACAACAGCACTATAAAGGCAAAAATGTAATGCAATCATGGATGAGAGACCAATAGGCTATGTCCATACTGCTGAGTGCAAATTTAACCTGACAAAGACAACCTGGGGAGTTATGCCAGCTCACAAATGCCCTAAAACTTAGTGGTGAGCCATACTGTCTATAAGGCATGTGTCTACAACTGATTATAATTAATGAGATTAGCAGCACAGCTCTGTATAGATTTATGTTAAAATAATCTACCATTTTGTTCCTAGCTCATGCATCAACAACAATGAATGTGAAAAATGGCAAGAGGAGATATTTCCTATCATTTGTGAGAAGGCATACAGGAGTGAGTCTAACAAGTGTGATAAATGACAATGTAATTAGAGATAGCCACAAACTAATTTGAAGAAGAAAGAGAGGGATTTATGCAACTGAATAAGTATATTATACTAGTGTCTCATATGTTTATTTTAAGAAAAATTTTATATAAAGCTAATACAGTCACAAAGAAAATTACAGATACATGCTTGAAGAACTTGATCCACTGGTCAGCTGGAAGAGTTTAAACCAAGAAATATTTTTCTAGACCAAAAAGAAAGGGACAGAGTTAGTATTTTATGACAAGGTTCATGAAAATACTGTGATACTGGAGCAGATATTATCAGAATGCAAAAAATAAATTAAATCCAATGTATGTGACAATTCAATGTGTAACAAGATAAATATTAAAAGTAACAATGAAAAGCTGGCCAGTGGTGGCACATGCCTTTAATCCCATCACTAAGGAGGCAGAGGCAGGTGGATCTTTGTGAGTTTGAGGCCAGCCTGGGCTACAGAGTGAGTTCCAGGAAAGGTGCTAAAGCTACACAGAGAAACTCTGTCTCAAAAAACAACAACAAAAATAAAAACAAAAACAAAAACCAAAAAAACAAAAAAATGGCGAGAGAATGGAGTAAACATTTTGGAAAACATCAATTCACAGGTAAAATATATATCAATCAGGGACAAAAGAGATACAAATCAATTTATATTAAAAATCAATATAATAAATTGAAACTCAGACACTTCAGTGAAAAACAAAGAGAAGTTGCTTTGTTATATTAAATTTTTGAGAACTTATTACACAGTATATATAAATCACCACCTTAAATATATAAAATTAAAGTGTGATACATTTCAAACAAATGTTGATTGTACTTTATTTATTTGTTTACTTATTTAGGCATTGTTTTATGTAACTAGGCTGTCCTAGAAATGACATTGTAGCTGAAGATGACCCTGAACTTCTAAGTCCTGAGTTCTGGGATTAAAGGTGATTGTCACCACAATGGGTTCATAATGTGCTTAGCTCATGCATTTTTAGCAAGAATTCTGTTGAGCTACATCTTCAGTCTTAGTTGATATATATTTCTTCATGTTTTCATTTCATTGAAATATTTTCCATCAGAAATCTTAAAAATAACAAAATACAATAAGCAATATCTATATATAGAAAGGTCTTCGAGGGACAATATTGACCAGCAAAGCAAGGTCATTTTATTGGGAGATATGATTAGCATGATGGAAAATGTCTCTCACAAGCATTTTTAAATATAACTACTCCTAGGCATTGAACTTGGAACCATGCCTATGAAATAAAGCATAAAGACATAATGTAGGAAATGCTGCTGGCTATCAGACTACTCACTCCAAAGAAAGTAAAGGACTTGACCAGGTAAGGGGTGGAAAAGATCATTTCAATTGAATTTGCAATACTATAGCCCTAAAAACGATTTTATTTTGAATAAATCTGTATAGTAGTAACCAGCTTTTCATGTTTTAAAAATTTCATGACACATGACAAAAAAGGAACATTACTCTGTAGAGGATAAAAGAGTGACCCTATGTAAGAAGTCAGAAAGAAAAGCACAAAAAGGGCTCTTTCATGATGAGAATTTTCTAGTAAATTCTATGTTTTTTTTTCATATATATGTCCATTGATATTAGCTTGGGAAAAGATCTATTGGTTTTCTTTATCTATTGATGCATGTCTGGTGCCAGGAGAATTTATATATATATTTATCCAGGAGTTATGACAGATTATATGGTTCAGTTATCCCATGTAGTCAAGCTCTGGTGAGATATGCTCCAAGGGTCTTATTCTGCTTTTGGACAAGGTTCTTAAATGCCCATGAACATTCAAACATCCTTGAGGAAACAGTTTGGAGAAATGTATTCAAGCCAGTTTCTGGTGATCACAGCTGTTTATGAAAAAGTGTGGCTATTAGATGGAAAACATAAACTCTACAGTGGTTCTGATTTGACTAATCAGGTCCCCTTTCTGATGTTTCAGATTCTCTCCGGGGGCCTGGGCATTCAGGGAAAGACAGAGAATGCTGGGTATTTTGCAACACTGATGGGTGTGTGGGTTGGTTTTTGTTAACTTCATAGAAACCGAGATATATCAGGGAATAAGGAATCTTAATTGAGAAAATACCTCCATAAGACTGGCCTACAGAGAAGCCTGCTAGGGGTTCCCATGGTTAATTCAATGACTAATGATAATATGTGGGAGAGTCCAGCCTACTTGGAGTGATGCCACCCTGGCCAGGTACCCCTCGGAAGTATAAGAAAGCAAACTGAGCAAGCCATGGGAATAAACCAGCAAGCAGCATTCCTCCATGGCCTTTGTCTAGTTCCTGCCTTGGTTTTCTGTTTTTACTTCCCTTGGTAGGTTGTGACTCAGGCTATGTAAACCATATAAACCCTTTTCTAACCAAGTAGTCTTTGACCATTGTGGTGTTTTGCATGAGAATGACCCCCATAGGCTAACATATTTGAATTTTTATTTCCCAGCTGGTGGACTGTATTTTTTTTAAAGCAAGATGTAAAACATGATCTTATTTTAGTTTCATCTAGGATATTATGCATATTTTTTATATTTTTAAAGTATTTCTCTTCATTTTACAAACCAGTTCCAGTTCTTCCTCCCTTCCTTTCTCCTGACTACCCCCACCTCCCCCAATCCCAACCCCCATCCACTCCTCGGAGAGGCTAAGGATTCCCTAGGGGAGTCAACAAAACCTGGTGTAGATGGAAGTTTCTGTGGTCCTGCCTGACCCCGTGGTTGGGACGAATCTCTCCCACCTGAGTCCTACTGCCACTTGGTCCCAAGTAAACACACAGAGGCATATGTTACTTAAAAACTGTATGGCCTATGAGTCAGGATTCTTGCTAGCTAGCTCTTATAACTTAACTCAACCCATTTCTATTAATCTATATGTTGCTACTTGGCTGTGGCATTACCTACCAGTCTGCTGGCATATGGTTCCTTCTGTTGTGGGCTGGAGTATCCCCTGAATCCACCCTACTTTGTCTTTCATTTGAATGTACTGCCTAACCTTATCCTGCCCTGCCATAGGCCAATGTATCTTTATTTATCAACCAACAAGAGCAACACATACAGAAAGACATCCTACAGCACGATGGCATACATAAGTTGAGGCAGGACCAAGCCCTCCCGACCTGTGTCAAGGCTGAGCAAGGTATCCCACCCTAGGGTGGTGGACTATTTAAAAAGGATTAGTAGATGTGATAGTTTTGGTGGAAGTGTGTCACTAGTGGTGGGCTTGGAGGTTTCAAAAACCCATGCCAGCCCACCACCACCACCTCCGACCCCACATCCATCATCTACTTGTGGATAAGAAACAAGTTCTTGGCTCCTGCTCTAGCACCATGTCTTCCTGCCTGCCACGATGATTCCCACTATGAAGGTCATGCATTCCTCCTTGAAACTGTAAGCAAGCCACCAGATAAATGCTTTCTTTTATAAGATACCTTGGTCATGGTGCCTCTTCACAGCAATAGATCAGTAACAAGACAGTCATGGTCTTTACTACATCATTGAAAACCTGTCTAAGACAATGGGCTACTTGTTAAGATGAACCAGAGAAATGCAATGATTAGGTACAAAAGAAGTGTAGCACCTCCGCCATGTCTGAACTCAAAGCTTATGGGGACACAAATTAGAGAACAAAAGAACCATCAAAGAATTGTCTGACACCCACGTTTCCTTTACCTTTGTTCCCTTCCATGAATATAGGCAATTGCCCTCCCAAAAGTATAAATTCATAGTCCCAGCAAAACTTTTCTCAATATTCACCTATTGATTTGAAGTGGTTTCTATTTTACAATCTGTACCCACATCTACTTTGAACTCCTGAGAGGAAAAAATACATGGAAATGCAAAGTATTAATAACATATGTATTCCCTCATCTTCTCCAGGGTATTGTAAAATCTAATGAGTTATTGTTTGAAAAGACCTTTGTGGCTTTCAGATGAAAGGTGGAATATGCAAAGCATTTTGAGGGGTTTATTTTTGCTGTTGCTGCTATAATTACAGTATAGTCATATAGTCTGTAAGGCATGCCACTAGCAAGAATTGTTTTCTTTCTCTCTCCTGGTTTGAGCTTGGAAATTAAGCCTGTTGCTGTTTTGTTGTCTTGGTTGTGCAAGTCAGTTTTTAATCTCCAGTCTGACTCTTTGCACCAAGTTTGGTTTATTCAGTTAGTTGAAAAACCGAACTCGACATTTTAGAAAATTCCCCCAAAATTTTGATATTCCTCTTCCTACACCTTCAGAGTATTTCTCTGTGTGTTAGAATTTTCTTATTTTGACAGTTAACCTGGCCTCCTGCATTGGTTAAGTGTTACCTGGGAAGCTGTGCTCAGCAGCTCTGAAAGGCTGATTCCAGCTCCACCCTTCTAAAATGGAAGTCAGGCTTTGATGCCTAACCTCTAACAAGGCACACAGCTCAGAAGCATCTTGAGAAAATAACTGTTTGGGGTATATGTTTAGCATCAAGCTGATTTCTCTGAGTCTTTTCTGACCCTGGGTTATGGAACTCTGTTTTGCATTTAGTAAACAGTTTACGTTGTCCCTTATGCCCTCTTCTCCCTTGTTATGTATGGGCTGTCTGTGTCTCAAACTCTTTATGCTGATTTTTCCAGACACAATTATTTATGTTCACTTGCTAATTGAAAATCTCATATTTGAAGTTATTATTCTGATTGATGTCTGTCATTTTGATCAAGCTACTGCTCACAGATGCTTTGTTAAAACAATTTTACAAGTGAGTTTATCACCATGCCTTTCTCGTCCGACCTTCTCTATGACTGATTGGGAAAAGAATCACAGAGGCTCAAGAGGAGGAAATATTTGGCAAACTTCTCATATTCATGCAATTTTTTTCACTACTGAAGTAATTCTACTTCAGTGATGTCTCCACAGTCATGGAGAAGTGCAGGGCCATCAGGTTCAAAGAAGGAAGATAAAACAAGAAGGGTGGCCTCACCAAGGTGAAAAACCTGAGCCCTGCCTCCCCCAAGTGATTGCATATATATCTCAAAGAGGATGTGCACAGTTCCTACCCAGTAGTTTTACATGTTGCATGACAGCAATTTCAGAAGTGTGTTAGGCACTGGCAGATGGGAAGGGACTTAGAAAAGAGGAATGAGAAAGTGCACATTTCATAATTCTTAGATTTCATCAACTGTGAGAAAATGCCCTCAAAGTATAAAATATTTTTCTGCCACCAAACAGATTTACATGGGGATTAGTCTGATGAACACTGCAGCCCTAACT
The DNA here is from genome assembly GCF_903995425.1 of Onychomys torridus. Classification (NCBI taxonomy): domain Eukaryota; kingdom Metazoa; phylum Chordata; class Mammalia; order Rodentia; family Cricetidae; genus Onychomys; species Onychomys torridus. Next base: position 17,796,299 of record NC_050455.1, read on the forward strand.
CCTGCTTTGAAAATGAACAATGCTGATTCATACAGTTGATAATTGTATCAAGAACATAAACTTAGCTCAACGTATTTAAATTTTTCAAATTCAAGTGGTCATTCATTTATTTAGGATAAAGGTTTAGAATCTAAGATTTTATGACATACAAAATGTTGTACTCAACTTTCTTTAGATCTGAGAATTCCTGAGGTAAGGACTTTGGTCTGTGGAATCATAAGCGATCAAGCTTGGGGAATCTGGTGTGCAATAAATCCAACATTATCATAATGCAAACATTTTTCTATAAATCCTTTTAATACAAAAAACTCCAAAGTTGGCATGTGTATCTTTAAAAGAAAAAAAGTCCAAAAAAAAAGAGTCCAATCACACTGAACAGGAAAGATTAATGGAGCAAAGTGTTAGTTTGAAAAGTGATTCTGTTTGAACTGAAACTTTTACTTCTAAAAATTTCCAACCAGTGACTATCTCCAAATTTTACTCCCTATTCTTTTATTCATTCATTTAAAATATTCACTGAAGGGCTTTTATGTGACAAGAACTGTTCTGAATGTGAGGGACATTTCAGTGAACAAATCTAACTTTCAGTACCTCTTGAACTTCCTTTCTGTGTGCAAGTTCATCAAACAGGTGAATTAATGGGAGATGTAGTCTCATATGGCAAGATACCAAAGAAGAAAAAGGGATGGAAATATTTGTTTAATGCATTTTTTATTGTTTGTTAAATTTTAAATTAATATCAATGAATGAAATTTTCCCAACCTGATCACAGTTTCTCCTCCCTCCTTTCCTTCCTCCCAGTCCCTCCCCACAATATCCCACCTTCCCACATTCACTCACTCTCCTTTCTCTTCAGGAAAGTGTAGGCCTTCCATAGACATCAGCAAGCCACAGGATATCAAGTTGCAACAAGACTAGGCATGTCCTCTCTTATTAAGGTTGCATAAGGCAACCCAGAGAAGGAAAGAGTCTCAAGAGCAGACAACAAAGTTAGAGACAGCCGCCAGACCTTCTGCCAGGAGTCCCACAGGAAAACCAAACCATACAACCGCAACACATGTGTAGAGGTCCCAGATCAGTCTCATGCAAGTTCTCTGGTGGTTCAGTCTCTGTGAGCCCCTATGAGCAGAGCAGAGGTCGTTTGACTCTGTATGTTTTCACATGGTTTCTTTGGCTCCTCTGGGCGGGTTTTCTCAGAGTGTTGGGCTGTGGGCCTCAGCATCTGTTTATATCAGTTGCTGGGTGAAACCTCTGAGGACAATTGGGCTAGGATACAATCTATGATCTGTTAGTTCACTGAGAAGGAGAAATAGAATAGACATCACAGGTAGATTGTGGATGGGGCAGGGGAAGTCTGGATGGAGATAGGTTGACATGGGAACGGGAGGGATCAGAGGAGGGGAGGGAGGATGGAGGGAGAGAGTAGTGGGAAAGACAACTGCAATCAGGGGCATCTCTGAGATAAGCTAGGAATCTAGGGCAATGGAAACTATGAGGGTGACCCTAGCTAAAACTCCTAGAAGTGGGAGATACAAAGCCTGAACAAGCCATCTCTTGTAACCAGGAAAGACTTCCAGTAGAGGGATTGGGACCCCAACTCAGGCACATAATTTGCCCTGCCTACAAGATGTGCTGGGACAAGGTGGTGCAGAATTATTATGAGAGTGTCCAACCAATGAGTAATCCAGCTTGATACCCATTCTATGAGAGGGAGCCAACTCCAGACAATGCCTATAGGGTCAGGACTCAGAGGATGGACAGCCCAGAGACTTAAGATAGAACTAAATGTAACCATTAAAAAAGAAAAGCAGTCAATGAAATAATTCCTAATGACATTCTGCTACACTTGTTTAAAGCATTCTGACTAGGAAAATGCCCTTTGAGTTTTGGGTAGTTGAATTGACAGCAAAAGAAAGTGAAAAGAGAGAGATTTTCACAACAGGAGAGCATGCCCCAAGGGCAGAATCCTGCTGCCTTGTAAGAGTAGCAGAGAGGGCCTTCCACAAAGGGAAGAAGAGTGAGTCTGGGGAGTTATAGGAGACCAGTCAAGCAGCCTATGAAACTAAGTAAAAGTTCATGGATAGCACTTTGTGAGGAATGGGGACCTCTGTAGGGACCTCTGGAACAGATAGGTATAATGACTGACATAATGCTTTCAAGGGATCAAGGTGACCACAGGGTAGTAACCCCAAGGGCACTTGAAGAAGCAAGAAGACAAGCCAGACAATTATTGCAGTGTGTTGAATACTGTAGACTCCTAAATATTACCCATTTGTCACCCATCTTGTGGGCCAAGGGCATTGTTCCTCTTTACACAACTGTTCCATCTGTTTTCTCAGGACTTGATAATTTAAAAGCCATCTCCATCACTACAGTCATCAGCAATGCAGAGAGGCAAAAGCCTGTTTTCTTTCTCTTCTTAGCCCAAGAATAGTGTCCTGTGCTGGAAAAATGAATCAAAGCAGAATCGTGCTGAATGGACATTTTTAATATGCAGCATGTTTCAAAGATCTCCATTGGATAAAACTATACTAATTTCTTGATCTGAAAAGTCACTTTGAGTTTGGTCTCCTCATTTCCACACACCACTCAAAGTGCAAGCTCTGTTATGAGGCCATCAATCCTCCATTCATGCCTATGTTACTAACAATCCCACTACATGCTTATAGTGTGTTAGATTAGTAATTATTACAACATTTCATCTCTATTTATTTGTGTACCTGTATATATTATGGACTTGCCAGACCTTGTGACCAACCTGATCCAATGATTAAACAATGCATTCCAGTACCAGAGCTTGAGACTAGGAGGATTAAATGAAAAACTTCAGGTGACTATGGTTCTTTGGGGAAGAACTCTTCAAACTACTTTGTATAAAATAATATTACAGTATTAAACAATAACTAACAGCTCTTCTAAAAGAAAATAAATTAGAAAGAATATAGTCAGGTTGTAAAGCTACTAGTGTAACACATGTTTTGCTATAACTAAGATATGGAGAACAAAAACAAGAAAGTGGGTATAATTTCATAATATGACAGAATTTTGAAGAACTGTTTCCAAATATACTTACAATTGTATTGGATCCATCCAGCAAGATGGTTGATGTAAATATAGCCTTGACTGGACTGAGTACCTAACTATATGTGGAGTATAATTTCTGATTTTGACTCTGAGAATGTTTCCAGGAATGACTGGTGTTTGAAGCAGACAAGAAAATAAGGCAGCTCTGGCCTCAGTTATGGGTTGAGTTTGAAGTCTCCATCACAGGCTCAATCTCTGAGCTCTTATTTCCAAACTGGTACAGTTGCTTGGGGTGGCTATAGAACTTAGGGGATTGGGATCTCAGGTTGTTTGAGGTGTGTCATTAGGGGAAGTTCTTTGCAGGTGACACCTTTTGGTTCCAGTGGTGCTCTCTGCTTCCTGTCCTGCTTTGATTCCTGTAGTATCTGCCCTGTTGACAACACTGAAAGAATGCTCCCGTTCCAGGATACTGCAGAGTCAACCATGTGAATTCCTATGTCATGCTTAACTGATCCTTTCTAAAACAACTGCTGAGGGCTGAGAAAGAACAAAAGGCAGGGATGACAATAATTTTCACTCTCTTAGGAAGCTGAAACACCCACCATTTCTTACCAATGGCCTCCAGCATCTCTACATTTGAGCTTCAGTATGTTTACTGAGGGAACTTCAGTTTCTCCTGCCTTACACTTGAAATAATAATTCTGCCTTCTGCCTCCCTAATAAAGATGTTGTTGGACATGAACTGACATCCCATGTGGCTGGCTTTCTGATCTCCTTCTTGCAGGAGGCCTACCATTCAGCTTCTTAGCCTTTGTTATTGTGTGAGCCGATTCCTTTATTACCCTTCCCTTGTCCTTGTGTCCATATGTGTTCTTAACTCTGGTTATGGCTCTTCAGACATTCAAGGGTGTATAATGGAGAAGTTATGTGAATCAGACAGTCTTGATTTGGATGGATCAAAAACACACTCAGTGAGGTGCAAGGTCAGAGCAGCATTTACAGGCCATTTCTGCTCATCCTAAGGACTCTAAACCATCACTATTAATAAACAGTTAAGGCAAATTTAAAATATGATTTCAAACACATGAAGGTTTATTTATTATAAATTGTTGAGATTTAGCTTTAATATATGATGTTGTGGATAGGAAAGGGATCATGAAAGAAAGATATTTAATATGGAATAAAGTATGTATCTGTAATGTTTGTGCGTTCATTTTACTAGATTCCCAATTCACCAGCTGATTAACTCCAGCTTCCTTTGATTTCTCAGGGCAGAAACCAGCTGAGCTTTTAAGCTAGTCCAGGAAAGTACATTACTTCCATCCTCTTTTTAAACACTCTATAAAGAACGCTCTCCTTCATAATAGCTTTGTTTACTGCGTAGTACACCATGTTCTGATTATCACCCCTGCCTCACTAACTGCACAGCTTATGTTCCCACACTCATCTGTAATTTTTATGCCTCCTGCAGAAATGAAGAGAACATTAATAAGAATAATCCTTGGATGATAATATTTTTGGCAGAATTTGAAAAAAAAAATGTGGCTGATTGTGTAGACAACAGCGCTTTCTGCTCCATGGATGTTTCCCATCACCAACAGCCAGCTCCTTTCCTGCTTGCATATGTGATGTGCTGTCATACCCTCACCGAATTATTTCTCTCTTTTCTCTAATGATTGTTCTAGTTATTATTGGCTTACACATTTTCTCTGCTCTTCTTCCATCTATTCCCTTTAACTTGAGAATTCCTTGTCTCTCTTTGTATATTCTGAAATTGTCGCATTTCCAATTCTCCTTATTTTATATGCTTCTCATTTTCTTGTTCAATCTTTTTCACTTCCTTCTTTCTCCCCCCTCTTTCTATCTTCTACTTGCAACAACTTTTCTAATGTATGAACAGAATATATATTTTTATTTATTTATGGCCAAAAAATGTATATACATATATATTGATATGGGGATTAATGCATTTTTCAGTGCAAGAAATGAGACCAGTGGGAATGTCAAATAGAACATTATAATGTTTAAAAATCAGTACATTAGCCAAGTAAGGTTTAAATAATGTTTTCATGGCAGGGAATCTAAATAAAAGAGCAGTAAAGTAATAGAAAGGGAAAATGACTATAAAACGATTCTTTCAGAAATAACATGTCTGTAGAGAATCTCAGGAATTTTCTGAATCCATGAAAAGGTATAGCCATTGTGTCTTTTTCACAGCCTTTCCCGAACTTGGAAAACATGTGTCTCTTCATGTGTTTCTTATGGGAGGGAGGAAGCAACATGACTCCACTAATTAAGGATGATACATACTGTTGATTTGCTATCGAAAGGGCTTGATTGAGTGTTTCTATGATAAAAATCATCCTATCAACATGAAAGGGCCATGACAGAAAAAGGGGAGAGTTGTTGATTGTAAGGGAAAGAGACAGAACAATGATATGTATCATTTTATAGGGACACATTCAAAGACAACTCGGAAATATGATTTCATAGATGATGTCAACTATTCCATCAATGGTTGATTCTGATAATCCCTCAGAATTGGTGAGACTTTGAGAAAAATAGCAACTAAGGCATCTTCCTCTGCTTATCATCAGCCTCTAGAAATGTTTCAGTTTAGATGAAATGATAGAGATGAAAGAGTCTGTCACATAGGGTAATATTTTAATGAGTTACACATGCTTTAACTTCATTTAAGGCAATAACTTAGCCCAGAAGCCACATCTGCCAGCCCTCAGTGGGGGACTTCTTACCTGGGAAAGGACAAGAAGACAGTGAAAATTAAAGCCCAAAGCTATATCTATTATTTGAGTCCACAACTGGATTGAGCACAGATCTTAATGCTGATTCCTCGGATTTGTGTTTCCTTCATTCAACTTTTCAGCCACTGATCCCAAGTGAGCAATCCTATGTGAGGATGGTGTGCTGGGTTATAATCATCCAGACAACACAAGTGAAGAAACTGTTTACCTAGAACTTTTCCTTTCTTAAGACCACTGATCATCCCCTTTGGGTTCATACATTGCTTCTCAGAAGAGATCCAGTGAAGAACAAAGGAGGAACTATATGGCCTCTCACTTTAGTGCCAGCAGTAGGCAGTAAATAACAGAGGACACAAAACTACCTTGGCTGTTTTTTACATGGAAACAAAGGGCCTGATGCATGGTGGGTAAGTGTCCTATCACTGAGCTATGCTTACAGTCCTTCCAGATAATTTTTGGCTGGGTTCAAACAAAAGTATCCTGGAGACTCTGCTGTAACTGATTGGAGGAGGCAAAAGAGAGCTGAGCTCTTCAGACAGCCACTCACCAGACTCCCAGCCTGAATAAGTTCCAACCAATGACAACTGTATCCACAATACCCTTGGTAGACAAAGCCTCCAGAACATAATCCCTAGAGCACATTCTGCTTATTCCAAATGGAGTCAGATATCATTGTTTAGGAGGAGAGGGGGATTGGGTTACAGTCTCCCTTTGCCTGAAGTGTCTCTGTGGAAACAGAGTCTAGGAACCACCCTCACCTCCATCACAGAAGAGGCATGTGACTAAGTCCTATGGTGAGATGGGACTTGGCAAAGAGATGTGGGCATGAGTGTTTGCAAAAGAGCTGAGCCCCACTCTGAGGCTAAACTGCCGGGGGTGACTTACACGTGCTTCAGTCACCCACACACAGGGACTCCTCTGTGCTGTCACAAGGGAGACTGGAATATGGCACATTCCTGCAGAAGCAGTGTATTTAAACATGAGGTGTCTGAAGAAAAGGCAGTGAATGGTGCTTCAGCTCAGTGTGAACATGGGCTTTGGGGCCTGGGCCGGAGGCTACAATTTCAACTTCAGGGGACGGGGAGGGTTAAAGTCAACTCTCACAGACTGCTTTAAAACTGTGTCAGAGGAGGGGGAGCATGGAAGGGATGGAGGGAAGAAAGGGAAGAGGGAAATAATGCCATTTAGTTTAATTTCTGGCAATAAGAGACATGGAAAAAAAAAAGGCAAAAAAACACTCTGGAGTCTGAGGTTGAGAGCACTTATAAATGACAGAGACAAGGAGAAAGTGCAGGAGCCGCCCATGGCCACTCCAGTGGTGACATGTGGTGCGAAAAAGACAGATCGCAGTGGCTGCAGCTCCCCCTTGACTTCTCAGCTTGGAAATAGTCTCCCCCAGGTCACATGCTATTTTCCTTGCCCTTTCCCAAATGAAGATGCTTGAGGCAGAAGCTTGCTGTTGCCATGGTTACTTGAAAAGCTCCCACATCAACATAGCCGCAGTCATTTGAAAACATTCTCAACTGTGACCCACTATTGGACTGGTTTGCTGAGAAATCGACAGCACCTTAAAGTCATTGACAAGGAAGAAAAGCTTCGTCTGCTCAGGCTGGTGACCCTTGTCACTTTCTCCTGCTTCGTCCCACCTGCTTCTGTCCACAGAAATGGGGGGTCTGTCTTATGTATGACACATTTCTGGGCTTCTGCAGCAGTAGTCAGCACGTGTGTCTTTGGTCTTTGTCTAATGAATTTTACATTGAAGGAAACAGATATTGCCGAAACAAGACCTTTTTGTTTCTGCCTTCTCCTGTTGGTGAAGATCTCTGACAGCATACATCCCTACTGGGTTTTTCTCCTTTCTGATATTTCTTTTTTTTTTTTTTTTTTAATCTGTGAGGCAGGATCTACCACTCTTCCTGAATGCCAGGACAAGCAATTTGCACACTAAAAAGCAAAAGGATAATTCACTCTGATATCTTAAATTAAAAGCCTTATCAGGAAACATTTTTAAGATTTGTTTTCAAAGGGAAGCAAATTCATCTTCTGTAATTTCTTAGACTTCATAATATGCAGAATAACCTTCAGGTTCTTCCATCTGTAAGCAAAGACAGTCACCTACAATTGGATGGTTTTCTTCTCTGTTAAACTGAATCTAGGTGCTTTAGAATTTTTTTTTCCTTTCTCTCCTTAATTTTTGCTATCAGCTTTTTCCTATCAGCAGTGGTTTAAATAGGGGCATATCGACAAATCATGCTCTCATGGCAGATGTGAACCTCCCTTATTCCCAGATTATACCAGGTAGGAATCTGGAATCACTTTACACTCAGATACTGGTTTATAGTGATATATTGTGTACCCTAATAAACTTGCCTGAGGATCAGAGAACAGAGCCAGCCACTAGATTAGACATAGAGGTCAGGACATGGTGGCACATACCTTTAATCCTATCACTTGGGAGGCAGAGATCTGTCTGGATCTCTGAGAGTTCAAGGCCACCCTAGACTACATGAGATTTATCCAGTATAGCAGAGAAACAAAGCCACACAGTGGTGGCACACACCCTTAACCCCAGCAATTGAGATCTCATGCCTTTGCTTGGGAAGCACACATGCCTTTAATCCCAGGAAGTAATATGGCAGGGCAGAGAAAGGTATATAGGCATGAGGCAACAGGAACTCACTCTCTTCAGGCTGAGTATTTTGTAGAGGTAAAAACTAGTGGCTGCCTGCTCTTCTTCTCTGACTTTTCAGCTTTCAACCTGATATTTGGCTCTGGATTTTTTTTTATTAAAAGACAATCTAAGATTTGAACAACACTGGTTAGTTCACAGAAAGTCATGTGTCCTCTTACTATTATAGATCTCTCTCTCTCTCTCTCTCTCTCTCTCTCTCTCTCTCTCTCTCTCTCTCTGTGTGTGTGTGTGTGTGTGTGTGTGTGTGTGTGCACATATCTGTACCTAAACAAGATTTTCTCAAACATAGGGGCATGAGATGGACATATTCAGTTGGGTATAAAATATTGTGGTTTGTAGGTGATGGCGAGCAGTGGTAGCACACACCTTTAATTCTAGCACTCAGGAGGCAGAGGCAGGTGGATCTTTGTGAGTTTGAAGCCAGCCTGGTCTACAGAGCGAGATCCAGGAAAGGCGCAAAGCTACACAGAGAAAACCACACACACACACACACAAAGAATTTTAAGCTGAGAGACCTGTACACTATCAATTTACCAGATGGATTCAGTATGGCTAGTTCACCAGATTACATGGCTTTATAAGCTAATGTAGGCAAAAAGTTCACCAGCACATCCTATTTGACCTCCCATAAACTACAAAAGTACTAAAGGCAAATGAGACAGAGTGAAAGCTGTCTATCCTCTTTGATACAAGGAAAGAGAACAGTGCTAATCTTAGCGCACTGGCAAACTCAAACATGTTTGCATGTGAATAAAATACTCAGATACAAAATAGGTACATCACTCCCCTTCTACTCTCTGCTGGCATGTCTTTCTGTATGCTGTAAATGTGTGTTTCTCTGATTTGGTTGATAAATAAAATGCTGATTGACCAGTAGCCAGGCAGGAAGCATAGGCTGGATAAAGAGAGAAGAGAATTCTGGGAACAGGAGGGCTGCATCAGAAGCCACGAACCAGACACAGAGGAAGCAAGATGTAAAAGTATCAATACGCCACAAGCCACAGGACAACTTATAGATTAATAAAAATTGGTTAATTTAAAATATAAGAACTAGATAGCAAGAAGCCTGCCATGGCCATACAGTTTATAAGAAATATAAGTCTATTTGTGTTTATTTAGGTCTCAGTGGCTGCAGATCTGGGTAGGACTGGAGGTAACTCTCCAACTTTCAAACTTTTTAAAAATTTAATTTAATTTTACATATAAGCCATGGGTTCTCCTGTCCTCCCCCCTCCTGCCCCTGCCCTCACCTTCCCCCCCCCCCCCATTCTCATCTCCTCTAGGGCAAAGTCTCCCCTGGAGATTCAGCTCAACCTGGTAGATTCAGTCCAGGCAAGTCCAGTCCCCTGCTTCCAGGCTAAGCAAAGTGTCCCCACATAAGCCCCAGGTTCCAAACAGCCAGCTCATGCACTAAGGACAGGTTCAGGTCCCACTGCCTGGAGGCCTCCCAAACAGTTCAAGCTATTCAATTGTCTCACTTATCCAGAGGGCCTGATCCAGTCGGGGGCTCCACAGGTATTGGTTGATAGTTCATGTGTTTCCATTAGTTTGGCTATTTATCCCTGTGCTTTTTCCAATCTTCGTCTCAACAATTCTCACTCTTACAATCCCTCCTCTTTCTTGCCAATTGGACTCCTGGAGCTCCACCTGGGGCCTGGCCAGGGATCTCTGCATCCACTCCCATCAGTTATTGGATGAGAGTTCCAGCACAACAGTTAGGGTGTTTAGTCATCTGATCACCAGACTAGGTCAGTCAGTTCGGGCTTTCTCTGGACCATTGCCAGCAGTCTACAGTGGAGGTATCATTGTGGATTTCTGGGGACCTCTCCAGCACTCTGCCTATTCTTGTTGTCATGTGGTCTTCATTTATCATGGTCTGTTATTCCTTGTTCTCCCTTTCTGTTCTTGATCCAGCTGGGAAATCCTGCTCCCCTAAGCTCTCTTTCCCTCGAACCTTGTCCTTCAGTACCCCCATTCAGGTTGTTCATGTAGATCTCATCCATTTGTCTGTCATTGGGTGATCCCTGTGTCTTTCTTAGGGTCCTGTTTTCTAGGTAGCCTCCCTGGAGTTGTGAGTAGCAGTCTAGTCATGTTTGTTTTACATCTAATATCCTCCTATGGTTTGAAGAATCTATGCCTACATTTCCAAACTAGACTTCCAAAAATTCTCCTTCCATGTCTTGTGGACTACATCTAACTCATTTATTGTTCTCCCTCCCAGTCTCTCTTATTCTCATCTCCTATTGCTTCCTATATGTTCACTCCTGCATAAGGTTATTCTTGATTTTATAGACAATAACAACAAATTGACTGTTTCAAAAGAACAGGAATGTATTATCTTACAGTTCTGAAAGAAGAGGTCTGAAAAGCATCAGTAGGGCTGGTTCTTTCTGAAGTCTCCAGGAGAACTTGCCTCTTCCCTGTTCTCAGGGGTGCACTGCTCCTTGGCTGGTGCATTGCCACTACACCTTCTTTGCCCCATCTCTACACAATGCCCTTTCTCTATAGTCGGTCTCCTGCCATGATCTCTTTTACAGGGACAGTTGTGATTCCATTACTGACCACGAGGAGAAGTCTAGGGATGTCAGTTCCATTCTGGAAGATTCTTCTAATCAAATGGGGACCATTTCTGTGATACAGAATGTGTGTATCACTTTTCCTAAGCAATCAGATATGGACTTGTTGGGTGGTCTCCCACAAACTTCTCTGCAGTGCTTTCCCCTGTCTTTTCTGTTTGTCTTTTGTGGGATTGTCTTCTCTCCTAGAGTGCCTTCTTTCCTGAGAGAACTGGCACTCTGAATCTATACTGAGGTTCTGTGACCCCACTCACCATCTTGACTTCTCAAGCAGATGCTATATACTTACTCCTTCCATGTATAAACACAGTCATGTGTAAAAAAAAAAAAAATCCATTTTTAAATATGTGCAAAAGAAAATGGAAAGGACAGATTTCAGTTTTGATCCAAGCTCCTTCACTCACAGGAAACAGTGAATATCCAAAATTTTCATCATTACTATTTGTAAGCCTCAAATAATAGTGACTCTGAATTTTCCTTTCCTCGATGCTTTTCTCAGTTACAGCTCTGAGAGTCTCCTTTTGGAAGAGACCATTAAGCACTCTCTTTTCTGGATCTACCACAGTTTGAATCCCTCTTGTGCTATGTCTCAACTCATTGAACAGTTGTCTGGGAATGTCCCTGGCCTCAGTCTCCAGAGTAGACAGTCCCTAACAATTCCTTTTAGTCATGTTCATTCTGTACCATGATGAGACTAAAGTATTACACATTCCAGAGAATAGAAACCTTGCTTTTAGGTTTTCATTTTTCCAGAGATTATCTTATTTAATTGGAGACTATTCTGTGGTGCTAGGCAAGAGCAGGAGCCTCAGCTGACAGTTACTTGTACAATCACCAGGGTGAATCACTGACCATAGGTAGGGTGCTGTGTGTTGACTTCTGGCAGGTTAGGTGTACAAATGAACTTTCAGCTAGCAAAGTTCTCAAAATAAAATGCCACATATTGAAGAGTATGTAACCTTTTTGTAAGGTGAGCAATGTGTGTGTTTGCTGACAGAAGAGTTGACCTTCGTGCTATGCTAACCAGAGTCATACCTTTCCCCAAATGATATGATTATGCCTCTATGTTCCAAACCCAGAGTTTCATTCAGCCTGTTCAATACTTTCTACTTACTACAAGCAAAATTTTATTTTCCTCTTGTGGAGTTGTAAAAGGGATTGTTAATTGCATCAAACAGGGTTCATGTATACTAGGTCAACCTGAACCTCACTATGTAGCTAAGGATGACCTTGAATTTCTGTCTTCCTGCTAGTACCCCTTAAGTGTTGGGATTACAGTTGGACAGTGCCATACCTGTTTGAGATGATGCTTTATTCTTGAAATACCTTCTCAATCTTTCTGTCCTCTGAAATATAACCCCAGAAGTGTCTTTTCAAACACACTGTCTGTCCAAATACCAGTTAACCCTCTTTCTTTAAGTGGAATCAGTTCATGGTGGATTTTCTGGTACACATTCACATGAAAATAATATATTCAGAACATAACTTTTCCATGGGTTAGCTACAATGTGCCCCCCAAAAGATTAAACAACCATTGATTTTGGTGATTCCAAATGCATGCCAGATAGAAATCAATATCATTACATTTTTTCTTCTAGAACTTTAAAAAATAGTTTCTTCAATTTTCTGATATTATACTATAATTATATAATTTCCCCTTATCTTTTCTCCCTCCAAATCCTCTCATTTACCCCTCCTTCTTTTTTTCTTTATAAAGCCCATGGCCTCTTTTTCACTAATTGTTTTTACATACACATATGCATATGTATATACACATATATTCCTGAATATATAAATACAACCTGCTCAGCCTGTGTAATGTTACTTGTATGAATGATTTTCACATGAACTGCTTGGCATTAGATAACCAATTGATGTGCTTTCCTGGGGGAAGACTATTTCTGCCACTCTTAGCATTGTTTTGTTGCCTGTAGTTCTTTGTAGTTGCTTGAATTATAGGGTTAAAATCTCCCAGGCTTTCTGCTGTCCACATTATCATTGTTTGTTGTTATTGTTATTAGCATATGGTAAGGCAGTCATGCTGGTGACACTTTATGAGTATGATATTGTGTCTCTTGTGAAACTTCTCAAAATAATATTTTAATTTAATTTGGAATCCATTTTTTCAGCTAAAAATGTTTTCTCTACATTTCAGAAGCAAGGACAGAAACTCCATGTTCACACACAGACATACACACACACACACACACACACACACACACACACACACACACACACACAGTTCTGTCTTTCTTTCCTCTTGTACATCATTTAAGTTTGATAAATATGAAGAGAAATATATCAGATCCCAGGTGGGAACCCATTGAGAGACCCCACAGCACTTCTATCACTTAGCCATGATCTATGCTCTCAACAGAGGAAGATAATGACTTCAGGAACAATCTTTCCTGAGTTTCATGTTAAATGATAGGAAAGTGCAGGCCCTGTGTTAAAGCCTCCTGTTATTTGCAGAATACTTAGCATAACCTTAAATATGGAAATGATCAAATTGTGTGACCTTTAGTTTTAATTCTGCTGTCTTATCTCGGTGTACAATTCCTATTTTTAATAAAGATGTGTGAGCACATGTGTGTGTTTCCGCCTAAAGTAACCAAGACACTCAATATAATATTAACACTTCAGAGTCACATTCTGAAGCTGGGCTGTGACGATGAGTATTAGCCTGTTCTTAGTGTACGTTTATCTATATTACCTCCATGACTGCATACTACAAGAGACTTGTGTTTTTTTTTAAAGTACGCAAGGGGCACATTACATTGTTAAGAGCCTTCCCCTTTGATTTTCTTTCTACTGATTTGCATATTTCAATTTATAATGAAATGCAGAGCTCGTTAAGTACTACTTTTGACTATATGTGTTACTTTTAATATTAGTCAGTATGGGAGAAACTCTCCCATGAAATATGTTAAACAGCTCTCTCCAGGGACTACAGATTTTAAAAGGTAGTGAAGAATTTAAAAACACCTTGAGCAGATTGGATATGAAAGAGTCATGGTCCCTGCTGAAGCCCATAAGGAGATATGTACTTGTTATTTCTGATAAAATAGCATCCATGGGTTCACACAGAGCCTACAGCAGCATACTGCATACCCCAGGGAATAGCCTCCAAGCTGCCTTCTCAACAAAAGTGGGAACACAGACTCCCAGGCAGTGAAGAAAGGACTTGTGTCTGAAGCTCTTTCGAATGGAATCAGTCTGATCAGATTCACATGCTACCTCAGGCAAGTGACCCCATACTAGACTTTGTGTGCATAGATAGTGTATGCTAATCAAAACCCAAATGGGAAAGACACAGAGGACAGTACATGGGGCTCATCTAAAGAATATTATTTGAAATCATCCTGAGTTCCAAACTAATATGGCTCCAAAAGTCTTTATTTTTGGTGCAGTGTTAGGAAGGTGGTGCATCCAAGATGAAGGAACAAAGATTTCTACTGATCCTCACTTTATCACCCACAGCCCTTCACAGTATTAGTACACTTGCCAGAGTAGAGGCTGCACTGGGGAGAGCTGGCAAGCTGATGCTAGTGTGTCAGAATTTCCATCATCAGCCGCCTTGCTTACTCTTGATCTGTGAAGCTGAGTTTGGAAACTTGTACAGTGGCATAGACCCTCTAAAATACCATCATTTGAAGTATTGCATCACCCTTAAAATCCCCTTCACCCTTCTTCTTCTCCCAAACACCCATCTCTTATAGTAGTTGGTTTATTTATTTTTGCAAGGACAGTTTTAATACTCATTATTTTATATCATACATATCATTAAAATGCCATTGAGTAGCTATTATTTTCACCATCTCTATGACAATATTCAGCCTGACTCTCAAGTGTTTTCAGACTACCTACTGTAACTCAGTAATTCTGATTCCTACATGTCTTTTACTATAGCTCAGTCTTGGTGTTGAATAGTATTCCCGTGTGAGGATGACCAACTTTTGTAACTTTTATCTAGCCAATGGCTGTGAAGTATGTTGGAAGTTTCCAGGATTGCAGCTATTATGAATAAAGTTGCTCTAAACATTTGTGTGTGGGCCCTTGGGTGGATTGAAGCTTTCAGTGTATTTTAGTAGATAGAAATGTAATAATTGAAAGAGCATATGGCAAAAGCTTGACTTTTTTATGTTTGTGTCTCATTTATGTGTGCATGCATGTGCATGTATATGAATATGTGTTGTTGCTCTTTGTCTTCCCTCTCCATTTCCTGCTCCCAGCGATAATCTTTTAATTATGTGCCTTATTTTATATACATTAGTGGCACAAATATACAGGAGCTCACACAGAACAGCTCTTCTTCGAAGTACATATCAAGGGACACTGCTATCATCACCATCAAGTTCTTAACAGTTTGCTTTCAGCTGTTTCTGTACTTACTTGTGTTTCCTATTCTTCTTATGTGTTCTTTTCATAGTGTCTTCATGCTTTGCGACTATAAATGTAAATTCCTTCAGGGATATTATTTTTAATCTTCATTCCTTTTGTCATTTCCATCTTTATCAAAAGATGTTAGGTAAATATATCATTTGCATGCAATGAATGTTGTTGATTGACTGGCAAGCATTTATTTCCTGAATAAAAATGTCACACTGAGAATGAAATTTGGAAAGACTGCCGATTACTTCCCTAACTTGGCAACTCCTGCAAGCTAATGGAGTAACACTGATAGAACTAAAGGTACACAGCTAATAAACTGCCCAACTCCCAAGGTTCGATTTAAAGATCTTCCAAAGACTGGTTCTCTTTGGGTCACCACACTTGCCAGTTTGGACTTTTGAAACATACTAATACGGGCTGACATAACAAATTAGCAACAAGAAAAGTTCACCAAAGGACAAGCGTGAGAAACTGTGCCAAATATATTAGCATTCGCTCTGCAACCTCATCTCCAGTTTCTGTGAAGTTGATGGTTGGAGGTTACGCTTTCATTAAAAATTGACAACATTTTAAATGCTAATCAAAACTGCTTGTCCTTTCTACTTCTATTTATCTTGGAAGGGGGAAAGTGAGAGAGAGAAGAAAAAATAGGTAGGTTGCTTTGAACTGAAACAAATATTCTCTCTAAAGCTTCCCAGACAAGGTTGCTTCCTCCTGTGTGGTACTGATCAGAGCTGGGAGACTGTGGAGATGCTTACCTGTAGTGTGGAGACAGAACATATGAGTTAGAGACGTGCTCTCACATAGGAAGAGAAGGCATAGGTACTTGAAGCCACAGGTGTGTGTGTGTGTGTGTGTGTGTGTGTGTGTCTATGGGGATGCCATTCCTATAAGACTATTTACCGAGTTGAGTATTAGGAAACAGTCATGAAGGTATGGCTCATTTAGGAGTAGGTAAAACACTTAGATTTTCATATCTGCCAAAAATTAGCTTCTATATACAAACAAAAAAATTGCTCATTTCATTTTGTGGAGTTTCTGGTCAAATTAAGTTACAGACCTATCTTAGTTAAGACTATGATGAAACACCATGATCAAAAGCAAGATGTGGATTTGCTTCCAAAGCAATGTTCATCATTAAAGAAAGTCAGGACAGGAACTCAGCGAGGGTTGGAACTTAGAGGCAGGAGCCATGGAGGTGTGCTGCTCACTGGCTTGTTCCTCATGACTTGCTCAGCCTACTTTCTTATAGAATCCAGGACCACCAGCCCAAGGATGGTACCACCCACAATGGGCTGGGCCAACCCCATCAATCACTAGTTAAAGAAAATACATTACGGCTGGATTTTAAGGAGGTGTTTTCTCAGTTGAGTTTCCCTCATTTCAGATAACTCTAGCATATGTCAAGTAGATATAAGAGTAGCTAACACCTGACCTAAATATTTGATTTTTCATGAATATGAGGATACAGTGGACAAAATGTCTATTGTATGTCTATTTACATACATCCCTCTCTCTCTCTCTCTCTCTCTCTCTCTCTGAGTATATATGCATATGAATTAATGTGAGCATGTATGTGTGGGTGCGTGAGTGTGTGTGTGTGTGTGTGTGTGTGTCTGTGTCTGTGTCTGTGTATGTACATAAGGCTTGGTAACCTAACTCAGAAATGATGTACAGAGTTGTCTCTGACTTTACATTTCTATAGGGAGGCTGTTTCTTCAATAAGAATAGTAAAACTTCTTAGGCCTGCTGATGTGGTGTTAGAAATACATTCATCATCACAGAACAGACACCCTACCCCACTGAGTTCATCACAGCCATCAATAGATTGTTTTTTTTTTTTTTCTTTTCTTCCTTCCCTGTTCATTTTTCTGCTCTTCTGAGTCCTCGGCTTTCTCATTTCTCTAATCTCTGCCATCCCCTCTCTCCTTCAGCTTTATGCCCTTTGTTGTTTTCATCATCAGTACAATCATCATATACTACTGTGAGCTTAGCATTCTTATATTTATTTAATTAGTGTAACAATCCCAAGATCCCAAGGTATACGCACTCTTTTGTCTCAATGAAACATTACTTACCCTGGCTTTGCAGGCTAAGCTTTTCCTCCAGTAAAGGCTCTAGGAAAGCCTCAGCCAGACACAGATGACAATAAAGCAAAGATTCCCCATCATTAAACTGAAGGCAAGTCTGCTCTAGTAAGCATTGCTGATCTTTATTCAGATAGGAATCTTTGTCTGAGTCTATTTATATTTTTAATGAATAGAAATAGTTGGGATAATGAGTTCCATAAGTTTATTCCCTACTGTTTTTTTAAAAAAATAGTTCTTACCATTTACCCTAAATCCTCCTTTTTAAGCTTCAAAGGGGGCCCTTTGTTCTGGAATTTGATGAATAACTCCATCTCAATGCTCTCTCAATTCTTTTCAGCTTTATAGACACACTTTGAGCCTATTCACCTTTGATTTTTACAGCCATAAGAACCTGATTATAGGATGTCTCCAAAGAAAATATTCCCATTCATTTGGTCACTTTCATTGCTGTATTATCTAAACTTTCTGAAGTCACATTTGAAACAAAAGGTAGTTCAAACATAAGAGAACCAAGCAGAATAGAGCTAATTCCTGAAGTGGAGTCCAGGAGTGGACTGGGTTGATTTTTCTATCTACTTTTTCTAATAAGGCAGTATTGTGGCTATCCTTTCAGCATGGGATCCAATCCTTGACTACTGCAGGAGGAGGAAGGTTTAGACAAGCTGTGTTGGTTGGCTGTATCAATACAGCCTCTTCACTTGCTTTCCAAGTTTAGTTTTACAATTGTTCATATATTTAAAATGCAAATTACTCACAACAAAGGCAATATATTTAGTCTTCATCCATTAAAATCTAAATGTGACTTTAGAAACCTGAAATTGGAGCCCTGAATTGTTTTATCTGGAGAGAGAACAATGAAGCTAGAGCTATAGAGCCTGTGTGGGAAACTGAGTGGGAAGAACATATCCACTGGCCCTTTGGGGAAATAAGAAGTACAGAGCCATTATGTTTGACAGTGGACAGTAATATAGAAGTTGTGCTAGAAATAATGAAAAGAGCAGGAAAGGTAAAGAAAATGTAGACCCATCTTCACCTAGCTCTGTCTGTCCCTCCAATGCAGCTGAGGGTACAATTGTATCTTTCTGATTGCTTACTATCTTTGCATATTTCTGCTCATTGTTCTTGTCTCACAATGCCCAGGATTGAGCTTCATGAGCCCAAACACCATTCAAACCCTGGATTTGTGTGAAGAAAATGGCTCACACAAAAAAACTTACTAGCAGGTACTTTGCATCAATAAATGCAATCTATATGCTAAACAATCACATCAAGTAGATAAGTCTCCTTCCAATTCTCTATTCTGTTATCATGTTTAAATTTCACAACAAAGATGTAGTGGAATATGCTTTTAAGACTTTTATAAGAATGAGTTCTGACCAACATGGCATGGATTCTGTTTCTGACATTATCATCTCAGCTACATGCCTGAGCTGAAATAGTCACATTTTATCCCTCTCAATGATGTGCAACTTGCTATCATCTCATTAATGTAACATTTTAAAATTGCGGAAACTCAGATACTGTGGAGTGAAGCCATTTTTTCCTAAGGTCACACAATCAGTGTTAGAAATAGAGCTAAGGAAAAGACAGCTAATTCTTAATTCAAGAGTACTATTTAACCCAATGAGAAATTCGTGTGATCAATTACATGGGGTCCCAGGCTTAAAGCGTAAAACCAGAGTATGATGCTATGATCTCAGTGGGAGGCACTGCCAGAGAGATATCCTGCTGTTTATGAACATAATGGAGGACAACATCAGCATATTCCATAACTGGAAACTGTCAATTAAGCATTCATTTCATTTCACAGTCACTTTTGAAAATAACTCTATGCATCCTTATACCTTTAAGCTCAATAGTTTTGTGCATTAGCTTGATGTGCATAACCAAATGTAGACTATTTTTACATTGCCAGATAAGAGTGGGTATGTCCTTACTATATATGTATTGAAGTCAGAATAATCATGTGCTTTTAATTCATTTCACCTTCAAAACCCCAGTATTTCCATTCTGCAACGCACTGCAGGATGTATTAGGTACACTGAGTCTGTCTGATTCACAGCATCCTAATCGGCTATTTAGAGTTTACACCAAGCAGAAAATCAATGTATTCAAAATGGAGTAGCTCTCTTGTTAACTCTAGTCATTTGCTTAAAGAGTAATGTCAAGCTGATAATTGAAATACAGTTGAAACTGTGCATTTTAATTCCAAAGGAAAAAAAAAAGTTTGAAATATGACTTATTTGATCTTTCCTTACTCTAACTCCCCAGGACATATTTTGCCTGCTTGACTTGACAATCACGGTCAGGGACTGCATGGCCCTGTGAATGTGCCAGCTGGAGCAAGAGGCTGGCAAGGACACTCATTGTGGGGATAGTTTGCCTTTGCTGAAAAGCTGTTGGTCTTCTAGACAAATGGTTTGCCTCTGTTGGAACTCTGGATTTTATTCAGTTCACAGGAAGGGGAAATTGGTACAGAACTGAAGAGTGTGGTCCTACCTTCTGCAGAAGAACCCTGAGGCATTGTTATCCTAAACAATTTTGGGAAATCAAAATGTGGACTATAATTGCCTGTTCGTTTGTAATTTGAGTTCTCTGGGTTTACAGTATGAGGAGGATCATTGAGGTAAAACCTCTGTATAAGTCACTGAGATCTGCTCTTTAACAATCTGCAGGGGCAATCAAACTTTCAACCTAGGAAATGTTGGAGGTCCTAAAAACCACAACAAACACATCAGCTAGGTCTCATCACTCATTATATGAAGGATTAAACTTGTTTTGTGAAATTCTCAATGAATAAACTTGAACAATTTGTAGAGAAAACAGTCATTCCAGAAAAAGGCATTTTTAGTAATGAAAATACTGTGGGAGGTGAAATAGCATACTTCAGTAATTATATCTTATTCAGGGAACACTTTGATTGATTTGATTGACAGACTGGACCCTCAGGAATGTTTTTCATGATGTGATTCTCATAGGGCCTGATGGAAGCAGAAGAGCTGATAGACAAGACTGGACTGTATTCTATACTCTCCTAATGTTTCATTTCTTCTAATAATATCTATCCCTGTCTATTAAGAAATTTTTGGTTGCATGATGTGTGTCTTTCACTCAATTCATACTGAGTAAAGGTTTATTGGTCTGTCAACTGGATTAAATACAGGGAAAGAGAGATGCCATGGATAGCCAAAAGAATAAAGTCCTAAAATAACTGTAGTCTCTCTTACAGCTTGTCTTTAGGTAAGTCATTGATCTAGTTACAACACATAAGTACCCTCTGCTCAGATGTGTTGACAATTTTCATGTTGATATATAGCTGACTCTAAAATCAAACAGGAAACTACTTAACATATGGGTAAGCTAAATGCTGAGGCTGAAGAGAAAACATATATGTACACACACACACACACACACACACACACACACACACACACACATATATATTAATCCTGATGGAGAAAGCCAAGAAAGAGTAAAAATGGAATTTTCTCATAAAGCTATGGGGATCAAATCTAAATAAGGCCCCTCTCAACTCTCTCTCAGCTTTAATGCAGGCACCCTCAAATCTACCTTTTTTGAAGAACCAAAAAGAACATAACAAAAATCAGTAGGAACTGGTGAAGAAAAATGCTTTTGAGCAGACTGATTGTCCATAGTTCTCAACAAGTGATGACACTGTATCCAGATGACACATGTCAATAATTGGCATTTGTGGATTGTCAAGGCTATGAGGTAGACATGGTCCTAGTATCTAGTAATATAGACAACAGGGATGTTGCTTAAGACAGCGCTCCTGAAAAGTCACCCAACATGAAATGTCCATATCTGAGTTTATATAACAATTATTATGTATGAAAAAATAATGTGTGTGTGTGCATGCTCATGCATGTGTGCATGTGTGTATATGCTGTAGTATATTTTCCTAGTGCTGTGGTAAAATATCTTGAGAAAAGCAACTCAAGACATAAATGGTGATTTCAGTTCACATTTCAGTTCTTCACAGTAGAGAAGTTAAGGCATTAGGAGCTAGACTATCTGATGACCTTATATCCATTTCTATAGTCCAGTATTCCTGTCTGGGAAATTGTTCACATTTAAGATGAATCTTCCCACATAAATCAGAAGTACCAAGATAACTCCTCACAGGTATTCTCAGAAGCTTGCCACATAGGTGATTCTAGATACTGTCCAGTTGACATTTAACACCAACCACCACAACATGCAATAAATATTGCATGACTGTGAGTCCTGGTTGGATGTTCACATCTTTACGATGATGAACTTAAGAAAGCAAAAACAAATTAACAGAAGAATCAGCTAAATGAAAATGAAAGAGAAAGAGGCAATGGGGAAAGGGATGAGGGAGATAGAAAAAGAATTACCTACTAAAAGCAGAAGAAAATAAAATAAAGATAAAAAAGATGAAGTGAGATGTGGTTATCAACCAGAATTATATGTCCATTTTAATGAATCTATTGATAAAACTATAATTCCTAGAAGAAGACTTAGATTCTTTTCTGTTATTCTTGTGTGTCTCTCAGAGGAGCCAACAAACACATTCATCAAGAGAAATGAGTAGAAGTCTCCCTAGACCGGGTAGCATACAGTACTAGTGTGTGTTGACAGCAAAGTCCCAAAGTAGCATGTCAGAATAAGCCAATGCTGTTTTATAGTCAGCCTGTTTCTTATTTGTTCTTTATTTATAGTCAGCCTGTTTCTTATTTGTTCTTTATCTACTTTCATGTTGACTTGAAAGAAAAGCAGCTTGATTAAGATATAATTCGTATGTTCATATTATTTAAAGTTCATCTAACATATGTAGTTAAATGTACTTACCAGCTACCTGCAGCTGTATTAAAACTCAGGGCACTGTTAAATCTTACATAGAAACCTTGTACTTCTTTTCTTTTTCTTTTTTTATTTTTTTGATACTAGATCTTATGTATCCCAGGCTTCCATGCAACTCAGAGTTCTCCTATCTCACCTCTATAGTGTTGAAATTGAGGTGTGCACCACCTCACTCACCTCATTTAGTTATTTCCGGACTATCAAACATAAGAACCCTTCTCTACTTCCTGTCTCAATGGATTGCCTCTTGTGGGTTGCCACATGTAGAGCTTTGACCCATTTGAGGTAACACCTGCTCAGTGTGAAGCAAAGACACTCCATTGTGTACATGGCATCATTTATTAAAAAAAAAATTTCCTACATTAAATGAACTTGGTAATTGGTAAATTACTTTGGGTTAATTCCTTGATTCAATATCCTATTGATCTATTCATTTATATAGATTTAAAATTTTAACTTATTTTTGTTATTTTGCTGAAATTTCTGAAAAGGACAATCATGAGACTAACAATTCTGTTATTTTTCAATATTTGTGGGTTATTTTAGATCTTGTACAGTAATATAAACTTTACCACTTGTCCATTTTTACTAACAAATCCACAGAGACTCTGATAAGAATTGCCTTGAGTTTTCAAAACAATTCTTGGGGCAAGACTACTAACAATATTAGCTATTCTGATAATCAAGTATGACATAATTTCCTGACATCCATTACATGGTATATTTTAAATATTCAGTACTTGTGCTTTATTTTCCTGTGATTAAATTATTTCTAAGTATTTTATAATTTTTGACATTATTTTAAAAGGAAGTTTTATTTTTTCATAAAAACATAACTAGATAGTATTTTTGTATTCCCCCCAACGCCAAGATACTCCCCACATCACTATGCACCCAATTTAATATTCACTCTCTCTCGTGCTCTCTTCCTTTCTCTCAATAAAAAGTAAAGAAAAACAAAACAGACAAAACATACCAAAACAAACCCCACAAAAACACATAAACAAACATGGAGTTTGTTTTGTGTTGGTCAACTACTCCTACCGTGAGTCTGCCTGGGAGTGTGGTTGATATACCCAGTGACACTCTATTGGAGAAAACTGATATTCTCTTTCCCAGCAGGTATCAACTCCAAATAGACTCTTGGTTTGGGATGGTACTTTGTGTCTTCCTCCCTTTCTCAGTGCAGAGATTTTGTCTGATTTGAACCTGAGTAGATACTATGCATGCTATAACAGTCTCTGTGAGCTCATATGTATCAGCCCTGTTGTGTCTAGGAGATGTTTTTTCCTTGGATTCATCCATGGTCTCTGACTCTTACAATGTCTCTTCCTCTTCCACATAGATCCCAGAACCTTGAGGGTAGGGGTTAGATAAAGACATTTCATTCAGTATTGATTGTTCCAAAGTTTCTTACTGTCTGCACATGGTTCATGTGGGTCTCTGCATTAATTATTATCTCCAGCAAGAGGAAGCTTCTCTAATAAGGGCTGAGTGATGTATTAATTCACAGGTATAGAAAAGCAGCATTATGAGTCATTTTATTGCTATGTTCCCTTAGCAGAATAATAATAGAAACCATGACCTATCTAGTCTAAGGTTCTAGTTGGTTACTCCCATAACAGTTGTACCACTGTGCCACTATTTTACCAATATATCTTGTAGAAGGATGACTGGATTTTGTTCCTAGCTAATATATATATATATATATATATATATATATATATATATATATATATATATATATATACATATTGGTTTGTTTTTGGTTTTTTTGGTTTTTTTTTTTTTTTTGAGACAGGGTTTCTTTGTGTAGCTTTGTGCCTTTCCTGGAACAACTCACTCTGTAGACCAGGCTGGACTTGAATTCACAGAGATCTGACTGGCTCTGCCTCCCAAGTGCTGGGATTACAGGCATGCACCACCACTGCCCGGCTGTACCTGGCTAATATTGATGACTACTTTTCTCCTCTGGTAGTATGCAGAGTACCTTTCAACACCATGACTGCTAATCAGAAGGGGTGAGACTTCTAATTCGACAGCAATTTTATATGATGATATAAATGTTATCTTCAACAATATGGCCTTCGCATCACCCTGTGGAGAGCAACCAATAGACTTAAAGCCAATAGCCTGTTATGTTGGAGTTTCACTGGAATCCCTTTGGTGAAAAATTCAACAAGCTGTAACAGTCAAGACATAGAATGTTTTACTTGGTGGCAGTAGATTTTTAGTTTGAAGGGGGGTCTTCTCTATTATATGGTGATTTCACTTAAATCCCTTTATATATATATATATATATGTGTGTGTGTGTGTGTGTGTGTGTGTGTGTGTGTGTATGTATGTATTTTAGGAAGCATATAAAGTAGCAGGTTTCCATATGGCTTTTTAAAAGGTGGTGTGGAACAATTTTCTTATTCTTAATTTTACATTTTGTTAATGATGTTTAGAAATATAACACAGTTCTATATTGACCGTATACTATACAGCCTGGTTAACCTCATTTTATAATATTGTTTCTTGATTTGCTTAGGATTTATATATAGATTATAACAACCACAAAAATAGTTTCACTTTTAAAAATAATAGAAATATTCTGTTTATATTTCTTGTGTAATTGCTGTGACTAGGCACACCAAAGTGACCCTGAATAGAAATGAGAAGTTTAAAACTTCTTGAGAATTCATTCTCTGGGAAAACACTTGAAGCCCTTAGTCATTATGTATGTTATAGTAGGGTTTTGGAGAAACTCATTATAATTGAAGAAATTCTCATCTATTCCTAGTCTGCTGTTGATTTTGGGGAGTCTATTGAGGTGGACAGATTTTGTTCACACTGTTATTTATTTTATTGACAGGTGATATTTTTTTTTAACTGGGGAAAATCTCACTTGGACATCATTCTGAAAGCATTATGTGAATATATATTTGTTTTGTTAGTGTTGTGCCAAAGTTTATTGTGTCTGTTTCATCAGAGAAGATTCTTTAGTTTCATCTTGTGTGTAATATCTCCAGTTCCATTAGTATCTCAAATAAGCAGACCTCATAGGATGCATGAGATACTTCCATCTTTTAGCACTTAGAAGACTATGAAAATTGGTTCTTGTATTGGGTAAGATCTATGTGTGAATCCATCTGTTATTGAGCTTGTCTTTATGAATTTGATTGAGCTCCTTGTATACCATTGTCTTCCTTATTTAACTTCTTGTATTTCAGTCAGTTTTAGTGGATTATATATTTCTATGAATTTGTCCAACTCACCTCTTACCTATTTTTTTTTTTTTTTTTTTGTATTCGAGACAGGGTTTGTCTGTGTAGTTGTGATGCCTATCTTGGATCTCACTCTGTAGACTAGGCTGGCCTCGATCTCACAGAGATCTACCTGGCTCTATCTCCTGAGTGCTGAGATTAAAGGCATGTGCCACCGCTGCCTGACACTTACGTAATTTTTTGGATATGTAGGTTTTGTAAGTAGAATTTTTATGTTCCTTTTTTTTTTTAGTTTGATAGCCTTTATTTCATTTCTAATTGTAATAATGTAATCCCTGACATTTTCACAATGTATAAATTAACTAAAAGTTTGTCATTTTTTAAATCTTCTTAAAGAAACTACCATAGGTTTTATTTACCATCTTTTAAAAAAATTTTCTTTGAAATCCTCTGAAATATTTGTTAATTCCTTCCAACTGCCTCCTTCAGATCTTTTTTTACCTTTTATATTTTTATCTGTCTATCTGTCTATCTATCTATCTACCTATCTATCTATCTATGATATGATTGTTTTCTCAAGGAGGGGTTTCCCTGTGTAGCTGTGGATGTCCTGGAACTCATATGGTAGACCAAGCCGTCCTGGAATTGAGAGATCCGCATGCCTCTGCTTCCTAAGTGCTACCATTAGCAGAGTGTACCACCATGCCCAGCTGTTTTTCCCTTTTAATATATGGTAGGTGAAGGAAAGAACAATTTACTTGAAGTTGTATTATTATTATTGTTGTTGTTGTTGTTTTTCCTTTTGAAACAAGTTCTTTCTATATTACCCTGGCTAGCTTAAAACATTATTGGTAAACCAGATTGACTTCAAATTCACAGAGATCTGCTTACCTCTGCCTCTCAAGGGATTGAATTAAAGGTGTGTGCCCAACTGTGTTATTATTTTTTATTCACTTTTTAGCTGTGAATCTTCACTGTGTTACAGAAGAAGTGCTTTATTTAGAATACATTGTACTTGGACTTTTATTTGTCTGAAAGTTGCTTGATTTCTCTTTTAACCATTGCCTCTTTAGGAGTATCACTTAACAGACATATGGTAAGTGCTATGGTTTGAAATGCTCCAATGGGTACATGTGTTAAGATTTGTTTCTCAATGTGGTGATATTATGAGGTCATGGAACCTAAGAAAAGTCAGGTCACCGGATAACTGTCTCTAGGAAGACATCACGTTAGTTCTCATGAAAGGATTATTATAAAAACAAACAAACCTATCCACACACAACTCTTTGGGTTCTGAGTTGTGATCTGATTTCCAATTTCTTATGCTTTCTTACTGTAAGAATGCCTCCAGTGATCATCTCAGTATAGACAAACTGATGCTAGATTTAGAGTTAAATAAAGAATGTTTCTTTATAAAGGTTCTTCAGAATTCTAGTATTTTATTACAGGAACAAAAACTGACCAATGTCAAAAGTTCCCAAATTACTTTCTGAAACTGAGTGTTTATGGTGCTCTTCCATTGTGGCAGAGCATGTTTTATATAAGTTTTAACTTTTTAATTTATTTTGGTATACTTTATGACCCAGAGTGTGGTTTATCCTAGATATTGTTTGATGTGGTCTTTAGATGAACACCATCAGCCCTTATTGGGGAAATGTTTGTGTTGTGATCATGCGCTTCTAACTGACTGTCATATTATAGAACCCTTATAATTCTTTGCTATTTTTCTATCCATTCTAAAATTTAATTTTACTAAATTATCTTTTCCTCTTTTATTTTTGTCAATTTTTGTTGGTTTTTCCACTCATTACCAATTGTTTCTTAAATATCTGTCTCCTTCTAGTCTTAACACTTGAAGAATGCCTTTTACATCAGAGGTTGGCATTGAATAGTCGATGCTAATTTTTTTATTATTCACAACATAGCCGTGAGAGAAGATACAGAGGCAATTTCAAGGTCTCTTCTGACACTGATATTAATACTTAGTCCACATACCAATATAATACATTGTCAGTCCTTCCACTCACTCAGGTCATGGCATTAAAAAGGAAAAGGCAAACAGAGAAAGGAAAAGCCCACAGCAATAGCCACTGGTAAAGCAGCAGAGGCAGGACATCTGCAGGACCTGTACCATGGATGACTGTGGCTATAGGGGCAATATGCAGGTCATTGTCACATGTGAATGTTTAAGGTCAGTCAGAATGATGAGAGGGAAACAATAAGGCACTAGAAGTTTATTCTGGAAGCTAGATGATAATAGATGTTCTAAGGAAGACATAAAATCTCTAAATTTACTTAATGGTACAATATTGTTCCAAGAGGGGAGATTTTATTCTGACCCCAGCTGGTGATCACTTTATGCCCAATGTATGTGATTTAATGGTCTGTATCATTTTTATCATGTCGCTGCAGATGTTATTCTCAGTTGTATGAATGCTTAATCCTCTTGCTGTGTACTTATCCCTGCTAATTATTTCCACTGTGTTTGAAGCAAGCTGCACACCGTCAAGGCTTAAGTAGGGCAGTGTCTCCTCCCCAGAGCCAAAACAGAAAGCAGACAAATGAGAGAAAAAAAAAAAAAAAAAAAAAAAAAACATACCACCAAATTTCTCGAGGTAAACTCATAAGATTTTGGATTTTGCTTACAGATTCAGATCGAAGGAGTTAGTCTTCTGGTCACTATGGCACAATGCCTGTCATAGATGATATGTAGGATAAAGATTATTTGGGTCCATAATTCCATAGTTTTTAGCTTCCTCTGTTCTAGGCTCATGATGAGGCAGAACATCATAGCAGTAAAATATTTGCCCCAGGCTACTCATTTCTTGGTGTGTGCATGGGGGCAGGCAGAAACAGAGACAGATATCAATATGACTTTGTTTGCTACACTTACAATTTTCTCCTTTCCTCCTTTTATACTGTGTTGACTACCAGCCAATAGATCATTGGTTTCCTTATTTAGAGTGGGTTTCTGGCTTATTTCTTTCAAAATTTGTGGAAACATCTTCATGGGCACACCCTCGCATATGCACTAGAAACCTCACAATCCAAAAGTCAAGTCAACAGCTACAGGTACTCCTCTTTCAGAAGTCTCTGACGTATCACCACACTTCAGCACAAATAAAACATCACCCATTGACATGTCTACAGGAAGTCTCACATTTATTAGCTGTGGATCTTTTTCACCTCTCCAAAGAGGCCTTTACCAAGTAAGAGTCTAAATACTCAGACTCAATTGTGTTTCTTGGAAGGAATGATGTATCAGGACAAAGTCAAAATAATCAACATGACATGGTGGCCTGTGTAAAGCAAGCTGATTGATGTGTATGAAGTATTCAATACCCCTTGTGAGTTCATCATACTGTAGCAAGAGGGCTGGTAGACAAAGTGTAACAAAATGTGTTCATTGTAAACTTGAGATCAGTCATCCCAGTGTAGAGCAATCTCCACTCCAGTATGATTAAACAATATGATGCATTGTGAGGTCTGCTTCTCTGAATTTTAAACCATATGACACACCTAATAAAACTGTTTTACAAAAATAAGCTTTACTACCGAACTTCTGTAATTAAATGCATTTATTATAATAGGGATACAATTTACTGGAGCTCTGAGTCCCACTCTGTGTAATTAATAATGAAACAAGTTTTAATGAACATTTATTAGCAGTATGAAATACAAATATCTTGTAGATCAGCTGCCATCTAGGAAAACTTCATTTATTCCCTGAGATTAAAAAGCCCTGTGTTAACATTATCAACATTGTGGTCCTGACGGCTCAACACTCTGCTCAGGAAAACTCATTAATTTGCACCCCCAGTAATAGGGACACTGTGATAATTCAGGAAGTGTTGGGACTGAAGTTTGTCCTTGTACTCTCTATGAAGACAAGTTTGCTAGATAAATTAATCATGTAAACAAGATTATAGAAAGGTCTATTTAATCACTTAAAAGAAATTTCTTTCAACTATCTTAACAGCATACATTTGCATGCTCACAATTAATATGCCAACTACAACTGACTCTGATGCTTCACGTGACAAACTTTAACAGATATAAAGAAATTTGGGGAATAAACACTTCTTTAATAAGATGGCTTCTAACTCAGTAGTTCCTGACAGGGGCTGTATGTTAGAAAGATTTTTATACATTTTTAAAGAAAAAATAATGTAGAAGGCTCATATTTGGCAATGTTCTTTCAAGGAACCTAGACTGAGGATCAAACAACAATTAGGAACTGGTTATATGGAGTTAAAGCACAAAAATACTTCAAAAAGAGTCTTTTAAGGTCAAAAGTTCCTGTGATAGTGGTTGTCATCCTTCATGTTTTCTCAATCACTATAAATTTCCTTAGTTCCACAAGCTGTGTAAGAGGCAGGGGAGAGTGAGAATGACCTGGCCCCCTCTCAGGATGACCACATGTCCTTGTGGCCAGGACAGTATTGGGTTTTCATTTTTGTTTGTTTTTTTTTGATGTAGGATTTCTGTTCCTCAAGAGCTGGGATTAAAAGAATGTGCCACAATGTCTGACCTGATTATAATTCTCAAACTTGTAGTATAAAGTTGTACAATCTTATCTGCCAAATGTCTTGGGTCAGGTACATGTAACATGGACCTAAACATTTCTTACATTACAAATGGCGCCTCTCATATGATTTCATGCATGTTGGTCTTTATTTGCTGGGATGCCTGTTTCAATAATTCATATAAAGTAGAACTCATCACAGTAGCCTTACCAAACAATTACCTTACCCAACACCTACACTGAGAAAGTACACTTTTTTTTTATTTTGGTGATGGACTTTTAAACGGTACGATGTGCTATCTACATATAATGCTTTCCCTGGTTCTTTCCAGATTGTACAGTGAATCCAGGCATCTTCGTTTTCCTTGAGTAAAAGCTTGCCATACATTTATATTTTAAAAACTGAAAAAACACTTTGGTTTTGCCTTTGTGTGTTGTGTGTGTGTGTGTGTGTGTGTGTGTGTGTGTGTGTGAGAGAGAGAGAGAGAGAGAGAGAGAGAGAGAGAGAGAGTGTTTTGCGCATAGCACTGGAGGCAAACTGATCATGGAATGTTTGGAAAAGGATGACTAGAAGTGAGAACTGGATATAAAAATATTTTAATATTACAACAAATACAAATGCTATTGTTTCTTTCTTAGAAGTTATAAACAGAGTAAGAATAACAAGATAAAAGACCCATGTATTCCCATGCAGACACAAATATAAACAAATAACTCTCATTTCAGAATGCACCATGGTTTCTGATTGCAAGCTATGTCTCCCAGTCAATGCTATTAGATCAATTTGAACTAATGGCCTCTTTTAAGATTAGACAAAAATGTAGTTGTGGAAATAGTAATAGAGGATGACTTATGAATCCAGGGCTAACCATGGCTTTCAGGCAAGAAATTCCAATTTTAGAAGTTGAAGTTAAAGGAGTTAGCACCTCATCAAGCTGTTTTACTGGTTTCAATGAGATCCATTTCATTGTTTATATATAACTGCCAAGTCTAGGGAGCTAATTTTTAAATGAAGGGTGATATCTAATAGTGGTTTTCAAAATATTAAAAATATAGTCAAATTCCATGTCTTACTTTTATACTGAACATCAGTGTGAGTGTGGTTTTGTGTGATGACTTTGGAAAAAACTAAAATATGGCTTCCAGATATTAATGTCCCAAGTAGTGTTAAAGAGCAGAAAATGTACAGTGGAAATTTATAGTTCCTGCTGTCGCTTTGCAACCATCTATTTGTTCAAGCACTCTAAATGTATCAGTAATCAACAGCTTCCAGTATCTGAATTAAGACTTTGCTATGAGACATTAGTAGTAAGAATCTGAAATTTTTCAAGAATAAAGCTATGCAACAATGCAGTAAGTTTCCCCTTCTTAGAAAAAAAAAAAAGAACTAATGTTTTGAATTAAGTATAAATATCCTGAAGATAAGTATGTGATGTTTCTGTAAATGAAGACAACAACAAAATAGACCCCCAGCTTCTGACAGATTTAAATACAAATTACTGGAAAGTTTCATTGTGAAAAGGTTTGATCCAGTTCTTGGAGGAAATCAGCAGGTAGTTGCTACTTCTTTCAACCATCGTTTTGATGACTTCTGTTTCATCATCTTCCTCTTGCTATCCAAACTACCTTTCTTCCTGAGTATCTTTATCATATATTAGTAATTAGGCAGAAGGAAAACAAGAGTAACTGATGCCTGCACCAAGAATAAAGGAAGGCACTTTTATGTAAAATTTACTAATACATATCAATGTACTCCCTCTCTGGGAGTATTGAAAATGTCTTGTGTGTCACTCTGACTCTACAATTTTCTCTTAAGACATAATTTTCTGGGCCTGGCATTTTTATTTCCTCATTATCGACCCAGAAAAACTGAGCGAGAAAAAGAATTAGGGAGAAAAAGGCTACAGCAAAAGAGAGTGTCTAAGAGCAAATGTCACACATCACAATAGGAAGGAAAGAACCTGAGTTGGAGCCAGGGCATCATGCCTTGATGATTAGATTAAAAGGGCAAAACAGCAACATTCATAACTTTAAAGACAGTGTTAGCAAACAGGTATAGAATAAGCCCTTAGTTCAGAGGCATTGTTTAAAATACACGACCACTCTTTATAAGATTTATCAAATTGTCATGAATAATAAATTGGAGAACCAGCATCTTTATCTGCATTTGATCTTATAAGTGGCAAATCTCCCATGGTTTATTCATACCTGTGTAAAGGTTTTGATATGTGATTATGGCACCAAAAGCTCGTGTCTTCTTCTTCTGACATTAGCCACACATATCTGAAGACTTCCAGGCATTTTCACATTAGTGCTCTTATACTGAGGATCAATAATCTGCATGGACTGGAAGTAAAAAGGACCAAAACCCTTAAAAACAAATGATTTCTGGAGTTTTTATCCATCCATGGTGCATTGAATTACAAAGACCAATCCTTATCCGCCTCCAGTTAATATTGAGAGATGATTAAACACAAAGTTTGTATACAATATATTATTTCAAAACAATGAGAAGTTTCTGGATTTAACTACAGCAATGAAACCATATGGCCCTTGATGTGGTTTCTATTAAATAGTAATAAGAAACAGCCTTTCTCTGTGTACCTTTGCCCATAGATGGTGATACACTAATCAATATCTATTTGTTTTTCAGGCAGAAAGGAATGTTGAGGAATCAGATCTATACTTTAAAACTAATGACATATTACTTTGTGCAGAATACATCCAGATCATGCTTGAAGTAGTGTCCTAGGAAGTGGTGTAACTGACATTAGTCCAGTTACAAATTGTAAAGAGAAGAACCGGAAAAGCAAGGTCATACACCCACATGGCCTCTAGAAAAAAAATGATGATTCTTTTTGTCTCCGAATTCAGTCTCTCATGCATGTCTATGGCCACATGCTCTCCTCCACATATGGATCTATTAATTTCACATCCTCATAATTTTCCATTAATTTCCCTGCTATGACCTTACCCATTATTCTGAGCTTCTCTGGCAAATTTGCTTCCAATTTTTGGAGAGACTCTCAGAATCTCTGACAAGAAAGGGAAACTTCCAAACATTTTAAAGCCAAAACAGCAATATAATGTTTCTTGCTTTTACACAGAAGCCTGTATTAAGAAATGTAGAAATAGTCTTCTACCACCTGGAATGACTCTCTTCACACATTGAGCATTCTTCTCATTAAAATACTTGCTTATTTTATCATTGTCATTTTACCAGTAAGACAGTAAGTATTTTCATACCAATATCATGCAGTAGGGATTAAAAGAACCCAAGATGAGACAAAATCTAGGCAGTGGGTCTCAATTTGTATGCAGTCCAAATTATTTTTCTACCCTGTAACTTCCTGTGTTCACACTGTAGATGTAACCATCTTGTTAAATAAGAAACACACAGCCAGTTGCAGAGTTACAAACCACAAGGTCAGAGCAAAAGCAGAAAACCTTACCCTTCACTGCTTCTGCTGTCCTTCCTCTCCACAAGAGAGCTACTTCTGTGTGTCCTGTCTTTTTAATAGACTTTCTGTTCTATTTTCTCATTGGTTGTAAACCCAGCCACATGACCTCCTCGTCACCGCCTGTTTGTACAGACCTCCAGATCTTCTATGGTTGGTATTGAGATTAAAGGTGTGTGTCGCCATGTTGGCTGTGTCCTTGAACACACAGAGATCTACCTAGCTCTGCCTCCCAAGTGCTGGGATTAAAGGCGAGCACCACCACCGCCCAGCTTCTGCTCTGGCTTGCTCTGACTTCAGGACAACTTTACTAACATACAAATAAAATCATATTTCAATACAAATAAAATATCAGTATATTTCCCCTTTTGCTAGGTGGCTGGAGAGACAGCCATGGGTGTGCTGGGAACCAAACTCTTATATTTTTGGTTGTGAGCCTAGCCTTTAATGGCTGAGCCATCTCTCAAGAAAAATTCAGAGAAAATAATTCCATTATCTATCCTATTTTGGTAAGTCCAAAATGTACCTAATTCACTTTCTATCCTAACTTATATTGCTAACAGAACTGTCTTATAATGTCTTTCAAATTTATACACTTACAGCTCTTAGTGAGTTTTTCTGAAATCCTTAACAAAGATAATTATAACTATAACTAACTAATCTTCAACTCCTTCAGAGACCCAAGAAGGAAATAATACTACCTAATAAAAAATAAAAACAGTAAGTGCATGCAAGCAGCTCCCCCCCCCAAAAAAAAAAATGTGAGTTGACAGAAACAGCCAGCTGCCTGGACAGTCATCTAAGGTTTCTCTGCAGTGTTGGGACATCAACTTCAGCCTATAGGCTTAGCATATCTGACAGACTCATTTGTGAACTAGGATGTATACAGGGTCAACAGTTTGACCTCACATTTGGTGAGAGCAGTCCATGTACCAGAAACACCTGAATTCCATTAGTGTCATGTCATGATTCAGGATTTTAAATTCTGGAAATTATTGATTTTTTTTTTAATTCAGCTGTCGATTTTTCTTGGCTGTGTATACGTGGCTTCATCTCAGCATCCTGTTGTTCTCCACATCCCTCTAATAAATGCCAGTCTACTATTGAGAGGGGTGAGCTTAGTTATTCTTCAAGAATAACTGTTTCATCTGCTGTTCCATTGCACATCAGAAGCCATTGGCCCACTCCCTGTTCAGCTGCCCTCAAAGAAAAGGGCATGGTACCTTTTACAGATTGCAAAGGCCACTCTCTTCAGGGGTGGTACCATATTGTCCTGGCTTCAGAAGATGCCTTTTGTTAAAGCCACAACCACACTTGTTTTGGCAAGAATTGGTAGTCCTTTGTTTCGTGTCCTGTCTGTCCTGTTTGTCAGAAGTTGATTCGAGGATACTTAATTGTCCAGTGGCTAACTTTTGCCACAATGAAAGTTAATTCCATATGCAGTTTCTTCAATGCCTATATTTTCTCTGAAGTAGATTGGTACTGCCAGGAGCTGACATGTCTCATAGTCATAGCAAAAAAGAAAAATTCCTAAGTTATTAAAACATTTTAAATGTCATATTCTGTAGATCTCTGAAGGGTTTGAAGATTACCTGTCTATCTGAAATATCTCTGTGTATACCTAGAAGATGTAACTAACATGGCTAAGAGTATGATTATCATAGATGACCAGTTACTACTCTATTTTAAATTATCCATTACAATTTTAAATGAGCTGTACAAAAATAATACCTTAAACAAGAGTAGAAATATACACACAATGTAACAAAATTAACTTTAAGTTTGTATCAATAGACTAAAATCTATACCAATGTAAAACATTTTAAATGAGTTGTTGCTCTTTAGAAGTAAGTTCATTAATCTACCCTTTCATCCTATCATATCTATATCAGTCCAAGTTATTTTCGACCCTGTAACTTCCTGTGTTCACACTCTCTTCACGGTGGCTCTGCAGTTAAGCCAGCTTTTGAACACCAGTGCTTTTTTCCACAGAGTATTAGCAAGTGCAGACTCCTCTTCAGGAACCTAACTGCTAGATTACACAGATAGTTCATGGCTAAGGTTTCATTCCAAGTCAGTTGCAGTCCTTTGCTATCAACATTGTTTGCTTTGCCTACCATAGAAGTGAATTTAGCCACTTTTTCTCTGTGACAGGAGCAGGGTCTTCTGCTCCTGACTTTCTACCCAGAAGATATAAGTGGGGTATGATTTGGATTGATGTTTACAATAACTTCATGGCATATGGGTCATAATTTTATCAGGTGGAAGAGTCCATTCACTGCTTGAGAAAGGCACTGAATATCTTTCCAATTCTGTGTTTCTTCCTTAGTATCAGTTGAGAAGGAACTAATACTTATATTTTGCCAAAGGAGATGAAATACAGCTATCCTAGACCAATGGAGATGGATTCTGAAGAAAAATGGGGACGAACAACTCATTCCTTCCATCTGTAGTCTATAGCAATTGTGGCAACTTAATATTTCAAATACAAAGGACTCCAATAACATAAGGAAATTGCTGGCAATTCATTGACAACCCAGGTACTCAACCAAGCTAGTTAGTAGTTCTCCTGCTTTTCCTGGGAGGTGTTTTTGGTTTTTTTTCCAGGAGCTCAGCTGTCTGTTTCTTTGCTGTAAACTAGTCAGTTTAAAAGCAGCCTTAGCAACAGGACCTGTTCAGAGAAGAATGGATTTTATGCCCTGCTTACTGCCTTCCAAATGCCAGGAGCTTTTCAGAGTAATAGCAACTGGTGTAAAAAGAGAATTTGAAATAAAAGCAACTTTTATTGCTCCAGAAAGAGGCTGCCTATAAACGTTCCACCTGCCTTAACCGCTGGGGAAAGTGTCAATGCATACAGGTCCCAAAGGTTTCTGACCAATGAGAATTTACCTGTCCTATTAGCCCCATATCCTCGAGAATAACGGCCATTATTAGAACAGCTACACAGGTTCAAACCTTTCTAATTGTGATTGTCAAATATACCCAAGTCTAGTGCTTCATGCAGCCTGTCTCCAAGAGGACACTTTCCTGCTGGTACTAAATCCCGTTCCCCTTTATGCAAAAACCTTTCATCTCAGAGTATCAAAGATGTCTGCAAATACTAAGTTCATTAATTAAGCCTCTCGATGACTGCTTAGAGAGAGAGAGGGAGAGAAATGTTGCTCAAACAGAGAGATTTAAAATCCGTGCTGTTTGGGAAATAGCTACAAGAGACAGAGAGTGGCATTTTTCTGGTGTCATTCTGAATGTGTAGATCAGTCACCAGTTCAGAAGAGACCTCTACCAAGATACAAACATTTTTCAGCAGAGCATTTCCTACGCTTGTTTTTACTTTGTAATGGAGCTTCTTTGTGCCACTGGGCGCCATCATTTGTTTCTAATTCTGTTGTTCTTTTGTTCTGATTGTCTAATAGGATGTGAGACCTTGTGAACCTGCTGAAATTTACTGGGTCACTTTAGCATTGCCAGAGAACACTGTGGCAATCACAGCCCATCTTTGGGAGAAAGAAACCTGTCTCAGATCTGAGCCAGATTTTCAAGCTACTGTCCTTAAATGCAAAGCCAAAAGGAACTCTTTTGGTCTTAATTATTTGGAATATTGATACTCAAAATAAAATATTCTCACTATACCAACTTAAAAGATAGGAGCATAATTCTTTCTGTAGCCCCACCCCAAAATGTACATATTAATAATTAAAGAACAAGAACATGAAAAAAGGAGAAATAGT
The DNA here is from genome assembly GCF_903995425.1 of Onychomys torridus. Lineage (NCBI taxonomy): Eukaryota > Metazoa > Chordata > Mammalia > Rodentia > Cricetidae > Onychomys > Onychomys torridus. Next base: position 17,833,603 of record NC_050455.1, read on the forward strand.
TTTCCTAGGGAAAAGCCCCCAAATTTACTAATACCAAGTGACCATCCCTGAAATTGTATGCATATGAGTAGCGTTATAAGACTGAATATATTGTATTTATATGTTTAGTCATATATATAATATACATGTATGTATGTATACATATGTATACATTGATATGTAACAACAATTAAGGAAGTAGAGTCCATTGGTTCCCTAGAGAGCAGAAGAGGTTTGATAAATGGGAAGGGTTGGAGGTAGGAAAAGGAAGGAAAAAGATATGTAATTATACTTTAGTTTCAAAGTAGAAAAATTAAAAAGCCCATCTAAGGGCCCTGTGTGGCTAATCATTTTGGGTTTCTGTAGAAGAGTTCGTTCTTATGATTGTCTTTACTTATTTGAGTAAAAGAAAAATGAAGAAGATTAGAGAAAGAAGATAAAATGCTTTGTAACAAAAAATATGCACTAACCAAATCATGATATGTGTCTGACCTCTACAGTTTTGGAATCTGTCTAAATGCACTTGCAGTTTGCAGGGACTACAACTAATATTGTCAGGAATAATTTAATTAAAGTGTTGAACATTCTTGGGTAGTAGTTTGTAAACTCAAGCAGAGAGTCACCTTGACTAAACCAGAGAGCTTACAACTGCTTTATGAGGTATAAATTTCATGTTGATGTTGCATTCCATTTCCAAGTTCTAAAACCTACGTTTAAAACCACATTAAGATCAAATTATTTTTATCAATATTTTTTCAAGAATATAACAGGACATTTAAAATAAACAAATACAAAGATGCTTTTAAAAAACTCCATGTATGCCGGGTGGTGGTGGAGTATGCCTTTCATCCTAGCATTTGGAAGGCAGAGTCAGGCAGATCTCTGTGAGTTCCAGGCCAGCCTAGTCTACAGAGTGAGATCCATTACAGGCACCAAAACTACACAGAGAAACCCTGTCTTGAAAAAAAACAAAGAAAGAAGAATAAATATAAGGTGGTGGTGGTGGTGGAGGAGGAGGAGGAGGAGGAGGAGGAGGAGGAGGAGGAGGAGGAGGAGGAGGAGGAGGAGGAGAAGAAGAAGAAGAAGGAGAAGAAGAAGAAGAAGAAGAAGAAGAAGAAGAAGAAGAAGAAGAAGAAGAAGAAGAAGAAGAAGAAGAAGAAGTTGTTCCATGTATATTACAAAAGTCACAGACAGTTTAGATACAGAAATGCCTGAGCTAATGATGAATACCAGCTTCACCTCAAAGTATTTCTATGGAGTTTACTTAAGTTCTTTGAGTCCAACATACTTAATCTATGATGCAGAAGTAATTCCAAGAGAGATCTCCAAGGATAAGTGCCAAACAGCAGACACTAGATACCTGTTACACATGGAAACACTTGTCTTCAGTTCACATATACAGTTGTGCATCTCAGTGTGGATTATATTTAAAAATTAGGAACCCTCAGGGGAGAGAAAGGACAGTACCTAAGACCCAACTAGAAATAATTATACAAAATGTAACTCCTTTATCACGCATAGCAATGCAGTTTGAGCACTTCCTATATTCAGTATGATATATACGTGCTAAGGGCCAAGAATGCCAATGATTTGACAGGAATATCATGTTTTTGATAAATAACACAGCAAGTTTCTTCACTCTCTGTGACATTCCTCACAGAGTCAAGCAAAAATCAAATCTCCTTATATAGTCACATGTACTAGACTCCATTTAAGATGCAGACTCATCTGGTCTTCTACTCACAACATCGGAAAAGTCACTTTTACTTTTGATATCAACTATGAAGCATTCATTGGACATTGTGTGCTTGCCTAGCCTTTATTGGATTTATTTAGGAATATTCTCCAGTTAAACACTTACTTTATAGTTGGACTGCCATAGACAGTTTTTGTGAAAATCTCAGAGACAATACAGAAGTGCATGTGATTAATATAAAAGGAAATGAACTAGTTTGCTATAATATTCAGAAGAGTATAACAACTGTGGTGATTTGAATGAAAACAGTGCCCATAGGCTTGTAAGGGATGGCATGATTATGGGGTGTGGCCTTGTTGGAGTGGCTATAGCTTTTTTAGTGTGTGCCAACTTGGGTGGGCTTTCAGTTTTGAAGTTCTTAAGCCAAGCCCAGTGTCTCTCTCTTTCTCTCTCATCCTGCTTCCTGCCAATTTGTTTGTAGAACTCTTAGCTACTTCTCTAGCACCATATTTGCCTATGGGCCACCATGCTTCCTACCATGATGATAATGGAATAAACTTCTGAACCAGTCCTAACAGGTTTTCCTTTATAAGAGTTGCCATGGTCATGATGTCTCTTTGCAGCATAGTAACTTTATGTAAGACAGAATCTAAATACAATCCTATTAGGGGAAATAGATTATTCAGGGAAAAAATGCAGTACATTTGCAAATGAGAAGAAAATCACACACACATAATCAGGAAGACAATAACCAAGAAATAGCAAATGAAAAATGAGACACAAAGCTATGGCTTGGGAAATGGATGATGAAACCACATTTGAGCTTCCTCAAATATTGTGCCAGGTAAAGTGACCATGTTTCTACAAGGAGATTTGCAAAAATGACATGATACAACTAGAAAAGTAATAAAAAAGATTCCCTTACAAACAATTACAAAGAAGTGATGAGGTAAGTGTTTGAGTTGAGCCTGCAAAGTTGGGATGATACCACAAATATGGTATCTTCATAGCAAAATAGTAATGAACCTTAATTAGAAAATGGAAGTCCATTGCATATATAATTTTCAGGTATGAAGACAAGTTATTAAGATTAATCAAAACAAAATTTCCAAGTGGAAACAATTTTGGAAACAAAAGAACTAAAATGTCTGTCTTGTGGGGAATGGTTGAGGGGTTTACTAACAAACAGGGAACTTGGAGAGTTAGGCAACTCTAAGTAACAATGTAATATAATGTTGACCTTAAATGACTCCAAATGCCAGGTAGTAGGTTGTCAGGCTGTAGCTTTATTGATAAATGGTAAAATAATTATGAGGGGGTCTAACAGATGTCATCCTTTAGAATGATGATATTGATATTGATCTAAACTCTCACCAGACCTCCTATCTTCTCCCTCTCCTTTCCTCTGATTTTCTCTTACTACTTCCCTCCATCTTCCTCCTCACTCTTCTCTTTCTCTCCATTCATTTTCCTTGTTTCCCTTCCAGTCACTTCCCCCCTTTTGTCTAGGAAGCACAACATTGAGCAGATTGTTTTTGTTTTTTTTTTCCAAAGAATACATCACATTTTCCCTCTCCTGGTGGGGTCTGTACTAAACCCCAGCAAATGTAAAACGTCACTAAAGGTACATAGCAAAATCCCTTCAAGAGGCAAGATCAATCAGGTTTTCTCAAGCTGCAGCAAGAGGCCAATTACTTTTATTCTGGATACCAATTATGAAATACCCATAGGATGTTTTCTACTTGCCTGGTTCTTTCTTGAGTGTATTTTAAAAATTCCCTGTGTCAAACACTTATGTTCTAAATAGGCTGTCTCCTCCTCCCACCTTACTTTTTCCCTTCCTTCCCTCCCTTCCATTCCCCATCTCCTCTTTCATTCTCTTCTCTTTTCTTTATCTTCCACTCTTCTATCTACTCTCCTCTTTCTTTTCCTCCTCACCTCCTATTATTTCCTCTCCTCTTCTCTCTTCCTGTCCCCTTTCCCTCTCCTTGTTTGGGGGTGCATAACCTCAGCAGCTTTTCTCAAGACATGTTTCCTACATCCCCTAAAACAATGGGAACAAACAGCCACAAACTGAAACTTTTGAAGCTGGGGGTCTAAATTTGTCTTCCTTAAAGTTGTCATTCCTGGTGTTTGAAGGCTAACAACAGGAGTGACTCGAGTTCTCTGAGAGGGGAGAACTCATGGACTGCAAGAATCTATTGGACCTCTGTCTTGTGAAACAAGAGTTTCAATCACCCAGCTTTGCATACATTTGGAGCTGATGATGACGTCATCAATTAGATATCTTATAACTCAAACAAAATGACTACCATACAGGCCTGTCACAAAGATCATGTTTGGCAGAAAATCCTCTGTGTTAACACCAATTTTCTTCATTACCATTGTACTGATAATGTTTTTCTTTGAGTTTATCAACCAATATATATTGCAGTAAGATGCTTACCCCAGAACACAAGGGTTTCTTTCCATGGAGGATATTCTATCTTTAACAGAGGAAGTTTTCTGCAGTTTCTCAAACCTCAACAGAAGATAATTTCTGGATTTTATCTCAGACGCACACAATTACATTTTATTTTGCTAACTAGTTTTGTTGTCCAAAAAAGATAAATGTTTCAAATATGGAATTGCTTTTCTGTCTTGATAATGTTATAAAAGGTGGAAAATATAGTGGAGTTCTGAGCAGAGGATTTATCAATGAGATCTTTACTCTCATTCTATTCATGCAATACTTTTCTTTTCCCTGTTAGATTTGTTAGCACAATACTAACATCTTTCAACATAAATGGTTTTATTATAGTCATTTAAAACAGAAATACCTATTTGTGGATTGGGTATCAAATAACAGTTATGTATAGCAATAAACCTACTGCATTAATATAGACTCATTAGCACAATTGCAAATGACCCTGGCATACAAAGTTACTTAATAAAACTGATGAATAAACTCGTATTTGAATTTCTATATAAGCATACTGGGACTTCCATCCATCTCTTATCTGTGGCTGCTAGACTCTTATCTTTCACTATGACAACCTACAGGTGAATTTGACTGCCTTTATTTTCACTATCTCTGTCTTCCTTATGAAGTTGTTGGCTCATGTTTCTGCGAATTTAATTATCCTGGTTTTCTTCCTGCTCATATGGTGACTTAAAGAAAGAAAATAGTTGAGTTATCAGCCTGACCTTTCCTATTAATTTTGCATGAAATGAAATCATGGACTGCTCTTGTAAAATACACTGAAGGCACTGTGCAGCCTATAGGGTTAATTGTTATTTTAATGAGCGTGACATGCAGCACTGGGTAAGAATATAATTTTAAATGCTACTAGCTATAAAGGTCACATATCAGTGGAGTGGCAAGTTTTTATGGTGTATTGCTTAGAACCTGGTCCAGTTTATGCTTACAATCATGTTATTCTTCCCATAGCACAGGCCATACACTTTGACAACATACTTGAAAAATTTTTGGAGAAATACTTTCTTAAATATTTCCAAGTATCTTAGTATTGGTCCATGGAATTAAATGGTCAATATTAACTTCCAATGTAAACTGAATATTAAAGATCAATAGTCTTAATTAATGTAGCTACATTCCAGTGATGTAGGTTCATATGAGATTTTAAAAATTGTCTATGGAGAGAATACCATTGGCTGACCATCACAATCTTTGTGTTTGCCATTATAAACATCACTGAATGGTGTAACAGATCACAGGGTTATTCAGAAGCGAATAATGGGAGAAGATTTTCCAGACAGAGGACATTTGAATCAATCTCTCATGATAGAGAAGGGCCAGAAGGGTTAAGCCTGGGAAAAGGAGTGTACATTCAAAGTTTAGGAGTGGACTTGATGCACTGTTTGGAGACACTGCCAAGAAGACCAATGAAAGTGATGAGGAGGATGGTGGGAGGTTAACTATGAGGACTTGGGGTCTCACAAATCCATCAGGCATGTACTAGGTGGACTTGGATTTTATATGAAGAGAAGCAGGTGGTTATTGTTAAGGTTCTAGACAGTTGCTCTTTAGAAAACATCTGTTAGAAGAGTGATTGGGAGAACTTCTGGGAAATGTACTGAAGATCTACAGCTGGGAGGGAGTAAGTAGGGGAAGCAGCAGAAAGCCAAAAAGTGACAATTGGACTCCACATTCCAAGTCTATGCAAATGTGTACTTTTGGAGAAATGAAATTGAGTGCACTGGTGTCTTTTTGGACCATTAAAACCAAACAGAACTGACTGAAAGATTTCAGAGTCCACATAGTTTCCTCAGTCTCCAAGCTACTAAAATGAAGCATTCCAACAAGACAAATCTGATTCCACAAACAGCTTGCTTTAGGGCTTTTCCCACAGGAAGTGTGGTTCCACCACCTCAAATCTATACGTTTTAAAATAACAAATGGCAATGTCAAAGGTTGACAGAACATATGTTTAAAGATCTCTGGGGAGAAGCATTTGTGGAAACTAACCTAGCAGTGGTTGGACTAGTAACTACAGCAAGCAAAGAAACATATCGGTAAAGATGAGATGTAGCTGAGCCATTGTTCATAGCTGGATCAGTAGCTTCCATGAGAAACCACAAAGGGTATAGAGGAAGCACCTATCAAAAGCCTGTTACCAGAAAAGTATTTAAATGTGAAGTTTGCTAAAATAGTCTCTAGCCAGGCAAAAGACTGCCTAGAACTCAAAAGATTAGGATGGAGCTGGTGACTTTTTGTTAAAATTTTATCTGTGATTTTAGGTTCGTCAGTGTTTCTGATGGTATTGGAGTGGATGGCAATTTCCCCAAGGGCAGGGAATAAGCCATGCTTAGGAATGGTAGTCATGGCCTCAATGTTTTAGAGGCCAATGTACTCATCTTATGTTAATATGTGTGTCTTCTGCTATTTCAAAAGCTGAGCCTGCCTACCAAGATGATACAGATTGGTTTACCTCATCTTGGGAAATTCCAGTCACTTCTGGAATGATATTGTAAACTCAGGTTTAGGGTCATATACTAGATTTGGTCAGTATGGCTTGGAGAACAGGACTGTATGTGTATATCTTTGAACTCACATGGATATTCATGTATATCAATATGTGTAAATGAACAGATGTATGCAGATACAAATGAATCTGTAGCAGTCAAACACATCTACCATAAGTATAGCTTTTATGAGAATCCAAAGTCTGAAATAAGAGTATAGATAGAGGATAGGAGCCTGGATCGCCATTCATCCTATAGTAGTAGAATTGTAATCTCAGCTTTCAACAAGATTAGTATGCCCATAGCTAAACTGGCCTCTGAAATGGCTTCTTAAATAGTTCATTTTTACACCTGTAGGGGTTTGCTACAAAGTGTGAGTTTATGTGAACAGTGGTAACGTTTTCAGGCATTGTGATGTCACAATGGTTATATAATTTTCTTCCATCCATACAGCTCTCTTTGTCTCACAAAGTGCCGATATTGGTAAATAAAGTATGGCCAGAGAACAAGAAAGAGGTCCTAATATTAAAAGACTCCCTGGCACTAAGAGGTTAATCAGATTGCCCTGTGGCTTTTTAATGACACCCTGTGCATTCTTCAGCAGAACACAGACATCTAAACACTGCTGTACAGTCCAGGCTCCAGAGTCTGGAGGGTTCTATAAGGCAAGGTTTTCTGACATTTCTGGCTCTTGGAACCTGACATACTGCTTGTAACTTATTAGGATCTCCATAGTTTATTGAATAGTATATCAACAGTGATATTTGATACTTCAAATTACAATTAATGAAATAATTAGAAATCTTGAACATGGATTTGTTTGTGCTTTAAAATTGTTAGCCTTCATCATTTATGCCTGGTGATGGAAAAGAAGTAACTGAAAGAGAACTGGAATGAGATGCTTATTTTCACAGGGTTTACCATAAACATGGCTTGCAAATAAGTGTGGAAGGCTGGGTGAAGAAAGAAATAAAATAATTGCCATGATTTAATGAGCTTGATACTGTAATGGAAGAGTAAAAAAGTAATCCATTTTGATTTGAATAATGAAGTGTGTTGTTTAGATTCAGATTTTGGTTGTCACAACCATCATGGGCTTCCCAGAAAAGAGGGAAAGGCTTTTAGAATAGCTTTCTTTTTGATTATAGGACACCATTATTTCATTATGGTATAGAAACCATACAGTATGATTACATCTAAAAGAAATTCGATCATCTGTACCCATTTCCATCAGTTATTGGATGAGAGTTCTAGCACGACTGTTAGGGTGTTTGGCCATCTGATCACCAGACTAGGTCAGTTCAGGCTTTCTCTCGACCATTGCCAGTAGTCTGCAGTGGAGGTATCTTTGTGGATTTCTGGGGATTTCTCTAGAACTGTGCTTCTTCTTGTTCTCACGTCGTCTTCATTTATCATGGTCTGTTATTCCTTGTTCTCCCTTTCTGTTCTTGATCCAGCTGGGAAATCCTGCTCCCCTAAGCTCTCTTTCCCTCGAAACTTGTCCTTCACTACCCCCACTCACGTCCAGGTTGTTCATGTAGATCTCATCCATTTGTCTGTCATTGGGCGATCCCTGTGTCTTTCTTAGGGTCCTGTTTTCTAGGTAGCCTCCCTGGAGTTGTGTAGCAGTCTAGTCATCTTTGTTTTACATCTAGTATCCTCCTATGAGTGAGTACATACCATGTTTGCCTTTTTGAGTCTGGGTTACCTCACTCAGGATGATTTTTTCTAGATCCATCCATTTGCCTACAAACCTCATGATGTCATTGTTTTTTCTCTACTGAGTAATACTCCATTGTGTACAGAGATCCTTGGTCAGGCCCCAGGTGGAGCTCCAGGAGTCCAATTGTCGAGAAAGAGAAGGGACTGTAAGAGTGTGAATTGTTGAGACCAAGATTGGAGAAAGCACAGGGACAAATAGCCAAACTAATGGAAACACATGAATTGTGAACCCAAAGCTGTGGAGCCCCCAACTGGATCAGGCCTTCTGGATAAGTGAGACAACTGAATAGCTTGAACTGTTTGGGAGATACCCAGGCAGTGGGACCCAGACCTGTCCTTAGTGCATGAGCTGGCTGTTTGGAACCTGGGGCTTTGGCTGTTTGGAATCTGGGGCTTATTTGGGGACACTTTGATCAGCCTGGAAGGAAGGGTCTGGACTTGCCTGTACTGAATCTACCAGGTTGAGCTGAATCCTCAGGGGAGTCTTTGCCCTGGAGGAGATGGGAATGAGGGGGAGGGGCTGGGGAGAAGGCAGGGGCAGGGGCAGGAGAGGGGAAGACAGGGGAACCCATGGCTGATATGTAAAATTAAAACACAAATATCCATATTAAAAAAAATAAAATTTGAAAAAAAAGAAAAAGAAAATTGATCATTAAAATATGAGTATATGCACGTATATACTTATTTATTTCCTTATTTACTATGTGGGGACACATGCATAGAAGCCAGTGGTGTCTGGTATCCTCTTCTATCCTTGAGACAAGGTCTCCCACTAAGCCTGGAGATAGGCTGCCTATCTGTGAGTCCCTGATCCCTCTGTCTCCATCCCTCAGAATGTTGAAAATGCAAATAGTTCAAGGCTTGGTCCTTGTGAAAAAATCTTCCATGGTTTTAGGCATTTACTTGTATTTTTCCATCAAATGTGCTTTACTCATCTCTGGTCCATTTGGGGAGCCAAAATAAGAGGCCAGGTCACTGACACATACGACAAAAGACATTTTTCAGGGAATTCAGCTGAGATCTCCCCAGAAATAAATTATCTTAGCATTGGTATCATGCAAACCTTTCAAATTTATGCACACGTGTCATTTGATTTTCCTATTCAAGTACTGTAGTTGCAAAAATAAATTTGTCTTAATGGTTTATATGACAATGTGTTAATTTGTGCATATATGTTGACTATAGATGTATTTGATGTATAAGTACATTTAGGTTACACATACATATATATGTGTGCATATATATAATGTGTATATGCGGAATATGTATTGCATAGAACCAAGCTGAGTATAGGAATTGTGTGTGTGTGTGAGTGTGTGTGAGTGTGTGTGTGTGTGTGTGTGTGTGTGTGACTTCTGCATTTTGCCCATATGTATTCAGGAAGCAGAAGAGAAAATGTATCATTATCTGGGGAGAATTCAGCCTCAAATTAAAGAGATTAAAAACAACCTTTCCTAGGCTGTCAGAGAAAAACGTTGAAGGGCTTTCAAAAAGCAAAGAAAAATCTCTTGGGCAACCATATCTATATTTGCATTGCTTGTTTCAGAATAAAAACAAAATTAAAAAAAAAAAACAAAAACGGAAAAGAAGCTAAACAATTCATGTCATATGCGCCTGACACCATGTCATTTTGAAAAGTGCTGGTTGGTCGCCCTCCATGATGTGCCTGCCTCTGACATTTTAAGATCACAAATTGCTACTAGGAAACACTTTCTCTTTTCATATTTACAGTTAAAAAGCCTTTTCTTCTTAATGGTTAATTAGGTCACTAATCAAAAGAAGCTCTTAAGAGGAAAATGAAATGTTGACATTTTGCAGTTATTTGCTACTGTGAATAATACATAAACATATTGCTTATGGAGAAAGCAGCTTTCAACCCCCTTATCTTTCCTGAAAGCTCATGCTGACAGCAGAATCCTATACCTTGGGTCATGGATTTCCAGTCTACCTCTTCTGTTTAAATTGACTTTGGGTTATCTATATGTCATTATTCTGTTCTCCATAATACTGAAAATATGTTTATGCCATGTATAAATACATACATGAGCATGCATTCAGTTGTGTGTATACATGTATATTTTCATCAATGCCTGTATTTGTATACATGTGTACACATGCTTTTATGTACATTGCTCTTATCTATTTTCCGTTACAGTCTGAAAGGGAGTATACATTGCACAATGATATGTCATTGCTTACTTGATGTGGAAACTCCCTTAGAAATAATTAAATAAGTATTATTCTAATAATTCAAACCTTCATTGGGCATTTTCTGAGTTCTTTAGCTTTAGGATTGCAGCAAGTCTGAGGATTATGAACAGGGTTAGGATATGGTGTCTTCCCATTCAGAGCTGAGAATCTAAAGACCTTATAACGTACAAGGACCATGGATTCATACAAAGTCATTAGTAATGAGAAAATTCCATAGCATGATAAGCATTGAGCATCTTACTCTGTGCAGTACACAGGAGTACAAAGAAATCATGATCTCAATGGGCAGCAGTGGCGCACGCCATTAATCCCAGCACTTGAGAGGCAGAGCCACGCAGATCTCTACAAGTCTGAGGTCAGTCAGACTGGTCTATAGAGCGAGATCCAGGACAGGCACCAAAACTACACAGAGAAACCCTGCCTCAAAAAACCAAATTAATAATAATAATATTAATAATAATAAAAATCATGATTACATAGTTAAGAATTCTCTTAAATACCCAAACTCATAGAATAAAATTTAAATTGTGTTTATAGGAATTGGGGTGATAGAGAAACTGAGAATCATAATCAGTAATCTGAAGTTCTAGTTATGAAAAAAAAATCAATGTGTTCTTGCAATATACTATCAAATGATAGTGTGCCTACAATTAACAATATAATATCACATGCTTTGAATTAATAAAAAGGGTTGTTTCCAGATTTAATTTTCAATAGAAAAAATAATAAAACATGTGTGAGTAATCTATCTGGCTGGCTGGTGCAATTTAGATAATCTTTTCTTTCATCTCACTTCAGCCATCTGTCACATTGTCAAAAAAAGAAATACTGAAAAGCACATCTCCTCAAAACCAGCATTTTGGTGGAGAAGTTCAGCCATCCCTATAGCTTAGGACCATTATTTTGTAAACCCAACACATTCTGTCTTTATCAACTTGCCATGACTTGCTTCTTAGGTTACTGTTTAGTCTCCACTTTGCATTCTTTCCTTCCTTATTTTTCTGTGGTCCCTTCTAAGTTTCAGTTCAAAACTGCCAATTAAGAAATGCCAGTTGATTCAGAAAAGAGTGGGAAGAGGAAAGAACTTGTCTGAGCACATTCATACAAGAGGTTTCCTGCCCTTCAAGATGGATCTAGGAACCTTGAAGACTGTGGGCATCCTCCTTTGCTTCTCCCTGGTGTTTTGTGAATACTGGAAATGCTTGCAATTCTCCGCTGAGTCTGCCCACCTCCATTATCTGCTTTCTTTCAGACACAAATTTACTCTGGATCTGTTCCTGCGTCTTCTTTTTCTTCCAGGATACCAGTCATAGGTGTGGAGAGGCCGCCCAGTCTGTAAAGTGTTTGCCTCAAAGGTATGAAGCCATGAATCAGATCCTTAGAACTGAAGTGATGAAATATAGACACGGTGGAAAAGAAGTCACTCCTCGATGTTGGGGAAACAGAGGCAGGAAGACGTGTGGGCTCCCTGGCCAGCTTTCTACCCTATTTGGTGAACTTTAGGCCAACAAAACACTTTATCTCAGGAAAAATATGGGTGGTTCCTGAAGGAATGATACCCACATCTATTCTTTGGCCTCCTCACACCTGTACATCCCTCATCATTTGCACACATGCACACATACACACACACACACACACACACACACACACACACACAAATACACAAAATCAATAGATACATTACCTCATCTCAATCTAATGTGATCTCATCTTGACGAATTATATCAAGACAAAAAGGTCTTATAATAAATTTTCTTTTTATGTCAATGAGTCCACCATTACAGATTTTTCAGTCTCTCAAAAACCTGAATTCTCATCTTTGTAAGCTATATTGCACTAACCACCTCTTTCTCACTGAGTAGTCACAAATATCCAATAAAAATTTTGACGGAATGTGGTTATATACAGTAATAGTAAAAATGTTTATATCAAACATTTCATTATATGTAAATCATGATCAGATATGTAATTCTGAAACACAACCATGTATGTATCAACAAAAACTTAAACATATATTCCTAAATGTAAAATTCACAGTACTGTTCAGGATATCAGAACTCACATGTATTTTGTAATGTAAGTATGCATTAATTACCCATGTTTTGTATAATTGAACATATTTTGGCAAATACCTCCTATATTACATTTTAGATACTGCAAAATTGACCTTTGGTAAAGTGCAATTACACACCCAAGTTTGTCCATTTAGTTGGCTGAGGAATAAGAACTTGATTACTTTTGCTCCCAAGGGAAATGAACATCTAATGTAAGAAGTCAATGACTTCCACTCTGAAGGCTGTCTGTCAGATCTACTGTGATTTCATGCAGTCACATGTGTCAGTTAGTGAGGTCTTTCTCTCTCACATGTGGATCCTGGCCTCTAACAATCCAATGTTTGTATTCAGGTGCAAGTAGATATGTGTCCAGGCCAGGAAACTAGAAAGGGCAGTGAGTATAGACAGGATCAGAAGAGATCCTAAAGAAAGGGCAAAGGGAAGACAACAGAGCAAAGTAGAAGTCACAAACACTGGAGGCAAAGGGTACAGTAGAAGAAATTGGGACAGGAACAGGCGCATGGTGGGAGGGAGGAGTAGAATCAACCAAAATGAACTATGTACAAAGACCTGAAAGAAACTCTATTACATTGTAACATGATTTACAAAAGAAAACATTATAAAAGTCAAATGATCGTGTGACTCTATGTTCACCTTGTAGATGCTCTCTTGTGTTTTAAATATCAAGGAGCAGGGAGACAGTGAGATTATAAAATCAGATTTAATTCAACCTGAATACTGACTGGCCACTTGATATGACACATATTTCTTAATTTTTGATTTAATCTCATCAGGTACAAAGTAAGAATTATGCTTATCCATACCATGAATTTCAACATCATCTTAAAAAGAATAAATGTCAGTTCATCTTAAGTTTATTTTAAACGTGTGTACATACACAGAGTAAAAATCTTAGATACATTTACATATATATATATATACATATATATATGTATATATATATGTATATATATATATATATATATATATATATAAAAACATAATAGTATAGAAAATCAATGCAACAAAGTAGATATGATGGTGATTTACCAAAGGAGCATATAGCACATATTTTCACAAAGGAGTAATAAAAATTAGTCTGTTTCTGCAAGGATCTTTGCTTATATCATCTAACAAAATTATCTCACTGACAGTAGATAGATCATAATGATCCCTGCTTTATTACAGTTGAGAAAATTTAGGATCAAAAAATTTGAGTAATTTGCCCAAAGCAACCAAATTAATTTGGCAAAGTTGGATTTCAAAAAGATGTCTGTCTTGAGGCAAACATTAGGATCTGTCTTGGAGCTGAGAGGGAGAGACTGAACTTTTCAGAGATGCAGAAACCAGAATCAGAGTGCTTGTCAGAGCAGTTATTTAGAAAGCCCTCTGACACCCAGGCACTGATGGACGGTGCTGTAACCACCCGCTTTTGCACCTGGTAGTTTGCAGACACCTTCCAAGCTCAGCTCCTGTCTCAGTGCGGCCTCTTGGGATGGCTGCTTGATTAATGAGCTCCATTCACAAAGCCTTCTGATGAAGAAAACGTGCCATGGCTGTAACTGGTAAGCCCTATCATTGTTTGAGTTGGCATTGAGACATGCAGGCTAAATCTCCATCCTTGTAGCTAGGGAAATGGAAGGATAATACGATCAAATCTGAGGATTCATCCTCTGTGTGTCTGTAGGCTTATCGTCAGGGGCCACTTTGAGTAGTAGTCAGTTGGATTCCTGGCTGGATGTAACATGTTCCAGCTCCCAATGTTTATTAAGTATTTTCAAGATTATATCTTAACCTAATCCTTTCATAGCCTTTGGAATTCATTCTGCTTTAGCTCATAGTCAGTGCAATACCAGAGAAGTTAAAGAAAACACCAGTGCACTGTCTTTCCCACAATGTTTTTGATTTAGGGAAGAATCCAGGAAGAAGGGATTAATTGTAAAACAATTTCAAAGATATAAAAAAACATGTAAATGTAGGAATAGCTTGTTGAGTATGAACCTCAGCACTGAGATCTCATGGAAATGTCACATGTATCACAGAGCTAAGTGTTCATACTTCATCTTGTTATGGCTTGATTATTTATCTAAAATTTCTAAGAATTGTGTCTATGAAGCTGTATAATAAAGTCAATCAAGTTCAAACAATGATATAAACTGTATGGCGGCCCAAGCCTAGGAACTCAGCATTAAGAATTCACACCTATAATCCCAGCATGTGGGAGGCAGAGGCAGACAGATCTCTCTGAGTTTGAGGTCAGTCTAGTCCACAGAGCAAGTTCAAGGACAGCCAGAGCTACACAGAGAAATCCTGGTTTGAAAAGCCAATATATATATATATATATACACACACACACAAATGTGAATTTGAGGACAGATTGGACTATATTGTGAGTACCAAGTCAATTATGGTTACACAGTTGAAACCTATCAATTAAAATAATAATAACAATAATAAAGAATTAGGTCAATGGTGTTGTGTTTAAAAGAGTTAACCAAACATTCTTCTAATTTAGAGAATTAACTTATTTGAAACCATGCAAGACTTATTCTATATTTAAAGTTATTGTGGTTTTTATTTTTGTGGATATGAGAAATAGTGTGTGTGCATGTGTCTGTTTCTGTGTGTGTGTGTGTGTGTGTGTGTGTGTGTGTGTGTGTGTGTGTGTGTCTTTACATATGTGTAGTGAAGGTAGAAACAATACTTTTGGGAAAAATGAATGGGAATAGTGGAGAAGGGAAAGGGAAAAAAGAGGAAAGTAAGACTGACTAAATCAAGGTGCATTGCATACTCATATAAAATGTCTTTGTGAAGCCCAGTCACTATGAATGTACACGATGAACTTTGTTAAAAGGTGAACTTGAAGAAAAGCAAATAAAGTAGCATCACCTTAAAGAATTAGAAAAGAATATTAAATTGGCTCATTGCCCCTCCTCAGTTTGTGTTTTGGTGAGTTAATACCCTTAATTAGACAGGAGATTGTCAATAAATCAGGCTTGTGCAGAACAGCATTTTCAAAGAAATAGTCTCAGGTGCTTTTTGCAAAATGTGACATGCTAGCTTGCAAGCCAGTTCTTAAAATGTGCCCAGCAATTCACTCTTTAATTCCTTCATTATTTCACAAATATCCTTAGAGGAATCACTATGTGAGAGGTGATAGCATGAATGAAAGATCTGGAAAAGGTGGAATGTCACATAACTGTGGCATGAAAGAGGACACAAGATTCTTCAGTAGAAAAGTGGCTGGGTACTCGGTAATCTCCAAGTCTGCACACAGTGAAGGAAGCCTTTATGAACTGACACAACACCTTGATTCTTCTAGCTTTCAGTGACACCATCAACAGTGTCTGAAATGCCACTCCACTATGAACCTTAAAAGGATCCAGGGGAAGGCAGAAGACATTTTGAGTAAGGCATTTGCCAGGTAAACGTGAAAACGTGAGTGTGAGTCCTAAAAACTCATGCAAACCTGAGTTTGGTGGTGCATATCTGTCATCCTGAAGCTCCTGGAGCAAGATGGGAGGCAGAGGCATGAAAATTCCTGGTAGCTGGTGGACCAGTTATTGCATCATACTGAGTAGTGAACAGCAAGAGGCCTTGCCTCAAACAAGGCAAAAGGCAAGGTTGGACATTCAAGGTTTCCCTCTGTTGTCCAAATTGTTTTGAAAACACACACACACACACACACACACACACACACACACACACACACACGAGTGTTTTAAAATAGATGTAACATATAATGTAATTTTCATATGAGGACAAGAAAAAAAAATCTGTCAGACACTCTCAATCAGACTAAAGCAAACACCATTAATAACCAGTGAAAGATGTAAAAGGAAAAATCTAGCAGGTAGCTCAATCTGCGATTTGAAGTGCATAACCACAGTCTAATTATAAAGTAAGATTAGAAAAGTAAAATCAAATTGATGATCATTTTACACAGCAACTGGCCTATAACATTCAAAAGACTTGGTATTATAAAAGTCAAACAAAGGCTTTCATAAAGCCATTTTAGGGTGAACATGGAAGAGACAGAACAGCTAAATATATCGAGACTCTAAACTGACTTCTTACATGACATTTATGGCATACAGTCAGTAGAGGTCTGTGCATTCACAGATAGAGAAAGAACAATGTGAGCTTTTTGGGTATGGTTAACATGTGCATTATATGGAAAAAAGATTGACCAATGTTTTCTGAAATGATTCCTTCATGGTTTAATCTTTGCATGCCCTGAAACTTCTGTCTCAGTGATCTACTCTCTCGTTGCATTTTGCCAAGTTAGTAAAATCATACAATTGTAGAAGAGTGTAAATAAAACTTTATTTACAAAAACAAGAAATGGTTGAGTCTGGACCTATGAGTCATCATTCACTGACTCCTGATGCAGGAAAATGCCATTGCATTTTTTTGTTGTTTTTGTTTTTGTTTTTGTTTTTGTTTTTGTTTTTGTTTTGGTTTGTTTGTTTGTTTTTCGAGCCAGGGTTTCTCTCTATAGCTTTGCACTTTCCTGGGTCTCACTCTGTAGCCCAGGCTAGCCTTGAACTCACCTGGCTCTGCCTCCCGAGTGCTGGGATTACAGGCGATGGTTGTTTTTTAATGGAAAGTATTCATAGAAGTTTCCAGAGCTGCTGGGTCATTAAATGAAGTTGCTATCACATGGTGTAGGACCAGAATAGATTTTCTCTGTGTCCACCACAGTCAGGTGGCTTCAAAGTAAAAGTGTTTAAGTACACATTACCAAAAATCTCAAAAAAAACCAGTGAAACAGATAGGAAGCTTAAGTGTTTCTAATAAATTGACTTGTCTTCTTGACATTGGGAACACCTATTTCAATGCAGCACAAAAATGCCTTAAAGAAAATTATTTTCCATAGTTGACAGCAAAAACCTCAAAATTTTCAAATAAACCCACTAAAAAATTATGACATTCAACAATCCTGCAATATTGAATTTAAGTATATAAGGTGTCTTTAGGAGATATTAGATTTCATCTATAACCTTAAAAGTATTATACCCTGCTACTCAAGTTAAAATCTTCTTTTTCAGTTTGCAAAACAAAAGATTGTGATATTCAGAATTGCCCGTATGGTTATATCTTGTACCTCTCTTTTTAGTTCTTAGACTGATGTCATCTAGTTTAGGAGAAAAATCAAATTTCATAAATCTGTCAGTTTATCAACTCTGAATCTTGGGGTACTCAGCTCTATCACCCAATTATAACGTGTGCTTGGACTAAGCACTTTTCCATGGGTGCAAAATATGTCCTACATTTCCACTAACCTCTTTCTACCTCCATCTTCCATTACTTACAGTACATCTTACACATTTGATCAGCATCAGTACCCCAGAAGCACCAGGATTTTGAAGAAAGCTCTCCTTTTCTTCTAGGCAGTATGAAATAATACAAAGCTTAAGCCTAAAAGTGTACAATTCACCATATTTTGTAGATATACAGCACAAATGAGTGGCCCCCTGAAATGCATATTATTAGCCTCTTGAGTTTGTGATCATTTGCTGCTGGCATTGCTTCTTTCAGGAAGTTTCCTGGACACTTCAAGAAACATCAAGTTGGAAGAAAAGAGTTATGTCTTTTCTCTTAACTGGACTAGGCCCTCTGCATAAGCACAGCAGTTGTGTAGCTGATCTATTTAAAGGGCTCCTGGCAGTGGAATCAGGATCCATCCATGGTGCTTGAGCTGGATTTTTGGAGCCCATTACCTATGTGGGACACCTTGCACAGCCTTGATGCAGGGAGAAGTGCTTGGACCTGACTCTCCTGAAAGCAAAGGCTTTGCTGACTCCCCATGAGAGGCCTTCCCTTTTTAGAGGCAATAGGGGGATAGGTTTGGGGGTGCTGGAGGAGAACGAGAGGAGGGATAAGAGAGGGATCTGTGGTTGGTATGTAAAATGAATAAAAAAACCCCATCAGATCATAGTTTACTAGAAAAATATGAAAAGATGAGATCAGTATAGTGCTTTAAGCATGCACAAGCATGATGGCCTATGTTCAGAACCTCAGGCCCCATGTAGATAGCCCATATAAATAGGCAGTCATGGTGCCACACATTTGTCACACAAATCCTGAGAAGATAAAGATACAGATCCTTGTGATCTCACTAGCCACTCAGGTTAGCCTCTTCAACAAGTTCCAAGGCCTATGGGAGCCCCTATAACAAAATAAACAAAACAAAAATCAAGGTAGGTAGTCCCTAAGAAACAATACCTGAAATTGACATCTGGCCTCCACAGAAAGCTTGTCTGTATGGGTGTATGTGCACTTCCACAAATATGCACTCTCACACACAAAGATCTGAGACACTAGGCATCGTATCTACAGAAAGACTTAAAACGACACAAGAATCTTGGCCATTTCAATCTCTGTATCTCCCACTCTGTGTGATTTCAAAGGATAATAATCCTGAGATGTCTATAAACACCTTACTAACCATAAACGTGTTATTAGTGTATGAAGGGCCCCATTCTTTATGTTAGTAACAACTCAATCTAAAGCCACCTTCATGGAATAACTGAGAGTATCTTCCTAGTTTCATTTCCCAGTGCATAAGACCTATTTATATTTTCTCTGTATCTGAGTGCAGGAAGTAGCAGCCATCAATCACTGGGACACACAGAGGATCATAATTTAGGGATTTGGAATTCTGTTGTAAGCTTTGCAGACAGTCACATTAGAAGGCCGGTCAGTTTACCTTCTAAGTGTCAAATAAAGATTTCACAGATTATGGTACCCTTTAAATTGCATGTTTTCTTTAACAGTGAGCCCAGTATTTTTTTCAAAGCCCTACATCTCCTTCAGAAACATATTTTTCTGTTCACATTTAAGACAAATCCAATCTGTACTGTTACATAAAGGGCTTTATTTAGTAGAGAAGTTTGACAATAAATTTTCCCCTCAATTCAACTTATAAAGTTATAGATCAAAAGATCAGTTTTCACTCATCTTCTCTTGAGCACATTAAAATAATAATAATAATAATAAGAAGAAGAAGAAGAAGAAGAAGAAGAAGAAGAAGAAGAAGAAGAACCAGAACCACTTACCACCAGAACAGTTGCCATAGCCTGACAGGAACAGGTGTCCAGGATATAAAAAATTAGAGAAATGAGTCAGATGAGTCATTATTAATGATATTTTGCCAAAGGACTATTCCAAATGTACTAGTCAGAATTTTATGGAAGTTTCTTTGGAATATTTTCAGTGACCTAGAAAAAGAGACACTTGGAAGACCATGAATGTCAGTTAATGAGAGAACAATAAGTTATACTTTCTTATTAAAAGCTAAATAACAATAGTTTTCCCTCCATATGTGGTCACGGTTACTATTAAAAAAAAAAAAAAAAACCTAGAGTAGATGTCCCAAAACAGTAAGGTAGCAGGAATAGTTTTAAAGATTCCGAAACAATCTTTGTCAATGGATTCAAAATCCAGGGGAGTAAGAAAGGAACAGAGATGAGATAAATGCTCTGAGTCTGACAGGAGAACCGTGAGATTCTTTATCCTCTTCATGCTTGATTCTGCAAAGTCTGACCTCATACACAGGTGTGTATTTCCTTGGCCAGGGTTACCCAGCAGTGTTACTCCTTTCCCTCCTGTGTCTGGGTGTGAGCACAAGTTGAGTATAAGCAGTCAATAAAGGGATCTGTGTGCTCTGCTTCTGTCAGCTCTTGTGAGCATGCTACAATATATGCAATTTCACTTAGGACATACTTTGATAGTAGAGGCCTTGTCATCAGAAGGTGGAGGATATAGCAGAAGGCAGAATTGGGGATGCCGAGTATCCATCCAATCAATGGTTTGTGAAAATGGTGAAGCAAATAGATAATCAGGGGTCTGGTTTGTCACTCACTTTGGTTTATGGGAAGAAGCAAGAGCTAATGAAATGCAGGATAGGGAATGCTTGGTATCTTCATCACTGGGTCATGGGAACAAGGAAAAGATAGGGGAAGCAGAAGAGGAGATGCCAAGAGTCCATTTTATTGGCTCATGGGCATGAGGAGGAGCGGGAGAAAGAAGAGAGGATGCTGAGTATCTGCTTCATTGGCTCATGGTCTTTAGAAGGAACTGGAAGAAGATAGAGAAGGGGATGCTGGGTATCCAACCACTGGGAGAGAAGGAGGTGGCTGAGGAAGGCAGAGAGGTGAGTGCTCCCTATCCACTTACCCTTTTCTTAGACATTGATGCTTCCTTACCTATGACCTTCCTCTGTCATATCTGTTTCATTTTCTGTATGACCTCATATGACAGGTATTTCAAGCTGTGGTCTCCAGGTCTGATCTGCTATTGTAGATCCTGTTATCACTGAAAAGGGAGCTTTAAAATTCAAAGTCATAATGAGTAACATTTTAAAATTCATGTCTTTCTCATCCTTTTCAGCTGTTGGTTGCTTCAAAGAAGGTAAAATTATTGTGCATTGTACAACAAATATCTCCAGCAGGCTTTCTTTAAAAATGCACACAAAAAGCAGCCTACTAGCTCAAAGGTTTGTTGGTGAAGGCCGTTGTTGATAGAAACTTGTTCAGAGAGCAGGACTTTGCAGCCACAGATTCTCACACAAGTCTCAGAGCATAGTTCCTGTCCTCCTCAGGGACAAGAAGATCTGACTATCTACAGAGTCTTTGACGAAACAATTGAACTCTGCTAAATCCACACACTGCCTCTTGCAATCCCCAGAGAGCAAAGGGCCCCAACATGCCTTTGTACCCTCTTCCTAATCAACCCCATTCAAGTCTTTAAAGCAAATGAAACAATTAATTTCTTTTAACAAAGCATACATATTCACCGGCTTTTACTTCTGCAGAATTTTAACCACAGACTATTCTTGAGGGAATGCCAGTTTCCATGGATCTGAGCTAAAGAGATAAGAGCTAAATTCCTAGATAAATAGTTTTATGTAATTTAATGACACAATAATTTTCTACCTTTAAAGTCTGTATAAGTTAAACTTACGTATATTTTGAAGATTTATGCAAAGTGGAAAATGTTTGAATGACTGTAAAATTAAAATGGTGTTTTCTTTATAACCTGCCTTATATTATGTATTTAAATAAAGTGTGTTGCTTTGGGTATAAGGCGTAACCAATTTAGGCATTCAATGTCATATTATTTTTGCATGTAAAGTCAAAGTTCTGAGTTGGAAAAAAAGAAAATATTAAACAAGAGCTGGTATTGCAAGCAAGTAGAGGAAATAAAATACAAATGAAAATATAAGTGAAATAGGAATGCAAAGAAGCTACACTAATACCAATGGCCTATTTTAATTAAATCCATGTGAGTATATGGATGCTCCCATGATGAAGTTCTTCATTACACCATTTGTAAGTTGAGTTAAAGTAAAATTGCTTAACTAGAGAAAAACCAGGAGCCTCAAAAGCCATGGATGGTGAATGACTACAGAGAAACAATGGTTTCCAGACCAATAGACAGGTGGCACCTATGAACTCACAGTGGCTGTGACAACATGCACAAGTATTGAACAGGGAGATAGATATGAAGGCCTGCCCTTAGCTAAGGGGGAACTGACAGTTGGTAGCTGCTAACAAACAGAATCAATTTACTTTAAGGATGTTACCCCTGTTTGGAGGACCTCTGTCCAGTGGATGACCATATATCCAAGAGTATATGGGGAGCACAAAATAGAATTGATGGACTCCCAAAAATAAAGAATAAAAAAGGAAACAATGTTGAAGGGAGTGTGTGTGAGAAGAATTGGGAAAAGGAGTGAATATTATCAAAACTCATACAAAATTCTCAGGTAACCAATAAAATGTGAATTGTTTTAAGTCTTAGAAAAACATTAGTAGATTTATTTCCAAATGTTGGTTCACATAAAGTGATGGTTTTATGTACTTCGAAGCTATATTATGCAAAGATTTCTTAGAAAATATACACAATGGAATACTACTCAGCAGAGAAAAACAATGACATCATGAGGTTTTCAGGCAATTGGATGGATCTAGAAAAAATCATCCTGAGTGAGGTAACCAAGATTCAGAAAGACAAACATGGTATGTACTCACTCATAGGTGGATACTAGATATAAAACAAAGGATGTAGACTGCTACTCACAACTTCAGGGAGGCTACCTAGTAAAGAGGACCCTAAGAAAGACACAGGGATCGCCCAATGACAGAGAAATGGATGAGATCTACATGAGCAAAATGGATGTGGGGGGAGGGGTAATGAAGGGCAAGGGTCGAGGGAAAGAGAGCTTAGGGGAGCAGGAGATCCCAGCTTGACCAAGAACAGAGTGGGAGAACAAGGAAGAGACCATGATTAATCAAGACCCCATGGGAATATGAAGAAGCAAAATGCTAGAGAGGTTCCCAGAAATCCACAAAGATACCTTCACAATAGACTACTGGCAATGGTCAAGAGAAAACCTGAACTGACCTACACTGGTGAACAAATGGCCAAACACCCTAACTGTCATGATAGAACTCTCATCCAATGACTGATGGAAGTGGATGCAGAGATCCACAGCTAGGACCCAGGTGGAGCTCCAGGAGTCGAATTGTTGAGAAAGAGGAGGGATTGTAAGAGCGTGAATTGTTGAGACCATGATTGGAAAAAGCACAGGGACAAATAGCCAAACTAGTGGAAACACATGAACTATGAACCAATAGCTGAGGAGCCCCCAACTGGATCAGGCCCTCTGGATAAATGAGACAATCAATTAGGTTGAACTAATTGAGAGACCCCCAGGCAGTGGGACTAGACTGGTCCTTAGTGCATGAGCTGCCATTTTGGAGCCTGGGGTCTATACTGGGACACTTTGCACAGCCTGGGAGGGGGGGACTGGACCTGCCTAGACTGAATCTACCAGGCTGAGCTGAATCCCCAGGGGAGTCCTTGCCCTGGAGGAGATGGAAATGGGGGATGGATTGGGGGGGGGGGGGGGGGGGGCGGGAGGAGGGAGTACAGGGGAATCTGTGGCTGATATGTAAAATTAAATTAAATTATAAAATAAAAAAGAAAACACACACACACACACACACACACACACACACACAGATTCTCAGAAGAATTAAACAAATGTCCTGTTGTTACTTAGTTTCTTTTGATGTCAAAATCAGCTTAAGCAAAGATATCTAATTTTGGCTCACAGTTTGACAAGGCATAGTCTTTCATGTTGGGAAGGCAGGGTGGCAGGAGCATGAAGCAGCTGACACTCTGGAATAGAGTAACATGGCTATTGATGTTCATCCTGATTTCTTGTGTTTATTGAGTCTGAGAACCCACTCCATGGAATGGCTCCACATGAAGAATGGGCCTTCTTTCTTTGCACAGGGATATCCCAGGTGTATGGCCTAGGGGATTCCACACTCCATCAAATTGATGATGAAGATTAGCCATCACATCTCTACTAAGTATATTATTCAGTTATCTTGATTTAGTTTTGGCTACTTATTAAGCAAGGTTATCTTGATTTAGTTTTGGCTACTTATTAAGCAATTCTGAGAGCATAATGTGTTGTGTCTGGAGAAATTATATAATATCTTTTGTTTTCCTTTTTATTCCTTTTAAGAATTTTTGTTTCACCAGTAGTGCATATGTTTGAGTCATATCAACTCTGGATCCAATTTTAAATTACACCTAAGTGATTGCAGCTATAAATCATTTCAACTTTAGAAACTTATCACAGCGTGCATCTATAAGTTTACCTATTTTTTCTTTCTTATTTCTGTATCTTATTTGAAATTGAATGAACATGGTCTTCCCATTTGTTTAAATATAACTTAAAACTTTTTGTGTCACCTTTTCCCCAAGTCTTACTACATTCTCCGTTTCTTTAAGAAAGGAGAGACATTTAACTCATAATTCTTAACCATAGGGCATGATGTTGAAAAGTCAGATGTATAAACTCATATATTTGCATTTACATTTATCATTCTAATATGACCCATGGTTGAATCATTTAGGTGGTAGGGGAGGTAGGACTGTTTCTTAGGAATAATACTGTTTCCAGCCCAGGAGACTCAGCAAGAAGTCAGTGCAGTCAAGTTCTGAAGATGTAACTTCAGATGTAGGATATATAAGATTTGATAGATAATGTGATGATGGTAGAAATGCTACTTTTTCAGTATATAATTTTAACTCTATTTTGAGCCAGTTTTAAGTATCTGTGTGGAAGCCATCCATCTCCTGAGCAGCATATTGGTCCATTCACTGCTGTACCAGGCTGTGTCTGGGCACCCTATCACCCAGCCATTCCATAGGCAAGCTTAAAACACCCATGGGCGACACCATGGTGCAAATCCTGTCAAAAAGATCAGGGCTGTTAGCTAATTTTAGTCCAGTATTGCCTGTTGTGTGGGTTTCTGCCTTTGCAAAGCTCACTGAAGAGTGTGGCATATCATTCTCTTCTGCTGCTATCATGGGGATGGTGGTATTTGCTTTTGTGTCCCTGTGTTTTAAGTGGTTGTGCTTACCACGGGGAACCTAAGGCAACAAACTGCAGGAGTCTTTTGGTCTTTTTGATCTGCATCTGGCTGTGTTGTACATCGTTCTTCATAAGATGACTAAATCGTAGTTTCAATTACTTTAGTGTTCACCACCAGCAACTCTGTACCATTTTGGACAACACAAAAACAAACAACAACAAAAAATCTCTTTAATGAATGTTTATGTCATTCAAACTCTAGAAGGTACATAAGGGACAAAGCATATCTGAAGAAATAATGCAAGACAGCTTTCTAGATTTAATAGTACACATAGGGTCAAAATGTTCTTGAAGCCCCAAAAAGGATGATTGGAACCATGTGTGGTCAAAACATTTTTCAAAAATATGGTTACCTCCCAGGTGCAGGATATTAGCTCTTTGAAATTTTATTTCCAAAATTCATCCCCCAGAATAGGTAATATGAATGACATTGTCTCTATTAAAGAAATTATGCTTATATTAAAAAATTTATCATAGTGAAATATGTTAAGAATAATGTACTATGACAACATATGATTCATTCTGAGATTATAAAGTTAGTCCAACTACCAAAGAAACATCAGTGTTAATCACTACATTAACAGAATAAAGAAGAAAAACAGCATTAAAATCTTAGCCAATAAAAAGCATTTGAAAAAACTCATCCTTCACATAGGATAAAATATGTAAAAAAAAAAAAAAATCAGAGAAAAAGGAGCTATGATTTGAGAGAGCATACAGATCATATGGGAAGGGCTAGAGAGTGGAAAGGAAAGGGATAAATGATGTCATTATATTTGAATTTTAAAAGTACTAAGCAAATTAGATACTGTAGGGAATTCTCCCAATGTAATAAAGATGGTTGAAAAGAAAACAAGTGGGTACATTTAAAATGACTTTTTAAAAAAAATGCTTTATCCACAAAATATCAAGTAAAAGGCAAGAATATTATTTCAGTTCCTATTTATCATACTAAAGTTTTCCAACCAACTCAATAAAACAAGAAAATCAAATCTATGTGATGAATAAATTTTAAGGGAGAAAAAGTAATCTATTCACTTTTATTATTGGATATATATAAAATGTCTCTTGAAAATTTCCTTTAGATTTGAAGAAATTAATTGTAAAATACATATGAGAAGACAAAATGCCTTGATTAACCATAATTAGAAGAAAAAGAAATGGCAAGGCTCAACACTCATAAGATTTTAGTTAATGACTAAAAATTGATGGTATTTAGAGTAATGTGCTATTAATGACCATCTAATAATAAGAGAAATTACCAGGAGATAAAAGAGGTCAAGAAAAGCCCATTGACAATATGGCAAATTGATATCGATGAAGATGAAAATCATTGAGAAATCTCTTGCTCTCTCTCTTTTTCAAATATAATGTGGAACAAACAACCCATCATCACTGTAAGTAGATAGATAGAGAAAGAAAGAAAGAAAGAAAGAAAGAAAGAAAGAAAGAAAGAAAGAAAGAAAGAAAGAAAGAAAGGACCAAATACACATGAAAGAATAAATGCATTAGTAACAAGACTGTATATGGGGGGTAACCAGCTCCTCTCTTAACTGAGTTTGAAGTCTACTCCATGTGGCCAGTTTGAAATCTGTAGCTGTCAACACTGTATATGTATATATAATGTGTATGTGTGTGTGTGTGTAATTATATTGCAGTGGGTTATGGTTATTGCAGAGACTTACAATGTTCCAAGTGCTGATAATAAAGGACTGAGTCTTCAGCAACAGATGGGACATGTTTCAGCAATCCCATCCCAGGACTGAGGGAACATTGCAGAAAAGTGATGGAAAGAATTAAGAGCCAGAAGATGGGGAGATAAGCTGTGAAATGCTCTGCCCTGGACATGACTTCATTGTGACACACATGACTCATATCAGTTATGGTGTCCAAGTTCTGCACAGAATGAATTCAGTTTTAAATTCCAGAAAGGAGTGGAGTAAACTCCAAATTCCCCATCCCTTGCTTAGGACCTTCTGTAGGGGTGAACACTGGTAAGTTGCACATTTCCTGGTGGATGACCTCACATTTATGCATTTATGGAAAGAACTGATTGGACTCACTGAACTAGGTAAATAAGCAGGTAAGAAAGTGGTTTTGAATGGAGGACATGAAGTTGGGAGGAAGAAATAATTTTTTGTTACAAACTGGGAACAACCCAAATATCCTTTGGTAAGTGAATGTATTAAAGAATTAGTATTTCCATATATTGGATACTAAGAGTTAGAGCAATGTGAAATAGCTAAGTGTTTTAATTACAGTGTTTCAACTTCACTGTTTCTATGTGAAAACCCAGAGCTGTCCATGATGAAAACATTATCTTCACTTTACATTAATAAATCACTTTTTAGGTAGATCCGAATCCATGAGGGAGAAAAAAAATTATTTTTTTATTTTATGATCTAATTTAATTTTACATATCAGCCATGGGTTCCCTGTTCTCCCCCCTCCTGCCCCTGCCCCCACCTTCCCCCCAGCACATCCCCCATTCCCATCTCCTCCAGGGCAAACATTCCACTGGGGATTCAGATCAACCTGGTGGATTCAGTACAGGTAGGTCCAGTCCCCTCCTCCCAGGCTGTGCAAAGTGTCCCAGGTTCCAAACATAAGACCCAGGTTCCAAACAGCCAGCTCATGCACTAAGGACAGGTCTGGGTCCCACTGCCTGGGTGCCTCCCAAACAGTTCAAGTTATTCAACTGTCTCACTTATCCAGAAGGTCTGATCCAGTTGGGGGCTCCACAGCTTTTGGTTCATAGTTCATGTATTTCCATTAGTTTGGCTATTTGTCCCTGTGCTTTTTCCAATCTTGGTCTCAACAACTCTCACTCAGACAATCCCTCCTCTTTGTTGCCAATTGGACTCCTGGAGCTCCACCTGGGACCTGAACTGACCTAGTACGGTGATCAGATGGCCAAACACCCTAGCTGTCATGCTAGAAATCTCATCCAATGACTGAGGGAAGCAGATGCAAAGAAAAAAAATTATTTATTCCTAGCACTTCACTTATGTTCTAGACACATCTGAGTTGCATTTGGAAGTAATTTGTTTTTATTGTATATGATATCTGGCAGATATGAAGGCATCATCCACCTTTAGTGTCAGACTTTGAGGCTAAGGGATCATGCTTCAAGAACATCATGAAGAGCCCACACATACACCTCAAAGACATTCCCAGGTACTAGAGTAGGAATACATGGACGATCAGAGTGGCCATCACAATGAAAGCCTTGTCACCATCATTGAGGCCCTCTGACCCCTATTCTCTATGCACAAATTGTAAAAACAGTATAAAACTTCACTAGGAAAAAAAAAACAAAAAACTTTTACTTATTTAAGTTAACACCTTAACTTTATTTGAAATGTCAATTCTAGGAGAGGTCACATTTGTGAGTTATATTACTATGCTGATCAATAACATCTACATGTTTAAGCAATTTCATTTTTATTGCTAGGAAGAACAGTGGAGCTATTTGTGCACACAGCAAGAGTCAAGGGTGTTCTTTAACTAAAGCAGTGTCATATCTAAGTTAAATACTTGAGTTTGACCCCTGTTCTCTCTGGATCTAAATCTTACCTCTACAATTAAGAGCTGTAGAGTTTGTGAAAACGTTTTCCTGGGTGTTTTTATTTGAAAAATGACAATACAAATAGGATCTGCTTTACAGTCAGGAGTAAAATTACTAGGCAAAAGATCTTGGCTGCTATCAGTTCTGAAAACATCTGAACTACTTATATAGAAAGAAAGAGCCCTAAAAACACAGAACTTCAAAACTCTTACTACTTGCTTGGTTTGTGGAGGACCTGGATGCTGAGCTTGAACTAATCCAGCTGTAAGCAAGACAATTTTGTGGGCTCAGGTGTTGACAACCAGGCCCACTCTCTGGTGTCTTGGGCTGATACTTATTTTCAAAGCTATTAGATTATTATTGGATCAAAACCAAAACCACCACAACAACAGATAACAACTGTTCTTTCTGCCTTCAAATACTTCAAGTTGTGAAACTCTATGCAGACTGGCCCTGAATAGGATTGCCATGGTGTTGTGCACACTAGAGCAATGAACAGATTACTACTGTAATGAAAATGTAGCCTTTGGCACAGTATTAACCACCTCCTCCCAGCAAGACAGCCTTGTTTATCATTACTGGTTGAGATTCTTCTGAGAGTCTTTGATGCATATGACAAGGCTCATATCCAAGCCAATTTGAATTAATTTCTTCCATAACATTCCACAAAATACTGGCAAATGCTTCCTAAACAAGAATGCCTTCTCATTTTCACACACACACACACACACACACACACACACACACACACACACACACACATCAACATTGACCAATCATTAACTAGAACAAACTGTCAGTACTGAGCAGGAAACTGTCTTTTGGTTTTACACAGTGATGGACAGTTTACTCACCCATACATTATTTGGTAGAATCACAGGACTGTACGTAAAAGCTGGAAGTGACTATTCAATTATGATTTTGTTTATGGGTTAGAAATCATAATTATTTCTAGAGATGGTTTTTTGGTAAAAAAAAAAAAAACTCATCACTACTTCTCTACTTTAGCCAATACACTTTATCTAACCAAGTTAATTTCTTTCTCTTAAATTCAAGCTTTGAGTCCAAGTACATAAACCCCCTAGTCATGTGCCAATTATTTATGCTGACTATCTCCCAACTTTTTAAATTAGTAAAGCTTTCCCTTCACCAGTCAGATTTAGAATGGCTTGCAGACCTGTGTCTTCAGACTCCTTTCCTCATTGGCCCACTTTTGCATGTGTGCACATAGTTTTGGCTGTTGTGGTGGTGGTGGTTGGGATTGAACTCAGCATCTTGTGGGAGAAGAAATTCTGAAACTACTGGAATCATTTCATGACTCTATTTACTGTTTTGGCTAGGAAAGTGAGCCTAGATCAACACAATCCAAAGCACTTTACCATTGTGATTCATTCCTAGTCCATCCCCATCCATGCCTTCACCCACTTCAGAGAGATAGCGCGGTCCCTAAGGCCATGTCACGGTGTTATGAAATGAAGTAGCGGGAGAACAAACACTTTGCAGTCGGATCCTTGCCATGCCTTACTCTATGGAGGTAAATTTACACCAGTAACATGACTTCCCGGCCCTTTCATTTACTTACTTACAAAAGGAGAAGATTACAGCTTTACAAGATGACTGATAACAGTTTGTGATTACAATGACCCTTATTTTTCCCGAACTAATATTTTAAAGCAGGAATGGTATAAAAGTGAGTAAACTTCAATATAAACAAACTATATACTGACCTTGTGTTTGCTAGGATGTATTTTTACTGAGCCTGCTTTTCCAGATCCCCCTCCCCCACCCCACCATGTGTGACTATATTGTTCCTTTCCTAATTTGAGCATCACTTGCACTTTGTAGACCCTTTAGATCAAGTGTTTTCTTATGAAAATGACAACCTCAGTCAACACTGAGGTGATGATGAAGGAAGACTGCCTCCGATAAGAAGAACCATGATTTTAACCACAAAAGCCATAGATATTCCAAGGCAGTCTCTGATCTCATTTATCACTTGATTGTCAGAGGCACAGAAGTGAATTAAAGCTGCAGCTGTCATTGTCATTTTGGGGGAACATTCCTTTCCAAGCTTAGGTTACAGTTTGCTATCTCACTAGGTAGAAAAGCATTTCTTAAGAGAAAATGTGGCCCTTGTCTTCCCCTGTGGTCTTCTCTTTGTCTGATACATCAAAGAATATTCTATAAACAGAGTCCTCCTGAAGACAAAATTCAAGGCCAGAACTAGGCAAAGTGCAAAATCACAGACTTTTGTACATGACATATCTTCACAGTCATAAAAAATAGATCATAGACCAAAGGGGTCTAGTAGTACTGGGAATGCAAAGATCTCAGATTTTAGCAATGTCATTGCCAGCTCATCAAACTCCTCCCAAGGACTGGAAGAAGATGCTCATTCTTGAGGGACACAAAATGGCATATCAAACTATGATTCAACCATAATCTGTTTGTGTTTACCACACTGGCCAGATCTCAGGTCACAGTTATCAATCTGCAAAAATATACACAGGGTCTCCAGTTATGGAATTCACTTTTTCTGTTGTTAATGTGTACTATTAAAATTTTTATTTATTGTCATATTATACGTATGACATCTTCAAGGGGTACATGTGTGCTATGTTACACATGTAAGGTGAGGGAACACCTTGTGAACTTGGTTCTTTCGTTTAAACTTTACATGAGTTCTGTGATTGAAACTTAGACTGTCAGGGTTGAGACAAGCATTTTCCCCTTTTGAGGCATCCCTTTGGCCTCTGATTTTCTTAAATTCATCACACTTCTATGTATTTCTCGTTTCCTTTTTATCTGACTGGCCTCTGTATTCAGAGAAGAAATCAGAAAGAATTGCTGAGATGCCAGCTGCATTCTTACTTTAGTATACCTGAATCTTAGGACTTGGGAAGAGAGTTCTTTGGTTGAAATAGTCATGAGGAATAAATTACATTTTTGAGCAAGGGTAAGGGAAGAGACATAAGCAAATTGTGAGTGGATTCCACTGAGAAGCACTGCAAATCCTGGAGTATTTCCGAGGACATGAGTCACCTTGTAGGAAGTAACTTTGTAACAAAGAACCGATCAACAATCATATTCCTAGGTTAATACCAAGAACTAAATCTCTCTCAGAAAAAAATCTGTTCTCCAGGCCTGATCTGCTCAATTTGGCCTAACCTTAGTAGGTTAACTAGAGAGATGGGAGATCCCAAAATACAAGGAATGAAGTTTCTTTTTGCCTAGTGAGATGAAATACCTTTATGAAAATTTAGTTATTTGAATATAAATTCATAACTAGGCACTTCACTGTGCTTGAATGACAGTGGTTACTTCACAGATATTCTGGATTGGATGATCACTGCCTGATGTATGAGGGGATAGGATGTATGCAGTACATTCTGCTTGTCATTCTACTCTCTCTCTTTTGTTGTTTACTCACTTTTTTATAACATCCTGACTAAGGAATGTTTCCTCTCCCTCCTTTCCTCCTATTCCCTACCCCTTACCTCCTGTCTTTTCCCTATCCATGCTTCTTCCTGTGTTTCTCTTCAGAAAAGGGAAGGCCTCCCATGGATATCAGCTAGCCATGGTATATCAAACTGCAGTGGGATTAGGCACCTCCTCTATCAAGGCTGGACAAGGCAACCCAGTAGGAGGAAAGTGTCCCCAAAGCAGGCAACAGAGTCAGAGACAGCTCCTGTTTCTACTGTTAGGATTCCACAATTAGACCAAGTTACACAACTGTAACATATGCAGAGGCCCTACATCAGTTCCATGCAGTTCTATTCTAGGTCTGTAGGTGATATATCCCATCTCTGGGTCCTTGTCCTCAGAGTGAGCTCCCTCTCATGGAATGGGTCTCAAGCTGGGCCAGTCACTGGTTTATAACTCCCACAATTTTTGCACCACTTTTATTCTAGCACATCTTGTAGGCTGGACAAATTGTAGGTTACAGAAGATGGCCAGTTTAGCATAGATATCCCTCATTGCTAAGAGTTTTAGCTAGAGGTCACCCTCTTTGGTTGATGGGAGTTTTGTTGCTCTAGGTTTCTAGTTCGTCCCAGAGATGACCCTAGATTCCAGTTGTCTCTCCTAGTACTCTCTCCCTCCATCTTCCCCACCCCTGTTCACATTCCCACTCCCTGTCCAGACCCATGCCCCAACCTAGAGGTGATGTCTATTCTATTTCACCTTCACAGTAAGATTCATTGTCCTCCCTTAAGCCCTCCTTATAACTTAGCTTCTCTGGATCTGTGGATTATTACATTCTTATCCTTTACTTTATGGCTAATATCCACTTATAAATCAGTGTATACCATATTTGTCATTCTGGGTCTAGGTTACCTCACTCAAGATTGGAAATCAATATGGCAGTTTCCCAGAAAACTGGGACTTGACCTACCTCAAGACCCAGCTATGCTACTCCTGTGCATATACTCAAAGGACTCTCCACCATACCATAAGGACACTTGCTCACCTATGTTTATAACCTTTTTATTTCTAACAGCCAGAAACTAGGAACAACCTAGATATTCCTCAACCAAAGAATGGATAAAGAAAATGTGGTACATTTGCACAATGGAATATTACTCAGCTGTTAAAAACAATGATGTCTTGAAATTTGCTGGCAAATGGATAGAACTAGAAAAGGTTTTTCTCCTTCTCAAGCTGAAAGCATCTCTTTTCCATCCAAGGATGAACCCTCTAATGAAAGGTGACATAATGCAGCTTTGCTTTTGGAATCTTTTCTCAGGACATGGCTTTTGTGCATTTTTGAAATTTAAGCAAAGCTTCACTGTAACATGAATTTTAAATGGTCTTATTAATTAAAAAAAAATCCTAGTGCCAGCTATTATGGTAAATTCTGAAAGATCAGAGAAACAGAACAAGCCACAGCTAATTTCATCTTGCCAACTTCTCAGCCAATCCTGTTTCCTCAAACTGGAAGCCTCTGAGTCCTTATTTGAATGGATCTCAGCTGCTAAAAGCCTAAAAGCTTAAAAAGCCTCTAGTTCCTGGTCCTCAGGTCTTATATACCTTTCTGCTTCCTGCCATCACTTCCTGGGATTAAAGGTGTGTGTCACCATGCCTGGCAGTTTTCAGTGTGGCCTTGAACTTACAGAGATCCAGATGGATCTCTGCTTCCAGAATGCTGGGATTAAAGGTGTGTGCTATCGCTGCCTAAACCTATGTTTAATATAAAGGGTGTTCTGTTCTCTGAACCCCAGATAAGTTTATTAGGGTGTACAATATATCAACCACACTTCACCAGTGTCAGGAATCCTCATCTAGTCTGTGAGAAATATTTGGAAAATAATAATTTTTGCCTGGAGGGAAGTAACTGTCACCATTCAAAGTGGCAACCTCTCAAGAAGCCCACCAACTCAATCATGAAAGGTCATGGACCTGGGGGGAAGACAGAATTCATTAGGTGGTTCTGTTCTGTGCACTAAGCTGAAGGTGATGATCATAAATGGTGGGCTAGGTAATTACCATGAAACCAAAATGAAAATCTGTGACTCTCTCCTGGATTTCTCTCCTGGGGTGTTATTTCACAACTGAATGAGGAAAAAAATTAATAAATAAAAACCTGTAGAATTTCTCCTTCCATTTGTATGTTACTAAGCCAATTTAAGAACTGCTATCTGATCATAGAATTAAAACACATTGCCTGGGCTAAAGTAATTTAATTCTATTCAAATTTGAGTGAGAGCCCTGTCTGATAAGGTTTCACCCCTGTCAAATGAAGAAGTGGCAGCCACAGTGGGAAGTGACCAGATAGTCAAAGTGTCAGATACTTGTGCGAATGGACAGGACTTGGCCATTTACACAACACCATAACCTTGTTTGGAGAGTTTGAAAAATAAATATGCAAAAAAACCTGTGTCAACACAAGTGGAGAGAAAAAAATAACTACTCTGAGGCTCCCTCCCTCCATTTGGAGATTCTATTGTGCATGCAGGCAGCGTGACAAGGAATACTTCACATACTAACCCTGGCTTGCCTTACATGACCAAGCTGGGAGGGATAGCCAGACATTTCACTGAGTCCCTAAAACCTGTCACTGTTCATGATGTCACACTGTAGAAATCCAGAAGGACACATGAATGCAGACTCTGGGTATGGATACCCACTACCTTCAAAATGCATGGCTTGTGCTATTCTGCTTCAAAATATATACATTCAGAGAAACTGAAATTTCTCAGAAGACACCCAATGGTTCTTACTGAATACATATATTTGAATTAACTTAGCTCTTTCCTTTCTTCCTTTTTATTCTCTTTCTCTCTCCTCCCTCCGTTCCTTCCCACATCTCTCACTTCTCTAAGTTATTTTCATTTATATTCTATTATTTGTGTAGTCAACTGTGAACATAGCCAATGCGAAAGTATTTTAGTACAAAATGATGTGTTCTTGGAGGACTAATAAAATTTTTTATTAATTTTTTGTTTGTTTTGCTTTTTGTTTGTTTTTTTGGTTTTGGTTTTGTTTTGTTTTTGTTTTTGTTTTGTTTTGTTTTGTTTTGTTTTGTTTGCAAACGTCTGACTTGGCTTTGTGGAACTCACAGATGAATCTGAAAGTTTTTCTGTATGTTAGTAGGAGGATCTGGGAGATGGAAGTATCACAAAAATGTTTTATCTTCCTGTTGAGAAGCATGGCTCAGAGAAAGCCCTCACTGAGGGCTATGAATATATATTCAACAGCATATCTAGAATGATGGCCTTCATGGTGCTTTGAGAAGGGAAGGTGCTTGTGTGGATATCTCAAATAATTTCTCTCTAGCTGTTCACTTCCTATTTTCCTAGAAGCACCATGAAGACCATCATTCTAGATCTGCTGTTGAATTATGGACTTTCAATGCCACGTGATTTGTGTTTTATTTTACCTTAAAATCCTTGGTTTTCTTAAAAATATGTATTCATAGCCAGGTGGTGGTGATGCATGCCTTTAATCCCACTACTTGGGAGGCAGAGGCAGGCGGGATCTCTCTGAGTTTGAGGCCAGCCTGGGCAACAGAGTGGATTTCAGGAAAAGCACAAAGTTACACAGAGAAACCCTGCCTCAGGGGAAAAAAAAAAAAAGTATTCATTATTCAAAAGAGCTCATTGGTTCCCTATGTTGTGACATCTAGAATAGTAAACACGGTATTTTTAACTATAACATCTTTTCCTGGTGAATAATTGAGAATCTGGAATTCCTAAAATATTTAATAGCAAAACCTTTGTATTCCTGACATCTGGTTTGTGGAACCCACTGTCTAAGATAGCACTAACTGCTCTGGGATAGTATCCCTGATAGGTGTGGCTTGTGATACAACTGACAACTCTGAAATGTGGGTACACAAATTAGTGTAGGTGGGAACACAATTTGAAGCATACCTTAAGTGGTTCTGCTCCTATAAGTATACACATCTGCCATATATTTATTCCTGGACATTGGCTTCTGATTGAGACCTAGACCTCCTGAACTGCTTAGAAGAAGGTGACTTCTCTACTCTTGTGTTTCACAGATCTCTAATCTACCATTGGAAAATGTCAGAGAGAGAGAGAGAGAGAGAGAGAGAGAGAGAGAGAGAGAGAGAGAGAGAAAGGAAGGAAGGAGGGAGGGAGGGAAGAAGGGAAGGGAGAAAGTGAGTGAGAGAGAGAGAGAGAGAGAGGAAGGAAGGAAGGAGGGAGGGAGGGAAGAAGGGAAGGGAGAAAGTGAGTGAGAGAGAGAGAGAGAGAGAGAGATCCCACTCAGCAGAATACCCGTGGTAGTTGTGGCTGTGCTGGCTTATGCTAGACCTTGTCCACCTTATGGGATATATGCATAGATATTTGGCTCAGTAATGTCTCATGTCAGTGAAATTATCTTTTAGCAACAGAGGACACCACTGATAAGAGTGTCGTGTTATCTGAACCAGGTATCTATCACCCTCACAAGATTTATTCCAACTCAAGATTCTTAAGGTTTCTGTTTTCCTGAGATTATTAGGAAAATAACCTTAGTAAAGACAAACTGACCTCTGAACAGCTGAGCTTAGCCTTCCAGTATTGGTTGCCTGGAAAGGGCATGATCACAGGTCTATTCAGGGATATATTTCTCATGCCCTAACTACCTTCATCCCACATAATTAAATATCCAAGTAAAAAGAACTCGCTGTGTCTTCAGACTGTCCTTGCTGAGCACCTTGCCTTGCATTAATGATGGCTTTGAGGACAACAAGCAACTCTCCTATCAGCAGATTCTGTGGGCGTCTGAGAAATTCATTTCTCCATTCAAGTTTCCTCTAAAGCTAAAAATGACTCTGGTTATTACAATTCCAGGTATTTCTCCTGCTCAGTCATTGATGTCCAAATGAAGTATGCATTTCAGGGAAGGTTCTGTTTTCTATGAATACATGAGTGATGGTATGTAAGTAACCGTAGAGGTGCAGCCAGATCTGGAGCAAGTTTGGTCCAATGTAAAGAGATAACTAGTACTATAGAAATTGTCCATGCTGTGAGGATTAAAAATGTGATTTGATGATTGAGTCTGGATTGAGAGTTGTCTAGGGGAGCAGACTATGAGGGCTTTTTACCAGAGAGTTAGATCCGGAGATGACAAGCCCAGTGGATGGGTTGATCTCTTGAGAGATTCATAATATAATAGCGCTGGTGGGGAGCTCTGAAAGAGAGGAGGTGACTCCTTCCTGAAGGAGCATTGGTCAATAAAATTATGTCCTTAGGAAACATATCTTCTTCAACTCCCTTCCTGTACAGCTTCCCTCTGTTTCCTTTCCACCTTGAAATGATACTCTTTGATACTTGCTCCAGCCACTTCAATGCTATGCTTCACTATAGCCCCAGAACCAATATAGCCCTCTATGATGGACAACAACCTATGAAACAGTGAGCCAAAATAAACATTTTTTCTATAAATTCTTTCCACCAGCTATTCTACCGCAGCCACACAAAATAAGTAAAGAAACCTGACATTTTGTGTTTTGCATTTTGGCTGCCCTGATTCTTATTCTTTTTTTTTTTAATACCTCCAAAAACACAGAAAGCTAGGATAGCTTAGCCCTGTTCAATATGGAAGGGTGCTTCAGTAATAAGTGCTTGAACTCCTTACTATCTCTAATATATATATATATCTTTGGCTAGAAATCTTACCCCATTTGGGATCCAGAGACATTTGGGTCTTTAATGAACAGCTTGGGACCTGTACATGCCTTTTCCATAATACAAGCTTGCAAGATTGACAGTGTAAGATTTCTCACCCACACATCCCTTTCTAACTCACTGCTTTCTTCATCTCCGTACTTGTCAGCAATCTCCTTGGTTACTGGGACCCTTTCAGGACTTCAGTGCTCAAACAGTACCTTCCAGACAGAATGTGCTTGATAAACACAGAGTGCACTAAATTTAATAAACAGAGAGAGCCACTCATTTGGGTTTCTAATACAAAATGGCCTAGGCTATTCTGTTTTAAAATATTTAACAGCTCAGTTAAAAAAAAAATGCCCCTGTGAATCTTTTATGACATCATTTATCTTTCTATTTCTTTTCAGCTTTAAATTGCCCTGCCAGATTTATTTGCTGTTGCATTAGGTTTCCGTGTCTACCAGTTCTAGGTACTTCTCATGCAATTTGGTCTTTTCAATGCAAAGCTCAGGCTTGAATATTAAAGGGACATTTTATTGTTAAAACTCCACATTTGTCTATGGGATGACTAAACTATTCTGTTTTCAGAACTGGATCTATGTATGTATGTTACCCAGGAATGCCTGTGGGATAATTCCTAGCCTTTCCACCTCCTGCCATGTGTATACACTCCAGGACTCTGTAACATAGTTTCCCCTGGGCTGCTGTACCATCTACCCTTACTCTATTACTTCCATCATCTGATGCTCTTACTGTCTGCTGCCAAGTAAATTGTTCCAGAAAAATGCTGTCTGCTTTGCCACTTTTATTAAAAGCAGAATCTGATCAACAATATTCCAATTATAAGGGTACAAAGAGGGAAAGACAATTCCGGCTTTGAACTGAATCCCATCTGGACAATCCTGTCGTTGAAGGCACTGATAATACATTGCTTATGTATTTGTGCAGAGCATGCCAGAAGTGAATTCCACATCATTAAGAAAGCTCTCCATCGATCACACACAAGCTGGCAGCTGTAACCAGCAAGGTTCAGAATCAAGCCTCCTTCACTACTGAATATGTATCATCATGGCCCCTATGCATCCCATCTCTGCCTACAGGGTCTGCCAGACTCATAGGAGCTTGAAGAACAGGACAGGGCTTTGTAATAAGGCTGTTCAACTTATTTGTCATACAGTCCAGGATCTTGCATTTTAAACACCACTGACAAAGAGCTTGGGGCTCCTAAGCACTGCAGGTACTCTGGGATCACACAAAGAACAGAGAGAGGCAAGTCATTCCAGAAAACACCCACATCAAGCCTCTGGATGTAATATGGTGAGGTATGTGTAGCTTTACCTCTTTCTCTCTGCTAATTGGGATGGGAAAATCTGGGATTCTCACTTGCTGACAAGTTGAATCAGATAGAGTGGGACCTTTGTAGGTCCAACAGAGTGGGCTCACTCATGTTTAAAACAATCTGAAAGTTCTTAACATTATTTTTGAATATAAAATTTATAAGATTCACTCTTCATATGATTCTGATTTTGATTTTTGTAACAAATCATCAACCAGAAGCAATGATGTGTGTGTGTGTTACAGACCAGGGTGGTAAAGCCTAGCTCTATGGAAAAAATCCAAATAATACATTCACAGGATCTGTGATTCTGGGCAAGGTATTTATCACACTCTGCCTTGATTTGCTCATATGTAAAATGAGGATAACACCTACTTAATGTTAAGAGTTGTGAGAAATAAATATATTGATTTATGCTAAGCACTTAGGAATGTGATTTGCAGAAATTAAGCCTCAGCTACAGGCATTGTATGGAGACAGGGAATCTCTGGTGTCTCTGATCATATTTAATGTTTGATGTTGGATGCCCCCTGCAGATGTCACAACTAGATGGCAAAAAGAGACTAGTTATTCATATCTACAGCATGGAGACTGCCCTGTAACTGTATTAGCTGTCAATCAATAGCTCTAATCTTTTTCTTTATAAGTTTTGGAGAAAGTTGAGATCTCTTA
The DNA here is from genome assembly GCF_903995425.1 of Onychomys torridus. Lineage (NCBI taxonomy): Eukaryota > Metazoa > Chordata > Mammalia > Rodentia > Cricetidae > Onychomys > Onychomys torridus. Next base: position 17,873,385 of record NC_050455.1, read on the forward strand.
GACAACATATATTTCAGCATTTATAGAATGATCCAGAATGAAGCATTTGTTATAATTACATCAGGTTTAAGGACTTAGAGAATGCTTGTTTTATACAAAGTTTGCTTCATATTCTCAAGTGGTAAGTTACAGGTTCCTTCCTTGGTTCCTGTCCTCACACTCACAGTTCTGTGTTTGAATAGTTGGAACTAATGATGTCTGCTGAAGAGCACTGAGGTTCACCTGGAATAGGAAAGGACTAGCTGAAACCCATGTGTTCTTTTGCATGAGGTCCTTGTGGGAACTGTGTATGTAGGTACCTCAGGGCAAGCACCATAAGGCTAATGATCCCAATACATTTGGAGATGGTAATGAGTCACAGTGATTCGTGGGACTGCCAGACCATCTTCAAACCAAAATCTCAGACAGCATGGGTTTCTCTCTGTGTCAATCACATGTGTCTTGTGATCACGAACAGTGAATGTTGCTGAGCTTCACAGGGCATACAAGTATAATATCTGATTATATGTACTTATTAAGCTTCTAAATACATAACAGGAAAAATTGATTTAGAGACATCCAATATCATACAGAAAAACACATGAACAACAATGTTCTTAATAGTATTGTCATAATACTTTCATTAAGCAAGAATGTACTCATGAATCCCACCCAAATCAAGAAGTCTGCCTCTCTGTGAAGGGGGTGAGAATAGAATGCAAAGGTACACTACCTAGCCCCCTTCAGTGAAAACAGAAAGCGAAGCCGGTGAGCTTCAGAATTCCCTGTTTCTCAGAAGCCTCCTCCTGGGATGTCAGGTCATCCTTGTCACCCAGTCACAGTCTTCCACCGCTCATCACTCCTCTATAATTTTATTTACTTTTTGTCTTAGAGGGAAAGCGTTAGGAGACAGATTTTCATTCCAGTGACTCTTTCCTTGTAGTACATTCTGTGGACTCCCTCTCAGGCACCATCTGCCTGAAAGAGCAGGGGTTAGGGCCAGGAGGTCCTTCTCTTTGTTTTCTCATCCTAGCCTAGCTCAGTGGTAGAGTACTTGCCTAGCAAGCGCAAGACCCTGGGTTCGATCCTCAGCTCCAAAAAAAAAAAAAAAAAAAAAAAACTTAATTTAATGTACATGTTAAAGATGCTGAAAAATGCATTTTTCCCAGTACCTCTACCTCCAAAGGAGCATTTAGTTCTAATAGGGTTTCTGCTTCATCAGCTACAATAATTATTTTCCTTAATTTGCTTTGGACATTCTGTTTAATGATCTCCATGTTTGGGGGTGTCTTTGTATAAGAGAAAACAAAAAGCAAGACTGTTTGATACCCCCCACCCATGCTTGGGATGGTTTCTCTATGTAAAGCCTACATGAGTAATCACCTTCTGCTTTTCATCAGCAGGATATTTGACTTTAAAAGTATCTGTATCCACTGCCCATTCCTATTCCTGCCTTCAAACTAATTGTCTATTTGCTGTCTCTACCCTTTTCAAATCTGGATCAACTTCCCTAAAACATGTTAAGAATACGTGTTTCCTTATGAGGAAACACAGAAACACTGACCCCCAAAATGTGCCAATGTATTATTTAAAAAGGATGTTGAGATCAAACTTTGATGTTTATTTGTGTATCTTTGATCTGAATTTTCCTCTTTTATGAACTGTCCCCTTCCTCTATCTCTACAAGCAGCAAAGGTTAGCTGCAGATTTTTTTTTTTTTTTTTTTGTTATGCCCACTGCAAAATCAGCCCACAGGGAGTTTCTTAGTGGTACCTTGCACAACCACCCCAGCAGACGAAAGGCAGATGGAAAATTCCAGGGGTTCTGATCTAAGCATTTAAATGATCATTGAGCATAACACAAATCTGTAAGATATATATTTTTATCTTTCTGTGCACAGTGATAGAATGGAGACAATGCAGAGGGCCTTGGTGACACTGTGAAGAAACTGCAGTCAGCAGAGAATGGTCTAGAGAGCATGAAGGGAAAGTCTGAGGGCAGCTGAGGGGCTATTCAGAAACCCTCTCTATTTGATACTGTGTCTCTGCAAATCTCAATTCAAGCCAATCTTACTTTTCTTCCCTTTTGGGAAATTCTCATATTGCAGGGGCAACAGTAAGCTTGTATGATTTTTTTTTTTATCCATCTGTACAGTTGTTAAAAGGTGCAGGCTCTTAGAAGTAAACTTACAGAATGTTGGAGCCCAACCTCCGCACCCAAGCAAGCTTCCCTCACACCGCTTTGTGTTTCAAACTGTTCTTTCTTACATAGCAAATAAAGGTATGGTGTGGGAGTGGGTTTGTCATATCAATGTTTAGATATATGATGCTACTTACACATGCTACAATATATGACTTGTACACTTTTGAATTCCTCCAGAAGTGCTTTCTGTACCCAAGTTGGACAGACCATGGATAATATGATATGTCAAAGGTCGTGTGAGTATGTTATAACATCCTGGATAGCAGTTCTCTTTCATGCTACATGGCAGGTGATGAACTGTAACAGCTTTATCTAGAACCAGGTATGCTGGTTAGTTTTTGTCAACTTGACCTAAAGAGAGTCACCTGGGAAGGAACCACAGTAGAAGAATTGCCTCCATCAGATAAGCCAGTTGGTATGTCTCTGTGGGGCATTTTCATAATTAGTAATTGAAGTAGGAGGCTCTAGTCCACTTAGGCCAATGGACCTGAGCTGTATAAGAAAAGAAGCTGAGTCAGTCATGGAGAACAAACCAGTAACTAATGTTCCTCCTTGGCCTGTGCCTCCCTCAATGATAGGCTGGAACCTATAGGGCAGTTAGATACTTCTCTCAGGTTAGCTTTTATCAGTGTTTTATTGTAGAAACAGGAAGAAAACTAGGATACCAGGACTCTAGGTTTGAAAGAGGAAGACCTCCACACACCTACATTCACAAGGATATTTAAGGCAGAAAGGATGACACCTATTGTCCACAAATTCTAATTGGCCTTAATAATAAATACCCTGAGTCAGATACAGAAGTAAACAGTGAAAGATCAGACAAATAAAGGAGCCAGTCACGAGAGAGACTTCTTACCTCTACAAATCCTCAGACCGAAGGGGGCTGAGCTACTGTCTCCTCCTGCCACATATTACTGTCTTCACCTCCCTAGTGCTGGGATTAAAGGTGTGTGCCATCACTGTCTGACCTCTATGATTAACTAGTGGCTAACTCCACACTCTGATCTCCAGGAAAGCTTTATTTGTTAGAGCACAAACAAAATATCAACACAATCTATTAAGTCCAATCTTCCTGTCCATTGTCAGGGAATGTGGCTTCTGTCATATAACACTGGTGAAGTACAGCAATGAGAACTCCATTCAGTTGCCAACAATAGAATATGTAAAGAAATGTAATGTGTACAAATAGTGTGTTCTCTCACATGGTGCAATGTGTACTTCCTATTTGCTGAATACACATCCATTCTCAGAATTTCATATGTTGAATTCTGAGAGAGGCCACAGGGTTTAGGGTGTATTATTGAGTAAAAATCATGTATTGTGGAGAACAGTAAATCTCATATTGTCTCTCTTCTCACAGTTAATTGTATGTATGTGCTTACTTTGGTACTTTGATACCTATGTACCTTTAGGAAATGCTTCTAACAGTGTAAAGCTCTCAGAAAGTGACCTAAAAGTTAGCTAGCTATACAAGACTAAGCACTCAGTTTTCTGTCCCAAAAATTATTTTTAATCATCTTTGCCTCAATAAAAGATGGGGCAGTTGAAAAGGCGGGCATTTTCCATGGTCCCTCTTTTTTTCACCTTCCACATTCAGTCAGTATCTCTCCACACATGAAGTGTTTACTTCCTCTCTCTGCCAGACACCTGTGCACCATCTAGCTTCAGTGATTCACAGGAACATGTCCCCCCATGTACAGTCACCTTCTTACATCTGTTCCTGCTTTCATCCTATAATTGAAAAGAGTGAGATTGTAAAATGTAAATCAAATTTAATGTTCTTACCATAAACAACATAATGGCTTCCTACTTCAATCAGAACAGAAAGCAAATGCTGGACTCTGGCTTTGATATTCTGGCCCAGATAAATCTTTATGATATTTATTTTTATTTCTTTGGGGATGGAGGAGGTATTCTGTAGTCCATGTGTAGATATTGGAAAATAGACTGCAAGGGTCAGTTCTCTTTTTCCACCATGTAGGTTAGAGACACAGTTGAGGTCCTCTGGCTTGGTGGCAAGTGTTATACCTGACTACATCAGCTCAATGACCCATATTTAGGTTTGTCCATACTTCATTTTGCTTTAATGTTGCTTAGAAGAGTGTTTCATCGACCATTTAATTTCATCTTTGACCTAAGATCTTTGTACCTGTGGCCCATCTCTTCCTGGAATGCTCTCCAGTATTGTATGTGGCAAATTTTGTCACTCAAATCTCAACTCTAAATGTTACCTTAAGGCTTTACTCTGGCCATCAAAGTTAATGTTGACACTGAGTTTTTCTAGCACCTTTCATTGACATTTTTCCTTTTTATTCATTAACTTGTTTGTTCATGTCAGTATTCCCCTAAAAGCAGGGACCATATTCATCTCAAAATCTTTACCAATAGCACATGTTTTTTAGTCTAGCAAAAAATGGACTTCTGCTCCAAGGATTATTAGGATTTCTTAGATAATGCACACATAACATTAAGCTGAGTGCAGGGTCCATGTCAGTTCAGAGCCCTGTATTCATGAATGTCCAAATCAGAAGCCTGGAAACTCTGCTCACCACTGAATTCCCAACACATAGTAGTGGCAATGAAAGTGTTCTTCATGTGTATTTTTAGAGTAAATTGCTCATTCACTTATTTGTTGAATAAATGAATAAATATATTAATGAATGGAATTAAGGAAGCCAAGCTGGAGGCAGTGAGCTTGTTAAACACAAATAGAATGCAGAGATGCAAAAGAAATTCAGGGAGTCAGATCTAACATTTCCTCTCAGCCTTTCTGCCAATTACATCCCAAGGCAAATAAAATCTAGTTTGTGGGAATGAAAATCCCATCCTCTGCTGTCAATGAAATTTAATATCATGCTAAAATGAAGAATGGCAACAAATGGCTATATTCAAAGACTGTGTGCAAAGGGTTATAATGAAGAAGGGATTGGGGAAAGAAAGCACTGTAAATTGAAATGGGAAGGTGAGATGAGTAGAAGCTACATTGAAGGGAGAGGGGTTGATAGCTGATGCTGGCATATGAGCAGTCAGGAAAAATGTGCTATTCAGGAAGTGCCATCAGAGGAAACAAAAAGATGCTGGGAACAAAATCAGAAGTCTGGGACCAGGAAGAAAAGGAACAAGAGCAGTGGTCAGGTTATAGCACACATTCTCTCCCCAGGAGCTTTGATTTTCTTAATAGGAACAGGCACAGGAATCAACATTTTGCCATTCTTTAAGTCAAAATTTTGAGCAAGCTATACCAGGCTCCTGTAGACAGAGAGGGCAGGGAGAAGAACTGACTGCTATTTGCACAAGCCTGACTGGACCCTGCAAATGTGACTGGCCCAAGAGTTCCAAGGGAGGAGAAGACAGCAGAAGCTTAAAGAAATATGAAACATAAAGGATTAGTGCAGTTTGGCAAGACATGTGCATTACGTACTGCTTTCAAGAAATGACTCTTGCTTTGAGTGTGCAGCATTCCGTTTGGACATTCCTTACCTTCTTAATCTAGAATTCCTCTTTCCTGCACACCAGACACTTACTAAACATTCTGTGAATTATTTATAAGTGTTATGTAAAAATCTAACACACAGATGAGGGTGAAAATACTTATATCTCAACAGAACGGAAAGTACCAAATTTAGTAAAATATAGAAGTACTGAATGGGAAATGTGCAAAACATAATTATTTCTGTCCATATTACTGTGTTTGATTCATGATTAAAGTAAATAAATTTTCTTCACAGACTATTACTTAAATCCCAGGGAGCATAGGAGAATGATGAAGAAATATTCAAACATGCATCAGCAATGAGTACTGCTGGGTTCATCTTCTTGGTGAACATTATACTCAACTTCCTGCCATGAACACTCCATGATCTTAAAAATAGGTTTTTAACAATATTACTCATTAAAAAATTCATCAGTTCCTTCTCTCTCCCCAGGTACCATCAGAGGAAATGTCAAAGTAAACAAAAGCAAGCCTCTTACTTTAGAGTAACCTGCCATCCGGTGGATCAGGTCTCCCTTGGGAAATGCATGATCACTTAATTTCATTTATTTTAGAAAATAAACAAAATCAAATCTTGTTTTCCTCTCTGGAGGCAAAGCATACTCCACAGTGAATCCCCATCCAAGAAAGCCTGAAGCACAACACCTTGGGTTAGAGCTCAGGTGTGTAGACACTCCTTTGTTCTATTGACAAAAGAAACCAAATTTACAAGTGTTCCTATCAAAGCCCTTCTCATCAAAGATTAGCAGCTCATAGGGAGATGAGACACATGTGTCTTGTCCTTACCTTTGAAAGCAGAACAAACTAATAAAGTTCTGAGTAGGACCAAAAGTGAGTTATATCACTTGAGTCCCGTTGATGTTCAGGGATGCAGGTAAGGAAAACCTAATCATGGTCTTCTGAATTACAAAATCTTCTGTATCTTAGCTATTTCTATGCATGGAATTGTTTTTGTAGAAAAATTAGTTCATTCAGGACAAGAAGTACAAATGCCATGTACAAAATTTAATGATTACATTATTGGTTTGCTCATATTCTAACACCAAACATCCATGCATTGTTTTGTATATGAACAAACAAAACAGAAAGGTTTTTAAAATACACAGTTCCTATAGGTAGAAATGTGGCAATATCTCTCATATACATAATAACATCCACATTTTTAGATCAGAAAATACTCCTCAAGGTGCTTCAGATATGCAGACTCATAGTCAAAAACAACACACAAGAAAAATTGAATTCCATGCATAGTTTTTTTTTTTTTAATTGTAAGAAGCTATGCATGACTGCTAAAATACACTGTGGCACATTTGTCTGATAGATGAGGTTTGGAGCTATTTCCAATAGTGGAGCAGTTTACTTGTCTGCAGAGAAAATGATCCTTCAATGGCTATTTGTTACCATATCAAAAAGCCATGCAGTAAATGGTAGAAAGTAGCACATAGTGTTTCCTAACAAAATTCAACATACATCTTAGATATAAATATTATACCAGCTCTCAAAAGATATATGTATATACAATACACACACACACACACACACACACACACACACACACACACATATATATATATATATACTCAAATAGCTGGCTTGTACAAACAAACAATGATCATGTCAATTCCTAAAACACATTGGCCTCTGAGTTTCCTGGAGAGCAGAACCAGGACTATGGTCAGGGCAGAAAATCATGCTTTCTCCTAAGTATTCATGATTTGCCCTATTCACTACTTTCCCTCTGGGCATAATCATTTCCCATCATAAATTCAAGCAAAGCAGAGCATGATGGTGCTGGTTGTATAAATCCCTGGGACCTAGTCTTAGCACTCAGTGGAGTAATTATGTCCCAATGCTGTGGTGAGGGTCATCTCAGAGAAGGCACTTCTCTCAGGGCTAAAGTCAGAGCAGCGGTTAGGTAAGGGAAAAAGGAGTGATAAGATTGACCACCCTTGAGAAGTGAAGGGGCTTCTGATTATTCCTCACCCCACTGGCCACGTAAAGGGTGCAACATCCCCAGCCAGGACTGGTATGTGATCCATCTGAGGCAGGTGTAGCAGTCTTGAGTGAGAGTGTACATGGTACTGCTTCTGTTGTAGGAGAGAGCTCCTCAGATCACCAATAATAAGCTAGATCAGGAATAAGAATCTAAATACCTTGACTTACCATCTGAGAATTCTATCTCCAGACTGTTCTGGACTCACAATCATCCTCTCACAGACGTTTGTGATTTTATGTGGCAGGGCTCTTCAGCCCACAGCAAGCCTCTGTATGCTCCTGTGTCCACACTCACACTTTTGGATTCATGGTCTTGGGCCTGACCACCATTTCCCTTGGTTATCTGTACATGAACTGGTGTCTCCATTGTAGAAGAAAAAATAATTAGGATAATCATATGGGCTTTCTTGCTCTGAACTCCCTTATGGTTTAAATTTATGGTGTTATTCTATAAGGGGCTGTGAGTGAAACAGGCATAAAGTAAATAATTCACCTGACAGCAAGACCATTTTTTGGGTCTAGGGGTTAAGCTCAGACAAAACTCTCTTCAGAAAAGATAATCATTTTGAGAGTCCCAAGTTACTTCCACTATTTTTATTTCTTATTTTAAACCTTGATTGTCATTGCTTATATAGGAATATCATCAAAAAATAAATCCTGTTCTCAATTGTTTCTTTTATAAGAAATATCTATTGCTGTGTGAACACAGTAATATATATTTGCATCAGCAGGTATAGTAGATAATTTCACTTGGGTTATTGAATAGGATTAGTGTTCATCACTGAGTGGCATCACAACACAAAGAAAAAGTACTCTATAGTGTGGTTACTGAATGTCTCTCAAATTCAAGTGTCAAGGCCTTTCTCCTAGGCTGATACTATGGTGCTGTGTAGTATTTGTGAGCTATGGCTTTCTAGAAGATCTGGCACTGGACATTTGCCCTTGAAGGTGCCATTAGCACTTCATTCCATTTTCTCTTGTTTTCTGCTTCCTGGTTGTGAAGAAAATGGTTCAATACCATTCCATACTTTGGACACGCAGCTTTTATTGAGGGCCTCAAAAAATTTGACCACTTTATCCTAGAATAGAACCATTAGAACTATAAGATAAGATACATATTTTCTCTTTTTAAGTTCATTGACTCAATAATTTTGTTACAGTGACAGAATTCTAGCATGTATTCCTGTCATTTGACAAGTCAAGCTTAAGGCTTCGTATCTCATTGGAGTCATGTGGAACTATGAACCGAGGCACTATGCACAAATTCCTCTGTGGCTAGAGAAGGGAAACAGCAAAGACAGACTTCCTGTTGTCTAGTAGTATGGAGCTGAAGGAAGCTTTGATGTGGTCATTTTTTCCTTATCTTTACTCAGAGTTCTTCTACAACATTCTGTCGGTTTGGAAATAAATATGTCCCCCAAAGAGAGTGGCACTATTAGAAGGTTTGGCTTTGTTGGAGTACGTGCGGCCTTGTTGGAAGAAGTGTGTCACTGTGGGGGTGGGCTTTGAGGTCTCCTATGCTCAAGATATGCACATTGTAGCAGATAGTTAACTTCCTGTTGCCTGCAGATAAGGATGTAGAACTCTCAGCTCTTTCTCCAGCACACTATGTCTGCCTGCACACCATCCACCATAAGGATAATAGACTAAACTTCTGAAACTGTAAGCCATCCCAATTAAGTATTTTCCTTTACAAGAGTTGCCCTGGTCATGATGTCTCTTCATAGCAATAGAAATCCTAAGACAACCATTTAAATTCTTGTAGATCCAACTGGAAACTTTCTGCTTTCAATTCTCAGTTATAACTATATATCAAAGATTTTTCTCAGTATGACCTATGACTGAGGTATTTCAGATCCCATGACATGATTTTCCTAATTGCTTCCTGTTTCATAAATTCCATTCTAAATGTCATTCATTGATGTCATTCCCTAACATCCTTAGTAACTTCCTCATCACTAAGGAACTATTTAATGTAAAGTAACTTAGGAATCATTCATGTGTGTTTTGATCACCACATCTGATTGTTCGTGTTCAGCACAAATGAGAACAATGAGATTGTGCTCAGCCCTCCTTTTCTCAGAATTTATGAGACAAAAGGACCAAGACAAACAGTGATCAAATATAAAGAAAGTTGAGACCATAAACTATCTTCACATTGTACCAAGGAACAATCATCCAGAAACAGATAAGAATGGAAACAGAAAGGTTATAAGAGTAAGCTGAGTGATGACAGTATGTAGAGACCCACAGAGGTTTCCTAGTGAGAACTTACTCAGGGTCCAGGAATCTGAGCTTGTTTTACCCAGCAGGGCTGCATACAGGGATAAGGTTGTATACGGGCTGCATAATTGTACTATGGACATGGTTAGCAGGTGTTTGGAAGGGTCTACACTTGGCTGTGAAGTACATTTTGATCTAGCAAGGGGGATGTCTTTTGACCTGTCCCTTGGCATTGTTATAAAAAGCTCTTTTGAAGAGACAAAAGAAGCCAGTGGATTTTGATCCAGGTGCTCTGGAAGCTATCCTGTGTTCCTGTAGGTCTCCTCTCTGCTATCTCTCTATCTAAAAGTTTCTTATTCCTCTCTCCTCCTCATAAGAACCCTTTATAAGGTGGGAGCTGACCTCCCACAGATGGCACCAGAAATAGGGACTTGCTTGGGTGTGGAGGAAGTAAGAGTAAGAAAACCCTGTGGAAGCAATTGAGCATATCTGGTTTTGTATTAATGGTTAAGGCTGTGGTATTTTATTGTTCAGAAGCAAAAAGTGTATATAGGAAAATTAGGTTGCAGCAAGTTTCTCTCTCTGTCTAGATTTTTCTCTCTCTTAATTTATATCTATTAAATTATCAAAAATATGGGATTTAGGTATAGAAATATTATGTTGGAAGGAATTTAGGGTAAGAGTAGAATTTCCCCTAGTGTTGGATGTGACACACAAAATACAGTGTCCAGGAACAAACAGCCACTGTGGATTTTGCAGTCTGAGAAAAAAAAAAAAAAAGCTTAAGTGGGGCAGGGAAATAGTCAGCAGGTGTTTGAATATTCTTTTGTAGAATGTTTGAAAACCAGGGGAGTTAATGTAGAAGCACAACAAGTACAGAGGTTCGTGGAGATCATAGAGGAACTGAGTCCTTGGTTTCTGACTATGGGACTCTGGACACAGACTCCTGGGGGAGAATCAGAGTCAAAATGCAAATATATTATGAGGAACATGGGCCAGAAAAAATCCCCATGGAAGCTTTTGTCCTGTGAGCATTGATTCACGACAGCTTAGATCTAAGCCCAGGACAGCGGGGGAATTTTCCCTGAGGCAGACATGGGCAGAACTCTTCCGGAACTGCTGCAGCATGAGAATGCTTTTACAACATCATTCAACCAATGTAACTTTCCTCTTGGCCACAAAGCCAAGTTTAAGGAACATAAGTCTTGGGATGAGACAAGGGAGGAACTAAAGGGCTTGAAAAACATAGTAATTTGTTTTTCTCAACAACTGTAAGCTCTTCAGGTCTCTCCTTCCCAGGCATCTCTTCTTTCTGTAGGCATGGAATTAGACTAACTTGGGGAGGGGGGTCCTCTGCCAGAATGGAAATGTCACTCATAATTTCCCTGGTGCAAAAACCTTCTAGAATATGGCCAATCCTCGCTGCTAGTCCAGCATCTCCCCTTCAAGCCAGCATTAGGGAGGTAGCAGCTAGCAGAGGGGTGGAAGTGCAAGGTTTTCAAATGTTCTCTGTAATTGAACAGCCAGATGCCCAGGGTAATATAGTGCAGGTGAATGTAAGTGGAGCTGGGGGTGCAGCAGTTGTGACTGGCCATGGCTAGGTTTTCTTCCAGATCAAGAAGGGCTGCTTGAATACTGCAGTTCATAGCAGCTGGGTTTCCTCCTGGAGCCAGGACTGCTTGAGAGATGGCTTGTAGCAGCAGGCAGAACCTTGAGCCCCTGGGGTGAGAGGTAGTTAAGAGTGCTTGGGCCTGAACAGATTTAGCAGCTACAATCATGAGGTTTCTGTTTACTTGCTGTAAGAACTCCTTTTGAAAGGACTCTTCCCAGCCAGCTATCAGCTTTCACCTTAGGGCAGCTCTCCTAGGGAAAGCTAACTGAAAGTGCCTCTGTAGCTGTGAGTGAAGTTTCAGCAACATTTGTTTGAGCTTAGTTGAATTGCTGCATTCAGGGGCACTGCAATGAATTTGAGTAAAGGGACCACCCCGGGTAGCAACCTTCTTCCACTGGGTACACTTCTCCTGGTTCTGGAATGGCTGGGAAGGCCCAGCAGGGAAGGTGGTTTGGGGGAAGCAGCATTGTCCTGAATGTTACAGCATGCCAACAGCAGCATTCATCAAATACCAGGGTCCAGGGAGCTGGATACAAAGACTCTAGAGCCATGGTGAATTAGGCTCTGATTTTAAACTTTCAGGAGAACTTTAAGACTGACTTTTTCTAAGATTTTGCAAACCTCAGAAATGAAACAGTTTTGAGTTCATGTACAATTTTAACTGTGGTGACTCATGATTCATGTACTTTCTGTCTTGTTGGAAGAAAATGTAAAGATATCTGTTATGTATCCCTTTTACATGTTTGCTAAATTTTGTAAAGTAGTCCTATACAGAGTCTGCTTTTTAATGTAAGAAATGTAAATATGTATAGTAATATTCATGCTAGAATTATGTTAATCTATTGATATTAATGAACCATGGTCTGGTGAAGCTAAGGGAGTCTTTGAGTTTGATGCAGTTTTATCAGGAGTTTATTGATTTATTTGATGCATTTGCATCAAGAGTTTATTGATTTAAAAAGGGGCTTACCATAGCTAAGGCTGTTATAGACATCTTAGACCCATCCAAAAAGCACATTCCATCTTTATCATCCTTTACTCCTTTACTGGGTTGGGGGGCAGCCATAGGGATTGTTGTGGTTGTTCCAACTATTTGCAAGCTCTTAGTAAGGACCTGAGTCAGAGCTAAGCTCTGACTGACACAGGTTGGTAGTCAGGTACAGGCAACATTCGTTTTGGTAGCTTCCAACCTAAGGCAGAATATGCTTGATGGAAAGTGTATCTCAAGGATGGATAATGCTGACTAGGGTAGAAGAACAATATAAGGCAGGCACAGTCTATCTGAGGGATCTCAGGGTCCCTTTAATATGTTAAAAAGGAGGACTTGTAGAGACCCACAGAGGTTTCCTAGTGAGAACTTATTCAGGGTACAAGAATCTGAGTTTGCTTGAACTAACAGGGCTGCATAAGAGAATGATTGGACCATGGGCATGGTTAGCAGGTGTTTGGAAGGGTCTACACTTGGCTGTGAGGTATGTTTTGTTCTAGCAAGGGAGAGGTCTTTTGACCTGCCTGTTGGCATTGTTATAAAAAGCCCTTTTGCAAAAACAGAAGGGACTGGTGGATTGTGATCTAGGTCCTCTCAAAGCTATCCAGTGTTTCAGTCTTTCTCCATTTGGCTGTCTTTCTATCTAAAGTTTCTTATTCCTCTCTCCTCCTCATAGAAACCATTTAAAAGGTAGGAGCTGGCCTCTCACAACTGTGCAAGGAACAGAGGATATTGTGTTAGGATAGGTTTTCAAGAACAGTTATGAAAGTGAAGAATTCCAGGATGTAAAAGTTGATCATTATAGACTTGCATATATGTGTGAGCTATTTAACTAAATCACATATGAATAAAAACATATTGAACAGAACTGCAAATATCAGTCACTTTTAGAAAAATTTTCAACGTTTTCTTCTCCACATTGGAGAAGTCGTTCATATACACTTTTGATTTCTAGCGGCATTTGTATGTCCCTGGGTATAATACCTGCAATATACTGCTTAGACCTTCAGGAGTCAAGTCATGTCATTGCTAGGACTCATGCTCCAGATTGAGGTCTTAAAATTTCCTGTACTCACTTTAAAGAAAACAAACAACAAACAAAAATATGTATTTAAGTTGTTGAGGAGATTTCTCAGTGTGTAAGAATTATTGTTACACAAGTATGTGGATTTGTGTTCAAATTCCCAGCACACATAAAATATAGGCAGGTATGGGCATGTGTACCTGTAGCCCCAGGACTGAGGGGTAGGGGTCTATAACAAGAGGATTAGCCTAGAGTCCAGCTCCAGATACAGTGAGAGACCCTGCCTCAAGGCAATAAGATAAAGTTTATTAGAACAGAATGCCAGAAGTCTTCTTCTGGCCTCTTCAAATGTTAGTAGATATATCTCTGTAAATATATATTTGTGCATATATTACACATACAAACACTACAACCCTCCCAAAATAGCACTGTATGTTTAAACACTACTACCCTACCCAAGGTGATCTTTATGTTGAAGAATTGCTAGATGGATCAACTTTTCATTCATACTTCTATTTTATTTTTTGACATTATAGTATAATCACATTTCTCCTTTCCTTTTCTTCCCTCCAAACACTTTCATGTAACCCTTCACACTCTCTTTCAAATTCATGAACTTTTTTTTGTTTTTATTAATTATTATTGAGTGTGTATATATATATATATATATGCATATATATGCATATTCAAACATATATGTACACACACACACACACACACACACACACACACACACACACACACACACACTGTTCAGCCCATATAATTGTTGTTTTAACTTCAGCACAGTGGCTACGCCTTAATCTACTACTGTCTCAGCCAGTTATTGCAACTCCTCAGTTACCAGCCACTAAGACCATAGTCTGGTGAGAATTCTGCTCCCACAGGCACTGGTCCTGTCCTGCTGCTTAAGGTAGCTTTAACTAAATCTCTATCATTCATTCTAATTATGAGTAAGACTTGAGATTCAAAGGCTGGGTAAAAACCTGCAAACTCAGAGAGGCTGAGTAGCAACTAACCTTCTCTCCTTGCTGGTGTCCACAAAACAGCTGTGTTTCCACTTCACCAAACCACAAAAAGCTGTGCCACTCCAAACACCACCCTACTAATTCCTATGACTCTCTATCTCTTTTGGATGCTCTCTGGTGTCCCATGATTGCTTTCTGTCAAATGGTTGCTAACACAGCCTCCTGACACAATGTTAATTTTATTTAATTGACACAAATGCAAACTCGGGGTTCACAGTGTGATTGAATATCCCCAACATACCTGTATGTATGTTTTTAGGGCTGTCCATTTGGCACTAGACAACTAATTGGTGTGCTGTTTCCTGGGGAGGGCTACTTCCATTCCCGGCTTTCTTTAGTTGCCTATGGCATAAGCTATAAACAACTGTCTTGTATCCACAGGTAAGAGTGGTTTACACCCATCATCAGGGGACTTTTACTTTGTAACAGATGAAGACCATTACAGAAAACCACAACCAATCAAAGAATTGTGGAACCCAGTCCTAATGGATATATCTGCAGAACATTGCCATACCTCAGACTCAGGGAACATTGTGGGAAAGGGGGCAGAAAATTTATAAGAACCAGAGGATCAGGGAGTTAGTTGTGAGATTGAATCTCTTAGTAACAAATGAAACTGCACTCATAAAGTCTCATTCATCAACATGAATGCTTAAATATGAGCTGAGCAAGGATGGCACCAATAAACATGCCAAGTGGACTGAGAAAAGCCCACAAGGACTCAACCTCACATATTTCTTCTTTTTAATGTAAACTCAAATTACTTGTAACTAAACTAATTTCTGAATGTGTATCTATTGTCAAAACTCCTTCACATGTCTCATCTCTGGTTTTTTAACATAAATACAATGCAGGTACAAAGCCATGGTTTTTCTTCGTACCTAATCAGTCTTCAACTTTTTAAAAGGCATGTACAAGGGAGCTTATTTCTACACCAACAACTAATTACATATATCAAGGGCCTTCATATCACTATTTTTTCTGCATAGTTTATATGCTTTCTATTTTCTCTAAGTTCTAACATAGACATACTAGAATAATTAAAATGTCAAGAACAACAAAAATAAAAAACAATGAAAAACACCCATTCTCGTCACAAAGAGCCCCAGACCTACTTGACGTTAAAAAAAAAAAATGCTCATTTTTTCCTATTGTGCATGCCAGTGTTTTGCAATGAAACACCCTACAGTGTATTTCAATGGGGTATCATTTGAGGAAAGGGGATGTTACAGAGAGCCAATGACACTTCTCATGCCTATTCCTGAGCCATTTTAAAGGAAGTAAAACACAGAGGAAAATACTGAATGGATTTTATAGCAAAGCATCATGGTGCTGTTATCAGCCTCCTTGCTGGAAATGGTAATGTGTATTCATATAAACACAATGGGGTTGAACATCACTTCCTAAGCATTCAGATGCCTCCCAGCACCCAGCAACTCACAGAAATGTGTATTCAATCCTCTCACAGCTTTGAGCAACTGAGGCCCCCTAAACCTTACAGGCCCTGCTGATGCCCAGCAGCTCTACGAGCAATTGAGTCTGTGGTGAGTCTATCTGCTTTTCTACCATCAGCAAGCAGAACTAGGGATTCCCTCCAGTGTTATCTTTACTTAGCATATGGGTATAAGGATGATGGTAAGAGAGCAGGGTCATCTTCGAAGTTTATTTGATTCGATTTGACTCATAAACACAGAAGCACAATTGCTATTTACTTTTCAGCCAAAGTAACAGAGAAAGAAAAACAAGTAGAAAAACAGAAACAATGCAAAGAAAATCACAAAAGAAGCAAGTTGTCAGGAGAGAAGACAGATTTAGAGGCTTCCCGAAACTCAATGTAGTGATTTTTTTGGGGGGGGATGCTAACAATCCTGAAATCCCTAAAGTGGGGCTAAATATTCTCCAGCTGTGGATGTATGGATGCTGCTGGCTGTCAGCAGCCCTTGCCATGATTCCACCTTTGAGAAATGGTAGCATCTGCAAGTTAATCTGAGCATAAAGCAGTGAGTATGGAGACTAAAGGTAGTCACAGTGACCATATGAAGAACTGTGCTCTGTCCAAAGCTGTATTTGACCTCAATCCCAGCAGCAGTGTTAGAGAAAAGCATATTAACTCAAATAGATTGAAGAATATATCCCAGTGCACATAGGCTACACATGATTTATCTAGGACTCAAGTGAAGGTGACCTGAAATGTAAGAGTTTCAATGGCACAGCACCTATGCTGATAAGACTACTCAAAGAAGGAAACATGATGTGTTGGGCTTGAGCCTGGGAAAGTCACAAATTACCATAATAACTGTCCGACCCTTTTGTTGATTGGTAAATGTTTCAGGTATGTTAATTTGTGATCATCACAAATACCAGAAAGTCCTTAAACTAAGGACTAGCCATGCTTCCATGCCAATCCATAACATAATTAATCAATCATTCACTGAGCTATTATAATTTTCTTTGGCAGTGCAGTGACTTTGTAAATTTGAAAAGGACATATTTCTCTGACCTTTAAAGATTAGAGATGTCACTAGAGAACAGAAAAATGTAAATAAATTGTTTGATAATGACTGATAGTTGTTTCAGGTAGCTTTCTCAGCTAGACAATGGGCAAAAATGTTTAGAAAAACTCGCCATCTGTTGAACATCTTCCAGCACAGAATCGTGTTCAAGATACATTGAAGGGCAAAGGATGTACAAAGACACAAAGCCAAACACATACAGAATAATCATGCTTTTTGGGTTTTTTTTCCTGACCTTGATGGAGACATAATGAAAGAGGAACAGAAACGTGAGTAATAAGTCCTCATAAGTTGAGTATGCTGAGCAGCACAGCAAAGCAGCAAAGGAGTTGCCTTCTTGCTAGAAATAAGTAAATATATTTTATTTTCACTCCCTTTTTGCTATCTTATCTCTCTGACCAGGACATTCCTAGTAAGAAATGAAAACCTTAGAGCCAGTCACTATAAACTAAGTATCAGTACTTTTTTCCAAGTTTCTATAAAAGTTAAAATTTTGTTAATTTTTATGTGGAAAGAAGTCATGTAGGGAAGAAACCACGACCAAGATGCCCTGACAATTACTTGGGATAAAGGTGAAAGCAATTTCTCTTAAGCTGGAAGAATGAGCCAGGGATTCAGAAGAAGGTTTTATGAATATAAATTTCAGATCTTTGAACCACCGTTGACAGATTATAGACTTATGTCATTGGCACCTATGTACTTTCTGTAATAAACAAACTGAGAATGAGACTTTTTACTAAGGCAAGGTTAATTCTCTACTCAGAAAAAGTCAGAGCATCGGTTGTTTGTTGAATATAATTGTATTTTACTAGAAGATAGGCCAGTTATTCTTCTGGATAATAACATATACCTCAATATAAGATACAGTAATTTTCTCAGTAATGAAGTGAAAAATAGAAATGGGGTGGCAGAAATGATGTCAGTGTTGACTATGATCATTTAGCATTTTAGCTTCATAGCTGACCTCTGCAAAGGAACATCAGAGAATAGGCCTCTAATGTACTCTACTGTGTAGAATGAGAAACAGTCAGAAAGCTTGCTTACCTTGAACATGGTGTTGGGTAGATAGAAAAGAGGAGAGAAAAAAAGAGATCAGGAAGGGGGAAAGGAAAAGGTTTGGGAGAAAGAAAAGGATGAAAATAAAGAAGGAAGGACATGAAGAAAAAGGGAGAGAGAAAGTTGAAAGGAAGAGAGGGAAGGACAGAGGAAAATATGAACATCTTAGAGGGAGTGTGGATATACTTAGCCTGATATAATCAAGAGCTTCTGAATACAGAAGGGAAAAATGACCTACCTGTAATAATTATTGGAATAAGACACAATAGAATTCAAGAGGGCTTCCTTGGAAGCATACCACAGATGTGGAGACACACATCCTTAGATCAAAGAACCCAAGGAAACCTCAGTATTATGAGAATCCCGTGTCTTCCTGGTTGAGTCACATATCTTCATTGCCACACACTTGAAGCAAAATGCCAAACTATCCAGCTTTTTATAGCTACAATAAACCTACATTTAACTGGTTCTTTGACAGGCTAATAATGATCCTTCAAATAATTCATAACACACAAAAAAAGACTAATGCCATTCCCAGTGTGACCTCTCTCCCTTTGGCTTGTGAATCAAAATGTGAGCTCTCAACTATTCCTGCTGTCATGCCTTTGTACCAACATCATGGACTCTAAACTTCTGAAACTGTAGGACAATTAAACACTTTCTTTTCTTAAAAAAAAAAAAAAATTCATAACACAGTTTTTTAAGTTCAGAATCTGAATGCCAGATATAAGACAACAAACCAAGGACCCCACGATCCTGTACTAAGAGGGCAGGTTTTCTTTTAGCTTACCCTTACAAAAATGTATTTTTGTAGTGTTGATGATGGGCTTGCTTACTTTCTTTCCACTCCAATTTTCCAGTCAAAATGGGAGTGACAAGATGTTGTCCTAAGCAGTTTTACAAAATTGATCATGCAAGACTAATATCAAACTTAATCTTTACTCATTCATCATCATACAAAGTTGAAGTGCAGAGACAAGCTAGGAATTCAGATTCTTTGGGGTCCAAGAAAAATGAGACTTACTGATGGAGGACAGGGCAACTGTGCCATTCCCATGGACAGTACCATACCTGTCATGGACTGATGTCAGTGACACCCTGGTGTTCCAGGAGATCTTAGTTTTCTGAAGGCAATAGCATGCTTGGTACAACTAATAATCTTTCTTTAGTTTTTATTGTAGAGATAAGAAGAAAAGCAAAATCTGAATAATTGATTGGCTGTCTGACAGATTTTTAAATCATGAGAACATACGTGCATATATTTTTTGATTTTCAAGCCTGATTCAATAAAATTGTATCATAATCAATACTTTTTCTCCTTATATATATTTTTTGTGTCTTTCATATCATGTATTTCCATCCCATTCATTTTCCTTTGTATTTGTATCCAACCTCTGCACTTATAACCCCCCCCCCATAAAATAAAATAAAATTTAAGAGAATAAAAAGAAAGAAAGGAAGGAAGGAAGTGGGAGGGAGGAAGGGAGGAGGAGGGAAGGAGGGAGGGAGGGAGGGAGGGAGGGAGGAAGGAAGGAAGGGGGAGGGAGGGAAGGAGGAAGGGAGGAAGGAAAAATTAATCTCATCATGAAAGGTGCAGTGTCTCACAGTGAGTCACACAATAAACCCTTTTAACTATGTATCTTTACTTGCTTGTGTTCATTGCAAAGAGTCATTGGTCTGGTTTGAGACCTCTGGTTTCTGCTACACTATCAATGCTGGGCCCTCACTGGACTCCTCTTGGTTATCCTGGTGTTGCCCTGTGTTGTAGAAATCTTGCAACTTTGGGTCTGAAGGACAGGCCCTTCACATGCTCCAGCAAATCACAGATGGGGGGACATTGGGATAGGCCAATCCATAACCCTGGTTCTGGGTCTGGGTAGTTGCAGGATTGGTCAGGCTCTTGTTTTCACGACCAATGAGTCCCTAGCAGCAATAAGCAAGGGGCTTGGCCAGTTCTCCTGTTTTCATGTCCTCAGGGTCAGATCTCCCACGTCTACACCTTCAAGGCCAGTTCTACTCTGTTGCTCAGACTTTCCCACCTTAGGAGCCTTCAAGGTCTCCTACTCTTATGACCTCAGGGCCAGCTGTCCCATCTGTCTCAGGCATTGCTTGAGAGGGAATCTGTCCTGTGCAGTCACAGGACAGATGAGTAATGGGAACAGCTCTCCCATGCTCACAGCTGAAGGACTGACTCACCCACTCTTCCACCAACAGAATTGGCTCTATTGTGTGGCCCAAGTGAAGTGCAGGGCCTGCTCTCCTGAATATTGCAGCTAGTGAGGGACAGGGGCAGTTCTCCCACCCTTATGACCTCAGGGCCAGCCCTCCCCCATTCTTGCCATCACATGAAAGATAAATAATGGGGACAATTCTCCCAGGCTCACACCTTCGGAGCTGGTTCACCCACACCTCCACCTACAGCTCTATGTGCTGCCCATATGAGGTTCTCACTTAGTGGTAAGCAGCTGCAGCTCTCCCATCCTTATGACATCAGGGCCAGCTCTCAAACCTGCCTGTAATTCACAAATTTAACTTAGATTAAACATAAAGCTTGTCTGCTTCTTCCTAAAGCATTAATTTTAACAAATATCCTATATATTTGTTTTCAATATCCTACCATAAAACTTACATTTCCAATAATTTCATATTTCCTTTGTTTTTTGCAGTCTACAATGACTTATTTCTACTATAATACATGTTTTTCCATTTTGTTGCCTGCAATATGCCTGATTTTTATAACCTGCAAATTTTAGGCACATTATAACAAGTGAACTGTTTAAAGTACTTTGTTGTAGCTGGAGATATGGTTCAGATGTTAGGAGAATTTACTGTTCTTGTTCATTCCTCAGCACCTAAATAGTGATTTACAAACATCTTTAACTCTAGGTCAAGGAGATCTGACATTTTCATCTGGTCATCAGCTGCACTGCATGCAAGTGACAAATAGACTTTCACATAGAGAATACCCATACACACTTAAGTATATCTTTAGGAAAGTACTTTATGGCCTGATATCATAAATATCAGTTTTGGCATTATCTAAGGCCTAAGGAGGGGCTGTAATTCAACAAATAAAATAAAACACTGTTCTCAAATTGTAATTATTTATTGAAACATTTTATTCTATTTACATTATTATGTTTTGCCAGGAAAATAGATAACATGATATTAAGAAAAGCATTTCCCCTGCTTTGGGAAAAAAGTAAATGTTTTCAAAGTATGCCTTTAAGAAATTGACAATTGAGCTAAGAAAAATCACCATAGCCAAACATACTACCTATAGAACTCAAGAATTAAGTCTGCTTTGAAGTCCATACCTGAAAGGGCAATGACATTAAAGATAGGCTCAAAATTAAAATTAAGGTAGGCTTAAATTTTTTTAAGTTTTACATTTGACAAATATGAACTACTATTACCCAGTGTTTCCCATAATTAAAGTAAATGAGAAAGCAAAAGCAATTATCTGGTTCATCAAATGATTGATTATGCTGGGCTAAAGCCACCAAATACTAGATTAAATTTTCTCAGAAATTATCAGAGCTGTGTAATGAGGGAGGGGAGATGGGAGACACAGATAAATCAAATACTATTTCAAGTTTAATGAACATATATTAAAACTAAGGTTTCTTCAGCTGCTAGTTACCTGACTTAGGATAAGTTGTAATATATATATATATATATATATATATATATATATATATATATATATATATATGTATATACATATATGTATATATATATGTGTGTGTCTGTGTGTCTGTGTCTGTGTGTATATATATATATATATGTATATATATATGTGTGTGTATATATATATGTGTGAATGTTTGTATGTATATGTATATATGTATATATGTGTATATATATTTGTGTATTATATATGCATGTATACATGTATGTATATATAAACACTTATTAATTTTCAATTTAGTCATCTCTAAAATAGTAGAAATAATATTTTAAATTTTAAGTGACTTAAAGAAATTAAGTGTCTGGTGAGCTATCTCAGCAGTTAAGCACATACAGTGTTCTTACTGACAACCAGAATCAAGTGTCTAGCATCAACTTTAGGCAGCTTCACAAATCACCTACAACTCTGGCTCCAGGGGATCGGATGTATTCTTCTGGCCTCTGGGGGAATCTTCACTTATGTACATGTGCACAGACACACAGACACAGACACACACACACACACACACACACACACACACACACACACACACACACACACACACACACACACACACCAATTAAATAAAAGAAATTTTGAAACTGCTGAGTATTTTTATCTATGATTTTTTATTTTTGTGTTTTTTCTATGTTTGATATTATAATATAATTATATTTCTCTCTTCCCTTTTCTTTCTTCACATCTTTCCATATGTCCTCCCTCTCAAATCCATATATTTTCTGAATAATTGTTATTGCATGCATATATATGTTCCTCAATATAACCTGTTAAGTCTATGTAATATTATTTTTCTGTATGTTTTTAGGGCTGACCATTTGGCAATGGAAAAACAATTGGTGTGGTCTTCCCTGAGAAAGTTCATTTCTCCAGCTCCCAGCTTTCCTCAATTGCTCATAGTTCTTTGTGTGGAATGAGGCCTCATAGGTGTTTTATCATCTACTTTGACATGCCTATAGTTGTCATCTTTATTCAGATCATGTTTAAATAGTCATGTTTGTGAGGATTTATGTGTGTTGTTCCTGATGCTACTAGGAGACACTATCTCACAACAAACTCCCAGATCTTCCAACTCTAAAATTTTCCTGTCCCGTTTTCTACAATATTCCATGGATCTTTGTTGTGAGAATATTCTGTAGATGTATCCATTGGAACTGGACTCTACATCTCTACAATTTGATTGGCTGAGGATTTCTGTAATGATCTGCCTCTGTTACAAGACAAGTTTCCTTGATGAATGGTGAAGTCTAAACTTAACTATGGGTATAGGGACAAATATTTATATTGTTGTTAGGGATTGTGCTGGTTTAAAAAAACTAGTGGTTGTGGGTTTTCCTTCAATAACCAAGATTTTACTAGCACTGAATAGTTAGCTTGGTTTCCAATACCATGCATGATATTCCTTCTGTTGAATGTGTCTTCCATCAAGGTATGCAGGCCACTACTGCACCTTCTGTGTTATCATGATGATAATAGATGTCATTCAGTTCAAAGTCACTACAGTTGGTTAAGACTATTGGTTGACTCCCTCCTTTGGAAGCTTGCATGGTGCCTCCTAGGACTTTCCAGGTCACTTCTAGATCAGAAGTCTCTGAGCCCTGTTTGTGAAGTGCATTGTGTCTTCAGAAATAGGGACTGACCACAGCTTCTGGGAGGTAACCAAGAGCAACAGCATTAGGCTGCAATGTTCTGAAAGTTCCTCATAACCCTGACAAACAACTCAAAAGAGAGCTTCTCATGCCTCATGTTGGGGTTTTGTGGTCTTTGGCTCTTGGACAGAGCACTGTTAGCTCAGATAAGAAATGGTCATTGAAAATGTATATGTATTTTGTGCATAGAATCACATGATTTATAGGTACATTTAGGTAAAGAGTAAGTAGATGATTTCTTGTGCCTTTTACATATAACATTATTGTTATTTTCTTCATCTCCTGCCTCCTTTTGTATTGAACTCCCCCTCTCTGAACACCCCCCCCCATTTCCCCAATCAGATCACTTGTATTCTGCTATTGACATTCTATTCTCCCATGTGCCCATTCCATGCAACAGAAAAAAAATGAATAACACACAACAAATATTTCCAGTTGCTTCCAAATGCCTTAGAATCATTTTCAGAAGACAGGAGAAGATTTATGTCACAAACAAATGAATTAACTGATGTAGAAATTTCACGGTTATGCCAATTTCCCTCACCTCCCTGATTGTATTATCCCCTCCCTGGCTTTGCTCATGCTGTCCCATATGGAAAAATGTCTTTTCTCTGCTGCCTATTTAAATATTACCTATTTATAAAATGCCCAGTCAAGCTCTCATATCTCCCTGATCATTCTGCCAATATAAATATCTCCTGACTATATTTCTATTTTTTTAGTTAATGTTACCATATGCTATCTTGCATGCCACATGTTGCATTATTAGTCATTGCTTTCCTATTTTATCTATTCTATCTGTATGCCTAATCTAAAATAATAACTTCTTTTGAGAACAGGAACTAGGGCAGATGCATTTTTTAAATTCCCTTTGTTGTCCTTGCAGGGTATCTCCAGAGGAACAATAGAGAAGGTCTGTGAATGCATAAACAGAAATCTAGTGGATGAACAAGTGAATATGTTCGTAGTACAGAGTGCTTCAAAGGCTTTTGCCAAATTGTTTCACACCATGAAACTCTCTAGTTTTCTAATGAGCAAAACAATTTCATTTGTTTATATCTTCCTCTTTGACAGAGACTGCCTTCTTTTTCATCCTATGGAAGTTAAAATTATGTTCATCATCGTTATCATAAAAAAGTCATATATAAAAGCTCATTTTAGGTCGTATACAGTATTAATGGATCCTATCAGAAATGCTTTTCATCTGATTGTGTTAAAGAGGAGATGTATGGAATTAAGTTCTGTAGAAGAGAGTGTTGTTCTGACATGGCAGAGAAGGACGAGATACAGATGGAAGCATTCAGTCAGAATCATTTGTTTTTAGGTCCCTTTTAATTTCATGGAGGAAAATGCCTTTCATCTCTTCTCCACACTTGAACAGCAGGTGGGCAGACACTGAAATTTTTCAGGAGACTGAGCGTGTGGGTTAGCCACTTGGAAGAAGTTCAAACGTCATGTACATTACTGATGTTGACAACTGTAACTGCGGGACACGGGGAAGCAATCCTAGCCTGGGTTGAGCTGGCATTTTCCAGGGATTTCTTAGAATATAAATGCTCTGACACTGATCTAAAACCATAGTTCCCGAGGGCTTTGGTGTGTACCACCAAGTGTGAGTCCAGGCTTATACAAAAGCTGGGATGGAAGATTTTGCTTGAATAAAATTGAGAGCATCTTACATGTTCTGCCACTTTTCAAATCACCTGCAGGGTCTTCAGTTGGAAAACACCAGATTTGCTATTCATTGTTTCAATGTTCAAACTGATGCCTTTGCTTTTCCAGGGTCTAGAAAAAAGTGAAATGTGTTCAGGAACATAATACACAGTTTTGAAAGAATTCAACTGAGGTGAATGTTACTCTTCCATTTCTTATAGCATATAAGATGTGTGTGTGTGTGTGTGTGTGTGTGTGTGTGTGTGTGTGTGTGTGTGTGCTGAAATAACTTTTAAGTTTCCATTTCTTAACCATATACATCAGACTACTCAAGAATTATTTAATAAACTCATTCAGAACAAATGGTGATAAGACACCTGGAAGCACAGAAGGGCAAACATGGAGTTAATTGAACCTTCTTGTAAAGGCTTTGGTGTGTACTCCAGCATGTGTATGTCATATGTTGTCTTGGAAGAAATAAAAATGAGAGCAGGTTCTAACTCTGTGGTGGATTCCAGGCACAGCACAAGAAAGGAATTCAGAATTTTCCAGTACTATGGTTCAAGACAAAGCCAATAGGTAAGGACTTTCTAAATAGGACTCCAAACTCTCTGGAAATAAGGTGAATAATGAAAAATGCAATTTCATGAAGCTAAAGAGCTTCTTACAGCAAAATGTCCCTTAAAAAAAAGAGACAGCCTACAGAACGGGAGGGAAATGACAGCTACATGTCTGACAGTGTGTTAGCATCTAAGATATACAAAGAGCTAAAGGTGCTAAAGACAAATAAGAAAGAGGAAGCATTCAAATGGCCTTTTAGAGCAAAATAACATAAACTTTTCTGTGTGTGGCATATACACAGCTTCCGGCAAAGGTTTGATAGAAGAACTAGACACAATAAAAATGTGATAAATATGTTTCTTCTGAAAATATTATAATTGAACAGAGCACACAGAATCATGCTTTAATGGGATTTAACTTTAGTGTGGAAGGATGATTCCTACAAAAGACATGTTGACAGGCATGATAAAATCTGAAAATTTAAGTGGTAAATGAAATGATAAATTTGCCAGGTTGGTGAAATTGATGCACCTATAAGACTCTCAAGAGTCTTGTTTGAAGGC
This sequence comes from Onychomys torridus, assembly GCF_903995425.1. Lineage (NCBI taxonomy): Eukaryota > Metazoa > Chordata > Mammalia > Rodentia > Cricetidae > Onychomys > Onychomys torridus. Next base: position 17,899,612 of record NC_050455.1, read on the forward strand.
TGGCTCTGAGGCTCTGGCTTGTGCCTTCTAGTTGCATGTTGTTAACAAAGGTCAACATGATGTGTGTGTGTGTGTGTGTGTGTGTGTGTGTGTGTGTGTGTGTGTGTGTGTGTTTTGGTGGTGGTGGTGGTGGTGGTGTTGACTTTGTGTCCACATTGTTGACTGTGAACATTTAACATTTTCTTCCATCAAGTTTTTATTGTGTGGATATAAAAGATTTTTTAATCAGGATGTATTTAAGAGAGGGAGATTCATTAAATACCAGGAAAGTACATTCCAGACAGAGGAAGAAGTCATTCAAAGTCTCCCCACTAAAAAAGAGAGTTAGGAAAACTAAAGCTCTGAAAGGAATTTCTGGTTTTAGCATAGTGAATCCAGATGAACAGAAGAATAATTCGAGATCAAATAGAGTAAAGTACTGGATTTTATTTTCAGCACTGAGTGAAGCCATTACCAACTTTAAGCAATAATTTCTTTTATATTTTCTAAGATCCTTTTGAGTATGGGGCGGAGAAAAGATTACAAAGGAGTAAAACTGGTAGTTGAAGCCTACTGGAATTGTTCAAAGAAAACAATACATGAAGATATTAGCCCAAGATATTGAAAGACACAGACAAGGAATAAACTTAGCTTGTGTCACAACCTGACATAATGACCATAAGGAAAAGTAAAACAATAGAAGTAACAAAATATCCACATTGATCCACAGGAAAGTTGTTGGGTAGGCCAGTTTATTGACTCTCTTCCACCCCAGATTGCTTCTGTTAGGTGAATTTTAAAGGAGTAAACTAAAGTGTTAATCTAGGTGATGATGAATAGAGTTACACACCAGTGATCTTAAGCTTTCTATAAAGGAGAGTGAGAGATACTGTTTTGGAAATTATAGAAAAGACATAGATAATAATAGTAATAGTATTCACCAAAAAATGGGTAGTTTACAAAGAGAAACCCCAGCCATCAACCTTTAATCTCTGCACCTTTAAATGTCTGAGAGAAGAGTGGGATAAGATTATATGGATGTTAAGGAGAAAGATATGAGTATGCATTGAAGAAACAGAAAAAGAAAAGAATAGGGTTGGGGATTTAGCTCAGTGGTAGAGTGCTTGCCTAGCAAGCACGAGGCTCTGGGTTCCATTCTCAACACCGGGGTGGGGGGCGGGGACAAGAAAGAAAGAAAGAAAGAAAGAAAGAAAGAAAGAAAGAAAGAAAGAAAGAAAGAAAGAAAGAAAGAAAAAAAGAATAGAAAGTGCAAGTTCTTCATGAATGGAGTTAGAAAGTGCTGTGTGACTGGTTACTCATGATTATGCACGCACGCATGCGCTCGTGCACACACACACACACACACACACACACACACACACACACATCCACACATAAATACATGCATATACACACACGTAATATACACCCTATGTGGCCTTGAAATAATATCTTTAGAAATTTGATAACGGTCAAGTCATAGAGCTATTGAGATTCCATAAAATAATAATGAAAGAGTCTTTGAGGGAACACATCATACAAATGTTCTTCACTTTAAAATGGCCATATCTGCCATTGTATATTTTACTTCCACATCTGCCCAGCAGTATTTCATTTTGAATGCAATTAATGATGTCATTTAAGACACACTGAATCTTGATACCCAACCTGATTGTCCATATATTTATATAAGAAGAATAAAGAAGGAAGGAAAGATGGAGGGAGAGAGGAAGGGAGGGAGGGAAGCAAGGGAGGAGAAAGGGGAGGGAGAGAGGAGAGAAGGAACCTTAAGTCTACATTCGACACTGAAAAAATGCTTTGAGTTCAGTGGATTTTTCTCTCCATAAACACTCTCCACACTATTAGGATCAAGTTTGCACAATTCTTTCCCCAGTAAAAATGTTCCAGCCATCTTTGTATAGCCAAGGGATCCAAGTCATCTGAAGAATGATCCTAAACAGTCTTCTTTCCATCCTTTATCATTCCTGGGCTCAAACTCCAATAGAAGTTTTATTCCAGATTTTGGAGAAAATGAAACACTTACTATCTGCAATTGAATTATCAGTAGATGTTCTTATTGGGGAATTATGTCTTGTTTCTAACAACACACATCCTATTCCAGGCAATGCATTCTCTTCAGCATGCCCCAACTTCCTCTGGAAGCTTTTCTTCTGTAATTACGTTTCACCTGCAAGAATTTACTTCTAAAGTTCCCCCTACCGCCATGTACAGAGTCAGCTTCTACATTTATTAAAGCCCCCACCATCCAAATGCTCCCTGAAATTTCACCTGATTGAGTCAGGTAGCAATCTTTCTTTCTCTTAGAAACATATAGTGCATGGTATCATCACCATCTGATAAGCTGTCTAATATGCACCTCTGCTAATTACACCAAAAATATATTCAAATACTAGTCAGTTGTCATTTACCTATAGCCTATGACCACATTAAGTCTACAGAGGATACAAAAATATATGTGCATCCTCTCAAATACTGCAGGCTTTCTGTCCCAGACATGTCCTAACATATAAAGTGACAATGTAAAGTAGTATTTGTCACAAATATTAAAAAAAAAATGAAACATTAAGCAATGCCAGCAATTCTGTCAAAGTAGTACACGGAAAGAAAATTCACAGGTCATTGAGAGAGACAGAGACCATCTCCTTGAACTTCTCAGGTTTCCAAGAGAGCTAGCTATTATTTTACTTTTTATTGGCAAGGTGTTTCCAGGTCCATTGATGTAAAAGATTAGGTATGTTTGACAATAATTCAATGACTTTTTTGGTATAATGAAAATAGTACAAAAGAAATGATTGTGAGGTAGTATCATTTAATAGGTCATAGATGTACATGATCTGGTTTATATTGCAAAAATCATTAGTAATTGTGGAAAATTTAGGAAAAATAATGAGGTAATTTCCTTGGCATGGTAAGAGAAAATGTACATAATTTATTTGAGTTTGTCTCCCTTCTCATTCTCCATCCCTTGCTCTCTATCTCTGTCTCTCTCTCTCTATGTTTCTCTGTATGTGCCTATCTCTTTCTCTTTCATCTCTCCCACAAGGAGAAAAGAAGACATCCCCTGCCAATTCCCTCTTCTTTCATCTACATTATTTCAAACCAGTGATGTCCCCAAGTGAGCTACTAAATCATTTGTCGTGATCCTCCCTCTATGAATTTGACAATTACATATGGAACATTTTTCTTTTATTATGGAGAAGTAAGATATGTGTCATTCTGAGGGGACACAGGAGCAGCCAGGAAACAAGGGCTATGCAACAGTATAGTAAATGAAAGCAGGTGCATGGCTGAGCACAGGCACATATCTATATAGTCTTTGCTGGTTAAGTAATAAAGCTCCAGAACCAGTTCTGCAGAATTTCATCTGAGAAAAGGTGGTGGGCAAGTAGAATTGGGGTGTCCTTTGAGTAAGAGGATACTTGTGGAAGCATAGCCTCTTAGTCTTGGGCTGAACTGGAGCTGTTGATTGTGAAGTCTTCATTGTACCTCTACAGTTTGAAAAGTCTCACTGACTTTTCTTGTCTATAATTTTCATTCATATATATTTTATGGTAAATAATGAGATAGAAAATACAGAAGCAAAAGTAAGTAGGAGAAATGAAGGCACACCAAGGCAACAGGAGAGAATGGGTGGTAGAAAAAAAAAAAAAAGAGGATCAGGTAGGCAGAAGTTTCTGTCCCATCTGGTCCAATAGCTGTTCAGTCATAGAGGCTCATATTAATTACAAACTGTTTGGTCTATGGTTCAGGATTCTTGCTAGCTAGCTCTTATAACTTAACTCAACCCATTCCTATTAACCAATGTTTTGCCACATGGCTTCGTGTTCTCTCACATCGTGCTTCTGGTGGCAGCTTGCAGCATCTGTCCTGACTCCACCTTTCTTCTCTTTATATCTCTCTTGGAAATCTTGCCTGGCTCCATCCTGCTCTGCCATAGGCCAAAGCAGCTTTATTTATTAACCAATGGGAGCAATACATATTCATGGCATACAGAAAGACATCCCACAATAGTGTAGAAACTACAATAATAAAATTTACACATACTTTGTATCTGAAAAACAAAACATTCTCATCTTTATTTCTTGTTGGAAGAGGATTATCTAAGAAGTTATATGAATCCATTCTACAATTACCTGTCCAAAGGAAAACATGTGACGCACTCTGGTTCCGGCCCCTCTTCCTCTTTCCGTGGATTAAAACATCATAAAGATGGCTTTCTTGGAAAGTTTCGGGGAGTTAATCTGGCACAGAATAGTCCCATACTTAATATCCATCAGTGAACTACCCTGTCCTGGATTTTCACTCAAACCTGGAGTGACAAGCCATGAACCTTCCGCACATGTCCTTGGATGTCTCCCTGTAGCCTGCAAAGCATGGGTGATTGTTTCCTTGGTCAATATTAAGGAGACATGGTGGACAGTGGAGGCTGCCGGTATGCAACATGTGAAAAAGGGTAAGATGAACCTTGGTGCAAAATGGTTTATTGCCAGTTCATTGTTGGACCCTGAGGAAGGATTAAATTTTGCCATTTTCATCAATAAAATAATTGTCCCTCCTTTTCAGCATCCTAAAATATTGATTTCAGTGTACAAGTGCATTTGCTTTAGCTAGCTTCCCTGTGATCCAAAACTAGGCTTTGTCAGTAAAATCAGAGTCAACTCATTCATTCTTCATGTTGTTTTTGTTTCTTTGTTGTTTCTATTTAATTTATTTCAGAATTGAGTTTTATTATTAGCTCCTGTATACTGTTTAGGGGTATTATTTCTTTTTATTTTTCTAGAGATTTCAAAAGTGACATTGAATTGAGAAATGTTAGATGAATCCTTTTGATGTAGTTTCTTAGTGCTATGAACTTTTAGGAGAGCCTTCACTGTATACCAAAGGATAAGGTATGTTGTATTTTCGTTTTCCTTTAATTCTAAAATGATTTTAATTTCCTTCTAGCTCTCTGAATTTACCCATTTTTCATTCAGTAGTAAATTGTTCAACTCCTATGAGTTTGTATGCTTTCTGTCATTTCTATATCATTGATATCTACCTTTAATTCAAAGTTGCCATATAGGACACTCGGTATTATTTCAATTTCCCTGTGTCTGTTGGGACTTTTTTGGTGTCCCAAAACGTTTCCAATTTTATTGAAATTAGCTTTGTCTTTTAAGATTGATAGGTCCATTTGATTGATGACATTATTTAATTCTAGCATTTCTCCATTTAGCTTTTGTCTGGATGATCTGTGTATTGGTGAGAGTAAGTAATCAACCACTATCAGTATATTAGGGTCAGTATGTGATTTCAGCTGTAGTAGTGTTTTGTTTATGAAATGGGGTGCCCTTGGGTTTGGTGCGTAACTGTTTAGATTTATAATATTCTCCTAGTAGATATTCCCATTGAGGTGTATGTAGTGTCCTTCCATATCTCTTCTGATTAGTTTGGCATAAAGTTTATTTTGTAAGATATTAATACCTGATTATTTCTTAGTTCTATTTGCTTGGAATAATTTTGCCCATCCTTTTTCTTAAGATGATTTCTGTTCTTCATAGTAAAGTGTGTTACTCAGATGCAACAGAAAAAAAAAGAACTTGTTTTTTTAATCCAATCTGTTCATTTGTGTCCTTTTTAAGGGAGTAAATGAGACCATTAATACTAGAAATTATTATTGAGTGATACTGATTAATTTTTGTTATGTTGCTGTGATAGTATGCATCCACCCTCTTTTTATTAACTATTCTGTGGTTATTTATTACTTGTATCATCTTGGGTATAATCAACCTTGTCAGATAGAAAGTTTTCTTCAAATGTCTTCTATAGAGCAGGATTGGTGGATATGAAATACTCAAATTTATTTTATAGTGAAATGTTTTTCTTTCTCCATCAACTGCACTTGATTATTTTACTAGATACAGTACTCTGCTCTGGTATCTTTGGTCTCTCAGAGTTTGTAGAATGTCCTTTCAAGTCCTTCAGAGTCTCTACTGAAAAGTCAGGTATTATTCTAGTGGACCTGCCTTTATATGAGACTTGGTCTTTTTCCTTTGTTGCTTTTAATATCATTTCATTGCTCTGTATATTTAGTGTTTTGATTATTATGTGTTGTTGTTGGGAGTTGTCTTGTTCTGTCTATTTAGTGTTCTGTAAGCCTTTTTTTTGTTTTATTTTTTATATTTATTCATTTATTCATTTATTTATTTGTTTTTTTTTTTTAGACAGGTGTAACAGCTTTGGTTGTCTTGGAACTTGCTTTATAGACCAGAATGGCCTTATACTCATAGAGATCTGCCTGCCTCTGCCTCCTGAATGCTAGGATTAAAGGCATGAGCCACCACCACCTGGCTCTGTATGCCTTTTACACCTTGATAGGCATCTCCTTCTTTAGATCAGGGAAATTTTCTTTAATTTTGCTAAAAAATACTTTCTGTGCCTTTGAACTGAGTTTATTCTCCTTCCTCTGTACCTATTATTTTAAGTTTGGCTATGAGTCCCTGGAAGAGAGTGGTTTGAGTGACTGGCAGTGAGTTATAAAGAGATAGAGATAGGTTAGAAGAAGAAGCTAAAAAGGGTATCAGGGAATAACTAGGGGGACCTTGTGTTCTCACCAAAATACTGAGTCCTGGGAGAAGGTTTTCAGGCAGGCAGGCAGGCAGGCAGCAGAAGGTGTAGGAATAGTATGCAGACATTGAATGGATAAGAGAAACCAACAACCAACATAAATGTAACCCACCTGAGAACTAGTCAAGTGCAGCCGTGTGTTCCTGGTAGAGAGCTTCTCTGTCTATGACTTTAAACAGGCTTTCCTTGTGTTAGAATATTTCTTCCTTTTCATTTCTGTGTCAAGATTCAGTTGAAAGTCTGCCTTCTCCCAAAGCTACTGCCTGGCATGAAGCCATATCCATGTGTATTTTCCTTCTGGTAATGTTCTTTTTTCACAAAGGGTGTATAATTTCTTTCTTTATAATATATGCACATTACTGTCTATATATTCTCTAGGATCTAGCACAGTGATGTGTATCTCTGTCTTTATTGTCTATATATTCTCTAGGATCTAGCACAGTGGTGTGTATCTCTGTCTTGGTTCGAACTCAAAAAATATTCATTCCAATTATGAACAAGTTCATGGCTAGAAGCCTAATACCTCCACATACCAAAGCTGGAATACAAACAGAAGAGGTATTGTATATATCAAGAACTAGAGAAATACATCCAAGTGTTAATTATTGCCTTTACTAAGTAAACTTTTAATGCATACAAACAGATTAATTCATATACACCTACACATAGATATAAAGGGCTGAAAAAGTCAAACACTTTCAGCTGGGATGTTATCCTGAGTGACTAACCCTAAGTACCGGGGAATGAGTAGTTTCCATAGGATCATCAGTGTAAACCTTATAAGAAGCAATTTGGCAGGCATGTGCCCTTCTGGAGACATAGCAGCAGATACTCAAGCTGGCCCAATCAGCACTTGTGCCATGATAACTGGTAGCTAGACTGCCATGGGCTTGTTCTCTAATAGGGGCTGAGCCAGAAAGACTATTAAGCTTTGGCTTTGCACGGGTCTTGAAAAGCACTTACTGTTCCACACCAGTGATCCAACTAAAACCTCTGTCAATTTCTTTTAAAAAAAAAAACTTCATGATAGAGCTGACAAAATGATGTATATTATGAATAATAAATTTCTCTAGGGCTTTGGCCAATGTTATTTACTAGACAAGTATAATTTGTAATGTTTACTTAAATACTGGCTCTCAACAAAAATGCTTAGAAACAGTTAGCATCCTGTCCCTGGGCAGTCTGCATCTAAAATTAATATGGCTTAAATGTGTTGCATGGAAGCAAGTTTGTATGCTTCTACCTGTCTTCATCTATATCCTCCAATATCTGCCATGCCAACAGTCAAAAGGAGGCTATAATTTTTGGCATATCCCAGCTGCTGGATTAAGGTAAGACCTGTCAGAAATCATTGTCTGGTAGAAGATGGGATTTTCACCAGGACTTCAAGATAAAAGCATGACACGTTTTATTTATAAGCAAGGAAGTCCCTACTGGAATACTTTCTTTAACCTCTAGAGTCTTTTTTTTAAATCATCTGATATACTTTACTGGTTGCTTTAGCATTTAAAATGAATTAAGTGCTATTAAACCCCTTTTTAGGTAGTTTCATCAGTACTGCCTAAGGGGGTATAAAGCAAGGAGCTTTCTCTGGCAGACATCCAGATACTAATGGTGTTAAAATGCCTTCTTATTGCATTTAAGCCAGTAGTTAGGTCAAGTAGACAAACATATTTTAGAATATGTTTAAATAAGCACTCCATTTAGTGTTGCTTTTCAACTCCTGTGTTTTCTGTAGCTTATTTTCTTTTCTGTCTAACATGGAAGGGATATAGTCACAGGTACAGTGGACTCTATAGCTGGATAAATTGCATTTTTTAGTTAAACTTCAAAGACCTGAGACAAATTGCAATAATGGTGATCAAGATGGAGAAGTTGGGGGAATCTACAGAAAGCTGAAGAGGACAGAACCTAGAGAAGGTTACAGGACCCTCACTGAATAGGATCACAGGCTTCAAGGTGGTATGTGTCCCTGCGTGTTGGGCCTGCAGAAGTGAACAAAAATGGTCACCATTTGTGCACATAAATTTGAGTTTTGCTTAGTCTGTGAATAAAATGAGTCTCAAACCTCATTTTCAGCTACCCTAATTTTGGCAGCAAGTGATTTCACTAAAGCAACTCAACAAGGACCTGGAATTTTACTTGTAAGCTTATAACTTTAAGTGAAATTGAGATACATATTTTTGTGTGAGGGAGAACAGACTTTTTTAAAGGGCAATGAATGAAGGGCACAGGAAGAGATTTCTGTTTTACAAGTAGTGAGTAGAAAGAACTGGACTGTATAAAAGGCCAATGCTCCTAAGTTAGGCTTTGCATTTTGCAGGGAGCATGATGGCAAATGAGTGGAATAAAAAAGACATCTCAGAAAAAATAAATTGTACCCATAAAATTAGCCATAGTCATTTGATGGAATACAAAGACAGAGAAATTAAGAATCTCATGTGATTTTTGAAAACAGCCAATGAGTTACATAAGGTAAAAGGTAATTTTAAATAACTGTTTCAAAGATCTAGGGATGTTAACCAGTGGCAGAGCCCTTGTCTAGTATGTGCAAGATTCCAGGTTTGATTCAATATCCAGCCTTGAAAACAACAAACAAGAAAAAGATATAAAACAAAGCCCTTCCCTAAAACTGGATTATGTATCTATCACTTTAATGGGAGGAAAAGTTGACACACAGTAAGGGAATGTAAAGTTTAGATTGGGGTAAGGTTAATAGAAGAGTGGCTGAAGGTTACAAAGACAGGCAGGGATGCTGTCAATTCCATAACCCGTATAGAGCCAGTGGTAAATCATGGGAACTGGCAACTGATAGGAGTGAGTATCCTATGGTAGCCAGTTTTATATTGACATATTATGTGTCATAAATACTTGAATTAATTTATCATGTTGTGTAAGAGAAAACTGTTCACATAAGTTGACCATTGATAGCTCTTCATCAGCATCTATTAGGATGTCTTCTAGTCACCCACTAATGATCCAGACATTTGCCATAGATATGACTTACACACTAAATACAGGCTCAGGAATAGTTGCTAAGTTCAGAAATAGATATTTCTAGGTGAAATCCATATACTGAGTCATACTGTGTTTTAAGATGACACTCTTTCACCACAATATGTAAAATATTCATGTGTATAATAACACATCTTGTTCTTTGTATTTTAAGCATGTTCCATCCATTCTGTCACACTTGATGCTCTTCTGGACTTAGGTCTTATGCTGTTTCCAATTATTACTTTTTTATACCTGCCTCATCTTGCCTCATTACTCTGAAATTTGCTGCCATTCACTTATTGTTGGTTTTTCCCGACATGATAGTGTCCTCTGAACACATCTCAAGTTTCTCTTATTCCATGGACTTTGTAAAAACTGACACTCAATTTTCAGTGTTTGTGATATCTTTATCAATGACTGAAAATAAGAAATAATATGCCATATTAATACATATGAAGAACAATTGGCTATACACTATATTTTTCTCCCACAGTCTATTCATATATATAGTTGTAAGTAATATATTTGCATTAAAATATTAAACTAATAACCTTGACTGCATAGAAGCAATGTTAGCAAATACTTACTGGAGATTCTCAGTGACTAGGTTCATTTGTATATGTGTGGACTTCAGTTGCCCTGTCTGTTCATTGCTTTAAAATTTGATAATATCCTAAGACTCACAAGCTAACTGGAAAAAAAACTTTATAAAAGGTTCAAATATGTCACATTTGTAAAATAAAACTAGTTGTTAAAAAACTGAATAGGAAACACAATTTTCAAAGCAGGTAAAAAAGTGAGTGGCTCCTATGTGGATATCTACTCCTGAAATCTGGGTCAACAGACATGACCTTCACCTTCACAAAGCAGGCCCAGCCTCATTTCAGCTGCACTCACTGGGGAACATGGCTATTGCATAGCTTAATTCTCTAGGAGAAGTAGCAAGTTCAGTGTGCTCAGAACTCATTTCTTCCCCATTACGGTAATATTCAATTGGACTAAATTACCCCATAACAGCACCTGATCATGCAGCCACTGGATCTAGCTTCATTTACTTTAAGGTTAGTAGAGTCACAGCTCAGACTGCTTAAGAGCTGTCATCATCAAAGTCCCCTCTTTCCTTTATTAACTTCTTTACTGAGAAAGCATTGACAACTGGCAGGAGAGGAGGAAAGCTGCTATGGAAGAAATTACTCCTGGCTATCACCTCTACCTTAGAAAGGTCAAAGAGACAGCGATGTAAAGAACTTTCTTGTTTTAAGTCAGTTAATCTTCACAGAAAAATGGAAACTGTATTTAAAATACTAAAGTTGTAAGAAAAATAAAATGAAACTTTCTCTTTGGATAATTATTTTTCTAAATTAACAGAAAATCAGGCACAGCATTAGTTCTTGTGCTCAGAACATATTACCCATGGGTCTTCTTATTTTCATTTGGTTTTGTTTTCATATGTGAATGTTGGCACCTGAGGAGACCAGAAGAGGGTCCTGGATTCCATAGAATTGAAGTGACAGACAGTTGTGAGCTCCAACACGGATGTTAGGAAACAAATCTGGGTCCTCTACAAGAGCAGTAAGTATTCTCAGCTGCTGAGCCATCTCTCAGGTCAGAACTTTCTCCTTTTATCCAAAGTGAATCCAGCTGCACGGCCTAAAGGACATTGCTGTGGATATCGTTCTGTGTAAATAAAGTTCTGATTGGCCAGTGGCCAGGCAGGAAGTATAGGCGGGACAAGAGAGAAGAGAATTCTGGGAAGTAGAAGGCTGGGGGAGACACTGCCAGCCACCGCCATGAGAAGCAACGTGTAAAGACACTGGTAAGCCACAAGCCACGTGGCAAAGAATAGATTAACAGAAATGGGTTAATTTAAGATAGAAGAAGCAGATAACAAGAAGCCTGCCATGGCCATACAGTTTCTAAGCAATGTAAGTTTCTGTGTGCTTTCTTGGTTGGGTCTGAGCGACTGTGGAACTGGCAGGTAAGAGAGATTTGTCCTGACTGTGGGCCAGGCAGGAAAACTCTAACTACAAATGGCGTCCAACGTGTTGGCAAGACTTTCCACCTAAAACCTGAAAGAAAGATTCTAAGATGGAGCTAAAAACAGCTTCCTAGTTGTCTCTCTGAAGTTAGCGGCAGCCTGCCAGTTTGAGCTACTATGGCGGGTTCCTGGCGGGTTCATCTGACCTGCAGTGTGGCGGGAATGAGGAATCTACAAGCAGCACTTTACTCTGCTGTGTGGTGGATTTAGCCTTTGCTAGTTAAAAAAAAAAAAAAAAAAAAAAAAAAAAAGGTTTCTGGGCTATGCACTACTTTGATAGAACTGCTTCTGATAGTTGATGGTACACACGGCTCCAGACCCAGAGCTGGCGTTAAACTGTACCACCGCCATGTTGGGAAGCTGAGGTGGGCGGAGCCAGCAGCCACAGCAGCATTTCAGTCTTACAAAGATGGATATTACACAGAGAATCTGGTTTATATTGTCTTTGGGATTTTTAACTACAAAAAAAGATTTGATCATAGAAGCTGTTGAGTTAAACAAATATGTAAATTTTAAAGACACCTTGACTTCAAAGTTTGGATATAAGGATATGTTGCTTTGGAAAAGAGTCTCTGCTTTTGTTTCCACAGAAAGCCAGAGGCTGTGGATTTGTTCCAGATTAAGATATATCAGGTTTGATCAGCCAAGACCACCTGAAAGGTCTCCAATGACACCATGGCCCAGATGATTCAACATCCAGAATGGTTTCAAGGCAACTGTCTCAGAGGTTCACCCTAATGGACTACTCCATAATCCTAAAATTTTCTTTATGTCTCCATAAGATACAGCGCCCCCCTCCAGCAGGAAGTAGTAAGAGAAACTACGCCCACATTCCCAAAATTATCAAGCTGGCTTTGGAGATGGAATTGGCTCACTCCTTCTCTAAACCCAGACATATTGCTAAAAGAAAAGGTTAAGAGATTCTTGTGTCCCAAATCAGAAGAGCCCTCTGGTGTGGGACAGAGAAAAACCAATATTTTTCTTTAAAGCAAGTTGATTATAAATGAGATCTCTTTCTAAAGAAGAAAGGGGAATATGATATAGATATAATAGGATGAAAGGGTAGATTAGGGAACTTACTTCTAAAGAGCAACAACTTGTTTAAAATGTTTTACATTGGTATAGACTTTAGTCTATTGATACAAACTTAAAATTAATTTTGTTATACTGTGTGCATATTTCTACTCATGTTTAAGGTATTATGTTTGTATAGCTCATTTAAATTGTAATGGATAACTAAAAATAGATTAATAATTAGTCATCTATGATAATCATACTCATAGCCATGTTAGTTAAGTCTTCTAGATATACATAGACATATTTCAGATAGATAGGTAATCTTCAAATACTTCAAAGACCTACAGAATATGGCATTTAAAATACTTTTAAAATTTAGACTTTCTGGACAGTGAGACATGTCTGCTCCTGGCAGCACTGATTTACTTCAGAGAGGAGGATGGGCATTGAAGACACTTCATATGGAGTTTATCTTCACCTTGGCAAAAATAGCCATTTTGGCAAGAAAACTGTTCTTGCCTGGACTGCTCGATCACCTGGACATGCAGGACCCATAGAAAGGTGACCACTAAACTTTGCTTGACAAAATGGTCCCTCAGGTTCCTGCTTCGCAGAGGAAACTGCCAGACATTCTACAGGACACTGAGAGAAGTGACCGAGAGACTCTATCCCTGTGGGCTGAAGACAAATGCCCCAACTTTACAAGGAACATTAGGTGACTGTCCAGGCTGCCAGCTGTCTCTGTCTACTCTTGCAAAACTCCTGAAAAATGCTTACATCCTTCTCCGGTTCTTAGGTAATATTATATCCTTCTGAGGTCTTTGATGTGGTTGAAGAATAGATAGTTATAATTTCCTCAGTTATGATAAAAATAAGTTAGATATAAAAACCTTAGACTCACAAATATAATAGATAGTTAATATTGTAACTGTAATTCTTGCTTGATAATTGTTTTTTTATATGTAATTGTACTATGTAAAAGTTAAAACCTTCCTTAAAAAAAAAAAAAAGAAAAGGGGAAGTGCTGTGGATATCGCTCTGTGTAAATAAAGTTCTGATTGGCCAGTGGCCAGGCAGGAAGTATAGGCGGGACAAGAGAGAAGAGAATTCTGGGAAGTAGAAGGCTGGGGGAGACACTGCCAGCCACCGCCATGAGAAGCAACGTGTAAAGACACTGGTAAGCCACAAGCCACGTGGCAAAGAATAGATTAACAGAAATGGGTTAATTTAAGATAGAAGAAGCAGATAACAAGAAGCCTGCCATGGCCATACAGTTTCTAAGCAATGTAAGTTTCTGTGTGCTTTCTTGGTTGGGTCTGAGCGACTGTGGGACTGGCGGGTAAGAGAGATTTGTCCTGACTGGGCCAGGCAAGAAAACTCTAACTACAGGACATGACAAGAATCACTGTACTCTGTGTAGGACTTTGATGTTTGGAACCTGAAATTAAACTTTTTTTTTGGAACACAGATCTGTGTTAAATGACATAATGTAGAGGAAGTGATGATGTCACAGAGGGTAGGATTCAGTAGATTTTGAGCCACAACAATAGGCTAAGGCTGTGATCACTGTCCACTGATAACGGATCTGAGACCACCATTGTAACCAATGTAGCCCCGGAAGTATGGACAGAGAGTCAGGGACATCCCTGTCCTTCCCAAGTGACAGGTTAATTCAGGAAAATAGATTGGGTGATTCTTTGGCAGTCTCAGAAGGTAAACTAAGGCAGAGGGATATGAAAACATCTGTAACAATGTGGTAGTGAGTAGACAAGTCCTTAGACGTTTACTACATAAGGCAGGTCAGAGAGGAATAAGATCAGCTGAGGTTTTTTTTAATACTATGTAGGACAACCATGCATATTACATTTTTCATAGAACCTCAAAATATTTACAAAATCCTACCTAATTCCTTTTTCATAATGATGAACACACCTGCAAATTAATCAGGTGAGCTGGTCAGGGAAACTAGATCTCTACCTCTGTAGAAGAAACTGCCTCCTCTCTAGAAGACATGTGATAAATAATTACAAATGTGATGTGTACAGAAAGGACAATGAAATGGAAAAGGTATATTTAAGACTGCAGATGAAATGTCTGCATATATACAGTTCCTGGGGAGTTTATTTCCCTTCTGGAACAGAGAGAAGAATAATTCTAGAGACATCATCAGATATATATATATATATATATATAGGCTGGTAAATTTTTGGATGGTAAATGACCCATAGACACCCTATTTTAATGCTCAAATGTTGGATTTTACAGGGTACAGCTATTCCCAACCCTTCTTTGGCAGACCTTAGGACTGACATTGCTTGATAACATTGCCATGGAACTGGAGGACGATAGAAAAGGTGACGTGGTATGTTCCAATGCCAACCTTCAAGCTGGAATTGTTTAATGCTGAAGGTAGTCCACACCACACTCATGGACTCTTGTATGTCTAAAGCAAAGGGCATAAGATGCAGTATTTCTTCCTCTGTATGGAATGGTACAGTGTACAGGATCACAAGCTGTAATTCCACCGAGCTGGGGACAGTTCATGTCCAAAGATGGAAAGAAATGCCATCTCTGCAAAGCATACAATGTGAAGTCCCTCTGAAACAAATTGTGTTATTGTGTATTTTCTCTTACTAGCTACTTATAACTTTATATGTGGCCCTCAGGGCTTGAGGATTAGAGAATATTAAAAGGGAAAAATAATGATTGCTTGGACTTGGCTTACTATACCTTCAAAGAAAAGAAAACTCCTGAAATTAAATTTACCAGTTAAATAGAAAGACATTTATTTAAGGAAAAAATACCACTCTCAAATTTTTGAAGTGCCCCAGGGCTCATTCCTAGGATCTTTTATCGCCTCTCCATAGGTAATCTCATCTATTCCCATGGCCTCAAATTCATCTATATGATAATGACTCCCAAACTGTGTCTCTAGCCTTGACCTCTTCTCCCATCTCCAGGAGAGTATCTCTAAGGGATGTCTAATATGCATCTCATATTTGTCAAGCTCAAAACAGAATTCTTCAGTATGTCCTCCATCCTTCTTTTGCAATCTCCTTTTTTCTTGGCTTGTCCATCTCCAGTAGTTAATTCTTCCAGCAGCCAGCCATTTCCTCAGCTGAAGACAAACACAAAGACTTCCTTCATTCTCTCTTTCTGTCTCTTGTGGCATGGAATTTCCCAGGAGCACCTGCTGACTACAGCATCATATTTCAGAATTGCCTGGTCATCCTATCTCTGTCCTTTCAAACTCCTCTACCTTTCTGCTGCAGTCCACTGCAGTCTGATATCCTTGCTCTCTCTTGATCTGTTCTTTCATACAGAAGACCAACTAGTCTGTTAAAAAATGCCAAACAGACCCTGTCTTCCCTGTAAATATCTAAGTAGCTTATAACTGTGATTTGACTAACATCTGAACATCACATCTAGCCTAGTCAATGAAGATCTGGATAACCAGATCCCTCAACAAATAGACTGTTTCCAACACAAGAAAGTCACCAACCTTTCTTCCTATTCTAAAATAGGCAAATCAAGTTCCCACCTAAGAGTTTATTATAATTGAAATTTTATCTGCCTGATTTTTTTCTTCTTGTTACTTTTTTTCTTTTTTCCATTTTTTTTTTTTTTTGAGACAGGTTTTCCCTGCACCTCTCTGGGTGTCCTAGAACTTGAAGTTGGCTTCAAACTGATAGAAATTAATCTGCCTCTGCTTCCCAAGTGCTGGAATTAAAGGCATGTGCCACCACAGCAGGCTCCTCTTATTTGCTAATGTGTGTGGTTGCATATTGAAGTTTAGGAGTTTTGTATTATTCTCAAAACATACTCATACATCAGTGAGTCACAGTTTCTCAGGGAACAGAGTCATCACATGATCCCTTCACTGGTATATGCCCTGTGCCTGTAAAAGCCTTTGTAGAGGAATGACCTTCAGAGACTCAGTGCTGCCTCTGTAATGACAGACACCACAGTGTTGGAACAATTAGCTTATTTGTAAATTGATGACTGAGTCACCAATCCCATCATCTGCAGACCTTGAAGAATTAGTGCTGTGGAGACAGGCAATCTGTCTCAATGTAGTAATCTACTTCAGATTCAAGTAACTGGACTAAAGGAAAGTTAAAATGTATCAGAAAAGAACCTGATCATTACCTTTCAACTTTTGGCACTTAGATGATTTTGCTATGCGGTCATAGGTAGTACCTTGTTTGTAGTTTTATAGCCCAAAGCGTTACTTCAAAAGTACTTTATAAATAAAGCAGCTGGCTCACCTGTAATCTGCATGTTCAGAAGTGGGAGGCAGAGGGATTGCCTTGAAATTGAGGTCACAAAGTGACCTTAGCTACATAGTAAATTCCAGTCACCCTGAGCCAAAGGGTGAGACCCAGTCTCAAAAAGAAGTTTCTGTTCAATACATAGAGAAAAGCTAGTAGAATTTTCTGTTGCAAATGAGCTTCATATAAAAACAACTGTCTATGTAAATAATTTTCAAAACGGCACTATTTTTGATGACTGTGTGGGAAGAGCAGTCATGATTGGGTCTTTGCTTAATTCTGCTTCTGACTCTAGGAAAATTTGTAACCTTTCTGAAATCCAGTTCCCTCTTTCTAAACATAATATGAAATTATGTAAGTCAAGAGATTGTTAGAAAGCTCCTTCTCACACAAGACAAGAAGTAGATTATGATCAATGATCTTGTCTAGTTCCTCCCTGATGGTCTTTGAATGTGAAAGCATTTTTTTTTTTTTTTTTGCAGAAGTTGTGGTTAATGACATCATTCTGATAGTGCTTCTGAAATTGTGTCAAAAATAGAATTACCACAAATGAGAAGGTTATGAATTCATTTTTGTTCATTTTTCTAACGAATTGTCAGAGTCACCCCCCCCCCACCTCCTTGACACTGCCTCACCACACATGGTATATGGCTCAGTAAGAAAATTCCAACTAATTTAAAAATAATGGGGGGAAAGACTCATGTACTTTTCCAGTTTCTACTAGGAACAGAGAACTGGTTAAAAAAAAAAATTATACATAGGTATAGAGTTCCTTATCTGGAAGAGACCCCAATGTCTTTTGCCCCATGAGGAGGAAAGCTTTCTCAAAATTGATAGCTGCTCTTGCTTTTCTGTTTTTGTTGTTGTTATTTGTTTTCTGCTTATAAGGTATTCAACTCTTTTCAATACATTCCACACATCACATTTGCATGTTTTTTCTCACTCCACCCACAATCCTGGCTCTTAGATTCATGTTTCAAATTATTTAAAATTTTAAACTTTCTGTTCTGAGAATTACCTTTATAAGGACAAAGTAGAACACTGATTCTAAACAGATAATAAAAATAAAGGATACAAGGTAAGTGAA
The DNA here is from genome assembly GCF_903995425.1 of Onychomys torridus. Classification (NCBI taxonomy): domain Eukaryota; kingdom Metazoa; phylum Chordata; class Mammalia; order Rodentia; family Cricetidae; genus Onychomys; species Onychomys torridus. The sequence goes on from NC_050455.1 coordinate 17,917,628, forward strand.
TCTCATCATATTCTATGTATTCAAACAATCTGAGTTAGAAGGCACAGCTAGCCCCTGACAACTTGATGATGAAAATCAAGTTCTAAGAATCGTTTTAGACCATCACACCTAGAGTGCAGCTACTCACCAAGATTACTAGATGGACTAAACAGCCACTGGTTGTGACCTCAAACTATTAGGTTTTTGCAACCACTGTCTTCATAAGCAATGCAAGCCCCATTGTGGGGTTTTACTGTTAAGCTACATAAACTCAGTTTAGGTCCATTGCCTCTTCTTCATTCATTAATTCTCTTTCTCCATCTTCCTCTCCCTCTCCACTCTCCTACCCCCTCTTTGCCAAAGCATGTTGTCTTTTAATCAGAATACTGAAGAGCAATATCCTACCCTTGGAAATGGAAACTATAAGACATGATTGCGGAAGCTTGAGGATGTTATATGGTTGGGAAGGGAACCTTCGGAATGGAAGAGTATACCTACAGGTCAGTTCCCCTGCAGTTTCAATATGGTCCATACCAACCTCTGTTGTTATGCTCATCTCATCAGAAGCTTCCCCATTCTGAAAGTCCAAATGTGTTATCAGTCAAGTCGACTTTTTTATCTAATGATTTTTCCAGCTCTCTTGAGGCTACTGAAGCTATTAACCCTTATTCTATACACTGAGGCATATTAAAAAGTAAGGAGGGGGATTGATATGTTCTCTTATTGGCTGCTTTTTTGTTAGACGGATGTGATGGAGGGAGAGCTAGGCTCTGACCCAAAGATCTAATTGTTCATAGGTCAAGTTGACTTCATGTAGAAGAAGAAGAGTTTTAATTTGATCACCTGCTGTGGCTTCTGTGACTGAAGTCAGGAACTCCTAAAGAAATCTTTGAAAAGAGTTTATTAGACAGGATCTTACAATGAAAGACTGTAGGAACCAGTAGGGACCTAGCTGGAGTAGCTATTATCATAATACGGATCTAGTGACAGCAGTGATTTGATTGAGGAGGAACTTACAAAAAGCATTTAAAGGGCATGGGCATGGTAGCACAGGCCTTTAATCCCAGCACTCTAGAGGCAGAAGCAGGTGGATCTCTAACAAGGCCAGCCTGGGATACAAAACAAGTTCCAGGACAGCTGAGGCTGTTATACAGAGAAGCCCTGTCACACACACACACACACACACACACACACACACACACAAAAAAAAAAAAAAATAGGTAGATAGATAGTTAGATAGATGATAGATAGATAGATAGATAGATAGATAGATAGATAGATAGATGACAGATGACAGAATGATGATCAGGTAAAAATGCAAGTACAAGGCTAATAAGGAGGCAAGCTATGATTAAGGGAAGAAGACTGAGTGGGACATAGCATTGTTCCTGGAAAAGGGTACACATCCCATCCTTAGCATGAATCAGATCTAATTCTCTTTAGTTTTGGAGTACTGCAGCAGCCAAAGCATGGGGTTGGCCCTGAAGGCTGATAAGCTAATCAGAGAGATCTTTAAGGTTTTCTGAGAGCTTCTGGGAAGACAGAGATGTTAACAGAGGCAGAGGGGCCCTCTTAGTCCAACCATTTTAGTTAAGAGTTTTTTTTAAAAATGCCAAGAGTGACAAGAAGTGCTTGCCTGATAGGTGGTTCACTATATTATTCACAGGAGCTTCATATATTGGGCTCAATTCTGTTGCCCAATAATTTTTAACTAAGATATAAGAAATTCTACTTGAAACTTAAAAAAAATCAGATTAATATCTCCTCTCCATGGGAAAATGTCAGACCTGTTCCCTTTTCTTCTTCACTTTAAACATTCAGTTCTTTCAACAATGACACGTCCCACATGTCCTGCACTTTACCACCTGGTTGCACTTCTATCTGCACACATGCATTTATCAATGTCCATTCATAAAATACACCAGGCAGAATCTCCCAAGGTGGAGTATACTTGTAATTTTAGCAGGTGGATGGCTAAGGAGGGTGATGACCTAGAATTAAAGGACAGCCTGAGTTACATCTATCCCAGAACCATACTCACAAATCTAAGATGTATGTATGTATGTATGTATGTATGTATGTATGTATGTATGTATATATGTATGTATTACACTATATAGTAATAATAATAATAATGATGATGATAATAATAATAAATAAATCAGTATTGATATCATGCTTTAGATGATGATGATGTTAATTTTTTTATTTGTCAGCATGGCACAAATGCATGTCACTTTAAAATTCAGTCCCACTGTCACTTCGTGGATATCAGCAGCCCTCGTTCATTGAATTGGAGGGTTTATATCAACATTAGTACATTCTTGCATATACAGGAAAATGTACTAACATATAGACAGACAGACAGAAAGATAGATGATAGATAGATAGATAGATATTCTAGGTGGTTGGGATACAGTGAAAAACAAAATGTATCTCTGTTTTATATATTCATTTGGAGTTTCACATTAAAAATACCTAAAGCAATCCCTGCGCTATTACAAATTATTGAAGTCAATGGTTTTGACTTAGAAATGAGCAATAACATGAGTGATAACATTCTGTGTCGTCCTGAAAGCCTTTCTCTGTGTTTTGGTGCATGCTCCATGGAACACATATTGGAGAACAGAATGAAGATTTTGTATACAGGAGATACCAAGTCTAAATGCTCTGAGTCAAAAAAGTGTTTGAAGAAATAGTCCAGAGGGAGGGAGAGAAAATGATGGTTGAGGTAGCATAAAAAAGTATGCCTTTGTGACTTCTTATGATGTGGCTTGACAAATTTTGTCTCTGTGAACCTTTATATCATGGGTAGTAATACAATTTCATTCAGGTCAGGAAGCATATGGAGTGCTTTGGAGTATGTTAATGACTAACCGGGTTAGGTTATCAGCCAATAAAATTGTGTTGACTTGAAATGAATAGAAATCTCTTCCTGTCCTCACAGTTGCATGTCACCTACAGTTTTGGCACTAGCCTTATTTCTTAGAATACTGGTAGCATTGAACACAGATGGACAAGTCTAAACATTCTTTTTGTTTAAAATTGGTGACTGAGTGCCGTTTTCTAGATATGATTGTTCTAACATTTTGAGTAAACCCCAATTTCTCTTTTGTGTTCAAATACACATAATTTTTCATTTACATTTTTTAAAAGTGCACTAAAGCAGTTTTCTCATTTATAGCCTTGTAGGGATTAAATATGATCCCATAAAATTTTCAAAATCTTATACTCTTGAATATTTAAGTCAAATGAAGCTAATTGGTTTTGTGTCTAGAGTTTTAAAAAATCATTTAAATAACATTTTCTTCTACCTACCATTTCATAGTTACTCCACATTATTTTTAGTATAATCCAGTGATCTTTGGAACAAAATTCAAAAAAAAAATATTAGTTGTATTTGTCAAAGAACTTCATACTGTTTTGAAAATGCAAATTGTCAAGATCTACATTACCCAGCAAGAGAGTAAAGTTATATTATTCATATTAATGTCTATATAAAGGTAACAAGATATGTATCACAGACAACAAGTTTATAAAATTTCATGGATGGATATGATTCAAAGATGCTATGATCTTAAATATAGAGTAGTTTTCATGATGGAAGGGTGATTTATTTGTGTACTTGGTGCTTGTCTGAGTGACCTACAGAAAGAAGTTTGTGAATCAGCTGTGACTATCACAATTCCCAAAACAAAAACTGTGCGTGATAAAACTGAAGATACTTTTCTCAAACCTTGACCTTTTTGTGATGTTAAGAAGCAAGACTCCTGGCTGAGGATCACTGTATCCACTTCCATCGGCTATTGGATGAGAGTTCTAGCACAACAGTTAGGGTGTTTGGTCATCCAATTACCAGACTTCATTACCCCCACGCAGGTCCAGGTTGTTCATGTAGATTTCATCCATTTCTCTGTCATTGGGTGATCCCTGTGTCTTTCTTAGGGTCCTGTTTTCTAGGTAGCCTCCCTGGAGTTGTGAGTAGCAGTCTAGTCATCTTTGTTTTACATCTAGTATCCTCCTACAGAGATCCTCAGCCAGACCCCAGATGGAGCTCCAGGAGTCCATTTGGCGAGAAAGAGAAGGGATTTTTGTGAGCGAGAATTGTTGAGACCAAGACTGGAAAAAGCACAGGGACAAATAGCCAAACTAATGGAAACACATGAATTATGAACCAAAAGCTGTGGAGCCCCCAATTGGATCAGGCCTTCTGGATAAGTGAGACAATTGAATAGCTTGAACTGTTTGGGAGACACCTAGGCAGTGGGACTGGGACCTGTCCTTAGTGCATGAGCTGGCTGTTTGGAACCTGGGGCTTATGTGGGGACACTTTGCTCAGCCTGGAAGGAGGGGTCTGGACTTGCCTGTACTGAATCTACCAGGTTGAGCTGAATCCCCAGGGGAGTCTTGGCCCTGGAGGAGATGGGAATGGGGGGAAGGTGGGGGTGGGGGCGGGAGGGGGAGGACAAGGGAACCCATGGCTGATATGTGAAATTAAAACACAAATATCTGTATAAAAATAAAATTTGAAATAAAATTTAAAAAGAAGAAGAAGAAGAAGAAGAAGAAGAAGAAGAAGAAGAAGAAGAAGAAGAAGAAGAAGAAGAAGAAGAAGAAGAAAGACTCCAAAGTAATGATTGCCATGGGCAATGGGGCTTTCAGAACCACCAAGTAAGCTAGTTTGTTCAGTGAAGTGATTTAAACCCCTTGCATACAGTGATGTATTGTGCACTAGAACATCATGCATTGGGTGCACAGGATATTTGGGTCATCAAGAGAAGATCTATGAGGCTCATCCATCAAGAGATCTTGCTACTTTTGCAGAAATACAGTTCCCACTATTCCAACTAGACTGCTCACAACCACCTTTAACTCCAGCTCCAGAAAATAGATGCAGTCTTCTGAAATCCACAGGTATCAACATATATATGCAATACAGACACACAAATACGTAAACATAAATAACAATAAATCTAGAAAAGAATTAGACATCAAAATGCCCAACAGTCCAATTAAGAAATGGGCTATAGAACTAAACAGAGAATTCTCAACAGAGGAAGTTCAAATGGCTGAAAGACATTTAAGGAATTGCTCAACATCCCTAATTATCCAGGAAATGCAAATCAAAATGAATCTGAGATACCACCTTACACCTGTCAGAATGGCTAAGATCAAAAACACAGAAGACAGCTTATGCTGGAGAGGATGTGGAGCAAGGGGAACTCTCCTCCACTGCTGGTGGGAATGCAAGCTTGTACAGCCACTTTAGAAAACAATATGGCGCTTCCTTAGAAAATTGGGAATCCATCTTCCCCAAGACCCAACAGTAGCACTCTTGGGCATATACCCAAGGAATGCTCAATCATACCACAAGGGCGTTTGCTCAGCTATGTTCATATCAGCATTGTTTGTAATAGCCAGAACCTGGAAAAAAACCTAGATGTCCTTCAACTGAAGAATGTATAAAGAAAATATGGTATATATACACAATGGAGTATTACTCAGTAGACAAAAACAATGACATCATGAGGTTTGCAGGCAAATGGATGGATCTAGGAAAAATCATCCTGAGTGAGATAACCCAGATTCAGAAGGACAAACATAGTATGTACTCACTCATAGGAGGATACTAGATGTAAAACAAAGATAACTAGACTGCTACACAACTCCAGGGAGGCTACCTAGAAAACAGGACACTAGGAAAGATACAGGGATCACCCAACGACAGAGAAATGGATGAGATCTACATGAACAACCTGGACGACAGTGGGAGTAATGAAGGGGAAGATTTGAGGGAAAGAAAGCTTAGAGGAGCAGGAGATCCCAGCTGGATCAAGAACAGAAAGGGAGAACGAGGAATAACAGACCATGATAAATGATGACCACATGAGAACAGGAATAGGCAGAGTGCTGGAAAGGTCCCCAGAAATCCACAATGATACATCCTCTGTAGACTGCTGGCAATGGTCAAGAGAAAGCCTGATCTGACCTAGTCTGGTGATCAGATGGCCAAACACCCTAACAGTAGTGCTGGAACTCTCATCCAATAACTGATGGAAGTGGATGCAGAGATGCTCAGCTAGGCCCCAGGCGGAGCTCCAGGAGTCCAATTGTAGAGAAAGAGGAGGGACTGTAAGAGAGTGAATTGTTGAGACCAAGATTGGAGAGGCACAGGGACAAATAGCCAAACAAATGGAAGCACATGAATTATGAACCAAAGACTGTGGAGCCCCCAGCTGGATCAGGCCCTCTGGATAAGTGAGACAATTGAATAGCTTGAACTGTTTGGGAGGCACCCAGGCTGTGGGACCAAGACCTGTCCTTAGAGCATGAGCTGGCTGTTTGGAACCTTGGGCTTACACAGGGACACTTTGCTCAGACTGGAAGGAGGGGACTGGACCTGCCTCTACTGAATCCACCAGGTTTAAATGAATCCCCAAGGGAGTCTTGGCCCTGGAGAAGATGGGAATGGAGGGGAGGGGAGGGGGAAAAGGTGGGGTGGGGGCGGGAGATGGAGGACAGGGGAACCCATGGCTGATGTGTAAAATTAAGACACAAATATAATAAAAAAATAAATAAAATTAAAAAGAAAAGAATGGAGATAATGAAGAGAAATCATCATGATATCAAGTTCAAAGAAAGTATACACTTCAACTTGTGATCATTTTTATTAATCAAACTATCCGTGATTCCCTCTTAAGCACAATTGTTGCTTTGGGAAAATAATCTCATGCTACAATTTCTTGAGAGCATGAAATTTTACACAGTAATGTTTCATTTCACTACTAAATATTTAAAGGATATGTGTTTTTGTTTGTTTGTAGGTATACACAAGATGTCACTCTATGGAGCATGACTTCCTGACAGTAACTCCTGCATCCCAAGTCTTGATGAATCTATAGAATTACTTTTTAGTGGTTCTCTCTTCTCCACCCTGCCCCATCTGTGTGTGTGTGTGTGTGTGTGTGTGTGTGTGTGTGTGTGTGTGTGTGTGTTTCTGTGTGTTTGTGTGTCTATGTGTGTGAGATGCCTTTCTTTTCCTCTTCTCTTCCTTTTTTCCTTTCTTCCCCATTTTCTCTTTAATGTTCAAACATTTGTCTCTATAGAAGAAGAATTTCTTAAAAATCTTAACCACTTCACAGTGTCTTGGACACCAGCAAAAATGATCTTCTTTTTTTAATAATTTCAGTTTCTCAGAGCTTGATCTTCTGAATCACAAACTGGAAGAAGGGAATGGGTTGGTCTTTGTGTCCAAAAGATTTACAGAATGGATAAATTCCAAAGATTCTTGCTGATCATGGTAAGCTTTGTAACTGTTTGAATGTGGTTTTCTTTATCTTATTACAAAAAAAAAAAAAAAAAAAAAAAAAAAAAAAAAAAACTCTTGATGAAATTTAAGTTTCATTGTGAGATATTACAAAGCTTAGATTTGAATTTGTCTATAATGTTAAGAGGTTGGACTTCTGGCAAGTGATCAGGATAAAGTATGGACAAAGAATGTGAGGGTTGAACCATAAGAAGGAGAGCTGCAGAACTTGTGAATTCACAAAAACTGTGAATGCCTTCTTAGAGCCTTCATAGGACTTAGAATGTAAACATTTATTCAAAGCTGAGTGATGGACTAATGTGGTCCCACTAAGCCTAAAGGATCTAGGAAAGCCATTGTCTTCTATAATGTAGCCACTTGGGAGATACTCATTCTCCAGTGGTTTACTTGACACCCTTGCCCACTTAAGTCATCCTAGTCAAAGCAAAGCAAAATTTAAAAAAAAAGTATACTTGTGTGCCATTGGCCATCATAAGATCATTGGTAGTGAAACGACAAGGAGGTGTGGCCTTGTTGGAGTAGATATGATATTGTTGGGTGAAGTGTGTCTCAGTCCACTTCCTATTGCTTTTGGATCAAGATGTAGAACTCTCAGCTCCTTCTCTAGAAACATGTTTACCTGCACACCACTATGTTTTCTTCCATGGGGATAATGAGATAAACTTCTGAAACTGTAAGCCAACCCCAAATAAATGTTTTCCTATACAGAGTTACCATGGTCATGGTGTCTCTTTAGACCAATAGAACCTCAACTAAGATGGAAGTTGGTACCAGAAGTGGGGTATTGATGTGGTAGGCCAGATCATGTTTTGTTTGAAACATTATGGACTTTGGGACAATGGATTAGAAAATCAGTTGAAAGCTTTAAGTGGGCCTTAATGGACTATCCTAATAGGACTATAGAAGACACTGGTCCTGAGAGTGATTTGAACCATGGGGCCTTTCTCAAGTGGTCTCAGAGGAGAGGAATTATTTTCATTTAAAAAATATTTTTATTCATTTTACATACCAACCACAGATCTCCCTCTCATCCTTCTTCCCATTCCCCACTCCACCTTCCCCTCTGGCCCACCCCCAATACCCTCCTACAAAAGGGTAAGTCCTCCTATAGGGAAATAGCAAATCCTGGTACATTAATTTAGGTAGGACTAAACCCCTTCCCCCTGCATCAAGGGTGAACAAGGTATCCTACCATAGGTAATGAACTCCAGAAAGCCAGCTCATTCATCAGGGACAGATAATGATCCCACTACCAGAGACCCCCCAAACAAACCCAGCTCCACAACTGTCTCCCATATGTAGAGGGTCTAGTCCAGTCCCATGCATGTTCTGCCACTGTTGGTCTAAAGTTCATGAGTTCCTATGAGCTTGGTTCAGTTGTCTCTGAAGATTTCCCCATCATGATCTTGACTCCCCTCCATGAGTAAACTGGGGGTGAACGGGGGCAATAGAGGGGAGGGGATGAAGGTTGAGAACATGAGCTAATGGAATGGTTGAGCTGGGGAAGAGACCGAGTAGGAAAGCAATGAAAGAGATATCTTGATAAAGGGAAATATTACAGGGTAAAGAAAAAACATGGTGCTAGGGAAATTCCTAGGAACTTACAAGAACAACCCCAGATTAGACTACTAGCAGTAGTGAAGAGGGTGCCTGAACTGGCTTACCCTGGTGATTGGATTGGGGAATACCCTGTCATCATAGGCCCTTCATTCAGTAAGTGATGGAAGCAGATGCAGAAATCCACAACCAAACACCAGGCCAAGCCCCAGGAGCCTAGTGTAAGAGGGAAGAGGGACTATATGGGAAGAATTTCAGTTTGTTGCTTAGAGGTCTTTCTTGTGATACCTTGGTGAAGAAAGTGGCTGCTTTTTGTCCTTTTCTGGAGTCTGCCTGATTGAAGAGATTTGAATTAATTCCATTGACAGCAGAAATAACAAAATAGCCTAGTGTAAACTCTGTCATATAGTTATTAGTGTTGTGGCTTTCAAAGATTGACTGTTATACTCAATTGATCTAAATTTTATAACTTTATATAAGAGGTTTTGATTATTATAATAGCCACATCAATGGTTTCTGGAAAGACTAAACTTACACATGTAGAGTTATTTGAGTAATGACTGGTAGGGATGGTGATGATAATGATAATGATGATCATGGTGACGGTAATGATGGTGGTGGTAGTAATAGTGAGGATGGTTAAAACAAAAATGTGAAAACTAGTTTGTGGTAAACATCAATTTATTGTGACCCCTAATTTGAATGCTCTAAAAATGATTTTTTTAAATCAAAAAGCCACTTTTCATCATCTGTAGCTCATTGTCCCTAAGTAATAATATATATTTTTATGAAATTATGTAAGTCAGTTTCTAAGCTGACAGTCTTGCCTGATATTTCACAAACTCATCAGTGTTCTCTTCTTCCTTTGTCTCCCTTTCTGTATTCTTGACTAGGTTAGACTTGGCTACTTGACAGTTATCTTTGCAGTGCTCATTAGATTTTATGAAAAAGAAGAGTAAAGCTGATAACATAGACTAGGGGAACATCAGCTTAATAGAGATGCCTCCCATCCAGGACACACTTTGAGAAAGCTGAAAAACCACAGTGTGGAATATTGCTTTGAATCTGATCAAGTACACTTTCATTAGTTCTGTGTTTCACAGTTAGCTCACTATGAATCTGTAGTTATTCCATGACCTTCAAGATTTCCATTCCGCTGCCATTTTTCAACTCTCCATAGCATCCATTTCAAATCAGGAATATTCCTGGACCATAATGTGAATTTTTCAGAAGCATCTTTGCACCAATTCCTGTAATAGACAATTGACCAGTTAGGTTCACAGACAATTGACCAGGTAGACTCGTGAGAGTTAGGACCAGTATACAACACCCAAAACAGTGAGGTGATATGACACAGGCAATTTTTAGGTAATATGTGTTATTGCCTAGTAGGCAATAGCATTGAAGGCAGTGTGATGAATACACATTTTTTAATATTGCTTGTTAGAGTTTGCATTTGCCTCTCAAAATAAGAATAATAGATAATAATTTGGGGTTTGGGGAATGTGTTAAATAGAAATTGCATATATACTGAAAAACACATATGTAACTGCTATATCCATGCTTCTTGCTAGGCAAAGTCAAAGAAAGGCCAGAAGTTCTGTTAGATATCAAAGAAAACTAATGTTATTAAAATTGAGTATCAGTATTTCTGCTTTCAAGTTTTCAGTCACAAAGGTTGAAGAAGAATCAGGGAAATGAATATGAAAGCCATTCTGCATTGCTAAGGCATGCAGGAAAGAATGCAAAGGACATAGCAGAATTATAGGATGAAGATGTATGTGTATGTGTGCATATGCACTTATTTGTGCTTCTATGCATGTGTATGTTTGTGTGCTTGTATGTGTCTATGTTGCTCTCAAGTAGTTCAGTACCAGCAAGTATCTGGAAAATGAGAAAGCTAATTGATTAAAGGACAAAAGAGGGATTGGAAAAGATATAACTCAGTCTTATGGCACATAAGGAGAACTCCTAAATAGTTTAACATGTATCATATAAAGGATCTCCAGATATTGAAACCAAGAGAAAGGAAATAAGAAAGGGACCTAGAAAGAATGACACTTAAGATGGAGTCCAGGGCCTTCATTTCCACTATCCCTGTTGGGTTTCATTCTTGTGCAAAATAATTGAATTGAACAGAATGTCTGCTGTAAAGATCAAAAATTAGTGGTGGGAAGTCTGAGGAGGCATACAGTACAGACAGTATGAAAGAAAACAATCCACGGATAAATAAATGAAGTAGCCAATGACAAGAAGTAAACAGAACGATGGGCAGCGTTAAGGTCCTGTTTGTGCTAAATGAAATGAATTTGTTGGTGACAACAGGCAAGGCTCGGTGAGTGCCACCAATACTGTCTTGCTCCTTGCCTTTAGGGAGAATCACTTTCCATGCTGCATTCTCAGTTATGTCTACACTCTTACCAGAAGAGAAGAGACAGCTCAGAGCCTTTGCAACACTGAGGTTCAGGCTGGCAAGGTTGACAGGCAAAACTGTTTAGGGGGAAATGAGAAGCTGACTATCAGGGTGGGTACATTGTCAAAGCTGAGGACTTCGGGAAGTTGAAGGATTTAGATACAGGGTATTATTAATCCCAGAGAAGTGATTATATGACAGTTCAATATTATAATATGAGATTGGAGGAACAACTGACGGGAGGAGCAAGGTTAAGGTCTCAGGGTTCAAACATAAGGAGGTTGTTGCTAGTAGATAGTGACTTTGATTGTGGCCCAAGATCTGGCATATCATTCAGAAATGATGGGAGGCACTGACTAGTCTTTTGTTTAATTTTCTTCTCATTGTGTCCTACCTTTCTCTTCCCCTGCATCACTTTGCTTCAATTTGCAGTCCCATGAACAACAGTATGTAACCTTACAGGTTACCTTCTCTTCATTGTGAATTTATCTGCATTTTGCACAGATTGTGTAATTTCTTGGATCAGGAGAGAGTATATCCAAGTGTGACCTGCTTGCTGAAATCTGGGATCAAGAGATTGGCACAACCACAGGGAAAAGAAAGGATGCAAGTCAATAACCTCTGTCCTTGAGCCTTTGGAGAGAGGTTTCCATGATATACCCCTGGCTAAGATACCCCCAAGTGTACCTTAAGAGGAAGGATTTAGAAAATAGATCTTTCCCTCTGAGTAAGTGATGTTGAGAATTCTCTGACTCATGCTGTAGGTCAGATGCCATGCTAACAGTGAGATTTTCTAATACTGTACACCCTGACAACAATCGTCTCTGCTTCCTTCTCCCTTTGGGGACTAGCTTTTGGGTAGAAATAAGTTTCTAGGGAGGAAGATGTCAGGTTCATGGGATTTTCAGGGTATGGAAGCATGTAAAAGATGTGGCTTGAAGGTAAAAAGCTGCTAGCTTTTAAGCTGGAACAGAGCCTCCCACCCGCTTGCTTTCAAATAAGGTGTCTCTGGATAGTAAAAACAAACAGCCTGAGAACAATGGGTGTAGTGGGGAGGAAAGTTCTCCTCTGAGCCAAACCTGCCACCAAGGCCTGCCACAACTTGTCTCCTTGTTCCTTTGTTCCTGTCCATGGTCCTAATGATCCCAATGTGCCCTGGGCACCCTGGTTTTGGAAGAGATGCCCGCGTTCAGGGATGGTAGACACAGTGCGACTTCATGTCTGGGGTGCTCAGAATGGAGTTTGCATCTGCTCACATAGCCCCAAGGTCCTCCCCGCTAACAATGTTTTCTCACTGGTTGCTGTCCTGTGTTCTCAAGCCTAGAGGACTTTGTCACCATCTGAAGTCGCTGCTTTTACTACCACAGTCTCCTGGAGGCCGGACTCGCCTTTTTCCTAGCACGTCTGTCCGGAGCTGACCTGAGAGGCCCCGCCAGCTGCAGCCCTGCGCCTGGCTCTTCTGCCTGACCTGCACTCTGGGGACGCGCCAGGCTGTTTGGCCGCCGTGTCTACTGGCAATCTGTTCAAGAAAATAGACCTGAACGTGTTGCCGAGAGCTGCCCCAGCTTCGGCATCCTGCTGCCATCTAGGGACCAAAAGAGATGTCCTCTGTGCTCTGGCTCCTGAATGTACCACTAAGTCTGGGCGGGCCCCCGACATCCTCTTTGAACCCAAGCTGGGCATCCGAGGTCCATCCAGGACAGTCCCCTGCCTCAGTTAGCCTCGTCGGACTTCACTGACGTCACCCTGGCTGAGACCCACCAGACTGAAGCCGCAAAGAGGGAAGTAACACAGACAAAGGCAGTGAGAAGAAAGACAGAGAGCAAACAGCTAGGGAGAGAGGAGCAAAGGCTGCGAGAACAGACACAAAGAAGAAAGCCGACAGAAAGGCTCCATCTGGGTAACAGTGCCCCATAATGCGTCTGTACGTGTCTATAGAAACTGTTGTTGTCGCCATGCAGGGTTCACGCACAGTCCCATGAGGTCCAAAAAGTCAAGCTAGTATGTTTTTCGTATATAATTTTCAAGATTTCCTCTCGGAAGAGGAGTGGGGTAAGACGGGATACTTGCTTTCACAAAGATTGCATAGGAAATCTGCAAAGCGTTCACTAGGGAGTTAACAGGATGCGGTCCCTCACGGTGCCAGCATCTCTCCTCAAATAGAACAATGGGCATTTTCAAAGAAGGGAAGTGGAAAGGGCTGTCTCTAAGGGAAAGGAGGAGGGGCACAGGTAGAGCAACAGGCCCTGCTGTGGACCGCGAGGCCCTGCTGGGGAACTTCAAATCAAATTCTTCCTGAAAGGAAGTGTTATTAAAAGTAACTTTAATCCTTCCAGCCAGACGGCTCAGAAAAGCATACAATTAAGTCAAACAAACGACGCAAGTGTTTTCTCTCCTACCTGTTTCCCTTCTGAGAGTAATTACTACAGGTATCTGTGGAAGTAGAAACAGAGCTATGGTATGTGCAGATTCGATTCCTCTTCTGGCCTGTTCCTTTCCTACCACCCCACCCCAAGTCGCTTTAGCCAGCAGCACCAAGCAGCCTGTCTGCAGACCAAGCCAAGAACAAAGGGATGGATTTCAATATTTCCTCTTTGTGCAAGGTTAATTGAAAATCAAAAAGTCACTTTTCAAATGTCATGTTAGGCACGCCACTGCATCAATTTCCTTTCCTTTCCCATCTCCATAGGCAAGAGAAAAGTGTTTGAAGGGTTGGCGTGGAGTCCTGGGAAGTAGGGAAACAATGAAAGAAGGAAAGAAAAAAGAAATGAAGGTAGATTTTTAAAGAATTGCAGGTATGCAGAGCCTCTGGTTGCAGACACACTAATTTGCAGTGGAAACTCTTCCTCCATAGCTGCCTCAGTCAAAATGGCATTTGCATTCAAAACCATGCTGATATTGCTTGATATTCCAGCAACAGAATGACATTCTGACCTAGAGGGATGAGACCGCCATCGTTTTATTTTTTGGTGATAGGTCATAGTATGATTGTCATAAGTGACACAGTGTTTTAAAACGTCTAAAAGCAATAAATAGCCTGGCCATCTTCATCCTGCCTGTCCACTTTATTTTTCTTATAAAACTAGTCCACACATCCTCACAAATTGTGTGTAGCCACTTACCAATACTCATTCATGTTCTGAGAGACACAGCCTCGGGGCTTCAGATTGTTCAGGTTTAGTCCCTGTATTATAGAAGCTTCGAGTCTCGGCATCATCAGCTTTACTACTGCCTCAGTGACTGTTCTCTGTCTTTCTAGCTTTCCTGAGACCCAGTTTTCTCCTTCATATAATTAGTCATCCATCACCTGTGGCCCCAAATTCATTGCTCTGACTACATGGGACATCCTGACAATGGAGCAAGCTTTCTCCTCCATATAATTAGTCATCACCTGTGGTCCCAAATTCATTGCTCTGACTACATGGGACATTCTGACAATGGAGCAAGCTCATATCAATTATTTACCTCTTTTCCTCAGACTTCACCCTGACTGGGTGCTTTAACATGCCAGCATTCTGGAGATGGAAACTGGGATGTTCTTAAGAATATCATCCCATTCTGCAGAATGGGTCCTCCAAAGGACCTTCTGTGGCCAGGCATGCCCCCCGTCTGTGCATCTCCTGCACCACCTCTGCCTGGTATACTCCCTGGCTATGTTCTCAGAAGGACTTCCGTGGCCAGGCATGCCCCCTGTCTGTGCATTCCCTGCACCACCTCTGCCAGCTGTACTCTCTGCCTGTGTTCTTTGAAGACACAGTGTCCTTCTGCAAAGCAGCTTTAGTCTTGCTGTCCAGTGTCTGCCACCATGTTTCCCCCTTCTAGGCTGAGGCTTCCTTCCCACTACACTGCAGCCATCAGTCTACTCCTCAGGCAAATACCTCCATGGTAGACTGATCTAGTAAGGAAGCCTGGATCTTCCGCAAAATGTCCTTTTTAATATACCTACAAATAACTTTTTAGCTAGATAAGCCACAAAGAAGCAGATTTGTGGAATAAACTCATCCTCAGATAACCTACCTGTATAAGCCAGGCCTATGAACCTTCCTTCATTCCCAGCAACATTATAATATTTTAGTGATAACAAATGTGTCCATCCACTCTAAATGAAAAGCAGTTGATAAGAACCTAGTAACTCATTAGAAAATATTGTATATGTGTGAGGAGAGACCCTGTACCACATCAACTATCAAGCTCTTTGAAAAATTCTACTAGTTGCAAAACATTTTCAATTATAGATTTAAATAGATTTTTTTAATGCATCTTATTTCTTTGGACTTCTTCCAACTCATATGTGTACAAATGCGTTCTGTGTCATGTTGGACTATTATTAGTTACAGATCATGACAAAATGTCTTATTTGATATGCAAGTCTCCTTAGCGTGTCTAGATACATTTGATCTTTATCTATATTCATAGTGAAAATCTCCATCTTAATCCAGTGAAGTTGGTGTAACAAAATACCTTAGTGTAAGCAAAGCCACAACAGTCTGTTACAAGAAAGCCTGGCAGTGGTGGAGCATGCCTTTAATTCCAGCACTTGGAAGGCAGAGCCAGGCAGATCTCTGTGAGTTCAAGGCCAGCCTGGTATACAGAGGGAGATCTAACACAGCTCTAAAACTACACAGAAAAACCCAGTCTCAAAAAACTTAAAAAGGAAAAAAAATGGAGTCTGTTAAAAGGGTATTAAGGATCAATTACGATATAAAATGGGGGAAATACACTCATGGATACAGAACCTAGTAAACAGCAGTAGTAGACCTCCATTCTACCTGAGAGTGAATGGATCCAGCCATCTGGTCTCCAGTCACCCCAAGAGAGCACACAACTCGACTTAATTCCTTCCACTCCTAAGGGGTCATGTATGCAGACCAAAAGCCATGCCCTAGGGTTTGTATCCCCAAAGCCATCGGCAGAACAAATTCCCACAGCGCCATAGAATGGGCACTTTATAAACAGCATACATTTCTTTCTCCTGATTTTAAAACCTGAAAGAAGCAAGATCAAATCCCGACTTCATGAGAGTGTTTATGGGAGTTCTCTCCCTGCTTCACAGGTGGTAAATTCTTGGAGTGATATCAAAGAGTAGGTGCATGGAACAAATGACATTTGTCGGTTTTATTGAAGAACTACTTCTATTCATAGAACCTTTACCCTAGATCTAAGCACTTCCAGAGAGATCTTGACACTGTTGCACTGGGGCTAACTTTCAACATATGATTTGAATGCACCTCCTATATGCAGTACAAAACAACTTCTTTCAGGGGTGATAAGAGATTCAAGGATAATGGGACTCAAACTCAATAACATTCAACATAAAAGAGTATGAAACTGTCAAAGAATAAATACATGAATGAAAAATTTTTAAAAATTTAGATGCTTAGTGCATGCATTTATTAAAATATGTGCAACCCCTCATCATTTTCAAAACTTAAGTCTGTCACCTGGAGACTGTGATAGTATCATTTACATTAGTGTAGACTTGGACAAGCACACCCCTTCGATTCTGCTACCTATAACACACTTAGCCTCCCTGTGTTCTGGTCCATTCCATGTCTACAGATTTCCTCATTAGCTGCCTTGTGGTCCTGGAAGCTCCAGCCTCCTGGGGTCTCTTCACTTCAACTTCAGCCTCATTTTCATATCTTAACAAAACATCATCTTTGGGGCTCCTGGAAGGGAAAAAGACCCAATCACACATTTGTTAGACTCAGAAGCTGTCTGGAATTTGGATTAAAACCTCCCTGACCCATACTTCTTGCATTTTGCATATATTCAAAGCCAGGATCCTGTGGACAACAGTATGAAGATTTACTGCCAAATCAAGATGGACTCTGGCTCACTGTGAAATAATCATTCTGTACACTGTGTGAATATATGTCACTATGATTGGTTTAATAAACAAGTTTACTGGCCAATAGCTGAACAGAATAAAGTTAGGTGGGAAAGCCAAATTGAGAACGATGAGAAGGAGGAAAGACAGAGTCAGAGGAGTCACTAGCTACACATAGAGAGCAAGAAATGAACGTGCCATACTAATAAAGGTATCAACACGTGACAGAGTTTAAATAAGGAATATGAGTTAACTTAAAATGTAATAGCTAGTTAGTAATAAGCCTGAGCTATTGACTGAGCATTACAATGAAAAAAAAAAAAACCTAGAAACAAAGCAGTATAGTTTATATTTATAGCTCAAGAATTTAAGAATGAATTCATACTAATCATGAATAGCAGAGGGATTTCAAAAAGAAACTGGATATGGCCCTGTCTTGAACCTCTGGGACTCATTTGTGTGACCTTTGGGAATCAACTTCTTTTTAAGTTTTAATAATGGTATTGTGGTCTCTTCTCATGAACCATGAATGATATTAATTGGATCAGTGTGTGGAATAAATCTCCAAAAGTTTTCGATGAGCTCCAATTTCCATTTAGAGACCCTGTATGAAAAATCAACTTAGATAGCTCCCACATCCACTTGCAAGTAGGTGAGTGTGCATCTGAACATGTGCACACTCACATGTACACATATATACATACACATAGTTATAAAACACACACACACACACACACACACGCACACGCACACGCACACATACACAAACTGTGTCAATTTTGCTGACAGTTTGTTGCTCAGGACAGTCACCTTGAACCATGATCTTAGCCTGATCTTCCAGATCTCTTACACAACTCCTGGACCTGCACTCCCTTCTTCACTTTGTGGTTTTGGTTACTTTCTTGAAACCTCATTTACCAACATCTGCTATTTTCATTTTTTTCCTTATGAATCTTCAGTAATCATAGAATTGAAACAAGTAAGGCTTATATGTGAATAAAGCTGTATCTTAAAAGATTACTGTGGATATTTTAATATTATCTCTAGACTCTAATTGGAAATAGAGTCTCCAAGTAGATCTCTCCTTCTCTCTAATTGGCAATAAGTTTGTTTAATTTTCCTATCATTTGTGTATTTACTGGGTAAGTATTTTTTTTTATTAATCAGTAGTTTTTGTCCTTTGGGCTTTTGTTTTGTTTTGCATTAGCAATTTTTGTAACCTATGCCACGGTCCTGGTGGTTCTGGCTTGGTCTTTTTCAGTTTCAACATGCCTTTTGCACTAAGCTGAATCATTTGTAGTTTTTATTTGTTTGTTTGTATTAAGATATGTGAATCTATCTTTCATCTGAACACTTGAAGGACACAGTGAGTTGAGGAGTATTATTGAAAATCTCAATTTAACATACTGACTGTGGTAAAACTGAGATGAATCAACAGCTGAGAGATGGTTGTGGAAATGTTCTAGACAAATTGTACCTATAAGATAGTACGTTTTGCTTTTTATGTATCAAATGTTTCTTCTATGATTTTTATTTTAGTTTTTCCATGTTTGGAATCCAGAAGCTGACCTGTTGGTAGTCTGGATCTCTTAAATAATAATGAATAGCAGAACATAGTATGCCATATATGGCAGATGATGTTTTTTTGTGTGTCAATGATGCACATGGATGCTAACCTTTCAAATGAAGGGTCAGTAGAAATACTCCATGGTCTAGAAAGAAAAGGCTTTGTGACTACAAACAGGGCATCTAGGATTTGCCAATACACTCTTTCCTCATGCATAGCCAATTTTCTTCCCTCTGTGTTGTCTCTCACTTAAAAATGCTCAGTCTCACCCCTCGAGGCTAGTATTTTCAGAGATATTAAAAATGTGCATTTAATTCATCTGAGTTTGTTGTCTCTAGTGTGGAAGCTTCTGCTTAATGCTAAGTTCATGTCTGGCTGTGCCAAAGCTTGATGCTTTCAACACGGCTTTCCAAAAGCAGCTGTGACACATTTCAGAAGCTAAGCCTCCTGCTCAAGGTTGTTGCCTGAGCAAAGGAAACACGCCATTTTTAAATCTTCATCACTGAAAGCTAAGAGCTGTGTAGAACATAATAGGCAATCTGAAACACACACACACACACACACACACACACACACATACACACACACACACACACACACACACACACTATTAAAAAGAATTCCCTGGGTATGCAGAATAGAAAGGCTTTCCTCTTAAGATACCACTGTCCCAGAAATACATCTATCACATTTGGAACCTTTTGCTTGAGACCACGTTGTTTATCTGTCCTTCAGCCATCTTTCCTTTGTCAGTAAATTCAACTAAGTAAATAGTGAGCATCAAAAATTTCTCCTTGTCCACAGTTTTGAAATCAGAATGAAAAAAAATGGGTATATTACCCCATTTCAGGGCCACTTCTATTCCAAATAAAATCCATGAAAGGATAGCATCAGGATCTCCTGGGACCTTATTAGAAATGTAAATTATCTACTGATTCAGACTCTCTAGAGAGTGCTGAAGAAGCTGAGTCTTAATAAGCCCTCAAGGTGATTGTGTTCAGCATGAACAGTTGAGCGTCATAGCTCCAGGCAATTTGATTCAGAAATTCCTGATATTGCATCTTTTGTAGGCAGTCACATGACCTCATAAGAATGTCTCAAGAAAGGCAAGATATGTATTACAGACAATATATCTCACAAATAAACAGTGCTATAAAATCATTATAAGATTCCAACTGAGCTCGTATCAACTTTAATAGCACCTCTATCATTTTCCCCTTGAGTGTGTAATAGATTCTCAGTATATTTGTTCTAAGTCGAGGAAGACAGTGATCTTATTTTACTATCTAGATGAGCCTTAGCAATGCATCACAACCACAGACCCTAGTTTATGAACAAGCCCATCAATGTAGGATGTAGAGTACCCAAGTCTTCTTTCCTTGGTTTGATGATGGTTAGGGCTGCACAGCTTCCTAAGAAGACACCTCACCACACTGGGGCACTTCATCTTACTCTCCTGTGATTATTGTCCAAAGCAATACCAATTGGAAGTTTCCTTTCTCCTTTCACATGATCCTCTCTAGTCCTCTCTCTTCCTCAATTTCCCTCTTCATTCTCTCCTTGTATGAACACATGTATGAACACCCATATAACATATCTAAACATTTAATTTAGAACAAATGGTGACAGAGTCGCAGTTATACACACACACACACACACACACACACACACACACAGATTTAGTAGGCATTAAGACTTGGATCTAAATGAATTTGACATATCTAATAATACTTTCCATAAGATATCTAGGATTCACCTTGGGGTGACGTCATTAGTCATATACAGAAGTGTCTAATGCTCTGATTGCAGCCTAACCTAATTTTTGCTTTTCTAGTGTTTATTAGCTGATAGAAGTGGAGGAGCAATGGTTACAAAATTAAATGTTTTGCATACAATTTTGTGTCCACTGGGCCCTCAAGCTTTTGGCTTCTATCATAATGAAAAAGAAATCTTGCTCCCATTTACCCACAAAATCACTGTCAACTCCACACTGAGAGGTCAGCTTGTTGCCAGGAGAGCTTTCAATCTAAACAGCAGGTGGGTATTGATTTAGGGTCAAAAAGAAGAAATGGGCAAGATGAAATCTGAGCCTTGTGAAAGATGTCAGCATGATCATCATGCGAGCAGGAACAACAGCATCTGAAGGGAAATGGTTGAGCCTGGCAGAATAGTACCAGAAGCTGGTAGCCAATGAGAGGGGCACTTGCAAATGAGTTCCTACTGAATGTCACAGAATATTCTTAAGCTTCCTGAAGACACTATTGGCAGTGAACTTTGTTAAAAGTGTGAGGTACTGACAGGCACAGCAGGTTGGAAATTCTTTATTTCTCAGTGTTAAAGAGGAAGAGTCAGGTAGATCTCTGTGAGTTCAAAGATCTACAGAAAGAATTCCAAGACAGCCAGGAAGGAATACACAGCCAGGAGGATTCAGTGTCAAGAAAATATATATCAATACCTAAAAATGTAGGTTCTAGAAAGTTAAGTTTCTGTAAAAATGTGTAGTGAGAATTGCTTTATTTATATAGTTGGGATTATCATCTATATAATTTTATAACACAAATTTTTAAATTAACTTTGCCATGAACATTTCCTTGTGACCATAATTATAAAATGCAATAACATCGTCATTCTTTATGGCTTTAAAATATCAAATACATGTAATATAATGACTTGTGAATTTTTTTATCATATGACTTTGTAGAATGTAGAAATAACACATGTCAGTCCATATCCTCAGAGTCATACAATGCAGATGTACTTGGAGATAAGAAAAGAAAAGGAAGAAAAGGAATTCCGGCCATGGAGGTACATAGATGAATATTGTGAGGAAACAAGAGACTCCATTACCACTGACAAGTGGTAGAGGGGATGAAAAACCCGGCACTACTGTTGAACTTCTGGCTTGTGGGATTGGGATCATCCAGGCTATAAGGTGCTTCCTTGTGACAACACTAGCAAGTTATGCACTAAATAATCTTCTTCCCAAACAATTTACCTTAATAAATAACATTGCTATATCAAGAAATGCTTTGACCCACTGATGATATCCACATAAGAAAGTAACAAATGGAATTGTCAGGTCAAATCTTTGTTTGCATTGATAATTCTACTACAAGGGACCATGGTATTTTCAGTTTCCTCCTTCTGTAAGTACTATTCATTTGCTTGTTAATTTCTGTGTTGAACTGTATAAGATCAAATAGAGTGTCCCTATACTCCCAAGGATATTTGAAAGAACACTTCTACATGTCACCCAGAAAGGTAAATACAACAGTGAGAAGAGGCTTTCAGAATGTTAGCTTTTTAACATTTTTGTTATTTCTTATTACAGTATTGTTTCAAAGCAATTGATGAAATGTTGTTTATCTGCAAGTTATTTCCAGGAGAAGAACACTGGCATGATTTAGCTAACTCTACCTGTGGATCCCCTTAGCAACAACAGATCCAGGGCTAAAACCCATAGTTGCCCCTGAAGAAGGGATGACTATATGGGACAGTATAGCTGGTGTCTAGTGAATTAGTGTCACAGTGTGTAACTGGTAAATATAAAAGCAGTGAACATAGGATGGTATTGTAAAAACCAACATAATTTATTTTGTAAAGGTATAAGAATATTCCCACAACCCTTAAAAAAAGAGCTATTTTTGATGAGATTGGGATATATGGCTACTGGTGAATATGTGAGTGTCACCAGTTTAAATCTGTGGTAGGAGGGGACTTAGGACCTGTGTATTTGTATAAGAGTTTTATCTTGAGAAGCACTTTGTAAAACCCAGGAAAGAAGCAAGAGACTCTACTAATAAATTTCCTGCAGCTCCCCAATTATCCAAACAGGTTTCTGAGTGTGGTGCATGACTGAATGTGGATGCAATAGGACCATGGAATATCATTTTTTGACCTCATCCTTGTGAAGCAGACGCAGGAGAGCAGGACAGCTGAGGAGAAAACCTTTGTAAAGCTCCAATGTTAGATATTAGAACTCCAAGCAAGGAAAACCATTTGTCCTCATTTCTTTCATCCATTTGATACTGAAAATTTACTCTATTTTTAAGTGATGTGTGTAAGTGTTTGGCCTGCATGTATATATGTAAAGCACATGTATGTCATTACTTGCAGAGGCCAGTAGAGACTATTTTAATATGCTACATGGGTTCTAGGAACCATGATTCTTCTGAATAAGCAGCAATTACTCATAACTGCTGATCCGCTTCTGTAGGCCACAGAAAAATCATTTTACAACTTGGGTTTTCCTAGTCACATTGCTTCCATTTTTGGATTGCTGCAAGCCACAGGAAAACATAATGGAATTCAGCTACCATCACAAAAGCTACTACTTGGAAAAGTCAAGGACTTCTCCAAAGGTCAAGCCATGGCTTAAGAAGTCTTGGTGACATTTTAGTTTGTGTATGTGTGTGTGTGTGTGTGTGTGTGTGTGTGTGTGTGTGTGTGTGTGTGTGTGTGTGTGTGTGTGTGTGTATGTATGTGTATGCTGGTTCCTTAAATGATTTTCTTGTGTGCTTCCAAGAACTCCTAACAGTGTATTTATCTAAAATACCTATCAAGCATCAAGGCCAAATGAAACTACACCTGTCTCCTAAGTCAGGCTGATAGCTTTATTTCTTGTGCAATTTAGGGTGAGACCCTCCTTTCTTATACAACCTTGCTAATAGACCCCTAACTTCTTAACTAACCACTTCTAGGAATGTAGACTGAGCACATAGATCCCCTTTTTGATATACTAACCTGTCATTAGCACTCAGTTGACCTCCTCTTTTACCACTCCCATTTTGGGTTGTAAAAGAAAGCCTGGTGGTCACTGCCTGATGAAAATTCTTACCTAACTTTATGAATGACCCTGTAAGAATTCAAGCCTGGTGACCTTGCTTGGCTAGAGGATTGCTATTGTTTGGGTTTATACCTGGATTCCTGAGAGACTTAGGAAGAATGGAGAGAATACTGAGACTAAGAGGAGGAGAGAGAAAAGAAAAAAGAAGACAAAAGAACTAGATGGATAAGAACTGGAGAGGAACGGACAAGATAGGAAGAAGTAGACTGAGAGGAACAGATTAAATGGGAAGAACTAGACTGAAGGGCTAAAAGAGAGTACTAGAGGAACAAGATGTAAGATGAGGAAGAGCCAGATGGGGAAGAACAGGATGAGGTAAAACAAGATGAGAAAGAAGGAGATGGGAGAGGAGCTAAGATGGGAAGGAACTAGATGGATGAGAATCTAGATGGGGCAGAAGTAAGATGAGAGAATTAAGATAGAACTTATAGGGAACAGTAGATAAATGTAGAGAGAAATCGGGCAAGAAAGGAGCTAAGCCTGAGAGCAGAATAGGAGCTGTGTAGAGAGAAAACTGACACAATAATAAACTGTATGGACTAAGGAGTTCTGTGTACATAGATTCATTTCTTTTCATCAAAGATTAAATTATCAGCTGGTTGTAGATTCTTCCCAGAACCTGGGAGGGGACTATTGAGGGGTTGGACCCTCCTAGTCATCGATATTGGATGGCACTGGAGTGGTTGCTGTAGTGACATTTGACTTGAATATAGTTGAATCTATCTAGCCTATCGTTTATTCCATGTGTGGTGAACTTCTGTCCTCTCCATAAAGTTTGGCTTCCAGAACTGTTTATTTCCTTCTCTGCACTGACAGGGATCTGGGATCTAAAGGTTCATCATCAAAGGTTGATCATATACTGCTGTGCCCAGAAGTCTCCAACAACCAAGGCAAGAGATATGCAAAGCAAAGGGCAAAATGTATGTTGTCAGAGCTAATCCACAGAAAAGTATCTCAAAACTTGTTTTCCATGTAAAGAAAATGTCTTGAAATTTTCTCCACATTTAATAGTGATATGTGAATTTTATCCACACTGAAAGAAAATCAATTTTATAAACTGAAAAATGCTTTTTAAAAACCATTAACAATAAACAAAGAACACTTCAGTTCAATCACTTTAGGAAAAAGAAGGATTTTTCTACCAGAGTTGAAAGATATTTTAAAATTCTTACAGTCTGCAACCAAAATTATATATATATATAATATATATATCATGAAGAGGTGAAGGTATAGGCCCATCTGCATAATGCAATCACTCAGCAACCTAAAGGTCTCAACCACAGATACAAACAGAATGAAATAGAAACAGGACAGCATTTTTTCTGAGAATAGTCACCAGTATCAAAGTCTATAAGAGCCCATGATTTCCTCTGTATGACAATCTGGAAAATTGTGCAGTTATACTGAAGACACCAGTGTTTTTTAGGGACAGGACTGTTCATCAAGGGACAATATGGAAGAATGTGAGTGTGACTCATTGTATCTGAAGTGTTACTACTTTTGTGAGATACAATGGTTAAAATTTGTATTTTTTATGCACAGCACACTTACCTTTATTGCTGTGTTTTAGCTTTTGTGTTTGTGTTTGTTTTTGAGACAGGATGTTGCTCCAAAACTCACTATGTCAACCAGACTGACTTCAAACTTAGGCTATGTCCTTTGCCTAAGCCTCCAAAAGGTATGAATTATAGAAATAAGCTACTACCTCTGGCTGGAAAAGTTATATATTTTAAGATTAAAGTATTATATGGATATCACAGACTATTCATACACTTTACATCCAAATACAGTAATGTTTATGAAAGTTTTCTGGGTTTTGTTATAGTTTTATTTTCTCTTCCTGAATTAAATAAATGCTAGCTTTTTAAACTGATTTTTACATGCAGTATTATCCTACTTTCTTTAAAGATTTTGTGAAATTGTATTATTTCTGTCCTTTACACATTAGGAATCTAACCCTGAGTTGCTGGAGCAGATGTCAGACAAGAAAGCATGCTGAGAAACTTCACTGTGCTTCTCATGCCAAAGGCCGAATGGGAAGAGGCTCAGTATCAGGAGATGTGCACAAGTTCCTGGTCAGCTACAGGCATGGTGAGCTTGGAGTACGCTGTGCAGCCACTGGATTTGTGATAGGTTATCATGGAAAGGATACTCATTGAAGAACCAAACCCAATTTCAAGCAAGCCCCTCACTCCAGTTTGAAACAGGCCTGAGTTTCAAAATTCTCAGAGCTGCTGACATTGGTCCCAGGACAAAGTCAGTATATTTGAAGAGCCAACTGGCAGCAATTGATTAACCATAGAATTCCCCAATGCCAGAGATAGTGAAAGTACAAAGTCAGGATATTTGAAGGACTATCTGGTAGCAATTGATTAACCACAGAATTCCCCAATGCGGGAGGTAGTCTATAAAGTTTGACAAACAACCAGTTAAAACTACAAAGTAAGATAATACAGAAATTCTGAAAAGCCCCTAAAAGTTGAGCCAATCAGAATTGTACCCATACTAGCACCCTTAAATGATGTAACTTTACGGTTTTTTTTTTTTCCTTTAAACCTAAGCTTGCAGAAGGGTGGGCACGTCCTCCAGCCTCTACTGTGTTGGATGGATTGACAAGGTCCCTGCCATGTGGTTTGAACTGCTTCAATAAATCTTGCTTTTGCATTTCAGTGAGTTTGTGTGTCTGGTGGTCTCTTCGGGGTTCTCGCGCCCAGGGCACAACACTCCATGACATATACCAGAAGGAGTAGCTTTCCACATCGGCATTTAACTACCCTTTGGATAAGTTAGAGTGAATTCATTCTCACAAATATCTAGTTTTTGTTAATCACTGTTAATTTTCTGATGAAATTATCTGTTCTCTAAATGTATTCTTTCATACTACTGTATATTGAACACACAGTTCCTTATACTCCTGTATTCTCCTTCTTCTCAACACTCTTCACTCTTATTAGATGTCTTTGTCCTTCTAGAGCAGTGGTTCTCATTCTGTGGGTCATGACCCCTTTGGGGTGGGGGTGGGGTCAAACAACCCTTTCTCACCCCTGCGACCTAAAACCATCAGAAAACACAGTTCTTTATATGATGATCATAAAAGTAGCAAAATTATAACTATGAAGTTGGAACAGAAGTTTTTAATGGTTGGGGGGTCACCACAACATGAGGAACTATATTGAAGAGTTCCAGGAATAGGAAGGTTGAGAAATGCTTCTCTAAACAGTTTTGCTTCTATAACTTTCTGTCACCATAATGTAAGACTTGATCTGGAGTGGGGGGTGGGGGTTTATGAAAGAAAGTGATATATCCGCTTCGGGGTCCTGAATATTGCAGGACATATAGATCTGGGATTAATTTGTTCAGAAGGTCTGATTAAGTATGAGATCACACTAAGTGTGTCTGAGAGAAAGATCACCTTGCTCAGAAGGAAGCAGTGGGGGGCGGGGGGTGTTGCCTTTTAGAAACTTTATGAGAAATAACTTGGGAACCCTACAAAATCATTATTTTTTATTATCATTTGGGGGGCCTTGAGTCTTGATCTAAGATCCATTGCTAGGCTCCACCTCATGAAGGAACTATCACCCATCAATGTCATAACATTCTGGAGAACATATCTGAGCACAAAGCTCATTCAATGAATCAGAGGTTCCAAGAAGCTGATAGCTGTGAAGGGAACAACTCTCTCTCTGTCAGTCATCACCTTTGCCTCCTTTTCATTGATGGTAAATTGAAAGTCTATAGGAAATGAAAAGAAGAATAAGCAATGCAACTCTGAGATTAAATGATTATTTTTCTCATTTTTATATCCCATGCTTCTTATTTATAGTGTCAGCAAAAGGATCAGATAAAACAACTCCTAGAGCTTTCTCTGGGGGCATAAAATGTTTCTGACCACCTGAGGAATGCAATTACCACAATAAAATAAAATAAAATACTAGTAACCACAATTATATACAATATTGATTGTGCTTTCTCCAACTTCTGTCTTGGCCAAGATCATGAACCATTGGTGTATAAATCACTCGTGTGCTGGTTCCCTCTGTAGCCATAATGTATCCTGCAGCCCTACCAAAACAATGATCTTGTTTTTTCTCTTAACTCATCTGACAGCAAAGCATAAAAAAAACTGATTATGAACAGACTCTTACTTCAGTCTTCTGTTCATGGAAAAAGCAGTCCTCTTGTATGAATATAAAAGAAAAATGAGACAAACCCAGTGAGATTTAGTTTATTGAGGAAATTAAATGTAAAGGGAAAAAACAGATGCATCATTTTCCACCTTGTCTGAAGAAGGGGAGATGGACAAAAGCACTAATGTCTCTGTGTATGTGTGTGTGTGTGTGTGTGTTCAGCATCCTGTAGAAGCACAGAATTATCACTGTGGGCCTGGAGCAAGGGACCCTCTAGGAGAACTTCCACCCTCAGCACTACCAGGCTCCTTCCTGGAATTTACTGAGATGCCCCAACTGCTCTATCTCTTTGATTAGTGTCCTGGACTATAAATTATTCACTAGCAAGATAGCTTTCTGTTTGTTTATTTATTTATTTAAAAAGGTTTATTTTATGTGTATGTGTGTGGGTCTATGTGAATGCATATAATGTATACATTTCCAGGGTTTCTGCTTCCCTGAAGTTGGAGTTACAGGCAGTTGTGAGCTACTTACATGAGTGCTGGGAACCGAATTCTGATTCTCTGTGAACATACCTAAACATAATAAAGGCAATTTACAGCAAGCAAACAGGCAACATCAAATTAAATGGAGAGAAACTCAAAGTGATTCCACTAAAATCAGGAACAAAACAAGGCTGTTTGCTATCCCTATACGTATTCAGTATAGTACTTGAAGTTCTAGCCAGAGCAATAGGACAACATAAGGAGATCAAGGGAATACAAATTGGAAAGGAAGAAGTCAAACTTTCACTATTTGCAGACTATATGATAGTGTACATAAGTGACCCAAAAAATTCTACCAGGGAACTCCTACAGCTGATAAACTCCTTCAGTAAGGTGGCAGGACACAAGATTAACTTTAAAAAATCAGTAGCTCTCCTATATACAAATGATAAATTGGTTGAGAAAGAAATCAGAGAAAAATCATCCTTTATAATAGCCACAAATAATATAAAATACCTTGGAGTAACTCTAACTAAGCAAGTGAAAGACCTATATGATAAGAACTTTAAGTCTCTGAAGAAAGAAATCAAAGAAGATATTAGAAAATGGAAAGATCTCCCATGCTCATGGATAGGTAGAACTAACATAGTAAAAGTAGTAATCTTACCAAAAGCAGTCTACAGATTCAATGCAGTCCCCATCAGAATCCCAACACAATTCTTCACAGACTTGGAAAGAACCATACTTAACTTCATATGGAAAAAAAATAGGATAGCTAAAAGAATTCTATATAATAAAGTAACCTCTGGAGACATGATGATCCCTGACATCAAGCTCTATTATAGAGCTATAGTAGTAAAAAACAGCTTGGTATTGGGAAGAAAAAAATGACACATGGACCAATGGAATTGAATTGAAGACCCTGACATTAATCCACATACCTATGAACATCTAATTTTTGACAAAAAAGCCAAAACTGTACCATGGAGAAAAAGAAAGCATCTTCAACAAATTGTGCTCCCATAACTGGATATCAACATGTAGAAGATTTCAAATAGATCCATATCTGTCACCATGCATAAAACTCAAGTCCAAGTGGATCAAAGACCTCAACATAAATCCAGTTACACTTAACTTTATAGAAGAGAAAATAGGAAATGGTCTTGAGTGCATTGGCATAGGAGATCACTTCCTAAATATAACACTAGTAGCACGGACACTGAGCACAATGATTAATAAATGGGACCTCCTGAAACTGAGAAGCTTTTCTAGGGCAAAAGACATGGTCAATAAGACAAAACAACAGCCTACAGAATGGGAAAAGATCTTCACCAACCCCAAATCTGACAGAGGGATGATGTCCAAAATATATAAAGAACTCAAAAAGCTAGACATCAAAATACCGAACAATCCAATTAAAAAAATGGGCTACAGAGCTTAACAGAGAATTCTCAACAGAAGAATTTCAAATGGCTGAAAGACATTTAGGAAATTGCTCAGCATCCTTAGTCATCAGGAAAATGCAAATCAGGAAGACTCTGAGATATCATCTTACACTTGTCAGAATGGCTGTGATTAAAAAAAACACTGAAGACAGCTTATGTTGGAGAGGATGAGAAGCAAGGGGAACAGTCTTCCACCATTGGTGGGAATGCAAACTTCTACAGTCACTTTAGAAATCAGTATGGA
Source organism: Onychomys torridus (assembly GCF_903995425.1). NCBI lineage: Eukaryota > Metazoa > Chordata > Mammalia > Rodentia > Cricetidae > Onychomys > Onychomys torridus. The sequence goes on from NC_050455.1 coordinate 17,947,448, forward strand.
GGTTTCTCAGAAAATTGGGAATCAATCTACCTCAGGACTCAGCTATACCTCTCTGTGGCATATAACCAAAGAATGCTCCATCTTAGCACAGGGTCACATGCTTAACTATGTTCATAGCAGCATTATTCATAATAGCCAGAACCAGGAAACAACCTAGATGTCCCTCAACTGAAGAATTGATAAAGAAAATGTGGTAAATATACACAATGGAGTACTACTCAGCAGTAAAACAAAAAACAAAAAACAAAACAATGATATCATCAAATTTGTAGTCAAATGGATGGAACTATAAAATATCATCCTGAGTGGTGAAGTAACCCAGACTCAGAAGGACAAACAGTATGTACTCACTCATAAGTGGATACTAGATGTAAGGCAAAGGATAACCAGACTACAACCCACACTCCAGAGAAGCTACCTAACAAGGAAGACCCTAAGAGGGACACATAGATAGACCAGCAAAGGAGAAATAGTTGAGATCTACACGAGCAAACTGGGGGTGAAGGGTTGGGGGTAATGGAGGGCAAAAAATGGGGAATGAAAACATAAGAAAATGGGAGGTTCGAGCTGGAACAGGGACAGAGTTGGAGAGCAAGGAAAGAGATACCATGATAAATGAAGACATCATGGGAATAGGAAGAGGTAGGGTACTTGGAAAGTTCCCAGGAATCCACAAGGATGACCCCACCTTGTATTAATGGCAATGGTCAAGAGGGTGCCTGGACTGGTCTACTCTGGTGACCAGATAGATTAGTGAATACCACAACTGTCATCATAAAGCCTTCATCTACTTACTGATGGAAGTGGATGTAAAGATCCATGGCCAGACACCAGGTCGAACACTAGCAATCCAATCAATGAGAGAGAGAGAAGAGATTCTGTGGGCAGGGGATGTTGAGATCATGATGAGAAAATATGCAAAGATAACCAGCCACACTAGTGGAAACCCATGAACTGTAGACCAATAACTGTGGAGCTCCCATAGGACTGGACTAGGCCCTCTGGATATGTGAGACAGTTGTTTAGCTTGAACTATTTGGGAGGGTCCCAGGCAGGGAGATCAGGATCCATCCCTAGTGCATGGACAGGCTTTTTGGAGCACAGTGCTTAGGGTGTAACACCTTGTGCAGCCATGGTGCAGTGGTGCGGTGCTTGGACTGGCCTCAGCTAAGTGTGCTAGCTCTGCTGACTCCCCATGAAGACCTTGACTTGGAGGAGGTGGAAATGGGGGTGTATTGGGGGAGGCTGGGGGCGGGAAGAAGGGGGGATCTGTGGTTGGTATGTAAACTGAATAGAAAATATCTTAATAATGAAAAGAAAAGAAAAAAACAAATAAAATCACTCCCAAAGAAAGAGCCATATGAAACTCAAGATTGTTGATCATCTTGTCACAGTGACATCATCCACATATTTTGGGGAGTCAGGAGAGGTCAGAAGCACATGATGAAAAATGTGGGAAGATTAAGCTACATGTCTGTATTACTTTACCCTCATTCATTTATTTACTTAAATGTCTGCATATTGGTTATGGTAGGAATTCCACAAGGGGCAAGAATGATATTGGTCAGTTCCATATACAATAAGTTTTATAGTCTGGAACATGGAATACAGTAAACAAGGATGGTTATTTATCTTGTAATTACATTGAGTTCAATAGAGGAATGTATTACTATTTAAGGACATAGGCTAAAAATGTTCATCTTGACCTAGATGGCAGGATGGGCAGGGTTCTTTCTGCAAGGAACCTCTTCTAAGAATGGACTGACTGTATGACAGCTGAACCACAGGGCACACAGATTGAAGAGCTAGAGATAATGCTTTGGAGGAATCAGCAACATTTTAAGAGGTGTTTGCATTTACAACACAGTAAGAGAGAACATTGAGGACAATGAAGACGTAGCTGAAATTTCATGGCTTTTCTTTGATTACTAAGAATTAATAGCCTAAACATCTTTAGCAGTGACTTTGTTTTAGGATTATCTGATGGAACCACTTAAAGAAACATCTTCTGAAACATGACAAGAACCATAATAGCAATGCACCTCTGACTTGTACAATATACCTATTAAAGTGGTCTCACATATGCTACACTCTACACTGTAGAGTGTCTAAACTAAGCTTCGTAGGCTGATTTCTCAGCAAATAGGATAGCTTAAGTGATGGTATACGCACACGTGTGGGAACAGATATTTCTATTTTAAGATGTTAATAGCTCATAAAGTGTACTTGTGTGATATGTATATAACATATATTTTAATTGTATATGTGAGAGAAAACATCAGTATCTTTTTTTTGAAAACTCTTACATTAAACAAGATACAATTACTGGTATTCATTCATTTGGAAACAAATCTATAGAGAATATGTTTGGATTGTTTTTCTCTATAATTGTTTTTAAAATGTCATTGGCATACATTTATTCACCCAGGCCCTGGGACAGCATATACCAGCTTTTCTTCCTCGAGATCAGCTAACCCATGCTCTTCTTGGGGGTTGTCACTTGGTGTGAGTGGAATGATGTGCCCAAAGGAGCTGCACAACGGCTGTGGCAAGCATTCCGTGACTGCTTCACCTCAGCGGGACCTCTACATGGGGAAGACTGCTGGCTTCTGAAGTCTCACTGAAGTGAAAAGACACTCTTCTCTAGAAAAGCTTACCAGGTAACAAAAAGCATTGCAAACCATCCCGAGGGGATAGTGGCATGGTGGATGCCATATCCTTGCACACTGGTTCTGTGATGCCAGGCTCAGATAGCATAAGCAAATGTTATCAACAATTATTGAGAGAAATAGCAGAAAGGGCCGTGGTATTAGGGGCATGCCTACTGGAAAGGAAGGAGAAATATATGAGGAAACTGGTAGGCAAAAACTCAAACAGTGTGACTCAGCCAGATGGTTAGGCAAGCCCACTGGCAGATGGTCAGCAGAGGACACAAGCACCAGAAACTGTGTGGAGCCATGGGAGAAATGCCTGATTGCCAAAATTTTCAAGGTAAAATCTGAGGAAAATACAGTCTGGCATTTGATTATCTGTAGTGCAAAACCAACTGACTAGGAATGTGTCACAGTGTGAGGGTGCTCTGCCCCAGATTCTGTGTGAACAGGTAGATCCTTCTGTGTGGACTAAGTCTATCAGGAGATCAAAAATGAACCAAACAACACATTCTATCTATTTTCACCCAGACCAGAACTATTTACTGATGCTGACTATTTATTACATACTAGCTGGATAAGTATGGTAGCTTGTGATTTCTAATTTCTAATGGAGTTATGGTAACTCCATAAGATTTGAGGCTGAAGTAATATTTTAGAACCTTGAATTTCAAAAAGAGAAAACTATAAACTTCACTGGAAGCACAAAACATGGCATTTTGAATGTTATGAGGTAAGAACATATGTTCAGAGAATATGGACAATAAACTGAACACGACACCTGTGTATGGCAGATAACAGAGAATGCAAGCTCTTGGGGTGGAATTCAAACAGAAATCAAAACAGCAGTTCTTAAAAGGGTCTGGTGGGAAGGCTGCTGCTGTGGATATCGCTCTGTGTAAATAAAGTTCTGATTGGCCAGTGCCCAGGCAGGAAGTATAGGTGGGACAAGAGAGAAGAGAATTCTGGGAAGTAGAAGACTGGAGGGAGACACCGCCAGCCGCTGCCATGAGAAGCAACATGTAAAGACACTGGTAAGCCACAAGCCATGTGGCAAAGTATAGATAAGCAGAAATGGGTTAATTTAAGATAGAAAAAGTAGATAACAAGAAGCCTGCCACAGCCAAACAGTTTCTAAACAATGTAAGTTTCTGTGTGCTTACTTGGTTAGGTCTGAGAGACTGTGGGACTGGTGGGTAAGAAAGATTTGTCCTGACTGGGCCAGGCAGGAAAACTCTAACTACAGGCTGCCATATAGGTTTTCCATTGTTCCTGGTGTACAGAGTTCCGTGCGTGGTTTGGTATATAAACCAGAAGCCAAATGGTGTCCTTTTGTTTTGATGAACAGAGTTATTTTAAACTTGTGCATATGTGATCAGCGGAATCTGTGGATTTCTAAGTTGGATTTTCTCATGTTTGTATTCTTTTATTTCCTTTTGTCATCTTATGTTTTGTCAATGTTTCCTGTTTATATAATCACTCTTCCCCACCCAATACTTTATAAAATCACACTTCCCCACCAACATCTACTACTGTTCCTCACAATATTTTTTTTATATTCTCTGGCCATTTCTCCTTGACACAAACCCTATTAAAAGAGATTCTGTTTTAAATTTTGAACGCAATCCAAATCATGTTTAAATTATCTAATTATCCATTCCATGGAGTACCTTAACTCAATTAACAATATTTTAAAATAAACTGAGAAGTGGGAGTGGGATTTTTAATTGGTTTTTCGAAATCAAATGGTCACAAATGGTCAGCCTTTAAAATAGATGCACAAGAAACACTGTGCTGACTGAGTGGGTTATGTCTATGTAATTGTGTTTCATAAAATGTTTATGTTGTGTGTGTATGCATGTGTGTTTATACATAAATATATGCACACAAATAAATGTTTTAGCAGAAATTAACAAAAAATCAATCATGAATTCAAAAGAGAACAAGAAAATGTACATGGAAAGTTTGAAGGGAAGAAAAGGAATGGGTAAATGACATAATTATATAGTAATCTCAAAAATAAAATTGCACAAAATATACTCAGGTTATTCTATAGAAGACCAGTATGTTAATACACGATTATACAAATAATATATTGAAGTTCAGATAGTCATGATCATCAAAGACAGACAAATTGTTAAATGTTAATTTCTTTTCTTGGAAAACAATTGTCATGTTTCCCTTTTACTGACCATGTTTAGCCTTTTGTCAAGGCATTTCTCTTTTCATCAGAAAGAAGGAGCAGGTAGTGCTTCCTAGAAAAATTCTTGGGCAAAAAATGAAATTAAAATGCCAACCTGTGTTCAAGAGTAGGTATGTGCTAGTTTCTAGATTCCAAACTCCACTTTGTGGGCTATGGAAACAGACAAAGGGGCCTCTGGCTGTGGTAACTGGCTTGAGCTAGTCTTCATGCAGATAACACAGTGATGGAATTGTGTGCCAGAAAGGTTGAGGTCAGCTCATAAGGGAGTCCCAGTATGAAAGATCTAAGCATGAGACAGGCTTCACATTATAAGAAGCAACCATTAAAAATAAAAATGGGAAGACTTTGATCTGTGCTTGAATCCCTATAGAGACAAAACCCATAGAGATTCCATAGTCTAAGCTTCATGGCCAAATGCATATTACAAAGCTTCTCATCGCCATTCTTAGTCCAACACAGTTAAGACTGAAAGTCAGTTTTTCTTGTGTTGTGATAGTTTTTACATTAAGCTACCAGAGTGGCTTCAAAAAATTAGAGTTCATAAAATTACAGCATTCAATCAGTTAGATGAAAAAAAAGTTCATTTATAGACATTAACTCCCTTTACAACTGAGGATCAGAGGAATAAACTAAAGTTTAAATATCCTCAGATTTATACTAAGTTAAGGAATGGGTAACTTTTTCTTTTAGCTTTTTTTCTACTTTAATTTAGAAAGGGAAGTTGACTCTATAATGTTTTCACATATCTAAAATCCAGAAACTCCTCAAAAGAGAAAAAGGTTTCCTTTATTCAGCAAGGTATTTCACTGGTGGTCTTGTGTTTATTAAGTGTAACTTGTTTCAACACATGCTGACAAATAATCTGTCTTGTGGTAGTCAGATGTCTGGAAGAGTGGAGAGCAAATAAACTAATGAGAGAAGAGGGAAGAAAACACAGACATACCAGCCACTTCTGAGTTGTGTGTCCTGGAAGGCTTCTTCAACTTCACTCTCTCACCTTCCGTAGATTCATTAGCAAGAGTTCCTACAGTTACATGAAATAGAACCTGCCAAACATGCTTCCATCCATCCTCATGTTCAACAAATGATGAAAGGAACATATATTACTGCTAGCATATATGGTACTATTGTGGAGGGGAAGCACATTTTCCCTGGTAGGTTGATACATTGCTGTTTTTACAGAGTTGAGAAAGCAGAGCACTTCAGCTAGTTTTGTAAATGAGAGATACAAGTAGTAAGAGTAGAGGGGTATAATGCCATGTCAAAACCCAGTCAGTTATTCAATACCAAGGGGTCGGCCATGAACTTATACATACTCATAACTTTATATAACTGAGTAGAGTGTATTATAAACAAAGGAATACATATATGTGTGTATTTATGGAATATATGAATGTACATGTAAAAATATATATTATGTATATGTGTATATATTAGTATATACAGATATATGTGTATATATATATTATTTATATATAATATATTTAGCTGTGGTTCTTATGTGTGTGTCTGCACACACACAGAACATACACATATATTATATATTAGGCATATATATAATACATAAATCTATTTATATATCTAGTACATGTATTGTGTTTTATATATAGATCTCTCTACATCTAATATATATTTTATCATCTATTATATATGTAGATGTATTATTCATATATAATTCTATATCCAGAAGATACATTATAACATATCTAATATACATTATTTATATTATATGTTGTTATGTGTACAATATGATATATATGTATTAGATATAATATATCTTAAAAGCAAAGGAACACAGGCCATGAATTTGAAAGCAAGTACAAGAGCACATGGGAAAGGTTGGAAGGAGGAAAGGGAAGGAAAAAAAACAATGTAATTATATTTTAATTTCAAAATAAAACTCTTTAAAAAACATAATGACTGAAAAGTAAGTCCAATGTGTTCCTTAGAACACTTCAAAAGACACAAAACAAAAGGATGTTTGCTCAAGTGTGTGTAAATAGACCTGGGCAGACCTCAACAAGCTCTATGTGTCTTCCTGCATCATCACTCTATTCTCATGGAGAGAGGGCTTTACCATTTCACCAATCATCCCGATTGGTGGCTTCGTCTTCAAAAACAAAGTTTTGTAAAATCAAAGTTTGTAACATATTAAATTACACAGTCAAAGTGAAAGATCGTGTGAAAGTTTTAATCAAAGATGGTAAGTTATAACAGAGGACTACTCTGGGCTATAGAGATGGCTCAGTGGATAAAGTTTAATTCAGAAAACGGACAACCTGAGTTTGATATGCACATTCCCCTGTGAAAGGTGAGAAACAATTCCCCAAAGTTGTTCTCTGACCTCAATGGACATGCTGTGTCATGCACACATGTACACACACACACACACACACACACACACACACACACACACACACACACACACACCCCACAGCCACATTAATAATAAAACAAAACAAAATACCTATAACAGAGCATATTTCAACTTAAGAACACCATCATTTCTGTTTTCATCCCTCATCCTCAGAATGGCTCAAATCCCAAAGTAACTGCTCAGAAATTTTGCTATCTTCCTGAGAATGTCCTAGGATCCATCCTGTGATTAAAAATTGCTACTGCTTCTTAGGGAAGGAAACTGTGTATCTCAAAGCCACCAGTGAACCAGGGTTTGTATTTGTGTTCATTGAAAAAACCTGAGCAAACCTTTCTCTGTGCATTAAGCCTTCTGACCTTTATTGAAATAACAAAACAGTTATTCAAAGGACGCCAGGATGAATAAAGGTAACTTTCTATTTGCTAATGTTCACACGGGGAAATCACGTGTTCAGCTTTCTCAGAGCTTCTCAGAAAGAATGTTTGCTGAGCCCTTGGCCTTCTCAGGAGGGTGCTGAATTGTGCTTTTGAAAAAGTTCAATGTCTGAATAGCAGAAAATTTGATATGTTAACACTCAAACCCTGAATTAGAAAACTTGAGACAGTCTTAAGAAAAACCCAAACCTTCATGGGCAGACACATCCTCAGAGAGGTCTGAGGCTGAGTAGCACAAAGCTCCTCATCTGAGGAGCACTGTGGACATAGATCAGCCACTTATGTGGATTAATACATTTTGTTGGCAGTGACAGCAATGGTAGATATTGTGTTTTTTCTCCAAAATTTTCCATTACATGCAAAGTTTCTCACCCACCCACCCCCCAAAAAAGGAGCTTACCAGATCCTGTAAGCCCTTGAGAGTATTCTAATATGTACCACTCTGATTTCTGTTTCCATTGAACAAGGTTACATTTTGACTCCTGTACTGATGACTTTGCATGAGCTAATCTGTCCATGCATCTACCTAGTACATTTATCCCAGATGTATCTTTATTATTTCCTTCTATAAACTATGAGTCACTTATTATTGCTACCAAACAGTGAAAATATGCACTCAAGATTTAAGTGACATAAGTAAGATATCCATCTCAGTTTCTAGGTTACCTTTTTTTTATTATTTTATATATGGCTTACTTTATAGAAATACTTGACTCCCATTTATTACTCAAATATCCCACCTGCCTTTTTAGACCATACTTTTTTCACACCTTAGAGGGCATGGGTATCTCTTATCTACAGTTCTTTTGTTAACATCATTTTTCATTTATAAATTTGTGTGTGTGTGTGTGTGTGTGTGTGTGTGTGTGCTCATGAGTCCTAGGTGGAGAGGTCTGAGGAGGCCAGAAGAGAGTGCCAGATCCCCTGAACCTATTAGGTCTCTAGTTTTGGTGCTGGGAATTGAACTCTGGTCCTTTATAAAATCAGTACATACTCCTAACCATTGGGCCACCTCTCAAGCCATTTTCTACATTCCTTACCATGTATCCATTGACAAAATATTGGACACAAGCAGAAAACCCTCATGTCAGCCGAGTATGAGTTTAACTTTATTGAGTGTCCTGATGGAAAATGGGTAAAGTACATTTTTAAGGACTATTCTTTCTTCTTAAAGTTAAGACTTGTTCTAGAAGACACACAAATGTTTGGTGGTGATTCACTGTCATTCACTTAACTATTATTCTTTTAATAATATAGAAGACTCATGATTTTTGACAGGACATATTTTTGCATATGTGTGTATACATATGTGTGCATGTGTTATATATGTGATTGTGTAATATATGTAGCATGTAATCCATTAGTGTGCATGTATACATTTGTACACATGCATTTGGAGCTCAGAGTTTGATACTGTGTATTTTTCCTTGATCTCTCTCCACTTTATATTATGACATAGGATCTGGTTTGGTTAGGACAGTGAGTTTCAGGGATTTGCTGATTTTTCACCCTCCAGTGTGGGGCATCTAGAAAAGCAACATGACGCCTGGATATTTACTTGGGTTTTAGGGATTTGAACTCAGATCCTCATGTCCAACCTAGCCATTTCTCTAGCTCCACCATGATACATATAATCTTAAATCATCTTTTTCTCATTTATTGGATCATAATCAATAAGTCACTTTTAAGTGACTGTAACACTACATATGTATTACTCTCCACTGTCATACACTGGGAGAAGTGACATCAGGATCAAGACTAGAGAAGGAAATAAACACATGTATTATGTCTGAGGACATTTTTGAAGTCATCAGAACATGTATATAATACCCATAATTTTAACAACATGATCTATAATAGGCACAGGAATCTCATCCTCATCTTCTAACTTCTGAAAGTACAGATTTAAACTCTGTTCTCTAAATTCTCTTTAATTGGATCATTATTTGAACCCAGTGCATTGCTTGCCAACGGTAAGTAGAATGACTCACTCTGAGTTCTTAAGTTGTTATATCACCTACCTTTATTTTATTGTAATTATTAAGTAAAATTTTAATGTGTCTGGGTAGAATTAACAACTTGTTTCTGGAAACACAGGTGTATGTACATTAATTTATTTTAAAGTTAGGTTAAAGTCTTTGATTATATATGTAGAAGAATGAAGAGACTGATAGAGAATACAGATGATTTGTAGATAGAAACATAAAGGATAGATAAATATAGATTGAGAGGTGATGGTAGATGAACAAAAATATGTAAAAGATAGACATTATGATAAAGGAATTCTTTTCACTAAAATCATATTATAAGGTGAGTTGTTGTATTATTCTACAGACATATAGAAAACCAAAATATATAATTGGAGGAGTTATATAATGCAAATGAATCAAACATTGTCATGTTCTTGCTCTTTCTGTCTCACTTTGACTTGACTTTCTAATTATAGAATAATTTTCTATTGCTTTGGTAATGGAGAAACCAAAGGAAACACTTGTCCAGTATTGTTTATACTGGGATGATGCCGATAATTCTGGGCTATGAAAATCAGTCTCTTGGTTTATGGAGTTGTCACAATCACTAAAAGTTTATCATGTATTCATTGGAAAGAGTAGCTCAAGAATAGTCTGGCACCTGTTTTTGCAACCACAATAAAACTCAGGAGCCAATAGTAAGGTGCCAGGATTGGAACTGTTCAATTATAGTCATTCTTCTATTATAGGTCTTTGTGACAAGTTGACGAACCACTGCTCAGTATAAATTAAAAAGTGCTGGACATTTGGAAGACAACAGGAAGTCACATAGATAGTAGGAATAAGCTGGTTCAGTTCCAAGAACTCCTGGAAAGAGAACCTCAGACAGCTCATATCTTCCATATATTCCCCAGATTTTATTTTCTCCAGGTTCTTTGCTCACATCTCTCCAATCTAAAGTCTGTGAGGAATTTCACACACAGAGTGCAGCACTTGTCTTTATTCAAAGATTTTGTGGAACTTTTTTGAACCAAAACCTTGAAATGTTTTTTTTTTTTATTAAATGTTTGTATTTAAACTATTTGTATCGAAATCTTTATTTTATTTAAATAAAATATTACTTAAATGTTTATTTATTAAGGAAGACAAGGGATGGACATTCACTCTCCAACAACAGTGTGATCTTCTGCTGAAGTCTGTGAGTTCAGTACTGAGCAGCTCTCATAAAAATAGGTAACTAGACAGAGTGGAAGGGCATTTCAGCAAAGGCAGTGTAGGATGACCTGCAATGCACCTCTTGTTCTTCTCTAGCTAAACAGCTTTCCATATTGACAATGAAGGTTTTGTTGGCATAAGTCAGAACTATCAGCATTTTTTCATTGCCTTAAATTGCTCTGTATTACCCAGACATATATGTTTCCTACGAACTCATCTACATTGTTTAGTGTGGAAGTTAGCTATACCTTTGTCAAATTTCAGAAGGCCTATGTTTGGCTAATATGATGCTGCACATAAAGAACCAAGTTTAATAATTCCTTGAGTTAACTGCTCCCCAATATCTTTCAATATTTCTGTGCATCTATGCTGACGAATTTTCAGATAGGTCAGTTTGATCAGACCAATAGTTACCACCCTTCATACTTTAGCAGAGTCTAACTTATTTTCCGTTATATTTACCTTTTCAGTAACTAATCTGCATGGATGTTAAACATAGTAATAGGAGGCAGAATGTAAGAGAACAGACAGACAAGGGGAATAATATGGCTATGAAGCAGGAAATTCAAAAAGAAAAAAAAAAAAAGAATGCCAGGAAAATGGAGTGGAATAACATGCTATGTAATGTGGTATTCAGATTTGCCAACTGCTTATTTGAAATTCAGGCAAGATTTTTAAAATTTGCACTTTGCAAGGAGAGAGTGGTGGATCTCTGTGAGTTTCAGGCCAGCCAGAGCTTCATAGTGAGACTATGATTAAAACTATTATTTAATTGAACAAGCTATTCAATGTATAATTAGACAGGTCAAACATTCTTAATATGTCATATAGTCATCAATATAGCAACTAAAATATATGTATATTTTTAGTTAAGATGCTGTAAGAATGGACAATAACACCATGCTACAAACATTTTTTCAAAAGAGGAATTCTTAATTTTTCATTAGTGTCACGATGCATAGTATTACTGATTGGAATCATTTTAGTATCAGCCTTTTCAGGAAATCATTAAATGCTAACTTGATTTAGCAATACTCTACAGTATTATCTCCAATAAAATCTTCCACCCATGATTCGTGAGTTACCATCTACTACCACTTAATTAATATTTAAACAAGGACATTCTTCTGAGCTGTTTTCCTGGAGCCACCAGGCTAATCCTAAATTTTAGTTTGATCACTGCTTCTCTAAAGATAGTTTTTATTTATTTTTATTTTTTGAGATCAATATAATTACACAATTTCCTCATATTTACTTTCTTCTCTCTAACCTCTCTGAAGCCCCCCAATTTCTCTTAAATTCATGGCCTCTTTTTTTTCCATTGTTATTGTAACACAAACACATAAACATATATATGTGTGTGTGTGTGTGTGTGTGTGTGTGTGTGTAAAATCATAAATATATAAATACAACTTCCTCAGTTCATTTAGTATTATTTGTATGTACATTATTTCAGTGCTGATAATTTCTAAATATGGCTCCTGGAGACTTGTCAATGTACATATCTTTTCTATAGGAACAGACACTGCTTGCAAATTAATCCATGTATTTACTACACCTCAGAACAAATTGAGAAGGATTGTGTCTGTGCTACGTTCTAAAAAGATTTTCCCAAGTAATGATAATTCATATTCTTTTAAAAACAGATCCTGATAAATTTCCTCTCAGTTGATACTCTCCTTAGGAATCAGTTAAGTGGGAGCTGGGAACTCAGATCTCATACTTTTCGATCACAAGGAGCATTAAGTGAAACATTCTTAAGTAAGCACTCCTTGTCTCATCAAACAAAAGCAGCTTTCTTGATGTGCCGAAGCGTGTATTTCCATATCCTGTGCCAGTTCTTGAATAATGCGTGCTGTTCTCTCTGATTCAGTCAGGGCTACAGAAATCAGCCGTTTCCTTCCATTTTCAGGTAGATGGCTGTATTCCTATGCCATGACTACACTAGTAACTGAATCACTGGTTCAAGAAGTCTAATGTGACCTTCAACTCATTCTAGAGCATCTCCTCACCCAGGAAGGAACACATGAAATCAGGACTTGGACAGGAAGAAGGCTGGAGGCCACTGTGTGTGTGTGTGTGTGTGTGTGTGTGTGTGTGTGTGTGTGTGTGTTTACATTCTATGATCAGAAACGACGCTATATGTTCAACACAGCATCAAATACAGTGTCTTTCTCTTTCAGTACAGTGGCAAACACAACCCTTGGCTTTTCAGCTGCCTTCTTCAACTGTGTGCTTTTGACAGTGTAGCATTCTTCACTGAACTGCCTTGGATTGTTTCTTAGTGTTTACCTAATCATGACAGGAGAGTGTTTATGAACAGTCACATGCTGTGTAAAGTTTTATGAATATAAACTCTATTTGTATTACTGCTTTTTACTTTATGTAACTGTTCACCATTTCACTTGATTGTAATGGAGGATATGTTGTAACAGATTCTAGACATGCACTCAGCCCTAGGAAAAAGCAAAGAATCTGTTCAGTACTCCCTTACTCCTCTTCATGATGCATGATCCAGTTAGACACATCAATATCCAATGAATTGTATGGATTACCCTGATGAGGTGGCTCAATGAAGTTCATGTAAGGTCAGTGCAAGTTGCCGGTACCTCATTCACTGAGTCACTAATCGGCCTCACACTGAAGTATCCTGTGTCAGCCCAGTCCAGTTAACTTCCCTGCCCTAACTCCTGAGTCTCTCTTCCCTTCAGTGTCCAGTCTTTTCAAAAACCCTCAGTCAAAGCGGGTGTTTCAAAAGGAATTGACAAAAAGCACCAAGCCTTTGGTGAACATTGGCAGACTCCACCCTTCTAAGAGGAATGAGTTTGCAGTTTACTCCACATACAGGGATCTATGATGCTACCACTTCTGTAATGATAGAATTCACACTTCCTGTCTGCTGAGCTACAATGAGTGACAACATGACCTGATGACCTCTTATTTCCCTACTTACCCAACAGTCACTGAGTCTCCATGATCTCATCTACCACAGAATACATTTTAGAGCACAGCAGACAGGAGCTCAAAAAGGTGTAGAGGCAGAGCAGAGTTCAGTCTTCTGGCTTGAGGGTGTAGTCACATTTTAAATCTAGAAACTTCCCAGACATTCTTTCCTGTGTGACTTTTGCATCTGATCTGTCATTTTCCAGACCAAAGCCTGCTGTCATTGGTTTACTACCCCCTCCTCAGATACTGCCTACCAGTCTTCTAATGATGAGCCATTTTCCCCATCACCCCTTTTCTTGTGGTTAAGGTGGGTGAATGAAAGGATGGGAAAAGGTAAAACATCAACACTGGGATCAGACAGAGCTTTGTGTGAGCCAAGCTGTAAACTCAAGCAAAGCTCGTTGTGTCTTCAAGAGTAACCTTGCCACTTGAAAAGCAACTTCCATTCCATTTTACCAAGGTTTTGGTCAAAGATCAATTGTCTTTATAATTATGTCACATATCATAAGGCAGAGAATCAGTGGGAGAATAGGATCAGTAAACTAATACACAGCATTAGCATCTAAAGAACACACACGAACACACACACACACACACACACACACACACACACACACACACACACAAAATGAACATTTGTCCTCCTGTGACTTCTTTTCTAGAGCAAATAATTTTCCAAATTAAAATAAATAAAGTAATGAAAAGGCCCCATGTCTAAGAATAAAACAAGTAGGTTGTGTCTTCAAGTCCTCAGCAAGGTTTCGGTCATTGTGCTTCACTGGCTTATCATTATAACATCTAATCAAAGGGAGCTTAAATACTTCAGTGAGCTCTCAAAATAAATTTGATCTGAGCAGCTCAGGTCTCCTGAATTCCTAGGGTTACTGACTAGGTGAAACATGTTTTTGTTTTAATCCCTGTCTCTGCTCAAAGAGGATTAATGCCCATAATTCTCCTATCCCCATTTAATTGAGAAATGAAGTTTGAAGAGCTACCTCCTGGAACACTTCATGTTGAAGTATGACCCATCCATTGTCTATACTATAAATCTTCAGCTCGCACACACTTGTCTACATCCTTTCTATGCAGGAGAAAGGAATAAGAGCAGAATTATGAGTGTGTGTATGTGTTCGTTTCTATTCAAAATTACAAAATATTACGTTTTCATCTTAGAAATGATCTTAAAGAAGACATTGTCTGAGTAACTAGCTGGGACTGCAGCTTTCCTCTGATGCTCCAGCATACACATTGTAGAAAATGACTCTTCCTTAGAAATGATGCAAATCTGGTTTCCTGTTTTACAATTTGTACTTTTTGCCACTGCTTATAACTGTCATTAAAGGAAAAGATGTATGTAGGAATAAGAAAGCAAGCCATAATACCTTGAGCCTCATTTCTCGGCAGCTAGACAGGCTTTGGTAGAGGAGGACCATAATCTTGAATAGAGCATCTTTCTGCACCTTCAAACATATCCACCATAAAGACTGAATACCTGCCAGCTAGAGAAGCCCTGGGGTCCCTCAGGCCCAGCTCACATTCTCCTACAACTAGTGTGACAATTTGACAAGGCACTCCCCGTCCAATGGTTTCATAGAGCTCTTGGGGAGCTCTCAGCATGTGCTTTCTGGCTGTGGCCAGTCTTGAATCTTGCTCATGAGGATCCAAAAACTTTGGATTTGAAATACAGTAAATGTTTTTCCTGACTTAATTGGAAATATGACATGCTATTGATTTTTCAAGAACATAGAGGTCACAGTCTAACTCAGACATACTCTAGATGCTTCTATGTGATGACTTAAATATTCAGAAACCCTCTTTATGCTTTATCTGCCACAGTAGTGCAGTGCCTCCCGAAACCCTTTCACGCTGCTCTCACACCTCGACATTTCTGGACCACTATTGTAAGTGGAATTTAAGAGAATGAATATGTTACAGTTAGGCCACCAGTTTGTATCAAACATACATATGAGATCTCACTTAAGCTTCGAAATAGCTTTGGTATAGTCAGGAAAGCAGAACCAATTTCAGAAGTAAGGAACTGAACATCAGAGGATGTAATGATTAACGCAAGATCTCCAGTGCATCTTCAACATTTGGACAGTATGTCTCCTGCTAGACAGACCTTATATAGTTGTTAAAGTCCTCATTTCTAGTTTTCTGATCAGAAGTTTCAGAATAAACCATAATTCTATGACTTATGTCTTCAAACTGTTTTCTCTAGTTTTGTTTTTAAACAATTAATACAAATTTAGAAACTTATAAGTGCATCTTTTCTCCACTCTCTCATCATTTGCTACAAATAAACATAAGCATAAATATATAATAAAAACACAAAATTCATTCATATAATCATGCAACACATATCCCCATACAAATGCACATACACAAATATCAGACACATGCAACACATATACAAATTCGTACACACACAGCAACACATATAATAAATATACACATAAATGCATGCAATGTACGTGTGTGTGCATGCACACACACAGAAATGCCATGTATAAATTTTTCTTATTTTTCTTGTGATCAGCAAACTAAAATTATTCTCAGAAAATTCTATTATTCCCCTTGCACTATAGATAATCTCCTTTCTGTGCAAGGAAATAAACATACACATGAGTGTGGTGATATTGTGTCACACAATATATTGTGCACCTTAATAAACTTATCTGGGGTCAGAGAACAGAACAACCGCTAGACAGACATAGAGGCCAGGCATGGTGGCACACACACCTTTAACCCTAGCACTTGAGATCTTATGTCTTTGCTTGGGAAAGACACATGCCTTTAATCCCAGGACGTGATGGCAGGAAGCAGAAAAGGTATGTAAGGCATGAGAACCAGGAACTAAGTTTGTTAAGCTCTTAGGCTTTTAGCAGCAGTTCAGCTGAGATCCATTCCGATGAAGATTCAGAGGCATTCAGTCTGAGGGAACAGGATCAGTTGAAAAGTTGGCAAGGTAAGGTTAGCTGTGGCATGCTCTGTCTCTCTGATCTTTCAGCATTCACCCCAATACCTGGCTTTGGGTTTGTTTTTACTAATAAGACCATTTAAGATTCATGTAACACATGAGCGTGCACCAAATTATCTCTACCACTTTTGTTTGTTTCCTATCTGTAGTCCGTAATTTCAGACTTGAGGATCTATCCCCTGTTTAGGAAACTCTTATTCTAAATTATTCTAATTGGTGGCCATTTTTATTATGGGAAAATGAAGTCTACATGACAAACTCAGATAAATAGCCAAAATATGTTAAGAATTCTGAGTAATTGCTATTCTGAGTAACTGTCAATTGCCATTCTAACCAACAGGAAAAAAGCTGTCTTTCTAGATATCAGACTAGAGTATCTGTCTTCCATTGAGAGATTTGCAGTGGAAAGATTCACATGGCAGTGTTTTGGGGTTTTTTTGTTTGTTTGTTTGTTTGTTTGTTTGTTTTGGAGCTGAGGATCGAACCCAGGCCTTGCCTAGCAAATGCTCTACCACTGAGCTAAATCCCCAACCCCCAGAGTTTTTATAAAGACTAGATCCCTATGTTCACTCTCCTCAAAAATCATCTCCCACCTCAGTTCTTACTGGCATGCCTTACCTCTGATATCTGTACACAGGGATATTTATGTTTATAGCCAAGGGAAAGTTAGTTACTTCCTTCTTCTTTCAAGACACACATGGCTTCTGCATATTCCTGCCCTGGTTACTCTCTTGGGTGCTTCCTCAGTAGAGGTATCCATTTCCATTCTTGCTAGCACATGTGACTTCAAGATGCCTTTATATAAGCAATCAGAGGATCCCTGTGCAACATTCATCCTGCAGTATACCTTGCCCTAAGTTAGTGTGCTCGTGGATGAAATAAGTCTCAGAGGTGTTCATAGAGCAAACAAAGTTTCAGAGAACTAAAGCTTACCTATTCTTCAAGATAGCCTTTCAGAGCTGTTCCATTTCCCTATATATTCAGAAGTGAGGACTTAGAAATGTGCAAGGGACCTTTATACATCCAAGTGGAGTACAGGTGAAAATGTACCCTTTCTAGCATGTTCTCAATTCCCTCTCCTCAGCACATTGCCATTAAAAGGGGATCAGAAACCTCTTCTTATTGTGGACTATTATTTTAACTGGGCACAGATGTGTTACATTTGTTTGTACTGCAGAATGATCCTTTAACTATGTAAAGGTGTGTTACTTTTGTTTATGCTGCATTTTTAATTATGTAAAGATGTGTTGCATTTGTTTCACTTGGCCCGTCTAAGGCACTTTATTGGTCTAATAAAGAGCTGAGTGTGTAGCATGAATCTTAAAGGTACTTATTAAAATCAAATCTGAGGCCAGTTATTGGGGTAAATGCTGGAAGACCAGAGAAGCAGAACAGGCCACAGTTTCCTCACCTCACCACTTCCTCAGGTGGTCTTATTTCCTCAGACTGAAAGCTTCTGTGTCCTCATCCCAATGGGTCTCAGCTGAACTGTGTTGCTCCAAAGCCTGAATGTTTAACCAGCCAAATGCTTAACTAACTACATGCTTCACTCCTCTAGTTCCTGGTCCTCACGCCTTATATACCTTTCTCTTTCTGCCCCCACTCCCTGGGATTAAAGGTTGGGTTTCTGGGATTAAAGTTGTGGATCGCCATGCTTAGCTGTTTCTAAAGTGGCCTTGAACTCAGAGATCCAGCTAGCTCTGCCTCCCAAGTGCTGGGATTAAAGGCGTGCACTACCACCACCCAACTTCTGTTGTGGCTTACTCTTCCCATTTTCTAGCCACCATTTTTGGCTTTGTTCTAGTGGCTGTCTGTTCTCTGACTCCAGATATGTTTATTTTGGGGAACACATAATATTTCAGGGAACACAATACCCACCACATGAGTGGCCAATAGCTAAGCAGAGAAAGGATAGGTGGGGCTGGCAGACAGAGAGAATAAGTAGGAGGAGAAATCTAAGCACAAACGAACGAAGAGAAAGAGGAGTAAACAAGGGAGACCTCTGAACTTAGAAGCCAGAAGAAGTAATGTTAGAAGTAAGCTATAAGACACAAGAATTAATGAAAGTAAGATATACAGAAAGAAAGAAGGTAGTAGTCCCTGAGACAAAATAGAGCTAGCCAGAATTGAGCTTAACCTAGGTCAAGCATTCAAAACTATTAGTAATTATCCATGTCATGATTGGCAACTGGATGATGCCTCATCCCCCAAAAAATCATCGTATACCTTACCCATATCCTCAGAGCTGTGCAAGACCACTGCCTACTATATTTAACTCTGTAGAGCCTGTGGATGGTATCACATGAAGTGAGAGATCATTGTACAGTCACTGTATACAAGCATGGACATACAGTCAAAATTTCTGTTGTGTGCTGTTCAGGTGTTAAGTGATTCTCTGGTGTGTTTTTAAATAAAATCACTGTGTCCTTTTGTTGATCTTTCTTAAACACATTTCGTCATTAAAGAGACCTATTAAATAGGAAAGCTATTTAAATAATAGAATCTTTTATAAAATTATGCTATTTCAGAATTGAAACAGACTAAAATGTCTACTTACCACAGTTCAATACTGTATTATTTTATTAGCAAATATTTATATTCAATAAATAGCTTAATGTCATGTGCTGACACTTTCAAACAAGCTTCAAAAAATAATACTGACTCCAGGAAACTTGTCAGCAGTGTGTCTTCATCCCCTTGATATATGAAATCCTTGAACTTCTACTTTATAAACTCCTAACATCCTTTCACATCTCACAGAAAAGCCCATTTTTCCCTTTTTGTATAAAACACTCGTAGTTCCTTCTCTGGGCTATTATTTATTATTTAACTTGTTTGCTGTATTATTTAAAGAAAAACAGTTGGCAGACTAGCCTGTGTGGGTCATGTTCTACCTGGTAAAGTGATATTGATTGCATTCTAGGTATTAGCTACTGATCTGAACACAAGAAAGGAATGTATGCCAGTGAATTGGGGTAAGAGTTATCTTCTCCTGCAAACCAGAGAGGAGAAGAATGTTTACAAAGAATGTTCCAAATAATTTAGACACTTCAAGGTCCATAGTGCCAGCCTGAAACACTCAGATAATGGTTGAACTCATAGAGGTAGCAGAAAAGGAACAAAGCCATTTTTATATATTCTGAGAAGAATGGCCAAGCTTTTAAAACTTGACATTTTTCTTCATTTTCAACATTAACTCCCAAGCCCTCTAAAAATGCACACATTTTGTACTACTATAAATCTTCGTCTTGCTGATGGTGTCATCATTTCTGTAAATCCAGGATTAAAAATGAACTTACATAGACTTTTATCTCTGTTCTTCCATACACAGCATATTTATCTGTTTGCAAGAGCAGTAATGGCTGGGATGATACTGTCAATGGGGCCCCACTAGACCAATGGGATTAGAAAGAGCCTCACATAGCATTGCGTATCTATATGGCTCTACAAGAAGACTTCAGAAGAATAGAGGACTCAGTGGACAAAACAGTTGATAAAAAAAACAAGAAGAAGAAGAACACATGTTTTTAGAATGAAACAGAGAAAAGAAACATATGCCAGCAGTCCAGTGTGAAATCTGGACATAGGTGCAGTGAAACCAGAGCAGAGAACAGAGGTCGAAGACTAAGTGTGAGTACATTTCCAGGAAAACAAAAGGAATCAAATGAGATATAATTTATCACTGACATATTATTGGCCTCTTTGGTGAGATACATGGAAATATCATGAAAATTTCCAAGACTAAAGACAGGGAAGATGGAATTAATGCATCAGATTTCCAGCAAAAATCATCCCTGTGGTAGCTCTATGGAAATGGGGAAAAACTATTTTAAAGGAAGTGAGAAGACCAGTGTCACTCACAGACAATCAGGACACACTGTTTCACAGGAACAAATGGTGGGTCTGAGTTCCCTTACAATGTCTGCCTCCTTGTACTTGATCAGTAAGTATTTGCAAAAAATAAATATGAGAGTATTCTGTGTACTATGAAACTGTATAAGGAGAAATTAAATGAGAATAAATAGCATGAAGGAATTTAAAACAGGAAGGTGACAGTATAAGAACAAGCCATTGGCAACAAGGGACGAAAGCAATTAAATAATACTACCCACAAGCAACACCTATAAAACATGTCAATCACTATAATGGCAGAATATGCATGAAAGTATAATAAGCAGCACTCACTGCTGTGGATACCGCTCTGTGTAAATAAAGTTCTGATTGGCCAGTGGCCAGGCAGGAAGTATAGGCGGGACAAGAGAGAAGAGGATTCTGGGAAGTAGAAGGCTGGGGAGAGACACCGCCAGCCGCCGCCATGAAAAGCAACATGTAAAGACACTGGTAAGCCACAAGCCACGTGGCAAAGTATAGACTAACAGAAATGGGTTAATTTAAGACAGAAGAAGCAGATAACAAGAAGCCTGCCACGGCCATACAGTTTGTAAACAATGTAAGTTTCTGTGTGCTTTCTTGGTTGGGTCTGAGCAACTGTGGGACTGGCGGGTAAGAGAGATTTGTCCTGACTGGGCCAGGTAGGAAAACTCTAACTACAACTCACATGTTGGTAGCAACCAGAATCTGTTTAGAGTTAAAACTCACTCAACAGGAAGGAAATCATGCCTGGTACTGAAAACCTAGCCCAGTTCTCCTGGCTAGTAAGATCATGGACCATAGAAAATAATCTACCCCTTTGCTAGACTACCATAATTCCTTATTACATTATAAATTGTATCCTTATACTCATGGACAAGTGTAGTAACACATTTTATCAAAGAAGTCTCTCTTTATAGCAATTGGAAACCATCACCAAAAACCACAACTAGACAGAATCTAGAGATAACGGATCCCCAGCCACAGTGGATACATCTACATCACAGTGCCTGCATGGTGGAAAGATAGTAAGAGCCAGAACACCATAAAGTCTGTTGTGAAACATTCTTCTTAGAAATACCCACATAAACAAAATCAGAACAATCACAATATCAATTAGACATGTTAATGTATAAGGAATAAAATTTCATGGGATTCTAGCCCTAAACATAGAACTAACAGAGGAAAGAGAATTAGCCTTTCCCAGGGAAATACTCTTTCACTATTTGTTAAATGCAGAGTGGTCAGCCCAGAAATTTTATATATACATACACACACACACACACACACACACACACACACACATATATATATATATATATCACCAACAAACATGAACATGAATTCAGCCAAGTGTGTGTGTACGTGTGTGTGTGTGTGTATAACTTCATGAGAATGAAAGTGATGCAATTCTATTTAAATTAAAATTTTATTTAAAATGACCAATGCATTCATCAGTAAAAGGCAAGTCATAAAATCTTGACCCATCAGATTATAGGAAATGAAATAAAGTACAATAGTGTTTTTTTTTTAAATTAATCATAGCTCAAAGTAGGAACCAAAATTACAGTCAGAACCCCAGTTATATGACTTCACTCATGTTTGCAGAAGAGTATCATTCTTCCTGTCTTTGAGAAAGCCTTTTGATGAGTCCTGGGATTCCTTGGTTACCACATTTTATCTTGCCTTGTACTTTCGTCCTTGAGTGTACACAGTCACACATCCTTAGCACTTAAAGCTATGTAAGTAGAAGGACAAGAATGACCCTAAGAAACCTATTTTCAGACTCATGTCCCCATGTCCTCTGAAAAAAGGGACTGTATCCCTTAGTATATTTAAATCTGGAGCTAACCCTATTGCATTACAGTTATTTACACGACATCTATCTGAAGATACACACATTATGGTCAAAATGAATACAAAGATTTCTGTACAAATCAGGGTTTTTCTAATTTACAATGATTCAGTTGTAGCAATAAACTTCATGATAACAGCAAAGTAGCTAATTAACACAATGATCATTTAATTTTACTTTTGATAATGCATGTTTTTATTTAGACTAATATGATGTAAATTATAACCAACAGGCTTTAAATGTCTTCTCATTTGAAGCATCTGCTCAGTGAAGGAGAACCTCAGAGATGTGCTCTTATTTTGAAGGAGGAGGAGGCAGAAACAAAATCCTGGGCTCATCACTGCCCAGATGATTGGAGTGAAAGAACAGGAACGGGTTTGTGGCTATTTCCTTTCACTCACGAAAGCAGATTCAATTAATAAAGATTTTTTTTAAAAAAAATCTACTACTCTTAGTGCATTTCTTCCTTCAACCTTTCAATTATTCATATATGAGACCCTTATAATAATTTTTTACTTTAATATTGTATTATAAGTACTGTATTACATGTGTGTACATGAGCACACATGGACACACTCATAGGTGCATTTCGCATCATACATGTAAGTCAGGGGATAACTTTAGGGAATGAGTTTTTTCTTTCACCCATCTGAGTACTATGGATTAAACTCAGGTTCTTGGTCTTTGTATCAACCCCTCTAAATCATATGCAATCTGGCTAGCTAGACAATTATAATATAGTTTTAAATATACTTTTAATTGAGGTTTATTGTTAGAGGGACATTGATGGGTACATGCTTGAGAGGGTTAGGAGATAAATTTATGTTCAGTATTAGGGATCCCCAACATTTGAAGTATTTTCCACATAGTATTATGGGTAATTTGAGCACACGTAGGGAATATGGACCATTCCAAGAGCCAGTGTGACCTGAGAGGCTATTATCTTTTTTTTTTTTTTGGGGGGGGGGTTTGAGACAGGATTTCCCTGTGTAGCTTTGTGCCTTTCCTGGAACTCACTTGGTAGGCCTCAAATTCACAGATATCCCACCTGGATCTGCCTCCCGAGTGCTGGGATTACAGGCGTGCGCCACCACCGCCCGGCAGGCTATAATCTTAAGAGTAAAGAATTGGCAGAATTTATTAAAGGACAATTGAAAGTAGGCGATTTTGTGTTATAAGACAGATGAATGTAACTGAAGATCAGGGTATATTTTGAAGTAAAATTATAGAAGAGATGAGGAATATAAAAAATCGAGTATTTTCATTTCTTAGAAGACACCTTAAGATAGTGACCTCACCTGGAAAGTCAAAGACAAATATCATTAAAAAGAAAGTATACAATCAGGGGACTGGGGCAAGACAAATCAGTGTTGATATTTTTAGTGGAACTTGTCATTATTAATAATGAAAATATGGAGTGTTCAGAAACTGGATGACTTGCATGATCATGACATTAGAATATTCTGACATTGCACTGATTCTTTTAAAATGGAACTGGAGAAGTGCTTTTAGCAGAACGCAACAACCACATCTAAGCAGGAGAGGTGACTCAAATGATAGATAGTAAGGAGCATGCCTGAAGCCCAAGACTCAACATCCAGATGCACATGAAGCAGCTGTGGCCAATGCCTGTAAACCTAGGACTCAGAGCATGGAAGCAGGAGTTCCTAAGTTAATGTCATCCTCAGCTACAACTCCAAAAGCTATAGGAAGCTAGGCTCTGTTTTGTCAGTTTTCATTTGTGATAGTCGGGTAGGATTAGCATAGGACTTATTTGTGACAATTGACAAAAAAAAATTGTCTTAGTTCAAGATAATATTGCTATGATGAAATGCCATGAACAAAAACAAGATGGAGAAGAAAGTATTTATTTGGCTTATACTTCCACAACCCTGTTTATCATCAAAGGAAGTGAGGACAGGAACTAAAGCAGAGCAGGAACCAGAAGCAGGAGCTGATGCAGAGGCCATGGAGGGTTGTTGCTTAAATGACTTGTTCCTATAGAATCCAGGACCACTGGGCCAGTGATGGTACCACACACAGCGGGCTGGACCCTCTCCTATCAATCATTGAGTAATAAAATTCCCTACAGGCTTGCCGACAACCTTATGGAGTCAGTTTTTAAATTGTGATTTCCTCCTCTCTGACTACTATAGTTCATGTGAACCTAACATAAAACTATCCTGCTGGGCGGTGGTGGCACACATCTTTAATCCCAGCACTCGGGAGGCAGAGGCAGGCAGAGCTCTGTGAGTTTGAGGCCAGCCTGGGCTACAGCATGAGTTCCAGGAAAGGCACAAAGCTACACAAAGAAACCTTGTCTGGAAAAACAAAAACAAACAAACAAAAAACCCTATCTAGTACAACAATTCTTAAGAAAGAACAGGTAAGGGTAGAACATAAGGTTTTGGTTTCCAGGTCTATATGGTCAATGCTCTTTGTCTAAACACCCTGAAGACTTCATTCTTAGTCCTGAGTTCTGTTGTAAATATGAGCATTGTACTTTCTGTGTCTTGGGCTAGTCAGTACATTCTTTTTCAATTATTTATTTTATTTTTGAGATTATAATATAACTACATTATTCTCCTGCTGTGGGATGTTCTGTATGTCAAATGTGTTGCTCTGATTAGATAAAATAAAGTGATGATTGGCCAGAAGCCAGGCGGGAAGGATAGGGTAGGTGGGACAAGGAGGAGGAGAATTATGGGAAGTGGAAGGCTGGGGAGACACTGCCAGCCGCCACCATGACAAAAAAGAGATAAGGTACTGGTAAGCCATGAGCCATGTGGCAAAGTATAGATTAATAGAAATGGGCTAAATATAAGAGTAAGAGCTAGACAATAGTAGGTCTGAGCTAATGGCCAAGCAATTTAAATAATATAAATGTCTGTGTGTTTATTTTATAAATGGGTTGTTGGACTAACAGGGCTTGGCAGGGGCTGGAGAGAAGGTCTCCAACTACATTCTCCCTTCCCTTTATTTCTCTCAAAACATTCCCATGTACCCTTTTTCAAATTCTTTCTTAACAAAAAGCCAGAAAATAAATAGAATGCCCAGAAACATTACTCAACATGGGTAAAATGTTATCATTTTACTGAAGCATGCTGTCTTAAATATTTATTATTTTCATGTAATTATTTATGCTACACAATTTCTAGAAGAGGTGTTCAAAGTCTGATGCCTGTGAATACCCTCATGGGGGATGCAGGATGGAGAGTTTATTCCCTAATTATTTCATATTGTAAACATTCATAAACTGACCTCAAGATTATCATAAAGCTGCAGCAATCAGGACATGATGGCTCTGGTGACAGAAGAGACAGATGAGTGGAGCAGAGTAGAGTGTTGAGAAATGGATTAGATGGGGCTCAGAGGTAAAATGAACTGTTCAATGACAAAGGGGAAAAGACAATTCAGTGAAAAGGGAATTATCATTTCCACAAACAGAAGCAGTGTGACTGTTTTACATAGAAAGAGAATCTCAACTTTGACCTTGAATTTTCCCCAAATATTTGCTCAGAATCAACCTAGACTTAAATACAAGGTATAAAACCATAAATCATCTAGAAAATATTGGAGAAAAAGTATCTCTGCCTTTAGATTTGGTGATTACTTGCATAGACAGTACCAAATGTATAGCCCATAAAATAGTATTATTAAATTGGACCCTATTAATAGTATAATCTTTTACTCAATGAACATTATGAAGAAAATGAAAGAAAAGATACATACTAGACAAAATGCAAAAATATATCTAAATTACTTTTAAAAATCTTTGTATTTACAGAGTACAAAATGACGTTTAGAAGTATGTTTGTAGTGGGCAATGACCACTATATTCCCCCCCCCCCATATTTTTGTACAGTCCCTCACATATTTAGTTGTAAGGACACCTATGATCTCATCTCAGTCATTTTCTAACACATAGTTTCTTACTTGATATCTGTAGTCCATATCTTACTCAATAGCTAAGAATGGGCAAGACAGAGAAACATTGAACTCAAAGATGAACATGTATTTAGGGTCAAGTAGACAGTACATAAATCTACTAATAGTTGTTAAACACCATATATCACTAAGGAACTGTAAACTTGAACAGCAGCTTGATACAGCTCTGTGAGTAATAGAATATTTAAATTTCAAAACACTACCTCTGAATACTGTGAGAACTGAGAGCAGTGGAAATTTCCATTGACTATTGATGGGTCTGTACTTGTTTCACAAAGTGTTCATTCCCATAAAATAGACTAATACAATGATCTGGTGTTCCCCACGTGAGCTCTTCCAAACTCAACATGGTCTATCCATGTAGCCTATAAGCCTTTCATTTCTAGCATGTACTGGATTTATCAGTGCCCGATTATTATGAAATGTAAGTGGAAACATTAAGATTGTCTTCAGTCTTCCTTCACAAATACGATTCATTTTGTTATATACAAAGTTAGTCTGTTCTTGCACAGTTGCCCCAAGAGAATATTACGAATATAGGAAATCCATGTTGACTGTGAGCCTAAGAAGTCAGCAATGAGGAATACAATTTTGAGTAGAATTATACAAAGTACATAAGATACATGAAATATTATTTATTGATACCCACAGATTCAGAACTAAGAATTGATCCTAACCACGATACCTCCTCATTTCGAGCATCTACCAAAGATCAGTTTTACTAACATCATTCCCAACAAAGATCTACACACTTCAGTTATAACATTACTGGAGGGATACCTATATATGAGGAAATGGCTCTTTGCAACAGATGGAGACCATTACAGAGAAGCACAGCCAATCAAGTACAAAGTGATGGAGCCTACTCCTAATTGATGGATCTGCAATACAACTCCCACACCTAATGCTCAGAGATTGTTGTGGAAGATGGCAAAGAAAGATGATAAGAGTCAGAGAAATATGAAATTTGGTGTGAGATTATGTTTCTTAGCAATGTCAAAAGCCACTCTCGTAAAGTCTCACCAGCATGCCTGACCATATGTGAGCTGAACAAGAACATAGCCATATTAATATAGACAAGGAAATCCCTGGAGGCCTCATGCCCAAACAAGGAATGACAGATAACTGTTGCACCCAGAGTCCTCAAAAAACCATCAAGAGACAAAACCTGATGCAAAAGCAATTTTTTTTCCTACTGTTTCAGGTTAACCTGGGCTTCTCCATTCCTCTGACACAGCAGCAGGGCAGGAGAGACCCTGAGTAGCAATGGGGCAGGGTTTTTATAGGGGTGAAAGCAAGCAAGGGGGGGGGGTCTTGGGTCCTACAGACTTCATAGGAACAGACTCAGGATTGGTTTGTGTGAGTAGCAATCATGTTAGTAACTTTTAATTTGCTAGGGTTAGTTGGGGGTTACAGTCATCCAATTTTGGGCAGGGCTAGACAAGTCCCAGACTTTGTCCTAAAGTTACTGTGGAGGGTGGCTGGCCTAACACTTAATGACTGTGGGAGCTGACTCAGTGGCTCAGGCTTGGTACATCCTATCTTCCTGTCCCTGCTGGCAGGGACATCAGTGATTAATGGTCTTTTGTTCATGACCCTCCCAGAGACTGCTTGCTCAAGTCTCAGGAAACTGAAATTGAGGCCTGATGAAGAGAAGACTGAGCAGCCTGTTATGGCATCTGCTTGGTCCTTTCAATAGCTAAGACTGCTGAAGGTAGGAGAAATAGTTTCCCCCAGTGAACTGAATACCAACTGGCTATCCAATACCAAATGATCACCCCTAAAAAAAAATACATGCAAGTAACATTATTCAACCTGAGAAGGTATGTTTATAAATGCATATCTATATGTACATACACATATGCATATTCCAACAATTACTGAAAAGAAAGGACATGGAATTTAAAGAGAGCAGAGAGAGAGATACAGAAGGGATTAGAGGGAGGAAAGGGAAAGAAATGATGTAATTATATTATAATATCAAAAAATGAAAGAAATGTTTTAAAAGAAGACATAACCATATACACTACACTTGGCATCTTGTATGTCCTAATGTCTGTATGTTGGATACTGCAAGATTTGGGGAGGAGTATTGTAGGAGAAAGGCAGCAAGTCATCCTGACTGGATGATGGCTGCCTGGGCCCACATGCACATGAAGCCAACCTGGAATCTGCCACTGAGCCAAGAGACTGCTGACATGGAGGTCCATGGTTGATAGAGCCAATGGAGAAAGGACAACTCACCTCTAGAGGACCAAAGGGCCAATGGGACACCAGGAGGGGAGTATATAGGCAGACCCAATTTCCATAATAAAGGAGTCTACTTCTGTTACCCACTTGACTTCTGGAGTCTGTGTCATTGATGCTGCACCTCCTTGACCATTTCTCCCAAGGGATGTCCATATAGGGCTGCCTGCAACACACAACCGAATAGAGAGAGAATTCTTGCCAAGTATCTGTAGAAATTGATTCAGTAGTGATGCTTTACATTAGCTACCTAAAGGCAGAATAAATGCAAAAAGCTTTTAGAGTTCTTATATATGATAATGATCTTAAAAACACCTGCGATACAGGGACTAGATCTTCCTTGGAGGGCTAAGCCAGTGAAGGAAGTGTAGACCTCACAGAGAACCCAGGAAGAAATCTTCAATAGCTCAAAACTGTCCCAAGTATGAGTATTTAAAGTATTAGAATGATCTACTACTCAGTGCTATGGTGATATATTGTGTACTCTAAAAAACTTGCCTAAGGATCAGAGGACAGAACCAACCACTAGATTAGACATAGAGGTCAAGCAGTGGTGGCACATACCTTAAATCCTTTCATTCTGGAGGCAGATGTTTGTCTGGATTTCTGTGAGTTCAAGGCCACACTGGGCTACATGAATTCAATCCAGTATAAAGAGAAACAGAGTCAGGCAGTGGTGACACATGCCTTTAATCCCAGGAAGTAATATGGCAGAGCAGTAATAAGGTGTGAGGAAAAAGGAACTCACTCTCTTTAGACTGAGGATTTCATAGAGATAAGAACTGGTAGCTAACTGTTCTGCTTCTCTGATCTTTCACCTTTCACCTTGATACCTGGCTCTGGTTTTTGTTTTTTTTTTTTTTTATTAAAAGACCATCTAAGATTCGAACAACACAGTGCAGTCTAAAACCATTTACAGAGTCAGACATAGAATCTGAATACAATTATCTACTTTATTTGGTAAAGATGATGAGGGCATTTGACTTCAATATGTGGCCAAGTGGTTTCCTGCAACACTTTCTGGGGGCAATTAATGTACTGTGTATTAAAGACACAGCTGATCTATTGTCGCGCCCGCCTCGACCAGCAAGGAAGACGCGACACCTGGATCCTTCTCATCACAGTTTATTCAGACCTTTGATTAATTGCATTGTGTCTCTCTCGCTGGGGCAAGCCTCTCCCAGCACCTAAGTAGGGCTGGGCTGCCAACCCCAAGCAGCCACGTGGGCACTGTCCACAGGTTCACGCATATGCCAGCAACACACGAATCCAGCCATAGCCAAATAAGGAGCTGTTTACCATAAAGAGTGTTTGCCATCGGGAAGGCAGAGGGTAGAAGCCAGAGCCATCTTTAGGGTGCGGCTACACACGGCTCTCTACAATCTATTGTTGACTTCCTCAGCAGAAATGAACCATAAGAAGTAGATATTGTGGTAAAATACAACCCAAAAAGAACCCTGTCTCTAGATAGAGGAATAAGAGGAGCCCAGAGGCTGTAACCTTCGTTTTCATATTGTTCTACGTACTCAAGACCTCCCTTCAGTTCCCCATTGTCACAAATGCATTAATAACAAACTACCAGTTTGCTAAAATGAAGAGACTGATTTGTTAATTTGTACCTGGTTGCATGCTAGCATTTGCATTTCTGAGGTTACTACATTCCTATCTCATAGATCATTTAAGAAAGTTGTGAAATTCTGAGCAACCAAAAATGGAGTCTGATTGTGACTTCATGTCTTACAAGGTTCTGCTGGATGCTCTCTGTCTCCAATTTCCTGCAGAGCTTGGAATGAAAGGCTCTTCTTTTTCCCATATTATAACTTGATCATCTCACAAACACCACTAATTTCTGAAATCCTGATAAATGTGCCCCAATATGACCATAAGAGGATAATTCAATTAAACATTCATAAAACATGCATACAGGGAATGGTTGACTCCAGCTCTTTCATGCTTTTGGTATCCTCTCCCTTCTTGCTCTAGAGGGTTTAAATATTTTTAAATTAGCTCAGTGTGCCCCCAGAGATCTTTGTATCTTCATTTGTTTTGTTTGATCACATTAGCTTATAAGTCGCCTCATACATTTCCAGAATGCATTTCAGGACATAAATATGATAACGAAATTAACATTCCTTCCTTGAAATGTTGAGCTTTGGGCTGGGCTAGGCATCTACATCATTCCAACTTTCTTCATTTTAGCTCTTTGCACATAATAAACTTTGGTAAATATTTCTGGATTGATGTTTATATTTACATGTTTTCATTACCTATGTGGGTGTGCCTTGTGTTTCTTAAAAGCTATTCCTTGTATCTTGCGTTGGAACTTTACTCAGTTCTATCATGTACAAAGTGCTATTAAGTTCCTGAAGTTGCTTTCAGCTTAGAGGTACATATTTCCTATTTTGGGTGAGATGGGGGCTGTGCCCCAACCTTTGTGCACTTAATTAAAACACAAAGGAGGCTTAATTAGAGTAATAAATGCAATTAGAAGTGTCTGTAATGAGGAAACTGCTGCTCAATGTTTAGAGCCTCAGAGAGGGGATGGCCAGATGGATTAATTAATCAATGCTAACTTTCATTTGTTTAAACTCTTTGAGCTTCTCTGGCATGATAAAACAATGCAAACACAATGCATGGCTGTTATTGTGACCAGGTAAAATGTCTTAGAGACTACTTTCTTATGTAAAGACCTTTCATTTTCCATGCTGATCTTTGCTTTGGCCAGGAGCAACCCCCCCGCCCCATCTATTTTGCCTAACAATTTTGTAGCAGGCTGTAACACAGTCGAGGAAGATAAATACCAGTTTCCAATACTTCAAGAGATGTGTTTCCACACCAAATAACGTGATACTTCACTTCTTCTGTGTGTGCAGCCCTTTGTGGTGCCTCTCCTGCCCTCTCCTGCTGTGGGCAGCAGCCTTGTTCTACGTGTGGAAATGACTCCTGTTGGCCACACTATACTACAGCCGCTGACATTTCTCTGATGACTTGCACCTACAGATCATTTTCCCT
The DNA here is from genome assembly GCF_903995425.1 of Onychomys torridus. Classification (NCBI taxonomy): domain Eukaryota; kingdom Metazoa; phylum Chordata; class Mammalia; order Rodentia; family Cricetidae; genus Onychomys; species Onychomys torridus. The sequence goes on from NC_050455.1 coordinate 17,979,156, forward strand.
GAAGTAATAGTTTGTTAATTTTAAGGAATTATATTAATTAAAAATGTAAAATCAGTTGACTCTCTTTTTTATCTCTATTGTAACATATTTATTACTGAACAGCATTTCTGCTTGGAAACAAAACAAAATAACTGATGCTTGAGATGTAAATGATGAGTTAAGTTAGTGCTGGCTGCAAATGAACAATCAAGGTACTGCTTTCCTATGTAACATCCTGACTACATCCTACTGCACTCCTTTTATGCACATGAACATTAGTCCTAGCCTAGTAGCATTGGATGGCCAACGTACACAAAGCTCAATGGACACCCCACTCTTCATCACAGGTTAACAGGGAATCACGTGCTTGACTCTTGGGTCTGATGCTCCTGACTCTCAAATCCTGCTTGAATTACTACAGGCTTTGGTGGCTGTAAGATCAGCAAAGAGGTATTTAATTAATCCAGACTATAACAGCCACCCTCACTTGCTACTGGTCACAATTTGAGGCACCTCCTCTTGACACATCATCACTGTGTACTGACAAATATCATAATGGGTTAAAAAAAAAAAGTCAGAGATACCCAAGTTCCAAGACAATGGGAGCAAGCACAATTCTTCCCATACTTCAGGTCATAGCTGTCCTGGGATTTTATCTCTGAAGTTATTTGTAGACCTATGGAGAACTTCCACTTCTTGGCACAAAGTAAACAAAAATTTTTAGCCACACAAACAATTTCTTTTTTCCTCCTTATATTTATATTCCTGAAAATGCATTGAAAATTAATATTTTATCAAATACCCATATAATTTTGTTGCTATATGTTACAATGTGTCCATCGCATTCTATTCTATTTTCTTGTTGATAAAAATGTGGGATCCAGCCTTAGATACTATATGTCCTCTCCACCCCCTGCTATTTGGTTATCTCTCAATCAGCAGCAGCATTGAGTAACTTTCTCTGCATTCTTTTATCTTTTAACCTGTGGTAGTTGTTGAGTTATTATATGAAGCATGTTTTCATCTTCACCCAATTACAGAAGTAGGATTTGTATATGAAAGAAATGGAAATTTAATGCCAAATTCAGTGAGAGGCATAGTGATGCCAGAAAATGAGAATGTAAATAGAAAGGACAAAAATACGTATAGCCAAAGGAAAGGAATCTGGACAAGAATAAATGCCAAAAATCACAAAAACACATGGCCTCCACTCTTATTAAGAACATAAGGTTCTCAAGTGTTTTTCACTTTGGTCTCAGTTTGAGGGACAGTAGTGCTGAGGAGCAGCATGGAGGTGAGGTAAAAAGGGAAAGACAGTAAAAAAAATTACATGCTTTCAAATTTGTTTTTGTGACTTCTAAAGAAGATAAAGATATAAAACAGTATAATTATGGATCATAAGGACTTCATGAAGTCATAATGTAAAAGTGCTAACATTTTGGTGAATCCATGCGAAACAAGCACCTGTGAAAACAGTATCAGTGTCTCCAGGAACAATCTTGTAGGTGGCAGGGTGTGTGTATACAATATGTGTAGTAAATGTGAGCTGATCCTTTACCTTGTTAAAAGAAGGAAATCAAAACAAGTGAGAGTGACATGTAGCATAGGACAGGGCATTGAAATTGGGTGTCACTTGAATGCAGAACAGTGAAAAATTAGATGTAATTACAGACATGAATTAGTGGGCATCTGTGACCCACTGACATTTGTGGAGTAGTGCACATAGAAGGCACTCAAAACCTTTTTATCTATTTTGTTTGTTAATTTTAAACAAAATCACAAATACACACACACACACACACACACACACACACACACACACACATACACACATTAGAACGGCCATCTTAAGTTTTCATCCTAACATTCCCTTTATTAAGTGTTTGATTCATTGGTAGCTGTTTATAACATCCTGATCGTTGTCTCTACTTTTATCAGCATCAATTTGTTCTTGCTTTCTTTTAGTTAATTTCAATGTTTTCCAATCTCATTTATCATTTCATAGAACCCACAGTTGATTTCATTGTTTTTTTGTTGTTATATTTTTATCTCATTAATTTCCAATTTGATCTTTATTATTTATTTCATCTACTAATTTGGGGTGTTTCTTGTATTTCAGGGGGTTCTTGGCTGGCACATTTGAGATTTTTCACACATATTTTACAGGCAGATTTATCTATGAGTTACCTCTTAAGACTTTCCTTCATGTATTCCCAAGAATCTGGAAGATGTGTTTTCATTTACAGTTGAACCTAAGAATTTTCTAATTTCTTCATTAGTTTCTTTAAACACCTATCATAAACTACACAAGAATGGATGATTCCACTTCCATGCAATGTGTAGTGTATCTACTGTACTTATCAATGACATCTTGTTACAATCTAGTAAGGACTAAGAAATTATAGGATGGATACTCTTTACATTCATTCATTACATCCACTAGATCAGTGATTCAGTTTAACTTTAAAATCACTTTGTTAAGTTTCATCTGTACCATAAAACTAGTATGGAGAGTAAAGTGATCCACATATTTTATATCTAGGATATATCTTTCTCTTTATGTTCAGTATTATTTGTCTTATGAAATTCTATATTCCAAATTCTCTCTCTCTCTCTCTCTCTCTCTCTCTCTCTCTCTCTCTCTCTCTCACACACACACACACACACACACACACACACACACACACACACACACACACCACACTTACATATTCTTGGTTGGTTATATTCCTTATTAATATGTAGAAACCTCTTTATTTTTGACAAATTTTGTATTAAATTCTCAATTTTTGGTTATAGAATACCTATTCTGTGATTCTACTTGCTTAGTTTATAATATCTGATTATTTGGATTTCAGCCATCTGTGAAATTGATGGACATATGATGTGTTCTATACATGTTTTTCAACTTGGATGTTTGCTCATTTACTGCTTTTGAAATGTCTAAGTATTGGTTCTCATTTATTAGACTGTTTCCCCTGGGTCATTTGTTTCTTCATGGTATATTGGGCCTGCCTTTCTTCTTTCTCCTTGTGCAGTATTCCTTTAAGTATTCTCTCTAATGCTAAGTTAGTGGCCATGAATTGCTTTAGATGTGCTAATATACTTGGAGATTTGTTTCTCCATCAAGCAAAAAAAGATAGAAGAAATTTGGTTGGCTGTTATTTTGATTCATGTATTGAAACAGGACATTCCATGCTTTTTGTAACTTTCAGGATTAGAGCTGTGAGGTCTGATGTAATTCTGACAGATTTACTTCTGGAGATTAATTAGATGTTTCACTTACTGCTTTTACAATGTTTCTTTGTGCTATAGCTTTAACATTTTAATGGAGATGAATCTTGGAGACCGTTTTTTTTTTTTTTAGATTATATCTACCTAGAGTAATAAATCAATTCAGGATTCTAGATACAATCTTATTAAAATTCAAATCCTGAACTTGTGAGTTCATCTTTCCCCAGGCTGGGAGAATGATCTGTTTATTCTCTTACTCCTTTAGTTTTGATCACAGCTCTGTCTTCTGCCATGTGGATTCTTTGGTTTCATCTCTATTTCATAGTCTCAATTTCTTGGAGGTTATGGTATAACTTGATTATTCCCTCATGTCCTTTCTTGTTCCCAGAATATGAGTTTCTCTGCCTCCTCGTCTACCTGCAATGCTCTCTTTGCTTGATTTCTCTATAACACTGTTTTCCTCTGTAATTTATTTAACTGACAGACTCATTTCCAACATTTGCATTTGGTTCTTTTTCATAATATCCATTTCGGTTCCTCTATGTTTTTCAGTTTCTTGTCCCTTCAGCTAACTATTACTTTCCTTACCCATTGTTTAAATTGACTTTAAGATTGGAAAACACTTTTTAAGAATTGTTGAATGTTTTTAATGTAAGATATTGAATCATTTTCTTTGATAATTCATTTATTTATCTTTGGTTTCAATTGTTAAGAAGTTGTGAGCTTCATCCACATCACATGCTTTTCCACTCTGTTTCTTAGGTTGCAAATTTAGTTGCAAATGTTAGGAAGGATGTCGGTTAATTTTACTTCTTTTCCAACATTTTCATTGCTTTATTTTAAGGATCTTTTTAGTTAAAAATCTTAATTTTTGTCTCACTTACTGAGTCTGTCAGACTGAGCTAACTCCCCAGGGGAGACTTTGCCTTGGAGGAGGTGGTGGCTGGGGGGTGGACTGGGGGAGAGAGCTGTGGGGTGGGAGGAGGGAGGAGAGGGGAATCCGTGGCTGATATGTGAAATTAAGTTAATTATAAAATAAATGTAATTGACTAATTTAAAAAAAAAATGAAAAGAAATCTTTACTTTGATTTCTTCCTGACCCTGGCTACTGGTTTGGAGGGAGCAACGTTCAGTGGAAATAGGATCAACCATGTGACAGCACGCATGGTGTGAACACAGAGTGATGGCTGCATGCTTTGGTTAAATGCTCAATAAGAATACTTTTTTAAAAGAGAGTTTGGATACTACTAGGAAAATATTTAAATATTTTTAAGTAAAGAAAAATGTAAGTAGGAAGTAAAAGGGAGAAGAAACAAGGGAACGGGAAGAGAAGTAAGGGAGAAATCAAAGGAATATAAGTGGATTGAAGGTAAAAGAAAATGACAACAGTAAAATTGATTCTGAACAAAGATTGTAAACCTAACCAAGCAAGATAAAGTCATAACCAAACAAGAAACAAACAATGAAAAGTTGAATATTTCAAAATAATGAATAAAGTAAAGTGAATAACAAAAAAACAAGTGTTGAAACGTCCTCCTTTCTGGAAGGGCTATATGTACCCTGGTCTAGGAGCCCAGGGAATTCTTTGGAGTTTCCTCTGCTTGTAAATTAACAGAGGCTTATGTCTCAGGAACTCAACACTTTTATTCCAGAAGAGTCTGTCTCTAAGCTTCCTTCTGGCCATCTTTCCCAAAAGGTTGCATTTCCAGGTTAGATTCAGGCAGCAGAATGTGTGACATGCCTGGCCTGCTGTGCTTGGAAAAAACTCTCATCTCCCACATGTTTGTCCAGTTGTGCTAGGAGATTGCACATCTCAGCAGTGGGTTCTGTTTTCTGAGGTTCTAGGAGCAGTGGAAGAAGAACTAGAATTTCCTTGTGCAGTTGAATAATCTCTAAAGCACCTCAGGCAGACAGGGCTCTTCCAGAACCAGGCAGCCCCTGCCGCTGCCTGTCTGCATCCAGTGACTTCATGTTCAGGTCAGCATAGGTGGTTGTCCCCAGAACTCTCTGGTTCCACTTTCTCTGGAGCCTGTGAAGAAGGGGTCTTGTGGTCTGGGAACATAGTAAAGTTCCGTTTTCTGTTCAGCAAAGAGGAAAGATGTAAGGTTTCTGTCCCTTCACTACTCAGTAACAAGCAATGTGTCTTGATACAAGACTGATCCTCTTTCCCAGGATTGTCTTAACTTGCAGATCCACCATCTAAAATTTTGTTTTTTCTCAATTGTTATATTTATTAAAATCCAGTTTCAATTTGAAGTTTAAAGATATGAAAACATCCCTTATTGACACTAAGGCTTATTGATTCTTTTTGTTGTTGTTGTTCCATTAAGAAAAATTAGGTTTCCTCTATGATGTAGCATTTTTTTTTTTTTTTTGTATTATACATTTCTGAGGATCAGAACCCAGCTGAGGAGTTAAACAAGCTGGCTTCCTATGTAGGTACTTAAGCTCCTCACAGATACAATGTGTCAGTTTCTAAGCATAAACATTCCATCCTTCACAAAGCTCTAAGGATTGAAGACTGGGTGTGATGTGATGGAGCAGAGATGATAGAAATGATGGAATATGATAGTGTATATTTCTCCAAAGTTTAATTATATCCAAATAAGGAAAATCTCAACGCTTCTCCAACCTCTCCATTATTGTTATCCTTTTCCAGGATGGACATGAACAAAAATTTATTTTCCCAAATAGGACACTAAGGACAGCTTGAAGAAGTGAGATCAGCCAAGTTTAACTTGGTGAACAAAAGGAGCATGTGTGATTCAAAGGCAGCCTGGATGCAATGTACAGGAGCTTTCTATCAGACTCACACATGATGCCACTTACCAGTCCAGGGTTCTTTAGCTGTTATGTAACCTTGGAGAGAAGGTCTCCTTATTCTTGTGAATTCTGTTATCTACTTCAGACTTCCAATTCTAACCAGCCGGGATTATTTCTGTATGAAGAAAATAACTATACAACATACCTACCCAGGTTGATCATACAAGTATTTAATTTTAGAGTCTATTTTACTGTAATATTACGTACTCATACATGTGTGTATATTATACATATATACATATACATACATACACACATATATGTATACAAATTGAAAGTCCCTGTTCTCTAAGGAATCAGACATATATGTAATGCATACACATACATGTGCACATGCATTTTCCTATATGTACACACACATACAAACACACATACTCATACCTTCTAGACATGAGAGTACTGGAAGAAATGTTCTTAATATTAGAAGATGTAGTAACTTGCATGTTTAACTAATTACTTTAAATATGGATTTTCATTAAAATCATCCTTTTTGCAAGTATTTTTCTCCAAGTTACTAGGTCAGGAAAAAAATCAGTTTAGCAAGTCTGTGTTGCTCCAACACTGCAAATTCCACAAAGAGATATGGCCTTTGATTAGCTCTTGGGAGATAGTTTCTGAGTGGCAGATGACACCTTATAAATTATTTCAAGTGCCCAAAGCCTTGGTAACATAGACTGGTTTGATAGTGCACGCTTATTCTGATGATGCCATTTTGTTTTGTTTTGTTTTTCTGTCAATTAATGATTTGTCTGTTTGGGGGAAGGGGGTGTGAGAATCTGAGATCAGTCCATTGGGAGCTGCATGTTTGTGTGACTGAACCTCAACATAAATATTTGGGTTCTATAGTATCTGATGTGCTCTGGTGCAACATATCTCAGCCAAGGTAGGAAAGTGCTCTTGATTCCCATGGATTATGGTCTTGTTCTTCCCTGTCATCAGTTTTCGTGTGTGCCTGTTCACTGCAATAAACCTTCATTTTATGCGACATCTTTTTTGTCTGCATTGTTCAGAGAATTATCAAACCTGAGGCGGTCTTGGAAATTCTCCCTAACTTTCTTCTGTTTACTTCTCAATAAAGCCTGATGTCATTTGCCCATCACTGCAGGTTTATATACTCAGAATTTTCACACATTTGTCTCAATAACAATGTATTAAGAAACTCACATATTCACAATTGAACTGTTTTTTATCAGTTCACATATTGTTGATTTTTTTTTTTTAGTGGAACCCATTGCTAACGTTAGCACAAAGGCTTCAGTGACCTTTTCTTCCCCAAATGTACAAGCCTTTGTACAGATTCATAATTCAGTTGATTCTTTTACGTCAATGGCCACTCAAGAAGTTACCAGAATCAAGAGAAAATTAGAAAAATTGATCAGTGATTGATCTCTTCATATTGGACAGTGCAGAAACACGGGCTATCCTAATAATTAGATTTCCTTAACTATGATGCTGTGTTTGAGGCCATCTGCTACTATGCCTTGTGGAAAGTATATCAATACTTATGGAATGAACATATAGAAAAGGCTATTAAATTTTTTGAGAAGCTTAGTTAAATAATCTATGAAGATCCCAGTAAGGTAAAATCATGCAAATTCTACATTTGAATTAAAATCTAAACTGAATTATCCTTGTATAACAGAAATAACTCTACTGTCTGCTATAAGCACTTACCCTGTTCATTAATGTGACATTTTCATGTCAGTGGACCCTGCTGAGGACTGGCTCATGTTTGTTTGTTTGGGTTTTATGCTTCTTTCTTCCTTTCCTTTTCTTGCATGTTTTCAAAGGCCAGTGTTTTATAATGTATAAGGTTTGATAAATACAGGGCTGAATTAATGATTTCTTGTCTAAGTGTGGTGTGATTTAAGAAGTACAGAAATAGTGATTACAGAAAGTGGTCTTTGTAGAGTGTAGCAGTCATTTTTCTGTTGCTGTGACAAGACACAATGACCATGGAAACTTAGAGAAGACATGGTTTATTTGGACTTAAGATTCCAGAGGGTAAGAGTCCATCATGGTGACAAGAAGCAAGCATGGCATCAGGAGCAGGATACAGCAAGCTCACATCCTTTGTCATAAACACAAAGCAGAAAAAGTGAGAACTGAGAATAGTGTGAGAATTTTTAAACCTCCAAGCTCTTCTCCACTGATGTTTTTTCCTCCCACAGGGCACACTTCTTAGACCCCCAAACAGGGTTACTTATTGGAGAACACATACTCAAATGCCAAAGTCTGTGGGAATAGTTTTCACTCCAAACCACTAGATATAGTAGAATGCTTACTTGTTTGTTTGTTTGTTTTGTATATTGCGAATAACTCTAGAATAGTTTTTATGGTGAAATGAAAGCTCTTCACAGAGCTTCCATCTTGTTTCCTTTACCAGTTGTAAAAGGATGTGATTTGGGTACTAGGTAGAATAGCTGATGGAATAAAGATTAAAATCTCTCCCTCTCTCTCCCTCCTTCCCTCTCTCTCATACACACACACACACACACACACACACACACACTTTTTTCCAATTTTTTAAGAAAATGATGCAGTCTTTGGGTCATTGCTTTAGGTGAGATTATGCAGACATCTGAGCTAATCATTTGTAGGCAAGGTGACCTGTTAAAGAACCCTGTAAGAAGAGAAGGAGACTGGAACCTACTAGTCACTTACAAAGAGAATTCATGACAGGTAGTTAAAACAAATGTCCTCAACCATGGCAGGTACTGAACTGAGGCTAACCTAAAAGAATGAGTTTGTAGTGTTCAAAAACAGTGAAGGAGTGGTAATCCTGAAGGCTGTGGCATAAAGTGGATTATTCCGGAGCCATGTGTATCCTGGAGAAAGACACAAAAGGCTGAAAGAGATTCACCACCAATGAAAGGATAAGTGTAAAACCCTGGTAGCTTCCACTGACATTAGGAAAGGCAACTGATCAGGGCTATATGTGGCAACCACAAGCATAGAAGAGTTGATTTCTCCTTTTCAGGAAATAAATAATGAAAGGTGTTGCCCATGAAAGGAGAAAGGAGGCATATGAGATGATATACTCCAAGTTACACCAACAGCTTTCTCTGACAGTTCTAGACTATGGAATTCATTTCTTCCTCTATATGAAAGCCTAATACTTGCCCCATGCTTGAATATGATGCCCAGTTTCTGCCTTAAAGGACATCAGGTCTTGTTTTATTATATTTCCTTAACAAACAATAAAGCAGCAATGACTAAATCATAATCTTACCCATCGATAGAATATGGGCACTGCTGGGAGAGGAAAACAATTTTACCTTGTGGAGCCATGCAGAACCTAGGCTCCGCATCCATGCAGGCATCAGAGAGTTGTACAACACAGATGCTGAAAGCCCATCCTAAGGGATGGGGCATAAAGTTGGGTAAATGAGACCTTCTTGATGCAGGGCTGCTCTTACAACACACTGAATTGACTGTGCCACTAAAATGATTGCCCAACACAACCCTTGTAGATCATTATGATGTCAAGTGGAGATATGAACAAAATTTCCATGTCAAATGACAAAGAAATTATGGTTTCTTTTATTAATGAGTAAAAAAGAAATAAGAATATAGAAATGTATGTGATGCCTAGAGTTGGAAGGACCATGCTCTGTAAGGGCCTGGAGAAGAGCTATGTGCTTATATAGAATGGAACACTCAGGTAATAGTCACTTCTGTCCAGTTCACCAGGACTCTTATACAATGAATTTCAAGGTACAGTATTAAACATTCATAAGACATATGGGTAAGTACGATATGCAGCAAAATCATGGTTCCAGCCTGAGTCCACACCTCCATAGAAACAATTCAGAGCAAGGCCTCCTAAGAACAAGATGTGCACTCTAACAATATTATGTGATATGTGCAGACAGACAAGGTCAAGTGCATGAACTGGGGAGCACAATCTCCTGCCTCCATAAAAATCATGACTTCTTTACCCAAACTCCAGTCTTCGTTCAATTTTTCCTTCTCTAATCCATTAGCAGAAACTGGGTCTCTGCTGGGAACAACCCTAGGCTACCTTGGGAAATATATATGGTAATGATACCTTCAGAGTGTTCCCAAAGAGACCAGACCAGCTGTGCTGGAAGTGGCAAGTACATCAAAGGCCTTTGGGAGACAATTCTCTTCAGGTCCCCAGTGCGTCTACATCTTTGGCAGCAGCACACTGATTGCATTTGTTCTGTGTGTTATCTTTTCAAGAATGCTTGTTTAGCAAAGAGCAGTGAAAAAGACAGGAAACGTCTCTCTGGAACAAAGCATCAGGACATTGTCTTCCCATGAGACACAGGGCAGAGAGACCTACTCCTTGTTTGAAAGTCTGTGTGTTCCCCTTAGCTTATTTTAGAGTTCTTAATAAGGTCTCTGTAAGTTTCAGAAACCTTCCTACTCAGTGAGTTCTTTAATGTTAAACATTTAAAGGTATGAAGTGTCATTGCATTCCAAGCCACCTATACTGATAAGGAAACTTCATACTTGGTTTGTTTCTTTGGGTCTGGGTACAACTTATTTTATACTTGAGAATACCCTTTGGACAAGCTAACATTGATGTCTGCTAGCTTTGGGAACATGAGAAGAGACATTCTTTTGGAAACCTGTTGCATGATGTAGGCAGAATGCACAGGCGCAGGAAATCAGTTCAGGCTGCTGACTTGTGACGGAGGTTTATAATATGCACCAGAGGATGAAAAGGAGTTTTCAGAAACTGCCTCATATTTTTATGTAAAGCACAAGAGGAAGTGTTTTGCCATTTGCCATCATGTGACTATGGAGCCAAAAATATGCTTCCATGTTTCCCTCCACCAAGAAGGAAATCTCCAGCACCCATCCATCTTAACATAGAACTAGCACCTTCAGGGTGATACAGAAATAAGCTATCTTCTTAGGTGTTCCAGGGCCCACATGACATCCACGATACCTACATCTGTGCCTCTTCTTAAAAGCTTTTTATAACATTGGCTTATCCACTGATGGGATCACTTTACAACACACAAGAAAGTTGTCGCTATCTGTAGCATGAAACTTAAAGAGTTCTTATTAATAAAATAAAACCTGAGGCCAGTTATTGGGGTGACACTGGAAAATCAGAGAGCAGAACAAGCCCCAGCTACCTCACCTCACCAGTTCCTCAGCTGATTCTGTTTCCTGTGACTGGAAGCTTCTATGTCCTCATCTGAATGGGTCTCAGCTGAACTGTGCTGCTCAAAGCCTAAAAGCTTAACCAGCCAAATGCTTCTAGTTTCTGGTCTTTATGCCTTATATAATCTTTCTCTTCCTGCCCCCAGTCCCTGGGATTAAAGGCTCCACCACAGCTATCATTTCATGATTTGCTTAGTCTACTACATGGGAACAAACACAAATGGAACTGTCAGTACCATGTCTCTCCTTTGAAAAACTGACATAAAATAAAATGCTATTAATATGGATTAAATATCAGAAACACAACCTTCTTTAGTCTTCAATTGCTTATTATCTGTTATCATTTGTTGTTGCATGATTCATAAAAACTGAAACTAAAAAAGTCAACCAAAAACTCATCATTAATAAAATGTTTAGTGGTTTAATTGTTCAGGGGTAACAGTGAAGTGCATTTTCATGGTGAATTTTCATTGAGGACTTGGACTTGTTTACAGTCATCCAGGAGACTGAAGCACACCTCTTAGCATGTGTATGTGAAGATATTTCCAGAGAAAATTAACTGAGGAGGAAGCCATTGCACAAGTGGAATTAAAGGGGCAAAGGGAGGAAGCCTGCTGAGCATCAACGTTCACTTCCATTTCCTGACCCACCATTATGTGAACTGACTAAATACAGCACATGATCCTGCCATCATAATGTCGGCTGAAATACACTGGGCCATACAAGCATAACCTAACCTTTTACTGAAAAGGCCATTGTAAGGGAAACAAGGCCCCCCCCACACACTAGCTCTGCTAATTGTAGATTCAGTGGAAAATACTGCACTCTGCCCCAACGCACCATACCAGAAAAGTTAGCCCATCATGCTGTGCTAACAGGATGCTTGCAGGATGACCGCCTGCGGTTGTGCTTGCAAGATAAATTGCTTGAGAAGAATGATTGCAAAATAACCCCTTGCTAGATAAGCTTGGAATTTGTTTACCCACCCAGACTCTGAGAAAGACGGCGGAGACATCTAGTCTCCAGATGTCTGCACTCTGGATGACCCCGCTCCCCCGCCCTGATAGAACCGCCTCTTAAAAGGCCTGTGAGCCTTAGACTCGGGGTCACCAGCTACTTCTCGCGCTGGTGTCCCACGAGCTTGTGCTAATAAAGCTTCTTTTGTGACCAGATATCGGAGTGAAGCTCTCTGTTTTGGATGCCGACCCTAACACTACAACTACAGTTAATTATTTTCTTAGTTTGTTTCTCTTAGGTATTTTAGTCACAGTGACAAAAACAGTTCACACATAAGTACCGTCATGCAAATAAGTGAGTTGCAGTTGCCTACATCAGTAAATAAGGTTTAAAACACTTTTGAAAAAGAATAAAAGCAATTTTTAAATAAACTCAACATGATTTAATTTATAAAAATATAAAACATAAAACCATATATAGTTTTAGGACTTGAAAATAACAAAGAAAAAACTAACCAAAAAAAAACAAAAAACAAGTTGGTGCTTCTCCATCCCTAGTGAGAGGGACACAATAGCTCTGGGAGGAACATCTAATCTATGGTTAACTTTTGTAGTCCATAATCTAGAATAATAATTTTAGGAGCTCTGAGTCAAGAACATTAATGGCTAGAAGTCATCCCAGCAGGCTGTAAGGAGAGAAGTACATGAGACCATTTAGTCATTTGTAGAGAAGAAGAAGCTTGAGTTAAGGACAGACAGTGCCAACTGGCATTGGTTAAAAAACAAAAACAAAAACAAAAACAAAAATCCTTGCTGATGGAAGCAACACACATAGAAGAAGTCTTTCTTGTTTGGTGGCACACAATCCAGTGAACACTGAAAAGTCAATCCTGTATGAGCCATGTGTATACAAACCTTACAAACACAGGGGCAAGTGTAAGGACTATGTCCTTAATTATATCACCAGCCTGCCCCAGACTAAAAAGTGAGCAGGGCTTCCTTCCATGCCATTCCTCTTTCCTTTCTGCACTCTATCTCTTTCCATACTCCCCACTTCACATGGTCTCTTTCTCTTTCCCTCTTTCCCCCTCTCTCCCAATAAAGCTCTAGAAAGGTAACTATAGCACACTGACCCTTCCATCCAGCACTCTCCTCCATTGGCATGGCCGCCAAGGGTGGTGGCCAGCCAGGAGCCCCACCTTAATCAACAGCAAGAACTTGTGTGGAGCCACAAGAACATGTTATAGGGAGTCCAGCTGTGTATTAAAGCTATACCGTGACCAAGCTGAGGGTCAATCAAGTGGGAAGCCATCTAGCATGAACTATTTGGTGCTACACAGCTTAATATTCAGCTGTGCCTTGTTATGAATTTCTTGTGCTCACAATTCCCATAGAACATGTGTGTGAACTTCCCTGCTTGAGCCAGTACTTGGATAAGGTCACATAAGCAAAGACAGGCTGGCAGGAGACACATAGCTTTGCTTCTTGTGCTAATGAAGCTCAGACCATCTCCTCACCTTGAGACCTAGTGACTCTCCAGGGCAATGGACTGAGAACAAAAGATGTTTTTACATATCAACTGGAAGGTAGGGTGGAGCAACATTCCTGAGGAGGCAGAGAACAACATGGCCAGGGGAAGAAGGAAGAGGCATTTTCTTTTTTCACCCTTTTTAAAAGTATATTTTTAACTATTCTATGGTGACGTTATTGAAAGTTAGGTCTTATCTCTCAGATTTTACTTCCATGTATTTCTTATTTTACCTCTCTCAAAAGAAAAAATTTAAAAATAAAATCAGTTCAGCATTTTTAACTCTACAAAAGGTGCAAAGCTTGTTGATTTGATCTTATACCCTGACTTGTGATAATTTAGACAGTGATATACAGGGATATGTGAGTTTTTCACAGAACAAAATGATTTACTGATTAAATAGTTGGCTTGAATAGTACTGAAAAGAGGAAATTTAAAATGTTAAGGTGAAAAAAAAATTCTCCTAGCTCTTTAATTTTTCCTACTTAGGAATAATATTTGGAATTTATTTGGATTGTATAAGCCATGCTGTAAAGATTTAGTTTTTAATTTCCTAAAGTAAAAACACATTTATAGTTTTGATTTTTTTTGTTTGTTTGTTTGTTTGGTTTGGTTTGGATTTTTGTTTTTCGAGACACTGTTTCTCTGTGTAGTTTTGGTGCCTGTCCTGGATGTCACTGTAGACCAGGCTGGCCTTGAACTCACAGACATCCGCCTGGCTCTGCCTCCCAAGTGCTGGGATTAAAGGCAACACCACCACCACCTGGCTGTAGTTTTAATTTTTAAGTTACAAGTCGTAAAATATAAACAAAGAAAACATTTATCAAACATAATTTAAAAATTAATTTCTTATTTCCACTAGCATTTCTTTCTATTGGTTATATCTCAGAGGGGAAAAATGTGTTTAAGGGCTTATTCATCCTCTGATATATAAATTTACAGTTTTCTCTAGAACCTTGAATGTGCATGTGTGCATGTATATGCATAGTGTATGTGAGTACATATGTGAATGTATACATGTGCATGAGTGGATGATATCAAATGTTTTCATTGGATTTGGTCCTTTGTTTCTCTCTACCTTGTTTTATGAAGCAGAGCCTCTCCCAGAAGCTGGATATTGCCAATTCTTTAAATTAGCCAATCTGCAAATTCTGGGTATCCATTAGTGATCATTCCCTAGTTTTAGGGTTAAACACATGTATGACCATGTCCAGCTTTTAGATAGATTCTGTGGAAATCCCAACTCAAATACTCATGCAACTGTATCAACTGAGTCATGCCCCCCAGACATTGCAGTAATTGTAAACAGGTTTTTATTAATTATTTGAGATTTTCACATGATATATTTTGATTATATCCACACTCCTTCCTAAGTCCACCATGATCCACTCCTACCTCCTTAGCAACCATCTTTGTATCTTTTAAAATGAGTGGTTACCAGTTTTTCTCACACTACTGCAACTTCAAGTATGTTTACTGTCCTTATCTCTCTGCCATTAAAAAATATGCTGGTCATCATTGGAATCAGATTCCAATAAATAATGCACATATTAGATCAGGGCTCTACTTCAGAGTTAGAATGCTTACCTAAGGGACTTCCTAAATATATATATATATATATATATATATATATATATATATATATATATATATATATATATAATTTGTAGCTCCCTTTCCCTCCAGGGAACTTTCAGATAACCCCAATGTATACAAATATATAAAATATGTATAATATAATATACTTGTTAATAATAATTAATGGAGACATTTACTCAAACAATTCATGATATACATACAGTCTTATCATTGATTAAAAACTAAAGAACATTTTTATGCTAATAAATGGATGTGCTTCTGTGCTTTTACATGGAGTTGAATATTTGGCTGAATATTGAAGACTGTAGATTACAGAATAACTTCAATTTCCTTGGTGTTAATATTTTGATTTTATAACATTTAATACTGAAATGACCTCCATTCCACATAAATATGTAGTACAAACGGTAAAAGTGTGTTCAGGGCCATTTATAAAAATTGTTATAAATTTTATACTAATCCTAAGCCAGAAATAATTTATGAGTTTTTAAAACAAAATTTAAGTTACCAACTCAAACAAAAACTTTTAATATCAATTTTTTAACCAACTAAAACTTTGAAATATGCTAATGTGATACTTATATGCTAAGGAATGATGGTAAGAAAATACTAAATGTCTGTTTCCCATAATTTAGGAATTATGTCTTTTATAAGATCAGAAAGCTTCTTCTGCATAGTGAAAACACAGCAATTTGTGGACACAACACTCTGGAATTGATTTCAAGTATAGTGTTCTAGGCAGCATGGGTATATGAGGCAGGGGCTTTAGTACACTGCAAGCCCAGGTTAAATGTTAAGTCAGGACGATCTGAACAGCACCAGTGTCCATGTAGAGTGTTCAAAACCAAAGCTGTGGGCAAGGGCCACACAACCAGGGAAAAGTGCAGAAGCACATCCAGTTCATTCTGCATTTGATTTGAATTCATCTTTGGTCATTGTACATCTCTAAACTGTACATTTAGCGGTTGGCAACATTTTCCTAACCAACCCCTACCAGTCCCATGCCATCCATGTGTGGTGACACTTGTCTGAGTGTGCAAGGCCGGGGGTCCTGTCTCCCACAGAATAAAGACAATAACAATAAAGACAATAACAACAAACAAGAGCAGCAGGTCCATTGAAAGTGCTCCATTTTCTCTGAAATTCATCATAGGCCAAATTTTGTGTTTGTGTCTTTTGTATTGTGTGTTCCTAAACTAGCCCCATAATTTCTCCTTTTTTATAGAAATTTTATTTCAGTATATGACAATACTTTGTGTATTTTTTCTATGCTACCTTGTTCTGTTTCAGCAATTTGAGGAAGTGTCTCTCACAGCCCCTGGGGCCCTCCCACTTTCTATGCAGTCAGGGCTGACTTAATATTTTTGATCCTCCTGCCTCCATCTCCCAGTGATGGGGTTACAGGAGAATGAAACCATACCACTACCCTGCTGTCTTCTTGAGGCAGTCTTTCTGCAAATTCTTCCTCAGGCTTCAATCCACCTTGCTCAGGAACTGCTACCCTACAGAGATGTGCTTTCAACCCCATCCTCAGGGTTTCCTTTACATCTCCACTGTGGCAGAACCTAGGTTTTGTGCTTATCTGTTTCCCTGTTTGGAGACACTATGCTGTTCTACTAAAGAAGAGAATGTGACTGGCCTGTGAGTTGGCTCAGAGTGTAAAGTAGTAGTAGCTGATGACCTGAGTTATATCCCTGAGACCCACATGGTGGAAGGAGAGAACTGACTTGCTCAAATTGTTCTCTGACCATCTCTCATACACAGGGTAGTGTATCCATGCTTGTACACATATAAACAAACAAATACCTATGATTTTTTTCAAGATGCATAAGGAAAATGCATTGTTTTCTTACATATGTAGAGTATCTTTATTTAAATTCCACTATTAGTTGTGACTACATATAGTAATATTAGCTGAAAATAAATTTTTTATCGGAGGTTTAAAAGCATCTCTCAGTTGTCTTAATTATCAATTATTTTAATTTTCAAGGGATAATGTGTTACTTTTAATTCTTTTTTATTAATTAGCTTTATTTATTTGTTTTACTTCTGACCACAGTTTCCCCTCCCTCCTCTCCTCCTATCCCTTCCCCTACTGCCCCTCTTCCTCCAATAATCCATTTCACCTATGTTTCTGTTCAGAAAGGGGCAGGGCTCCCATGGATGTCAACAAAAAATGGCATATCCATTTGTGATAAGACTCACCTTTTATGAAGGCTAGCAGGGTCAAGGACATCACCAGAAAACTCACAGAATCAGCTAACGTGCCTCATAGACGCTCACAGACTGAACAGACAACCAGGGAGCCTGCAGGGGACCAACTTAGGCACTGCATATCTGTGACAGTTGAGTAGCTTGATCTACTTGTGGGACTCCTAACAGAACGTCACATGAGCCCTCTGTCATGCAACTCATTCTCCTAGCTTTGATAATTTTCCTAAGTCTTAGTTATTATTTGATTTTTTTCCCCCTATTTCCAGTGCTTATTTCATTTGGATGTCTGAGATTTTTGACTCTGGTTCTCATAGAAGGGCCTTCTGATTCAGGTGCTGTGGGATGTTCTGTATGTCAAATGTGTTGCTCTGATTGGTTAAGATAAATAAAGTGCTGATTGGCCAGTAGCCAGGCAGGAAGGATAGGGTAGGTGGGACAAGGAGGAGGAGAACTGTGGGAAGCAGAAGGCTGGGTGGAGACACCGCCAGCTGCCGCCATGACAAAAATGATATAAGGTACTGTAAGCCATGAGCCACGTGGCAAAGTATAGATTAATAGAAGTGGGTTAATTTAAGATAGAAGAAGTAGATAACAAGAAGGCTGCCATGGCCATACAGTTTGTAAACAATGTAAGTTTCTGTGTGTTTACTTGGTTGGTTCTGAGTGACTGTGGGACTGGCACGTGAGAGAGATTTGTCCTGACTGTGGGCCAGGCAGGAAAAATCTAACTACATTCACAAGTTTTTAATTTGCTATTTTGCCTAAGTCTTGATGACCTCCTTTCTGAGAATTTCTGATTTTTATCTTACTCCATTTAATTAGATTACATTTCCTCCATTATAATTTTCACTCTCTGACTGTAGACCTGTGTAAATGTTCCTCTTTGTTCATCACCCTTATTTCAGAGATTCTCTCTCTCCCTGTCATCATTTGGAAGCTGATTCATCTTTCTCTCTTAGGATACTTAGGAGTCTTTTACACTTTACATTTCCTACACAGTTTCTTTCCCACCTATTTGCTCTCATTTGTTTATTTGGGCTGACTGCTCTCCTGGTTGTCATTTTCTGCCTGCTCATGTTTAGATGTGCCTACTAAAATCCTTCCTGGAACTTCTGAAGGCATGGTGGGAGCCATCAAAAGCAGGGTCACTGATGCTAATCAGTTTATCTCTTTCACTGAGGAATCCTTTGTGCCAGCACATTGAGAATATCCTCCAGGAGCTGGTTGTGTTTTCCAAAGTTGAAACTTTGAGACTTCTTTTGGAAATGAAGACAAAGAATTTGATGACTAGCCACCCCATAATTGCAGCTTGAGTACCCTCCCTAGACTGGGTCTGACAGTGTCCATTCCATTAAGAAATGAAGACTTAGTCTCTTCAGGGTATAAAATCTCAGTCTTCAGATGGGGTTACCAGTGGTGATTGCCTAACTATGCAGATTAAGAACATTAGAAATCAGTTCCTCAACTGGGGAACTTTGGCTTTGGGAGTGGACTGTTCTTTGTTGTGGGGGCTTATCACGAACAGGGCAGGGATGTGCCCCCTGTAATCCCAGACAACAATATATAGATGCTTCTAATGGTCACTGTGATAGCAGCAAATATGCCACCATCTCCTCTCTCTGGAAGTCTCTGGAGATTAAGTTGCCTAGTTGAGAAGTGATTTCCAAAAGCACTTTGATTCATTTATTTTTGTTCCTTGAAGCCTTTTTTAAATCCACTCACACAGACACAAACAATTGTTTGTGCATATGTGTGTGCGGGAGGGTGTACACTGGTGTGTACATGGGAAAGCCAGCAGTTGAAGTTGGTGGTCATCCTCTATTTATGTCCACCTTGTTTTTTGAGACAGTTTCCTACTGAATCTGGATCTCAGCCATCGGAGGCTGGCTTGCCAGTTAGCTGTGGTGTTTCCTTGCCTCTCCACAGCTGATGTTATAGACATGCACTGCCAAACATGGCTTTCACTGAGTGTTGTGGTTCTAAACTAAGGTCTTCACGTTCGCAGAGCAGGCATTTTACCTACACAATCAACACCCTGTCCTATTTCTTAAGATTTCTCAATATTTCTGCTAGAATGCTACTAGTTCTTGAGATAATTAGGGTTTCTTCAGTACAATGTGACTTCCTCCTTTGACTTATTTATTGCCAGATTTGAATTTAGCTTTTGTGGTCAGGTAAGTGATTTAGCATCCATTAACTTTACAGTTTCCAAGCATTTTCATTTATGGTTTCCCTTTCTCCTTGAACCCCCTCCCCCTATTTTGAGAATATCTGTCTTATAAAAAAATGACTTCCTGGTAATGTTAATAGATTTTCTGCAGAGTGTGAAGAAGGCTGAGCAAATCCTACCTAGGAACCTTAACAGCTGTGAGTTTGTGTTTCCTATTTGCGTGGT
This sequence comes from Onychomys torridus, assembly GCF_903995425.1. Lineage (NCBI taxonomy): Eukaryota > Metazoa > Chordata > Mammalia > Rodentia > Cricetidae > Onychomys > Onychomys torridus. Next base: position 17,999,026 of record NC_050455.1, read on the forward strand.
CCAACTATTATGAAATACAACAGAACATTTCAGGATGGTGCTCTTGAAAAATTACAGCCTAGTCTGGGAGCCTATGTGAGGGTTTATTTCTATTTGTGGGTTTAACATGAGAAGAGGGTAGTGCGGTCAAGGAGAACTTTAAAAATTGGGGTATGGATCCTCTACCATGGCCTCATAATCATAATGAATGTCTTCCTTTTATTTTGTAGTTTTAAGTTTGATGGCCAACACAAGTAAAACCTTGTGCTATGGGATGTCTTTCTATATGCTGTGAATATGTGTTGTTCTTATTGGTTGATAAATAAAGCTGTTTGGCCAATGGCAAGGCAGAATAAGGTTATGGTATAATCAAACTGAAGATGGAGACAAGGAAGTGTAGAGTCAGAGAGACACAAACCAGCCACCCAAGGAGGAGAGTGCCAAAGGACCGGTAAGCCTTAGGCCACAGTGCAATGCGTAGATTAATAGAAATTGGTTAGTTTAAATGTAAGAGCTAGCCAAGAATTTATAATTAATATAAGCCTCTGAGTGATCATTTAGAAGTGGCTGTGGGATGGTGCAGAGCAGAAAAGCCTCGGATTACACCTTGCGTCAACTGAGAAGTTAAGCTCAATTTTGAACTTCTTCAGGGTGTTCTCTTTGTGACTCTCACTGATTGACTTCATAATCAGACTATTCATCCCTTTTTTACTTCTGTACAGAATGCAGCTAGCTGAATGGTTTATAGACAAGGGAAAGTTACTTGTTTCAATATTCTAGAGGCTGAAAAGGCCACAGGCCAGGGTGATTATCAAACAAAGGAATTCATATAAGGAGAAACAGCAAGTGTGCGAAAAGTAAAAGAAAGGAGCTCTTCTTTCCCCAGTACCTCATTCCAAGTTAACTACTTTAAGGGTGTTCATCCTTCCTTGACTTAATCACCTTAATAATGTATTGTCTCTTTTTAACTGTATTGGTACTGTAGTCAATTTGCAGTCAGGGTGTATGGTAGAAGCAAGAGTTATACCTTAGCCCACTCCATAGAGTTAGACAACAGATTCTTTTTTTAGATGGCACAAACTCTTTAGTAAATATGATTAATGCAATAGATTATCCCCTGAAGAGGATTCACACACACACACACACACACACACACACACACACACACACACACACCTGCATTTGCATGCACTTTAGGAAAATTGAATACAATTTGAGAATGTATCATCCTCTATTATCATAAGAGCAGAAATATATTCTGAAAAGCACTCTCTTCAAACTTTGCTTTTTATGTGTAAGCATTAGAATGACTCACCTTTCCCCCTAGAACTTTTAAAATATGCTTTTGAAAAAATATCCTTTGAAGCTCTTGTAGGCAAAAGTTATTTTTACCAAATGCTACTGTGCTTCTTCCAATTCTAATGAATTGGGAACTACTAAACACCTCAGTGCATGACACTGACCATGAGGACACCTGCTTGGCAAAGGTTCATCATCAATGATAGTGAAGAATAATTTAACATGGTCCAGCAGGTTTTCACTGGCCATCATGGCAAAGGCCAGTGATGCTCATTAAGGTTCCATTTTTTAGCCTATTACAATGTTTAATTCAAGGTCAACCTAGCTGTACCTAAATTTACCTGGATTTTTTGGTAGTATTGTTCTCAGTATTTCTATGAGGGCATTTTAGATGTGATTCACATCTTAATCTACAGATTGAGTCAAGCAGAGGAGCATCCTGAATTGGAATACACCCTACCGAGTGCCTGGGAGGCCTGACTAAAGAGCAAATTGTTCCAAATAAGAAAGTGTTCTTCACAGAGACTAACAGCAAGCACAGACCCTGCACAGGTCTAAGCCAGTTGTCATCCCAGAGCTAAGGGTGGGAGTGGACAAATGCCCCCATCCCTAACCCAGAAGCCATCTCCAATTGATAATCCCTAGCAAAGGAAAAATTAGTTTTCCTCAGTGGACTTCCACTGGCTATACAAATGACCATTTGGGACAGACACCATGCTAAGCATTGATGGCTGTCAAAAACAAATTCAATGGCAGTTTTGGAGGTTCCTTATCTCATAAAGCTTTATCTGGGCATTATTTTTATTTTTCCCTCTCTGTATATCTCTGTCTCTCTGTCTCTGTCTCTCTCTCTTTGTCTCTCTGTGTGTATTTTTGTCTGTTTCTCTGTATCTCTCTCTCTCTTCCATGCAGAATCTCTGGGCATATATTACAGTTTCCAACACTGTGTTTTATGGGATATCTGTGTTTGCAAGTGGGTGTCTCTGTGTCTACCAGTATTTCTTAGGCTTTTTCTTTGGCTCCTTTTCTCCTGGTAGTTTGTTTGCTTTGTCATTTTACCATTTGGTTGTTGATATTTTATCATTATATTTAGATGATTTTGTTTTCTAACAAGAAGGAAAGGTGTGGATTTGGGTAGGTGGGGAGTAGGGGAGGATCTAGGTGGAGTTGAGAGCAAGAAAACTATAATCACACTATATTGTATGAAAAATAGAAAGCTATTTTCATCTCTATGAGTTTTAGGCCAGTCTGGTTTATAGAGTAAGTTGCAAGACAGTCAGGGCTACACAGAGAAACCCTGTCTCAAAAATGAAAAAAACAATTTTTTTTTTCAAAAGAGAAAAAAATACAATGAGTTTTTACTGATTCTTGGATTATAAAGGAAGGGAAGATGGGGGAAGTAAATTCTTGCCTCTGAGCTGGAGAAGTTCAGGGTAGGGAACAGGATATGCCAGCCATACCAGTAAGAGGTAGGAACTAAGGGATGCTGGGATAACCTGGAGGCTAGGTAGCCTTTGACATGTTAAGTAGGCACCTCATTTAGCATTTGTCCAGGGTTTGAGACATAACAATGGGGGTTTTATTTAACAGTTGATTATAAAGGAGTCACTAGCACTCAGTTTAGTCCTCTGCAATAAGGTACTAATGAGAAGTAGGATGTAGGGCAATTATGGGAGATTAAACTTTCATTTTCTTGGAATTACTTTCTTGGAAAGGGTACCCAAGGTACCCTGCCACAGTTCTAAGACTGTTTCCCTCAGTAGGACACCCGGCCCCTTTCCTTGAAAAAAAAAAAAAAAAAAGGAGATTGGATTGTGATCATTCCCTAAATTTCAAATAATCTGACTTGCTATCATCTCTCTGAATAGTGTTGAATGTAGATGCCTCAAACTTGCACTTACTTCCATATATATAAATAAAATGAATGCCTGTCTGCAGTTTCACCCTTTAAGCATCTTTCAAGAACTTTTGAGGAAACAAACACAACAACACAAAACATGGAACTTGGCCCCAGGGTAAAGGTCACTTCCAACATTTTATTATCCCATCTCATTCTGTTAATTTTACTGTTTAATTTGATTTTTGTATGTCTTTAATTCACCCTTAAAGGGCAAGAACAGGCTGTGCCATCTCCCCTGGTATGCAAGGATGCATGGTATTATTCTTCTAGATGATTTTATTTTATGATGCTCTGGATGGTGAGTGAGGCATTGGGTTCTAATGAGGTGACTAGAAATTACATTATTCACAAGGATTTCTGTATCACTCCTTTGCCATCCATTCTCATCTAGGGTTCATAGTATTGACAACATCCTTAGAGTGCAAGCTTGACCCCTAGCTGTCCTGACAAGCTAGCCTCAGCTACTCAGCCTCAAAGTGCCGGTGAGGAGACATTGGTGAAAAGCAGAGACAAGACATTAATACAATGGATCACATTGGGAATAGGAGTAAATAAAGAGTCATCATTTCTCAAGTCCATCTCCAGAGCACTGACTAGAGGATTAGATTTCAAACACAGGGCAAGAGATATGCACAATGAAGCATGACCAAACTGTGGTTCCACTCACCACTGACCCATCATTGTCTATTCAGTCTCTGCTACAACTGTACAAGTTGTCAGAATTCTGTGAAACCTCAGAGCTGGGAGACAAGTTCTTCCTCTGCCTGGTGCCAGGCTTCAGAGCTTTCTATCTTCCAGCATGAAATTCTTAGGTAAATTCCAATTCCTTGTAAGCCCCTGACTATCTATCAATAGTCAGATAGTCAAGTGGAGAGCGCACTCATGTCTCCCTTGAGAACACCTTAACTCGTTCCAGGATGATAACAGCAGTTCAAAGGAGACCGGTATATGCCACAAGCTATTTGCAATATTGAGCCTTACAATACTCTCTGAGTTTGTAAATAATGCTGCCGTCATACCAGTGATATTCACTACCATCACCTCCACAAACCCATGTGTACAAATTAGGCAGATATAGTGAAGGGAAGTGACAACAGACTGCTTTTCCTTATTGAGCTAAATCTTCAAACAGTGGCCTTAGGTGGTAACATCACTCCAGTTTCTGTGTTGAGTCTCATGGTGTTTCTACTGACCCCTCGATGGGCTGTGCGCTTGTGCACTTACTTTCTTGGCTTATTTCTTCAACGGGCACTAAGATCTTAGTTCCTATTCCGCAACCTTGGTGTCGGCATCCTTTGACATGCTTTTTGAAAGTCTATTTGAAACTTCTCAACACCTTAGCAGGCAAGAGTTGCTGGCTTTCAGCAGCAAACCCTAGGGTTACCTTACCAGGTCACTTATTGTACTGTCAATGACATTATCTGTCTCTTGTAGGAGAATATATTAAGCTTTACATATCACACTTACCACCTGCTCCTCCCTATCATCTGGAGAACTTCACCTACACAGTTTTGCACGTCGTCAGCATAACAGCAATGCCACTTCATTAAAGCCTGGGGAGCACTTCCCATACTGTAGGATTGCGACTGATATTGAACAGAAATTATGAATGGATGGATAACTTTTCATCAATCTAATTATTCCTAAAGTGTCACGTACTTTAGAATTGTGATAAAAGCTCAGATGCAAGCGTACAAATGAAAAATCTAAAACATGGAATCTCTCCCCATGAGAAAAGAACTCTGAGCTATAGTAAAATGTTTTCAGCTTACAAACATATCCCATCAATACAAGAACAATATGGTGGTGGCGGCACACGCCTTTAATCCCAGCACTTGGGAGGCAGAGACAGGTGGATCTCTGTGAGTTTGACGCCAGCCTGTTCTACATACAGAGCGAGATCCAGGACAGGCACCAAAACTACACAGAGAAAACCTGTCTCAAAAATAAACAGAAAAAAAAGAATCCAACATGGTTCACATTGTTTTATGTCCGGAAGTTCTTTCTTCTCTCCTGGTACTCTCTCATATAGTTCTGATATAGCAATGTGGTTCTATATTTTTCCTTCAAGGCATCTCAGTCTAATGATGATGACTTCAGACCCTGTAAGCTCCTTCAAACAACAATGGTCTAATCCAACTAACCTTAGAGGATCATGTTCTACCATGATTATCATCCTAAAGCACAGATACATAACCTGACATAACCTGACTTTCTTGTTCAGATTGCTTAAATGACTTTCAAATGCCTAGGAGAAATCTGGAAATGTCATTTTCAGGAAATACATTTGAGCCATTTCTTACACGTAAGCTTCTCTTTCAGGTGAATCCACCACACTAAGATGACCAGTGAGTTTTCTGTTCCACCACCAAGCTCCTGGGGACTTTCAAGGTCTGCAAGTAACTTGTAGACTTCAGTTCCCTCGGTCTAGAAAACTCCACTTTTTTTTCTCAACTTAGATCTCATACATCATCCATGTCTTAACTGAAATTTCAATTTTTCCTTTCTCTGTGAAGACTTCCCTTGCAATCTCAAAGTGTTCACCCCTTCTTATCTTCAGCCACATTTATTACTTGCATTAATCATGTTGGCACAATGTAATCATTAGTGATTCCACTGACTTCTTCATCTGCATTTCTTTTGTTTACCCAGCTGCGTACTAAGTCCCACACAGCGACTACAGTAAGCTCCTATAAGATGTATTGGTTTATATACATTTTGTGTCTGAAATTTTGCAGCAGTGTCTCCTGGCACCTAGGAATTTAGGCCAGATGTTTATAGGGCACTCCATACCTGACCCATTCCTACCTCTAGGGGTTTATGTATAACTGTGTTTGTTGTTTCCTTCATTCAAATTTAAAGGGCGGTCATTTTGTTTAGTGTCTTACACCTTTGTTCCCTTCCCACATTTAACCCACTTTTAAATTTTAGCACTCTTTCTTGCTAAATATATTTCCAATCTGTATACATTTATATATATATATAGATAGATAGATAGATAGATATAGATATAGATAGATAGATAGATACAGAGAGAGAGAGAGAGAGAGAGAGAGAGAGAGATGTTCTTATTGTTACAAACCTAGAGTAGCATTCAGTGTGTTCTGGAAAATTTATCTTCTCTGCTGATTGATTATTCTAATGTACACCACTCCCTTTAAAATACTTGAATCCTTTTGGTAGATAATCAGTGCATGAATGTTGGACTAAAAAGTTAATTTGGAGTCAACAGCAGCTTTAATTAACCAAGAGAGATGACAAGATCCTGCAAGAGACTATGAAGAGAATTGATAGAGGCTGTGCATTGGAACATCGAATATCACTACTTCATGATTTTTGTTTTGGTTTGAGTTTCAAATATGTGACAAAGACCATGTGCTAAATGCTTGGCTGCTAGCCTTTTTTATGGTTTGGAAGTGTGGAGCATCACAAGAAACTGGGGCAAATGTAAGGAAATTAAAATTGCCACTGGAAGTATTCTAAAATGGCTATCAAGATCCTCTCCTCTCCTGTTCTCCTGAGCTTGGGCCCCTCTCCCTCGGTCTCTCTTCTGTCTCCCTACTTCTGCTCTCTCCTTTCCTCCTTCCTGCTTCCCGATAAGCATGACAGAAACTCATTTGCTTTAGAACCTTCTACCATTTCCATATTCTGAAGCCCTGCCACAGGTCCAAAGGGAAATGTCTGGGGACAGTAAAGAAGCTGGCTCCTCTGTCTCTGTCTCGACGCCATTCAGAAACCGAAGTTAATCTTGGAAAGGAAGTACGAATTTCTTAGACAAGATTAGCCTCATTTTGGGCAGGAGCCCAGCTTCTTCAGTCTCAGGACCTCTAAAGATTAGGTTAAAGGTAAGGAGTAGAGACTGAATAATTGCAGTGCTTTGCTGGGAGCTTTAAGGGCTTTTAGCGGAGGGCTTTTTAGGAGCAGTGATAGATAGCCACGGAGAAAGGAAGAGCACCAACTTGGGAAAGACCTTGCAATGCCCGAGTGAATTTCTAGAAAAGAAAGATTTGAGCCCTTACATTTTTTTTTCTCTAACTCCCCTGATTTCATGGGAATTTTTAAAATACAGTCCTATGTTTCTGGCTTTTATAAACAGGACTTTTTTTCTCATCTGCTATTGCTGTATAATTGTTTGTGCCTTTAAAGTGAGTCCTAGAAATCTCACTCTGAGACCCGATACGTAAAAGTAGGGATCCAAAGACACAAAGAAAGTTCAACTACCATTTTGCAAATGGAAAAAAAAAAGATGAATATATGTCAAACCTAATATCTAATCTTTTGGCTCTAATCAGCAGCTATTAGAAAATATTTATCTTATAATTATTATGACTTCCTGCTGAGCTTTTTAGGAGATATAGGAGAAATAGAGGAAGATGGCCTCTGGACTTATGAGCTTGCAATCTATTTTAATAGGAAACAGAGTCCAAATATGCACCTGACCTAAGAAACAGCACAGAACAGCAAGTTTTTAACCAGTGTCTATACTTGCTATTTCACTCTCTTACATGAGTGATTTTTGCTGATTCATCAGGACTTTATCAAAAGACCTCACTATTTCTGACTTACCATGTCTGATCAGTTACCCAGTCTTGTGGCTTTTGTACACACACACACACACACACACACACACACACACACACGCACACGCACACACACCACACTCACACATACTACACATAACTTCATTCCCTTACCCCCATCTCTTTGTCAGATATGTTATTGCAAACTGTGCTATGATGTGCCCTTTATCATCTTGAGGTCTTCATTATGGCTTTGAGAAACCTGCTGATTGGACCCTGTCATGATTCACAAAACTTTCCCTTGACTTTTCTCCAAAGGACACAGAATATAGTTCCTTAGGGTCCCTGCTCTCCCTTCCCAGAGGATTCCTTCAATATTGATGTCTTTGCAAGTCTTCTTATTTCATCATTTGTCTATAGTTTGCCCTTGGCCATGGCCATTGTCTTTTATTGAAACTGCTCCTTTCTTTCTTTCTTTCTTTCTTTCTTTCTTTCTTTCTTTCTTTCTTTCTTTTCTTTCTTTCTTTCTTTCTTTTCCAATTTCTCTGTCCCCAGCCCTGTACTTCAGTTGGAAAAGGGCTCAATTTGACATCTTTGTTATTTTATCACCTGAGCCCATGTCAGTATATGACATAATCACATGATTAGTAATTAGAAGCTCTTTGGGTATCATGAACCAAGGAAGGGAATAAATGAATTGTATTAGAGAAAGTTATATATTACCTACAAACTGAAACAATTGATGGGTGATAAAGTTGGTTTCTTTGAGTGATCAAAGACCATGCTTAGAACTAATAAGTGGACATTTTCATGAAGTAAAACTGGTATCAATATGAAAATAGAAAGTTTACCTATTTGGTAGATGATGTAGATAAATGCTAGAACTACTAAGAAATTGAAAATTGGTCTAATAGACAGTTTGGATGACAGGGAGGAACCTTTACATAGATTCTTTGTTTGTTTGTTTTGTTTTGTTTTTTTGAGACAGGATTTCTCTATGTAGTTTTGGTGCCTGTCCTGGATCTCACTCTGTAGACCAGGCTAGCCTTGAACTCACAGAGATCCTCCTGGCTCTGTCTCCCAAGTGCTGGGGTTAAAGGTGTGTGCCACCACCACCCAGCATGAAGATTCTTAATGAGATCAAAACATGGAATAGTTCGAGTACTCAGCATCGAGGTACTGACAGGAGACAAAGTGTAGTAGATGGAAGCAGTACTTACCCCTTACTCTACTTCCACATCAGCAACAGGCTCTGCTCCATCAGTGTTGGATCTGAAAGAAACTTTATTTCTTCATTTATTTGCAGCAAGATCTTTATGTACAGCCCCGGTTAGCCTGGATCTTTCCCTGTGGCTCAGGGAAGTCCTAAACATAATGCTATCCTCTTGACAGTCTCTTGAGTTCTGACTGGGATTAAATATGCAAGCTAACATGCCCAGCTTTGATAGTTCTTAAAAACAAAAAGAAAAGGAAGCATAACAAACAAACAAAAACTGTGATTGAACACATGGTAAGGGAGCATATGCTAACAGACTCTACAATTTGTTGTCTAAGCCTACAGCAACGGGCTCGTGTGGCTCAGTTATACAATTCTAATAGAATTAGACTCAATTTTCTTCTCTGAAAAATGGGTATTAAAACAGACCCAATATGTCAGAAAGCAGAAGTAATGTGATTCTAGGGCCTCACTAATAAGCATTTAGCAAATGTTCCTGCCATTTCCAGACCTTCTTTTACATTTCTGTCCCAGTACCAAACTTCTCTGTGTCATTTAGTATTCACACTTTTCATTCTAATGTAGAAAGGTTCAGCCTGAGTTATGAGCGCTTGTTAAATTAGTTTCCTGATTGTGGTTTTTGATTAAATGTCATGTAAGATTCAAAGAAGAAATAAATAATCAGGTAGACAGAATGCTCTACTGCAGAGACACATGGGACAGGAATGGGGTTTAAGAGTTCTGTCACTGACTCATTCACATGGAGGACAGGCACTCAGAAGAACTCAATATTCTGCCAATCAGGAAGTGAGCTAACTCATTTGATCAAATGTTTAAAGATGATAAAACAACAAATACGTGGTGGCATTCAGCTGTGACAAATGTGCTTCCTGCAGCACACAGCACCTTTGATGACAGCAGCCTGGATGCAAAGCTTGTTTGGGCCTCAGTATTGAGCTCTCTTGGGATATCCTGCGGATGCAGATGGGACTTCCAGGACAACTGGGGCTTGTGGAAAAGAGAAGACTGGAACCCAGACCAGAAGGGAGAAACAGTGGACAGAATGGAGCATCATGGGGAACTGTCAGCATTTTCAAGTAGCTGGTATGACCTCAGGACAGAGAAGACCAGAGTGAGAATCTTGGAGATAGTGTTGAGCAAAGGCCACCATACAGATGTATACTGCCAATCATCAAAGTAACATCGTACAGTGAACAAGTTATCCCTTGGTTGAAGATTCCCAGATGATAGACAGAACAATGTTAAGTGACCTTTTGTCCAATCACCACAGACCTAGTAGGGGTGTAAGGAAGAAGGCTACCATCCTCATTGAATAATTGAAGGAAAGAATAAACAACCAGATTTTACCAGGTAAGGTAGACTAAAAGACAAAGATTTAAATATTCAGTCTGACCTAGAGTTACAGAGCCCTCACAGTTTAATCTTCATCCTCACATCAATGAACCTTGTAAGCTCCTGTTGTCCTATGTGAGAGAATGATTGGCTCCAGCATTGGCCTGTTGTTCTCCTCATGATAAGGTTTGACTTGGGGACTTGAAACACTGAATAGTGACTAAATCCTGCATTTTCTAAATTAACTTTTTCAGATATTTATTCTACAAGATAATGCCAAATTATTTAGCAAGAGGATAGATAAATGTGTACACATCTTAGGAATCTCAGCAACAAGGATTCATCTGGGTTCTTCTAATATACAGTGCACTGTGTTGTATGTTAGCTCACCAATGGTCAAAATATTGCAATTTATACATAGGTAATTCTTGCAAATAAAATTAGACATTTATTACATTTAATTTTAGTATTTGTAGTTCTGTTTGGTGATGGATATATACATGAATCCCGGTGCTCACAGAGCTCACAGAGGTGTAGGAATGCCATGGAATGGGAGTTGTGAGTCAAGTGATATGGGTGTTGGGTATTGAACTTAGGTCTCCAAAAAGAGCTGTAAATACCCTAAATGATAAACCATCTCTCCAACCCCTATTATAATCATTTTTAATGACATATATTCTGTTAGAAAAACAAAGAAACAAAAAGGTGGTGTTTTGTTGGTTTCAGTTGCAAATGATGGGCCAGGTCTTCAGCAACATAAATTGTGTGTTGAAAAGCTAAACACGATCTCCCCTCCATGGATTTAGAACCTCTACAGAGTAAAGGAGCAACCCTGAGCTGCTTTCTGCTGACAGCCCTTCCTACTGTTTCTTCATATGTGTGGATCTCGAAAGGTCTGTGAGTGCTGATTGCCCCATTTCAGGAAGATGCCTGCACAGAGTACACCTTGCACTAACCTTTTCAGCACAGCTTTGCTAATTAAAGCAAAGACTATTGACTGCTTGGGAGAAGCTAACCAGTATGCAAGAGGGTTCTCTGCCAATGACAATGAATTTTGAATGATCAAGAAATCTATCTTTAATAGTCCTCTGTTTTTCTTAGAGGCTAAGAAAATAAACTAACACCATCTTCTTGCTTTTCCCTTGTTTTCAATTTGATTTTGCCTTGGACATAATGCACAAAATTAAGACCACATTGCTTCAATGACTGGAATGTATATCTTCATACAATAGAAAGCAAGCCAAGGAAAAACCTCCACAAGCTTCTTCAGGGCAAATGCACCTATTGTTCTATGAGGAGACTCTTCCCTCTCCCCACAACAGAGTCTACATTCCTTAAAACAAAGTGAGCAACTGAAATCCTCTTTCAGTTCTTTAAAGAACAAACTCTTTTTTATTATTTTAAACCTGCTTTTCAGTAATTGCCACATTCAAAGAATAGGAGCCCAGGCTGGCTGAGTGAGGTAAAGGGATTTGAGAAGCTTGCGCAGCTTGTCTCCTTGGGCACATCCAGAGCTGAGTGCCTTGGTTTTCCTGCCAGGATGGTTAAGTTAACACTTAATTAGTATGTGTACCAAACAAAACGTGCTTCTGGGCAGCATTTTTATAAAAAATTTCCCCACTACCCCACAAATAAATAGACTGGTTTCTGCCCAAAATATTCAAAGAAAACACTGTGCTTGCCTCGGGCAGAGGCCAGATGCCTTGACTTCCAGCTTCCTTCCATCAAAGCTGTGCAGTTTGGAAATTAAAATCTACAGCAATAATGAAACATATTAAAATGCATGCAAAGTCTTGAGGGCTTATAATATGCTAAAAACTGGCAATGCATGTTTACATCCATATATCAACTTGGATGTGCTGAAAAGATTTAAAGTGTAAAATATGCAAATATGTGTCATATTGTCACACTTGGTCTCTCTAATGGAACTCCCTTTCATCTCCAGTCGTCTTAATTTCATGAATATTGCATGGCCCTCACACCTTTTACTCCTGCTGTTGCTAGGCTGAGAAGATTATGAAAATATGTTAATAGTAACTTTCATCAAATAAAAGTTGCAATATTCCAAATAAAGCATTTTCCCTCCTCTTAAAATACAAATGGTGAAGGGTTTCATGCTATTTTGTTTCCCTGTGGGAGACTCGATAACTATAGGCCAATTAAATTAATGAGCAAAGACATGCAAACGGCAATATTTGTGCATAATTCTAGCTGGCTACACATGGAGGCAGGTACAGTGTACAATTCTTTTTTTTTTTAATATTTTTTAAGGAGTGAAAATATTCCTGCTTTGAAATTATCTAAAATATAAGGGAATGATTTCTAGGCTATGGTGACATACAGAAGAATCTATAAATCTGTATACAGTTATTGAAAAACCTAGAAGAAGAAACAAACAGATTAAATAGTAAGGAATTCCTATTCCATTTTGAAAATGAAGGCCAGCAGTAATACTAGGATCCCAGCCAACCATAAAGAAGAAAGTGATGCACTCTGTTCTGTCTATCCTGGACAAATTGTCCTCAGTTTTCAGAATGGCAGCCTTAATTCTCTCTTGATGTTTACTGAAAAGCTCATTCAAATCTGCCCTCCTAACAACTTTAGTGATTGAGAGGACAAATCAATGAGAACCTTTAGGTCTCAGACCTAATTTGTCCCATTAAGGAAGAAAGGTAGTTTATGGGCAAGCAAAGAGAAACTCAGAGTGAATGATACTTAGGGTTGTAGAATAGAAAACAGATCAACAACCAGGCAGTGGTGGCACACACCTTTAATCCCAGTACTCAGGAGGCAGAGGCAGGCAGATCCATGTGAGTTCCAGACCAGCCTGTTTTACAAAGCGAGTTACTGGACAGTTAGGGCCACACAGAGAAACTCTGTCCTGAAAAAAGGAAAGAAAGGAAGAAAGGAAGAAAGAAAGAAAGAAAGAAAGAAAGAAAGAAAGAAGAAAGAAAGAAAGAAAGAAAGAAAGAAAGAAAGAAAGGAAAGAAGGAAGGAAGGAAGGAAGGAAGGAAGAAAGGAAGAAAGGAAGCTGATCAATAATGTAGTCAGACAGTCAAGAAGTGGAGGAGGTAGGAAAGATGGGAGAAAGGGAGATAACGAGGAATGAAGAGGGACAGAGAGAAAGAGAATTAGTGATTAGTTCAAATTTGTTTCAGAAAAACACTGAATAAGTTTAGAAATTTGACAAAATGAACACTATTTTTTTATGTGTACATATTCTGTAAATGGGAAGAGTGGCATATTAAAAATGTTTTATACTGATAAGATCCAATTAAAAATTTAAACAAAATTAAATAACACTCATAGGAGACACATCTGTGTCCCAAGCCACTTTCTTCTGGACTCTGAGCAACAAAAATGTCTGTACCAGGAGTGGAACTGTCCATATGTATTCCCAGGATGCTGGAAGGGGATATGGGATAATTATGAGTTCTGCATAATGAGACTTAGTCTAAAAATGACAAAATTGGAGGGGGACATTGGGGACCAGAAAGAAAGGAAGGACTCAAGAAAGAAAGGGTTGAGTGATGCCAGCATGCTGTCTGTGATTGGTGAAACTCATGTTGGCAAAGAAGCAGCATAGACATTCCAGGCTCTTCAGTGGGGGGAAGATATTAGAAATTACTAAGAAGGTAAAGGAGAGGGGAGGGCACACTATAGCTGAAGATGGATTAATGATCCTTGATAACACAAAGAAGATATAAATCCATAACTATTTTTGAATTACAGTTTTGATATTCCTGTCATTTTTTTCTGGTATTTTTATTATTCTCATTTCCCTAAAAAGTTCTTAGTGTTAGAAATCTTAGACAAGAAAAGGAAAATAGAAAGTGCACACTCTGAAAAAAGAGATAGAAATAAGAACATAGGTGTTTTTATGTGGATTTTGTTTAGTTACCAATGATTTGTCTTTGTTGCTAAAGTAATACACAAATTTAAGATATTCTTATGTGATGGGGAAAATAACAATCTCTTCAGAAAAAAGCTATGCATGATTGAAAAGATACTATCTCAGCATTTTTATATGCTTCTTCCTAAAACAAATATCCTTAATAGTTGCCTACGTTGATGAGGATGCTTCTGGAATCCCCCCTCATGCCCTCATTTCATATTGTATGTTTTCATCAACACTCAACATTTAGTTTGTATCAAGATCTCATCAAATAATATAAACTAAGTCTAAAATACCAGTTATGTATTATCTTCCCACTTTTAAAGACAGCTTTAGATAAATTCCTTTTAAGGAAAAATGGAAGTACTCATCACAGGTTATAAAAATACACACTTACTAAGTTTAAAGAGATAAAAGGCTAATAAAGTTTAGGGTAATAAAGTGAGATAAGAGAAATTATCCTCTAAAATCCATTACTTTTCCTGTTTCGTACTCCTTTTTCACATGAAATTGGTAAGATTTTAAAAGAAGAGTATATGGAGAAGTTCCTTCAATAAGAATAAGTTTTCACCAAAATGAAATAATTGTGTGTAAAGATTTGATTAACTTGATTTAAGCATTACATAGGGTATACTGATGCCACATGATACTTCCTTATCATTAACAAACTTTGTTTTATATGTCAGTTAAAATTATTTTGAATTACAACCTTTTTTTTTTTATATATATTTTGCATCTGAGGGTTGAACCCAGGGCCTTGTGCTTGCTAGGCAAGCGCTCTACCACTGAGCTAAATCCTCAACCCCATTACAAGCTGGGTGGTGGTGGTGCACACCTGTAATCCCAGCACTCGGGAGGCAGAGGCAGGCAGATCTTTGTGAGTTCGAGGCCAGCCTGGGCTACAGAGTGAGTTCCAGGAAAGGCTCAAAGCTACACAGAGAAACCCTGTCTCAAAAAAAAAAAATATTTTTAATTACAAAAGAAAATAAAGCATATTTCAAAAATAAAGAGACAAATTTACACTTTACTGACAGGAAAAGTCCAACATGAATATACAATGTCCATGTTTATTATGTCACTAGCAAACCACAATGTTTACAATAGGAAAAATACATAAAAATGAATTTTAAAAGAAGAAAACAGTAATATTGATAATTGGATGTGACAAGGTGTACAGAGTGGCAGATAAGAAGATGGTGTTCATAATGAAGACACTAAATGTGAAGCATAAGAGCAAGAAGAGGGCTCTAGGAATCCAAAGAGTATAAGAAGGGGCCTGGAGAGAGGACAGCATAGACAGAATATGCACAAGGTAATGCCAGAATTTGTCATAACTGATAATACACCATTCCATGGACTCTGCCCCAAGAAAATAAACTATAGAGAGACTAGCACCAAAATACAACCAAAATAAATTGTTGGAAGTGGAATTCAGAAGGAAACCAAATATTGTCACCAGGGGGGATTCAGGTTTTTGTAGAATAGCAGCTCAAATCTCACCTTAATGGTGCTGGAACTAACGCCAGGAAGACTTGGAATGGTGTCATCAGTCTGCCAGAAAAAACCAGCTGTGCCTCAATTCTTCATACATCTGTAAAGGTCAATGCAAAATTTGGAAGATTTTAAAACAGAAAATAGCAGAAGATACATCTAGAAGATCTTGACTGAGTGTGCATTCCAAATATGGAAGTCCTTACAAAATGTCTGTGACACCTCCCAGGCCAGAAGAAAAGCAACAAAAATATCACCATGTGGCCAGTATACAGAGACACTGGTTATGCAAATGGGGCTGATGGTGTCCTCTTCCAGGTTTTCAAACAAAATTGGAAGTGATTTCACTGTAGCCCAGCAGAATGTCAGTTGCGTACCACGGGTTCTGTATTTTAAATACTCAGAAGTAAAATTTAAAAAATGGGAAAATATTTGAGAAAAGGAATGAAGAGGAGAGGAAAGGAGGGGAGGAGAATGGGGAGCAGAGGAGGGTAGAAGAGACAAATGCAAGGCCAGGTTATAGTCTCATGTAAGTATTGAGGGTTAGAAGGAAGATAAAAATTTTAATTTTATACTTTTGTGAGTTGTGTATCTTTTTAATATTTCACCTCATAAGAAGAAGTACATAAATATAGGGGAAATAGATAAAAGTATGAAATAGAATAATGGATGTAAAACTGGATTCTATTAAATAGAAATGAACTCAGTAATTCATGTAGAAGGCAGTCGTGTTCATATCAGAATAAAAAAGCAACTGGTATTTATAAGGGACACATATAAAAATACAAGGAAAGGTTGTGATTCACGTACTGCTTGTCAAGCAAAACAGATTTTGCAGAAAAAATTCTACTAGGAGAAAATACAATACAATAACTTCACAATAAAATTATCAAGTTACCAAGAAAATATAATTGTTTAAGACAACATTAAAATATTACCAGAAAAATATTAGATATGAACCCAATTGCTTCATGGAAGAAAAAGATGATTAAATAATAGTCAAAATCAAAATAAAATGGTCATATAATTTTGTATAAAAGCAAGTCTACAATACACGTGTGGTGGTTTGAAAGAAAATGGCTTCCAAAGTGAGTGGCACTATTAGGAGGTGTGGACTTGTTGGAGGAAGTGTGTCACTATGAGGGTGGGCTTTGAGGTCTCTTTTTCTCAAGCTTCCCTTAGTGGGACATAGTCAGTCAACTTCCTATTGCCTGCAAGATGTAGCACTCTTGGCTCCATCACTACATCTGACTGTAGTCTACTATCCTCCCCTCCATGATCATAATGGACTGAATCTCTGAAACTGTAAGCTAGCCATCCTCAGTTAAATGTTTTCTTTATAAGAGTTGCTATGTACTGCCATATAAGTACCATGTGCTAACTGACTGATCTAGAAAAAAATAATACTGAGTGAGGTAACCCAGACTCAGAAAGACAAACATGGTATGTACTCACTCATAGGAGGATACTAGATGTAAAACAAAGATGACTAGACTGCTACTCACAACTCCAGGGAGGCTACCTAGAATACAGGACCCTAAGAAAGACACAGGGATCGCCCAATGACAGAGAAATGGAAGAGATCTACATGAACAACCTGGACCTGAGTGGAGGTACTAAAGGGCAAAGGTTCAAGGGAAAGAGAGCTTAGGGGAGCAGGAGATCCCAGCTGGATCAAGAACAGAGAAGGAGAACAAGGAATAACAGACCATGATAAATAAAGACCACATGAGAATAGGAAGAAACAAAGTGCTAGAGAGGTCCCCAGAAATCCCACAAAGTTACCTCCACTGTAGACTACTGGCAATGGTCGAGAGAAAGCCCAAACTGACCTTGTCTGGTGATCGGATGGCCAAACACCCTAACTGTCGTGCTAGAACTCTCATCCAATAACTGATGGAAGTGGATGCAGAGATCCTCGGCCAGGCCCCAGGTGGAGCTCCAGGAGTCCATTTGGCAAGAAAGAGGAGGGATTGTATGAATGAGAATTGTTGAGACCAAGATTGGAAAAAGCACAGGAACAAATAGCCAAACTAATGGAAACACATGAACTATGAACCAATAGCTGAGGAGCCCCCAACTGGACCAGGCCCTCTGGATAATTGAGACAGTTGAATAGCTTGAACTGTTTGGGAGGCACCCAGGCAGTGGGACCAGGACCTGTCCTTAGTGCATGAGCTGTCTGTTTGGAACCTGGAGTTTATGCAGGGACACTTTGCTCAGCCTGGAAGGAGGGGACTGGACTGGCCTGGCCTGAATCTACCAGGTTGAGCTGAATCCCCAGGGAAGTCTTTGCCCTGGAGGAGATGGGAATGGGGGGTTGGCTGGGGGGAATGTGGGGGTGGGGGCGGGAGTGGGGAGGACAAGGGAACCCAATGGCTGATGTGTAAAATTAAAGTATAAAAAAATAAAAAATTTAAAATAAAAAAAAGTTGCTATAGTCATGGTGTCTCTTCATGTCAGTAGTAAACCCTAACTAAGATAGCTTGTGCCTATTAATGTCACAGAAATGTAAATGTTCTAAAATTCTGAAGGATAATTAAGGGTAAAGGCAGAAACGTATTCAATAAATAAGAGGCATTAGAAGGGATATCCTGGTAGATTTTTATACACTAGTGAGTTGTTGAATTAAGCAACTGTTACGCATGTTCATAAAAAAGATGACAATTATAAATATCTGAAAAAATACAAATTATCTAAAAAAAATAAAAACACAAAAACTTTTCACAACAAAGTGACCAACAGGGCTATTCAAGTCTGTAGTAAAAAATTACTATCATATTATTGTGAACATTATGTACTCATAAATAGATTTTTAAACATTCTAAATAGAAATACAATAGTATCTTGCTGATTCACAAAAAATATGAAAATAGCAGATTATTAACTTTATTGCAACTAACAAAAGTGATAATCTCACTTGAACAGAATGCGAAAGAAAATATATGAATATAATTCTATAAATAAAATTTAGCAATAAAATTATATCAAAGTTCATTAATATAAAAATGATAATTTATCATTATATTTTTCTGTTTTAAGTATATAATGTTAATTTTATTTTTAAAACAAAACCTTCCATTTGTATCTACATCGTTAGCAGATTGAAGAAGGAACATCTATGTTTTATTTAAAAGGCAAAATAAATTATATGAAAAAATCTACAACTGCATGTGGTTAAAACCTTAATTTTAATTTTAAAATATTTCATTTAATTTTGGTGCAAGGAGAATATAGCATTGTTAAGGGCAATGAGAAAGAACTCCTCCATGTGGGAGAAATAGCAAGGGAAAGTACTCAAGGATCAACATTTTCTTTTACTTTAAATTTATTCATTTTATGTTTCCTGTGAGTGATTTGCCTGTGGATCTGTACACTTGATGCCCTTGGAAGTCAGAGAAGGGCATCAGATTCCCCTGAATCTGGAGTTATGGATGGTTCACACCCTCCACGTAGGTGCTAGAAATAGAACCTAGATCTTTTCAAGAGCAGCTAGTGCTCTTAACCACTGAGCCATCTCTCCAGCCACAAAGATCAACATTTCAGAGCAAATATTCCTGTATCTGTAGATAACCATGTAGCCTAACACTAATGCAATATTTGTTGATGAAATGCAAGCGTGTTCTCCGAGATGGAGAGAATGATATAAAGGTTT
This sequence comes from Onychomys torridus, assembly GCF_903995425.1. Lineage (NCBI taxonomy): Eukaryota > Metazoa > Chordata > Mammalia > Rodentia > Cricetidae > Onychomys > Onychomys torridus. The sequence continues at coordinate 18,018,334 of NC_050455.1, forward strand.
CTGCTAGAGGCTGCCCAGATTGTTCAGCAGGAAAAATCACTTGTTATGAAAGATTGACAGCTTAAGTCTAATCCCTCAAGTTGTCCTTTGACTTCTGCATAAGCACAATAGCATGTGTGTCTAGGAAGACATACAATCCACACATTGAATACTAACAATAATAAACATAATATAAAGTTTACTTCTACTACCATTATTACAAATTGTGATTATTACAAATTCTCAGACAATGTAATAAAACCAGGAAAAAGGCTATGCAGCATAACTTCCTCGACTACTTATATGAAAATGTAATAGAGGACTGTTCATAAAATAAACAAACAAACAAACAAACAAATAAATAAATAGACAGACAGACAAACAAACAAATAAATAAATGATACCCTTAAAAAAAAAAAAAACTGAATGAAACTTTCATGTAGTTTTTTTCCTGAAAGAGAAAATCCCAAATGTCCAGGACTGTAGTTGGAGAGCTTCTCTCCAGCCCCTGCCAAGCCCTGTTAGTCCAACAACTCACTTGTAAAATAAACACACAGACATTTATATTATTTAAACTGCTTGGCCATTAGCTCAGGCCTACCATTGTCTAGCTCTTACTCTTAGATTTAGCCCATTTCTATTAATCTATACTTTGCCACATGGCTTGTGGCTTACCAGTACCTTACATCTTTCTTGTTATGGCAGCAGCTGGCAGTGTCTCTCTGCCCCAACCTTCTACCTCCCAGAATTCTCTTCTCTCTTGTTCCGCCTATACTTCCTGCCTGGCCACTGGACAAACAGCATTTTGTTTATTTTAACCAATCAGATCAACACATTTGACATACAGAACATCCCACAGCATAGGACGTAGATTTTTTTTTCTAGCTTAAATCATATCCAAAGTAGCACTAAGTGGGGGGCAGTGCCCCACCCACTGTATACTACCTAAAATCCCAATAAGCAACACTTTGGACAGATGTGCAGTTGTTTGTTTTTTTTCCTCCTGTGACAAGCGTAGTAGGGGGACACATAGTCTGACATTGTCTAGTAAATTTGATGGGCATTTTTTAATTTTTCATCAATTAAATTTATATACAATGTACTGGGTTTTGTTGTGGTATTTTGTTATGTAAATGTCATCTTAATTTCTTCTAATTCATACCCACACTGCCCCTCCTTTCTCTATGCCTCTTGCTGCCCTATGGTTGGGACTCTCTTTATATTTCAGAGAGCCCACCCTTATGCTTTGTGTCACATATACATGCACTCTCTTTTACCTATTTCTCTAAAGATCGTAAGATTCTCTTCTTATGATCCATCTTGTTTCCTGATTTGCATAGGCACATGCACATATTTCTACATACTTGTGTATATATGTGTATTTATGCAGTGTGCATGTGTGTCTGCATGTTTACATTTTTGTGGGCTCATGCGGGTGTGAACATGGCCCATGTGTATGCATGAACATGCCAAGTGTGTGGAGCCCATGAGACTTATATTGAATGCCTTTCTTGATCACCTTTTTCATAGTCAGTGAGGAAGTGTCTTCTCCTTGATCCAAGAGTTTGAAGAAATTGCTTATCTATCTAGTCACCTTGATCAGGGAATTACTGTCTCTATCCTACTAAAACTGGAATTAAAAATACACCTCCAAAATTACCTGTATTTTACCTGGATCCTAAGGAGCTGAACTTCATGCTTACATGTTAAGTACTTTAACCACTGATTCATATCCTTAACCTCTGTATTTTAAAATCCATGTTCTGTGAATGAAAGATGTATTTGTCTTTGATTTTGCCCAATTTCACTTTCATAATGATGTCCAGGTCCATCCATATTTCTTCAGGTAACATAATTCTATTCATCTTTAAAGCTAAAGAAGACTCTGTGTGTGTGTGTGTGTGTGTGTGTGTGTGTATACATATGTACGTGTGTGTGTGTGTATGTGTGCACGTCTGTGCTTTCCATTATAAACACTTCTGATGGACATAATAGTGTGTTCCATTTTCTTGTTATTGTGGATAGTGCAGCAATGAACAGGATATGGAAGGAAGTGTGTTGACTTAGAGGCTCTTGCACAGATACTTAAGGATTGTATAGGTGATTCATATGGTGACTTAATGCTTAGTTTTTTGAAAAATCTCCACAGTGATTTCCACAGTCATTTGAACCAACAGAGGAGCTCTGGATCACAACCCAGGGCCACTGGTTTTCTAGAACAAGTAACAAAAATGTTCAAGCATCTTTAATTCCAGCATTTCTTCATTGGAAACAGCTGCAATATCTATGTAAAACCAAATGGGTGAACAAGTGTGATATATTTGTGTGATGAAATATTAAAAGGCAATAAAAATAAATGTCAGCTATATGAGACAACATGGATAGATATTTCAAATGAAAATTTGCATTGGTATGGGGTAGACACAATACTTTGTTCTCAATGACTTTCTACTTTCTGCCAAGAGATATTTGCACTGGAGTGAAATTTCAGATAAAAGTGGTAAGAAAGAAGGAAAAATCAGTTAAAGGGAATTATTTCACAGAGAATTTCCCGTTTCTCTGTTTACCACTGATTTCCTGCATAGGAATTCTCATGAATCTGATTTTGGAACTGTGAAAGTTGAAAACCATTTCTCTTATAACTTGATTGGCATCAAATTTTGAAACAATTAAAAATAAAACGCTCTACCGATAGTAAATACCAATAAAAATAATATGCACACACATACATAGACACATTAACTAAAATCAATTTGAAATTTTTGTTTAAGATGAAGTTAAATCAAACAGAGTGGATTATCATCCACTATTAGATTAAGTTTTTGGTAGTGTAATATTGGGTTTGAATAATTGAGTATGTTCCCATTTTTGCTGTTAGTTTCAGTGTTTCCAATGTGGGACAAATGGCTCCTGCTTGGCCCCTTGCTGCAGTTTGAGTTTGTGTCTAAAGATTCTTGTGTTAGAAGCTTGATCTTCTGAGTGGTGATGTGAGAGATGGTGGAAGTTAGGGGATGTGAGAACCAATGGCAGGTAAGTGAGTCAGGCAGCCATCATCCTCCCAGCTCTTCTGGAACTCTAATTACCTTCCACAAGAGGACTTCATTATAAAGAGGGATACTTCTGCCAGATTCTCTGGTGTATATCATGCATGTGCTCTTCTAACAAAGGGATGCCATTTGCCATGAAAACCCCACCAGAAGCTAGACCAATAGAGGCACTTAGTGGACCCAGTAGTCCTTGATTAAAGAATTTGCCACTTGTTCCAAAATAATACATCATGCTGAATGATAAGCCAGAGATATTCTATTTTGTTACACAATTAGAAATTCCCCACCCATGATGGAAATCAGTGTAGAGATTTAAAAATCAGAACTTAATAGAAATCCAGCCTTAGATATTTTGTTATAGCAACACCAAGTGGAAATTATTGGTGGGGCTGTCGTCTCTGGTCTAGGAGTGCTTCACAGACTAAGTTTAGTGTAGATTCTGAGCAGTGTGAAGCATTAACATTCAAACATCTTTATGTCCAATATCAATAATTTTTCACATAAAAATGAATCAGAATATGATGCAGTACTAAAAGCATTTCTTCAACTTTTGATTTTACATAATTGTTTTGGAGGAATAATCAGACAAATATCACCAAGTTCCTAATAATTTCTAATTAGGAAAAAATACTTTTTAAAATAATTTTTAATGTAAAATTTATAATAATTTTTAGTGAACAGATAGAAGTTCTGCCAGTGGCTCTCAAGACTTGAAAGAACATCCCCAGGTTTCTGGGTCTCCTGCCTATAGAGCACGTCATCGTACATATTTGCCTCCACAACTGCCCAGTAAACATTCATTATTTCATTAGCCTGTTGCCATGTAAGTTTCAAGCCACTTATCAATTAGTGTTTGCAATTTTGTCAATCCATATCCTGAACATATGTTCTCAGTATGAAATATTATTTTGTTCCTCTTCTTAAGAGAAGAATTCCATCAGTGTTTGTTTAGATATTTCTTTCCCAATATTAATTTTCTTTAGATCTTCATATTCAAAAAACAAACAATAGAGCCCATAATTATAGCTCATTCATGCTCACCAGCATAAAAGCCTAGAGAATACAGGAACATTTCTTTATAACTTGTTTTTAATAAATCAATGAACTCATTGGAAATTACTAAAACAGTATGCAGTCATCAGTGTTGTTTCAATCTTTGTGATTGTTTACACACACACACTCACAATCAGCCATCAAAGCTGTGGCTTCACCATTTGTTGACTCAGTCAACCATGATTTGAAATTATTTGTAAAAAAAAAAAAATGTGCCTTTATTGAACTATTCCTTGAATGAAATAGTATAGCAACACTACAGGTAATGCTTGCTTTGCATTGGGTGCTGTAAGTAAGAGAAAGATGATTTGAGCTACAGAGAAGGATGTTCACATTGCATATGCAAATGCAGTGTCTTTGTACATTTTATATAAGAGAGTTTTGGATTCATAGATTCTGATGTATACAGATGCTTCTAGAATCAGGGGATCTGTGGCTACTGGGGGATACTGGTGTATATAGACATCATTTCTTTGTTATTCTCTAATAGTATAGCACATTATAAGATGATTGTGTATCATGGTATGCACTGTAAAATTTTCATCACTATAGAAGATGTAACAGAAAGGAGAAAAGTAGATGAAAGATACAGACTTTGTCTCCTCTTCTGAGGAGGAGATGAGTAAGACTGATGTTGAACACAGCAAAGGTTTTCTTTGTCAAATTTGTAAAGCATTATTGTCTCCAAATGGAAAGTAAGTAGAGTTTAGGTAGATGTGCTTCAGTGCCAAGATGAAAAGAGATAGATGTGTCATAATTAATCTTATGGGTCTTTTTGAGTGGTCAAGATGATGTTCATATAGTGAACGGAATGCTGTGTATCCAAGGGGCTTCTAAGAGATTCACATTTTAGCTGGCAGCTGAGTAGCATTGATGATTCTGTTCACTGTGACTGGGCATTATAGAGACTTTTGAGGACCTTAACCCAGTAAAAATGTGGAGGGACTTGGAATGAGTTCTCAGTGACTAAGCTAGGCACTGGTTTCCTAGGACTCTCTGCAATTCTGGTTCACAGAGCTTGATGTGTGGGCTAGAAAATATGCCACATGTCCTCAAACCTGTATAGGACATTCTGAGAATTCCTAGCTTTTCTTATTACAGACAACCTTGTGGTGCCTATCTGCTTTCACAAATACCTATACTATATATAAAATTGCTTCATAAATACATATTCTCTGTTTCTTTGATATATCTATTATATATATGACATGCATATGTTTGTGTGTGTTAATATATTAACAGTCACATTCTCCTCTAATTTTTTCCATATATTTGAAATCTTAAATGCCAATAAACAGAATAAATGTCATTACAATTCTCCTCATATTTAGTGTGAGAGTGTTTACTTTTGTGTTTTCAAAAGCTTGAAGAATTTTGATGTGCTTTCCTACTTCAAGGAAGAATTCATCCCTGCTTTAGTTTCAGCATTCCCAAGAAGTAACTTTATGCCAGATAAGGAACTTTATGGTCCTCCTTCCCACTTTAGTGGGCACAGATGGGTATAAAACAGTACCCTGCTGTGGAATATTCCTTTACACTGTGTGAATATATGTCACTGTGATTGGTTTAATAAAGAAGCTGTCTGGCCAATAGCTGAACAGAATAAGGTTAGGCAGAAGAGCCAGACTAGAAGAATGCTGGGAGGAAGAAGGGTGGAGCCTAGAGTCTCCAGCCAGATGGAGAACGAGTCAAACACATGAAATGGGATAGAAGCAAAAGCCATGAGCCTCGGGGCAGCACATAGATTAATAGAAGTGGGTTAAGTTGTAAGAGCTAGTTAGTATTGGCTTATCATTTGTAAATAATATGAGCCTCAGTGTGTTTATTTGAGAGCAGCTGCAGGACAGGAAAACTCATCTTTGGCTGATTTATGTACAATGCACAGTCTGTACTTGTATTAATACAGATATGCATTTTTTCCTTTAAAGTTTTATGAGCAAGGGGGCTAAACACTAATGAAAACAGATGGTCCCAGTGATCCAGCATTTCAAAATGCCTCTGTTGTAGTCTCCTCAGAATTCTGAATTCAGAACAGTTCTTCAATGCTTCTGAATGAGATGGTACAGCCTCACAAAATATTCAAGGCAGGACTTGACCATAATTCTAAGTTTTCTCAGGGTTCCCCAAAGATAACAGTGTCCACAAACAACAGGAAGCAGTCTAGAGCACTATGCCCACATTCCCAAAAGTACAGACTGTGCGTTGTATTAGGTTATGGATATTTATTATCATTTAAGGGTTGTTGGTTACAAGTTGTTATTGGTAATGTTAAGAAAATAAGCTAAACAAAAGATATTAGATTCAGGGATATTATTCTAAGGAAAGGGAGGATATAGAAATAACAGGATAAAAGGGTAGATTATTGAATCTATTTTAATCTAAGAAACAACTGTTAATTTCAAAATATTTTATATTTGTATGGATTTTGGTTTACTGATAAAAGTTTAAAGTTAATATTTTTATACTGTATGTACATTTCTATCTTGTTTCCAGTATTATGTTTATGCAACTCCTTAAAAAATGTAATGTATAATTAAGAAATATAGAAACATAGTCATGTTAGGTGTGTTTTCTAGGTCAGACACAGATATACTTAGATAGATGATGGATAGATAGAAAGATAGATAGATAGATAGATAGATAGATACATACATACATACATACATACATGCATACATACATACATACATACATACATACATACATACATACATACATACATAGATGGTATAGTCTTCAGTCACTTCAAAGAACTATAGAATATTGAATTTAATATGTTTAATAACCTAAAGCTTTTCATGACAATGAGACATGTCTGCTCCTGGCAATACCAATTTAATTCAGAGAAAATAGTGGGCATCAAAAAACTCCATATGGAATTTGCTTTCTTTATGGCAAAAACTAGCCATGTGGACAAAGAAACTGCATTTGCCTCAATTGCTGACAGTTACTGTCCAAAATTGGACAGGAGGACGCAAGAGAGACAACTGCCAAACTTTGCCAAGACAAAGTAGGACAGTCCTTCTAAATTCCCTGCTTTACGGGAAAGTCTGTCAAATATGCTAGGGCTGTGGGGCAAAGATGGACGCCCTAATGTTGCAGAGGAACCTAGGGTGACTTGCCAGGCAGCCTGATGCCCCTGTCTTTAGCTAACATTTCACCCTTCTGGGGTCTTTGATGAAGCTGAAGTCTAGATAGTTATAATTACAGTTTTCCTTAATTATAATAAAAAGGAGAATTAGATGTAAAACTTCAGATTCACTAAGATCAGATAGGTAATAGAATATTTTCTCTAATTTTGCAAAATGCAAATGGACTGGTTATTATAACTGTAATTCTTATTTGATAACTGTTTTTGTTGTATATAATTTTACTATGTTAAAGTTAAAACCTTCTTTTTTATTTAGACAAAAGAGGGGATACTATGGAATATTCCTTTACACTGTATGAATATATGTCACTGTGATTGGTTTAATAACAAAGCTGACTGGCCAAAACCTAAATAGAATAAGGTTAGGCAGGAGAGCCAGACTAGGAGAATGCTGGGAGGAAGAAGGGAGGAGTCTGGAGTCTCTAGCCAGATGGAGATTGAATCAGACACACAAAATGGGATAGAGGTAAAAGCCACAAGCCTCAGGGCAGCCCACAGACTAATTTTTTTTTAATTAAGAAAAAAAAAATTTCACTTTACTTACCAATCAAAGATCCCCCTCTCCCATCCTCCCACCCCTCCAGTGTTCCCCTCCCAACCCATCCCCCCATTCCCTCTTACATAAAAACTTTTTGATGTTGTTGTTTTTCAAGACAGGATATCTCTGTCTCAAAAAAAAAAATCAATTTTGAGTATCTTTATAATGCATTAGCTCTTTTCTTTTTCTGGTCCCCAACAAACTTGCCAACAGGCATTCTTCATCGGTGATTCTACTCAAGGCCATAGACAACTATTTATGTTTCTCCCAGGTATAAGTTGTTGACTTACTGACTTAATTTCTTAGAATATATAGCCATAGCTGACTTGATAGCTTCCAAACCATACTCTTAGATGGCATTGATACTTATAATCTAAATCCACATGTTAGATATGTTGTTTTACCCTAGTAGGAAGATTCAATTTCATTTATGAAAATGACATTGGCAAGAAGCCAAAGGTGACTCAGACATGACCTCTTTGTAGCTCAACACCTAGAGCCTTATGACAAAGGAAACAGCACACAACCTGACTCCTTCACATACAGGCCTAGCCAGTCTGATGCTTACAGGGCCAGATAAGGCTTAGGAATCATTGAGTTCAGTTGTGCCACACATGGCTTCAGAGTGTATTGTTTATCATTTGTATTAACAAGCTGCTGTTTCTAACTGCCAGGATGTGTTGCAAATGGAGTAACCGTCGGTCACAGCTATAGTCAACTAACTTAGGTAATTTTAACGAGATGCATTTTTCCCTGTTTTACTACTTTTTAAATTTTTTTTACTTGCCTCTCCTCTTTATTTTTATAAGGGATCACAAAAGTGCAAAGCTCAGAAGTGGGTTATTGATAGAAACATCCTCTATCTTTTGTCTCCTGTCCTAGATCATTTTAAATTTCTATTTGCAAAATAAAGAAACCAGGCTGGGGGCTATAAAAATGATTTAGTTGTTAAGAAAAGTTCTTAGTGCTCTTACAGAGGACTGGGGTTCAAATCCCAGTATCCAAAAGGTGGCTTACAACTACCTGTTGCTCTAGTTCCAGAAGGTGTGATTGCTCTTCTGATCTTCATGGTCTCCTGCATGCACATGATCTATTTAAATAAGAGTGGCACCAATAGGCTCATATATCTGAGTGCTTAGACATCAGGGAGTGGCACTACTTGAGAAGGAAGAGCAACTGTCGCTTTGTTGGAGTAGTTGTAGCCTTGTTGAAGGAAATATGTCACCAAGTGCTGTGGATATCGCTCTGTGTAAATAAAGTTCTGATTGGCCAGTGGCCAGGCAGGAAGTATAGGCGGGACAAGAGAGAAGAGAATTCTAGGAAGTAAAAGGTTGAGAGAGACACCGCCAGCCACCGCCATGAAAAGCAACATGTAAAGACACTGGTAAGCCACAAGCCATGTGGTAAAGTATAGACTAACAGAAATGGGTTAATTTAAGAGAAAAGAAGTAGATAACAAGAAGCCTGCCACAGCCATACAGTTTCTAAACAATGTAAGTTTCTATATGCTTTCTTGGGTGGGTCTGAGAGACTGTGGGACTGGTGGGTAAGAGAGATTTGTCCTGACTGGGCCAGGCAGGAAAACTCTAACTACAAATGGCGCCCAACGTGGGGCAAGAGTTTCCACCTAAAACCTGAAAAAAAAGATTCTAAACGGAGCTAAAAACAGCTTCCTAGTTGTCTCTCTCAAGTTAGCGGCAGCCCGCCAGTTTGAGCTACTCTGGCGGGTTCCCGGTGTGTGCGTCTGACCTGTACTGCGGCAGGAATGAGGGAATGAGGAATCTACAAGCAGCACTTTACTCTGCTGCGTGGTGGATTTAGCCTTTGGTAGTTTAAAAAAAAAAAAAAGTTTCTGTGCTATGCACTGCTTTGATAGAACTGCTTCTGATAGTTGATGGTACACATGGCTCCAGACCCAGAGCTGGCAGTAAACTGTACCGCTGCCATGTTGGGAAGCAGAGGTGGGCGGAGTCAACAGCCACAGCAGCGTTTCAGTCTTACAAAGATGGATATTACCCAGAGAATCTGGTTTATGTTATCTTTTGGATTTTTAACTGCAAAAAAAGATTTGATCATAAAAGCTGTTAAGTTAAACACATATGTAAATTTTAAAGGTACCTTGACTTCAAAATTTAGATATAAGGATATGTTGCTTTGGAAAGGAGTCTCTGCTTTTGTTTCCACAGAAAGCCAGAGGCTATGGATTTGTTCCAGATTAAGATACATCAGGTTTGATGAGCCAAGACCACCTGAAAGGTCTCCGATGACACCATGGCCCAGATGATCCAACATCCAGAATGGTTTCAAGGCAACTGGCTCAGAGGTTCACCCTAATAGACTACTCCATAATCCTAAAATTTTCTTTATGTCCCCATAAGATACAGCGCCCCCCTCCAGCAGGAAATAGTAAGAAAAACTACACCCACATTCCCAAAATTATCAAGCTGGCTTTGGAGATGGAATTGGCTCACTCCTTCTCTAAACCCAGACATATTGCTAAAAAAAAAAGGTTAAGAGATTCTTATGTCCCAAATCAGAAGAGCCCTCTGGTATGGGACAGAGAAAAACCAATATTTTTCTTTAAAGCAGGTTGATTATAAATATGATCTCTTTCTAAAGAAAAAGAGGGGATATGATATAGATATAATAGGATGAAAGGGTAGATTAAGGAAGGAACTTACTTCTAAAGAGCAACAACTTATTTAAAATGTTTTACATTGGTTTAGATTTTAGTCTATTGATACAAACTTAAAGTTAATTTTGTTATACTGTGTGTATATTTCTAATCATGTTTAAGGTATTATGTTTGTATAGCTCATTTTAAATTGAAATGGATAATTAAAAATAGATTAATGATTAGTCATCTATGATAATCATACTCGTAGCCATGTTAGTTAGTCTTCTAGATATACATAGAGATATTTCAGATAGATAGGTAATCTTCAAATACTTCAAAGACCTACAGAATATGGCATTTAAAATACTTTTAAAATTTAGACTTTCTGGACAGTGAGACATGTCTGCTCCTGGCAGCACCGATTTACTTCAGAGAGGAGGATGGGCATTGAAGACACTTCATATCTTATCTTCACCTTGGCAAAAATAGCCATTTGGGCAAGAAACTGTTCTTGCCTGGACTGCTTGATCGACTGGACATGCAGGACCCATAGAAAGGTGACCAATAAACTTGGCTTGACAAAATGGTCCTCAGGCTCCTGCTTCACAGAGGAAACTGACAGACATTCTACGGGACACTGAGAGAAGTGACCGAGAGACTCTAGCCCTGTGGACTGAAGACAAATGCCCCAACTTTACAAAGGAACATTAGGTGACTGTTCAGGCTGCCAGCTGTCTCTGTCTACCCTGCAAGACTCCCGAAAGTTGCTTGCATCCTTCTCCTGGTTCTCAGGTAATATTATATCCTTCTGAGGTCTTTGATGTGGTTGAAGACTAGATAGTTATAATTTCCTCAATTATGATAAAAGATAAGTTAGATATAAAACCTTGGACTCACGAATGTAAGATAGATAGGATATCTTCTTTAATATTGTAACTGTAATTCTTGCTTGATAATTGTTTTGTTATATGTAATTGTACTATGTAAAAGTTAAAACCTTCCTTAAAAAAAAAAAGAAAAGGGGAATTGCTGTGGATATCGCTCTGTGTAAATAAAGTTCTGATTGGCCAGTGGCCAGGCAGGAAGTATAGGCGGGACAAGAGAGAAGAGAATTCTAGGAAGTAAAAGGTTGAGAGAGACACCGCCAGCCACCGCCATGAAAAGCAACATGTAAAGACACTGGTAAGCCACAAGCCATGTGGTAAAGTATAGACTAACAGAAATGGGTTAATTTAAGAGAAAAGAAGTAGATAACAAGAAGCCTGCCACAGCCATACAGTTTCTAAACAATGTAAGTTTCTATATGCTTTCTTGGGTGGGTCTGAGAGACTGTGGGACTGGTGGGTAAGAGAGATTTGTCCTGACTGGGCCAGGCAGGAAAACTCTAACTACAACCAAGGGTGGGCTTGGAGCTTCCATATGCCAAAGACAGGCCGAGTATCTCTTTCTTTGTTCTCTCTGAAGACACAGATGTATCTTCTTCAGGTACATCATGTCTACCTGCAAGTCTCCATGCTCTCCACCATGATGATAATGAACTAAACCTCTAAAACTATAAGCAAGCTCCAATTAAATGCTTTCTTTATAAGAGTTGCCATGGTCATGGTGTCCCTTCACAGCGATGGAAAACTGACTAAGACACAGCCCTAGTACATAAACCTTTAGGTAGCAAACTGTAGCCAAAATACAGCCCTAAGACATATAAGTAATCCATGTTACACTGTAGGCAGGAGGCTCTCACCAAAGTTTCTGAACTTGATGCCAAATTCTTAGGCATCCAAGACAATGAGCCAAAACAATATACTGACTTCTTGAATTTCTCAGAATCAAATGCTTACCCACAGCATGAGAAAGAAGACTAAGGTGTTATTCCTCATCTTAGTTGGGTATTTTCTCATATAAATTGTTTTTAAAAAGTTTAAAGTAGGTTTTTTTTTGTTTTTTTGTTTTTTTTTTAATTCTCCCTATGTGCATAGCTTTTTCTCCAGTGACTAGTTGTTACTGGATGATAGTTGGAGCAGAATAATGTAACATCACTATGTAGCTATAGCCCTCTAACACTGTTACAGCTTCCTTCCTAGACTCCATTTTTTTAAAAAAGAAAATTATTCTTTAGATATCAGCCAGAATGCTAAAGGTGTTAATTGAAGTTGGTCTATTTGCTTGTCTTGTTCGCCCATTGTTCTAAGGAGGCACAATATATGCCATTTAACAATTCCCAAGAATCTTAGAGGGTGAGTCATCTTAGAGCCAGTGCAGCCCAGCCAATCAGATTCAAGTACCAGACAGCTGCAGAGGACTGGCTCCACTCACTGCTGACTCTTTTCGACCTGCCTTGGAAGCTCCTTTTCTAGCCTATGAGCACTGTGGTTTGCAGAGCTGTGTATCATATTTAGCCAACATTTCTCTGACACATTTTCAGTCTGTTACACCATGTTCTCTTCCTAAAAGTGTGAGTCACCCATACCAGCTTAAGGAGGTTCATTGCTTTGTAAATGAGCCAAATCAGTGTGCTTCCTCACTTATGCAGTACAGCACCTCACTCCCCCACAGTGAGAGACTAACTCTGTAAAGGACAAAATCATTATTCTTCCTCCTCACATCTTTACGGCCCTTGATACAGAGTGAACCTGTGGTCACTTTGGAAAGTTGGAGTTAGCAATCAGAGCCCTTCAGTGATTCAGATGATTCTCTGTAAGCCTCAGCAAGACTCTCAGAGATGAGAATGCATAAGCAACCAAACAAACAAAAGAAAGAATATGTCCATGATAGCAGATAACACTTTCTAATTCTGTGCTTCTAGACAATTGAAATGAATGGGTCTCCACTCACCACCATGTGTTCTCTAGTCAGAGGATACTGAGCTGAATAGATGAAATAAAGAGCAGACTTGTCCAAGCTTGAATACACATCAGGTCCTGCTAAAACTGTGGAATGCTTATATGACCAGTATCATGATATCTTTGCTTAAAGAACCTCAAAGACTACTTTCCCTATTTCAGCATCATATCAGGTCATTCAGACATTCTCTGATGTGTTTCAAAGTATTTGCTTGCAACACCAGAATTGGGAGGAGGCAGGAGGACTGGGCAATACGTTAAGTTTTTGGCCAGCTGCCCTACATGAGACCCAGCCACAAAACAAAACAAAACAGGCATGTACACCAATAAAGTTGGAAGACAACATTAATTTAAACAATAATTTTTTTAGCTGAGAATAAAGAGGAGATTATGGGGGAAAGGTCTGTATTTTAACAAGAATAAAACATTCTAGGAAATAAAAGTTCTATAAACAAATATTTTAACCCCCTTTCCCTTCATTATAAGAATCAATTCCATCTTGAATTGGTAGATAGACAGAAATATGCCATGATTTTATGGAGAATTGTGAGCCACAGAAGCTGATGGCCTCAGATGGAAGGAACAAAAATATTCCAATCCATCATGGATTTGGAAATCAAATTAGAGATGGTGCATGGCACTGCCCAGCATCAGTGCCTCTCCCTGCAGTGAAAAGGCAGTCTGTCTGCACCTTGGCTTGAGAAGTCTAGATGAGACTCCAGTATAAATTCGATAGTTGCTCATTATCTTTATGAACCAAGACATGAAATTATGCTATTGTAATGGGCAGCCGAGAAGTGCAGAGAGGTGCTCCTGGGCAATGATATTCAAGCCCAACTCACAACTCTACCTGAAGTAGAAACAAAGTCCTGAGAACTGCAAATGTCAACACTGAAAACACAAACACACAGAATGATGGCAGAAGAGGGGAAAAATATTAGAGATGGAGAGAGGGAAAAAGAGAAAGATACAAAGAGACAGACAGAGAGAGAATGAGAGAGAGAACAAAGACAGAGAGAAAGAGAGAGAGAGACAGAAAGAGAAGCCATTGAGGAGCCTCTAGTCTTGAGTATGTTTGCTTGAAATTCAGCTGGACTGCGTGCCTGCTCACTCTCACAATTCACATTTAGTACATTCCTTTTACCCTGAGACTCTCAAATACATAATTGCTAAGTCTCTATTTATGTGCTTTGTTTTTTTTTCCCCCAATCTCTGAATTTATTTATTCAGAACTCTAAAAGAAACAAACATGTTTAATAGGTGATAGCTTTCATTGAGAAAATTAGAGTGTCTCAAAAATCTGAGTCAGCAACATGCATTAACAAGCCCTGGCATAGTACCCTAGAAACTAAATAAATAAATCAAAAGCTACTTTATAAATTACATGGATCTTAATTAGATTTTTACTAAATTCATCAATTTAGTTTTGGTCAAACTTTTACTCGGAAAAATCAGTTTATAATATACAAATTTGGGATTGCTATATGCATCAAATATTTCTAACTCCATCATTGTGGGTACTGTTATATATTTGGATATCCAATGCATCCTAGGGAAAAAAATGTTTAAGAATGTTGCATATCTATTCAGTGTGAAGATGTTTCAGTTGGTTTTGCCACCTTGACTTCTGAACATGCACGTCACTTGATTTTCGTTAGGTTGGGTCTTCATTACTTTTTTGATACCATGAACACGGTATTTTATAGAAAGGAGGGTTTGTTTGTTCTTAGGGTTCCAGAAGGATAAATAGCCATTGTGGAAGATCACAGCAAGCATCATGGCAAGAGGAGGATGCTGAGAGCTTACATTTTCAAATGTAAACATGAAATGGACAGAGCAAGCTGGGAGCAGGGTGAGGCCCTAAACTTTCAAAGTCCTTTCCCAGCGATGGATTCTATAGTGTTTTCTGTTTGTTTTTTTTTTTTGTGAGTCTGTGTAATTTTTGTTTCATCCTTTTCCACTTTTTTTTTTCATGGATAACCCCTCTATTTTTTTATTTTTTTTTTTTAGTAGCTATTTCTTTTTTTTTAATTTAATTTAATTTTACATATCAGCCTTGGATTCCCCTGTCCTCCCTCCTCCCACTAGAAAAGAGGACCCTCAGAAAGACACAGGGATCACCCAATGACAAAAATATGGATGAGATCTATATGAGCAAACTGGATGTGGGGGGCGGGCAGGTAATGAAGGGCAAGGGTCAAGGGAAAGAGAGCTTAGGGGAGCAGGAGATTCCAGCTGAATCAAGAACAGAGAGGAAGAACACGGTAAAAGAGACCATGTAAATGAAGACCCCATGGTAATAGGAAGAAGCAAAGTGCTTGAGAGGTCCCCAGAAATCCACAAAGATACCTCCACTGTAGACTACTGACAATGGTCGAGAGAAAGCCCAAACTGACCTACTCTGGTGATCAGATGGCCAAACACCCTAACTGTTATGGTAGAACTCTCATCCAATGACTGATGGAAGCGGATGCAGAGATCCACAGCCAGGCCCCAGGTGGAGCTCCAAGGAGTCCAATCAGTGAGAAAGAGGAGGGACTGTATGAGCGAGAATTGTTGAGACCATGATTGGAAAAAGCACAGGGACAAATAGCCAAACTAGTGGAAACACATGAACTATGAACCAATAGCTGAGGAGCCCACAACTGAATCAGGCCCTCTGGATAAGTGAGACAGTTGATTAGGTTGAACTATTTGAGAGGCCCCCAGGCAGTGGGACCTGGACCTGTCCTTAGTGCATGAGCTGGTTGTTTGGAACCTAGGGCCTATGCTGGAACACTTTGCTCAGTCTGTGTGAAGGGAGGAGGGGACTGGACCTGCCTTGACTAAGGAGATGGGAACGAGAGGTGGGCTGGGGGGGGGTGCTTTGTTTTTTAGCCTTGCGATGGTAACCCCTGAATACCCAAATGCAGAAATCTAAAAAGAATATGGAGCCAGTCTTGCTTGTGAACACAGAAATGCAGGTTCATTTTCAGATGAACATGAGAGAGGACAACTCTAGATAATTTGGGAACTGCCTTAGAATGTAGTAGCATGATCATCATTTACCGTCTTATTCCAGATTAGCAGTTTATCTAGAACTCCTTCCTGTTCCATGCCTAATTAAGGGACAACAGGTTCAAACATCCCTCCTACTGGGTGACCTAATACAGCAGGAGTTGATTTACTGTCAAAATCAAGATATTTCAGGTGGACACAGGGCATTTCTGTTGTTTTTGGCATCAAATTGCTGACTATGGTGTAAGGAGAGCCAACACTTATTACCAGTTACAAGAAAATGTCTAATGATCTGACTGGTTACATGCCAGAAATAAACCAAAACTGAGAGTAATATGATATACTTACAAACAAATTGTTTGGCTTTTCCACTTTTATGAAGGAAAATCTATTGAATCAGTGGGGGAAAAATTATTCGGAAATACAGAGCTGGATTCAAGGAACAAATTTTCATTTTACTTAAATGAATCATGTAATGAAACATTTTGCATACAACAACATCTTGATCATATTCATTTCCCTCCATGAATTTCTCCCAGGTCCTTCCTCCCTACCCACTCAGGTTTGTGTTCACCCCCTCCCTTTCAAAAAGAGAAAGTCTATTTTGTGTTGGCCAACTACTCCTGTCACCTGGGTGGGAGCTGGGGGTTGCTTTAGAGTGCAGTTGATATAATCAATGACACCCTGTTGGACAAAACTGATTTCCCCTTTTCCAGCTGGTATCAACTCTAAGTATCTTATTGTTTAGGGGTGGAACTTTGCACTCAATTTTACTTCTTTGTGCTAGGATTTTGTCTGGTTTGAATCTATGAAGGCCTCTTGCATGCTGTCACAGTCTGTGAGTTCCTATGTGCATCAGCCATACTGTGTCTGAACAATGCTGTTTCCTTGGAGTTATCCACAACCTCTTGCTCTTATATTCTTTCTGCTTCTTTTTCTATATAGATCCCTGAGTCTTCAGGGGAGGATTTTAATAAACATTCCATTTATGGCTGTGTATTGTAGTGGGTAGCCATTCCAGCTTTGACCTGGAAGTTCCAACCCTCATTGAGGCTTCCATAATGGTCATGCCTACAAGGCAGGGCAGAGAGAGGATGTTGAAGACCTGAGTTCCTGATGCCAGGGCTCTCTTGGTTCCAGGGCCCTGGATGCTGGAGGTTGACCAAGCAGAGTTCTTCAGAGAACATACTTTTCCCAGACCCTGCAACCTAACTATCCATTCATTTGTAAGTTGTGCCACTAAATAAACCTCCCTTTTAACTACATGGAGTAGCCTTAATAATTTCACCAAGAGAGTACCCCAAAGTCTCTCTCTCTCTTTTTTTTTTTTTTTTTCAAGACAGGGTTTCTTGGTAGTTTTGCACCTTTCCTGGAACTCACTTGGTAGCCCAGGCTGGCCTCAAACTCACAGAGATCCACCTGGCCCTGCCTCCCGAGTGCTGGGATTAAAGGCATGCACCACCACCACCCGGCATTCTCTCACTTTCTATACATTGTCCAGTTGCTATTTTCTGTGTTTATTATCACCCATTCTAAAAAGAAACTTCTCTTATGAGTGTTGAGTGATGCACTGATCTATAAGTACAAGAATATGTCATTAAAAGGTATTTTATTACTGTGTTTCTCTAATAGAATAATAGTAGTGTGTTTTCCACTTGGGCTAATGACCTATCTAGAGACACCTTAGGAGTGCCATGCCTGGCTTCCTTCTCATGAAGTGAGTTTTAAATTTAATAAAAGAAGTGGTTGTTTACTTCCATAACATTGTGCCATTGTTGTATTGGTAAAGTCAGATATTTCATGCTTCCTCTTTTATGTGGGTGTTAGATTTTAAACTTTAGACATGTATATTTGAATATGGAAAACCATGGAGTTTATAGCAAATGGGGCATGGGGTTGCAAAAACTGTATAATGTTATAAAAAGGTAAAGAAGGAAATAGAATAGAGGAGTTAAATGAGATGGGAAGGCAGGGTAAAGGACAGAATATGAGAAGAAATGGCTAACTAAAGGCCCTTTGAAAAAACTATATGGAAACCTACTACTATATATATATATCCTTTTGTGAAATAAATTTAAGTAGAGTTACCAAATTATGGGGGAGACAATACCCCAACTTTATATGTGATGTCACCAGGTAAAACCTCCAATGTCAGGAATCCTTATTGAATCCTCATAAAAAGAGATCCCATAACCCCACAAAAAAATCATAGGCTATTGCTAAGATTATTGTTTATGCTCTACAATCTGATGATAAAGCCCTATTGTTGAAGATACAGTTTATTTATGTCACTAAAAATTGAGAAATTGAACTCATGCCCAATATAATATCAATCCTAATGACTAGCATTTATGGTGCTTGAAAGTACTGCATATACTACTGGAGTGGAAAAGTAATCATCAATGGCCCTGAGCTGCGTACTCTGAGACTTACAACAATTGCCTGCATAAGTCCCATTAATTGTGTCATTTTATACTTGTTTATGTTGGATTTTCACTTACACCAATGTAATCATATTAGCAAAGACTCATTGATCCAGAGTTTTCATTTCTATATGTCTACCATGGTGTCTAGCATGATTGATGGCAAGCATACATGAACAAAAACCATTGATCTTTATGGTTAAACTATTCAATGCCAGTTCTAATCCAATTGTATGAACCCCTGCTTTCTTTATTCTTCTCTCAATGAAATGGGAATAGCACACTATTCCTCACACCACACTAGTGTCTTATAAAAATACTGTGTGATTTTCTGCACAGTTGGCAAATTAGATAGTATCCTCCTTCTTCCTGTGGCCAAGGAGGTAAGGTTTACTTTGTCCTTTCTTTTCTTCTTGTGTTTCCTTTGTTAATTATATACTAACAGATAGAAGTACAATGATGAAAAAAGAACTTTCACAAAATTAAATAACAACAAACAGCATAAGTTCACCTTAATTTGACTTAATTTGAGTGCTGGGTTGTAGCTGACCCATGTAAATTAGAAAATTGTAGCAGGAATCTTGAAAGTTCTTATTAATAAAAAGAAACCTGGAGCCAGGTATTGGGGTGGATGCTGGAAAATCAGAGAAGCAGAACAAGTCACAGCTTCCTTACCTCACCAGTTCCCCAGCTGATCTTGTTTCCTCAGACGGGAAGCCTCTGTTTCCTCATCCAAATGGATCTCAGCTGAACTGCTGCTCAAAAGCCTAAAAGCTTAACCACCCAAAAGCTTCTAGTTTCTGGCCTTCACACCTTATATACCTTTCTGCTTTCTGCCATCACTCCCTGGGAGTGTAGCTTTAAACTCACAGAGATCCAGATGGATCTCTGCCTTCCAAGTGATAAGATTAAAGGTGTGTGTGCCACCATGTTCTGGCCTCTATATTTAGTGGCTGTTCTGTTTTCTGACCCCAGATAAGTTTATTAGGGTACACAATATTTTGGGGAACACAATATCACCACACAGAAAGACTTCATTTTCTTGCTTTAATAAAGCCATTATTTAAAAAAAAAAAAACAAAGCAAAACAATAACCAACGACAAAATACCACAAGTGAACTTTTAATTCAGTCAAGTCTGTGGGGCCTTCTGATTCTAGTGCAGTTCATTATTTTTAGCTACTTTCTTCCTTCTGATAAATAGTATAACATGATCTATTACATATATTATTTAATATATTATGCAATAATAATAATATAAATTTCAATACCTCCCATTCCATTCCCTCATCCTGTGAAAACATTTTGTATCTACTTCTGATTCAGCACGAATTTCTGCTTTCTTTGGATTTTTCTTTGAGCAGATCATAGTATCTAGCTTACTTTCATATGAGGAACATCAAAATATTTAATGTGTGCTCATCTTTATAACTGTAAGACAGTATTGTACTTATCTTTTTACTGAAAATTGTCTTTAAACAATATAAGAACCTTTCCAGCAGGATGACCAGTATGCTTTCCGTACCAGAGTTTGGCACCCTCCACAACTCAAAATATGCACAGTGCTTTAAGCCCATGCATAAATTTGCTGCCAGAGTTGAATTCAAGGAGAAGTCAGAGTTTTAAGAGCTAACTCAAGTATGACTACAATTTGTCTAACTTATTTTATTTTATTATTATTGAGATTCTCTTATTTTATTGCTGTGTTATTCATTCTCACTCTCAACACTGTCAGGAAATTTTGTTTTTATAGAGTAACTATTTTCTGAACTCTGTGCAAGGACTGGGAGAAGGAAATTATGTAGCTACTTCTAGTTTTTTTGTAGGCGGAGAGACTGTGGAAAATTGCATTTTGAGTCATTTTGTTTCCCTGTTTTCAGTTCATGTAACTCAAAATGTGATAGATGATTGATTCACTATGTGAGTCTCTAGTTGTCTGTTCAGGCTCTGTCTTTGACTGAAGTCTAGAACTGAATCTCTACTCTTGTTTATATCTATGGTCTATAATCAGGCAACCTTATCTTCAAATAGTATGAAAATCTGGTAAATTTGATGCTGATTGTTTAGAGTATACTGATATTGATAATTCAGAAAATAAAATTTCCTTGAGGAACTTATTTTGATTAAGTTAGCATTATAAATATATAAATATTAGTGAAATTGTTTTGTTTTAAAATTATCATAAAATAAGGACATTGGTATTTAATATTTCATTTATACAAGGTGTATTTTCCACAAATCAGCTTAGAAATGCATGCAGACTTTAAGACAAAAAATGATCAATATTTTACAAATTACATTAGTCAATATTGTTGATTTCCTGTAACTACTAATGTTTTCTTTTTTTCTGGCTTGTCAGTTTGAGATAAAACTCAAGCTTCATTTTCATTCTTGGAGTACCTATTTTCCCTAAACTTTGACAAAGTTCATCTAAGATGAACTAGCATTACCTTTGTTTAATAGTCAAGATTGTGAAAACTGTGAATCTGAGTTTTTAATTATTGTCCTGAATAATATTAATTCATTAAAAATGTTCTTCAGACTATGTCAGATTAAAAATAATTTCTACAATACTAAAGTTGTAGGTTTTACCAAATTACTCTATTCAAGAAGATACTGAGAGATACATAGAAAATATTGAAGCATTGGAAATGAAGCATGAGTGTACATTTATGCTGCTTTGCCTATATTTTAATAATCTAAATAAAGATTAGATATTTTGGTCTGTTAACATCTTGGCCCCTTTTGCAACTTTGTGAAGTTGCCTTTAGGAAACCAGCTAATTCCTGGTATTTGGTTTTCTTAGTCTAAGCAGTTTAAAGAGGAAGTTCATTTTCAGGCAAGCATATGAACATGGAAAGTGGGGACCTAATCTTTACGTGCTGTTCATGAAATCTGGTGCAAAGTCCTCAGTCTGGCTTCTGAACATCAAGAAGTAGCTAAGCATCCAGTCTGACATTCCTGGTGGAAGTTTTCAGCAAAGAAAATTTGAAATTCCTTTGTGATAAATTAACTCCTTTCTGAATATATGTTATATTACATATAAAATATATACTCATTTCTGAGTTGCTATCAATGATGTAAAGATTATGTTGTGGTCCAGGAAAAAAGAATCTGAATTTAATTGAAACAAAAACATCCCTGGAAGCTGACTGATCTGTAGCACAGCCTGTTGAACTGACTCCGTCAGAGCTAGTTCAAGTCAAGCACTCGTGTCCTCTTCACGACTCGTAGGACTCTGACAGCAGAACCACTTGCCAGATGGATTAATTTTCCCTGAATCTTATCCCAGACCATTAGAGGTATTTGGCACTGACTATTAATTCATTTCTTTATTTCACATAGATATGTATATTTTGAAGTCTTCTTCAAGCTTAGTAAAACATACATTAGATTTCCTTACAAGACAAACTTTCACATGTTGATTTTTATGTCTGCATAAAAATTGTCTTTTTCTAGACATTGTTTGTACAGCACAGTGTACATATCACATGAGCCTGATTACAACCTCTGCTTTGTATCTGTATCTGGCTTCTTCTAGGTATTTTACCAACAAACAACACTACCTGTAATGAAAATAGTAAACTTAAGCATCGCCTTTAACAGGTAGTGGAGTGACTGAAACACAAACATGAATGCCTGGAGAAGTGTTCAGCTCATATTCCGGTTGTCTTGTTCCCCTTATTCATATTCTTCAACTTTGACTGTCATAAGCCAAGTCTGGAAACTTTGACAGAAGTCACCTTCAAAGGTTGGAAATATTAAGGGACCTGCATGGACATTTTATTTGTGCTAAAAGCTAAACAGTGATCCCATTTTTTAATTCTGTTCTGAATAAATGTGTTTTTAAAAGGTTAAGAAAATTTAAAAGAGATGCACTGTGGCATCAAAGGAAGGCAGGGGGTGGGGGAGACAAAATATCTAGGGGGTAGATCTATTGGGTGAACATTCAGAACGGCAAAGGGACTTGTTCTAACATATTCATTTGTTTCTCTATTGCCATTTTTAAGTCCTCTTGTCTTCTCTGTCAAGACCAACCAGAATAGATCGGGGAGGACAGTCATCCCACATGCACCGAACATAATTGTAGTGGGAAATAAAAACATTGTGCTCAGCATTCCCTTTGATATTTAACTCCAGGCCTGGCATTTATTGTCCTTCTGAGCATTGTGTCTAGAAAACAGACTAATAGTTACCACTTGTAAATTACCCTTAGCCTTATGAACAATACCTGGAAAGGGTTGACAGACTACTGTGTCCTATCTCATTGTGGTGCAGTCCTCTGCTGCATGCTGTGACAGAACCGGAGAGGTGTAACTAAATCACCTGACATCAAGACTAGATCTGTGAAGTAGGTAAAGGAGCATTTGACTTGGAATATTACTAGGAATCAAACAAAGAGAGCTAATAACATTGGGTGTGCAATGTTTAATACATGACAAGTTATGTTTAATGAGCATTGTCAATATTGCCTCACTAATGCTAACTATAGTCTTGGGAGAAGACTAGTTCTATTGACTCCATTTTACAGACAGAGATATGTAGACACCGAGAAATGACTAAATGTCCTGGGTCCCATAGGTAGCAAATAGACTTGCTAAAAAAGAAAACTAGACACTTTGAGGCTGACCATGTGCTCTTGGTAAACTTCACAGTGTGAAAGAGTATCTGCCCACCACACACACACATACAGACACACACACACACACACACACACACACACACACACACACACACAGATGTAGAAACTAGACACAGATGGTTTTGTACAATGAAGAGTCTACCATGGACTTTTAAAGATACCAATCATGTGTTTGGGTTTGAATCTCACAGTAGGAAATGGGCAATCCCAGAGATCAAAGTATTCAGGGTAACTGAGATCCACTGTTCTGACATCTCAGCAACCATCCCTGATGTCTCTATACCATACCTGCGTCTTGTTTCAGTGCAGAGTCTGGAGTCCAGCCACAATCCTGTCCCTGAATCTTGCTTTACTGCAGAGCCTGGGTCAAGCCACAACAACATGAGGCTCTTGTGAGCATGCTATCAAAGGCTCAGAACTGAGAACTTGACTTTGTCAGGAGAAACATGCAACCTTTCCCATTGTCTTGAATGAAGGAACTGATTCCCAGTTGTTGAATATGAAAAGCCACGAGCCCTAAAACTTTCATTCACACTATATGCTATCTATAGTAGCTTGTTTAGTTAAAACTATTAATTGCACAGTTTCCGAACAGAAAATGAGGGCATGTTCTCAGGAAAATCATGCTTATGAAACACATCAGGTGGTAGAAAGAGAGAATAATATTCTGTCCACTTGAAGTAGGTTTTCTATAATAAAAATCTTCCTGTGAATTTCAACATTACTTTTGAGAATGGGGTCGAATTTACAAGTAAAGGTGAATCCTATTGCAGGCTAAGAATACCTGGCTAAATAATAAAGACATAGCCACAATTAGGAAACCAGAAGAAGTGCTTCTTTAATATATTATGAAGCAAAAGTCATTCCTGAATCATATTTCTGACTTTTGTGAACATTAGCAGATGGTAGTTTCTTCTGTAGGGAACGAAACCCATATGCCCCTTCACCATGCATCCCTTTCATGGTATCCATGAAGTACAAACTTAAGGGTAGGTTGCTATTGAGAGGTTTTTGTTTTAATGTGTTTGTTTTCTGTTTGTTTGTTTGTTTTTGCTGTCTTGTACAGCCCTAGAAAGGATCTGTACTTCCAAACTCTTGTATTTCTCTGCCTTATAGTATTGGGCTGAATCTCTTAAGTACAATGACTTTATGAAATTGATTGACAGTGGCAGGGAAGTGGGGTCTCCCCAGATGATTTGCTTTTGAAGATGTGAACATCCCCAGACCCTTAATCTTGAGATATTCAATGTCTAATTTATACCAGGCAATTTGTCTGTGGAGAAAAGTGTGGCTGGAAATTTACTTAAACTGAGACACCAAAATTAAATCAGTGACATGAAGTGTCTTATTAAACAAAGTCTCAAAATAAAAATAAATAATAAAGAAAAGTTGGCAAGCAGAGTGTAGCTAATAGAAGTCACTGAATCTCCTACACTTCTTACCAAGATTAATCCCTTCCTACAGGCTAGAACCTAATTATGCACCATCCTAATGAGTCAAGAAGTAGGACTGTTGTTCTTTTTGGAGAAAAAAAGTTTAGGAAGAGATGCCACTATGGAAAGAGAGCTCCAAGATGAGTCAGATTAAGGTATCAGCACAACAACATCCTCATCCTGCAAAGCTTGTTAGTGGGTAGCGTTTGGCTGCCATCCTGTACTTTTCTAGGGCCTCCTCCATTCTCTTCACTGCTTCAAGCCTGCCACCATTTCACTTTCATTGCTGCAGAACTTTCACCTAAAATGAGCAATATGTAAAATATTATTTTGACTTTACATTAAATGAATCTTCAGCACTCGAAGGGCTCTAGGGCAAAGAAAATACAATCTGACAGGGAAAAACCTTAATATTCCAGATATAATGAGTTTGTTTTACATTAACTTGCTTATCTTTTCCCCTGGACTGTTTTCACTTGGGTTCCTTTCATATCCCAGTTAGTAAAGGAATTGACCAGAACTAAGAACAGCCCTAGAGCAATAGATAAAATTCCGCTGTGCTTGTCAGATGTTGTCTGACCACTGATTACTGCCTGAGGGGAGTTTGTTTTCTTTATAAACTTTTTGGTAGGCTCCCATCACTAGGGACATAGCTCCCCACCCCCACCCCCCTGCACCCGCCTTTTTTGCTTCTCTCATGAAAACTTCAGGGTTGTGTTGAGGAGAACGTGGGCTTCTTTTTGTAACTTTAGAACTTAGATTTTTTTCCTTATTTTAAACCATGAAATAAAACCAAGCCTTTCATATAATTAAAATGAGGACATCATAGCAATGGATAATACAGATGTGATCGACCTGGAAATTTGCTTCAGGCAAACATAACATGAATCATGACAGATAAACGTAACTAAAAGATGTCCTTTCCCAGGTGGGACTATGCAGATTTATTGGTTTTATACACAGCAGAATGCTTAGGTTAAATAGGTTGTTTCTGTGTCTCATAAGGGAACAGAATTCAATCCTTGTAAAACGATACTAATGAAGGAACAGTTTGTGCAGGATTGGTGGGTTTATAAGGACAGAAGGCGAGAATTGTCCACAATGGAAAGTTTTTACCAACCTCTAACATCGGATTTGGGTGAAGGGATGCTGACCCTGGTTTGAACAGGTAATGGACAACACAGAAGAGACACAGAAGAGTGTTACAGGAGCATGGACACCAGTGGAGATAAATCAGCCTTTAAGAAGCAGCTGTGTGAGATGAGAAGCACTCCAGATAGACATTGAATTTTTCACATTCAGAACAGAGTGTAACATCCTACAACACTCAGAGTCACTTTGGTGGCAGTAACAAAGCATCTGGTGTCTGTAAACAGTTTATATAAGGAAAAGATTAGAAATAACATTGTTTGTATACTTTATATTTGAAAAATACAGATTCTGATGTTTCACTTAATTGAGATGCTCGGCTTACTCTCATTAGGTCAAGACAGCAAATAGTCTGTGCCAGGGATCCCTCCCTAACACTCTGCAGCTGGGGGGTCACAGTGAACTTCAGGATCATAATCACATGAAGGAGGGACCCAGAGGCCTGGGCTGAAATGGAATATAGAGAAGTCCAAGGAGAACACAAGTAGCTGTTTTGACTGCCTCACTATTCCTGGTATTTTTATTTCACTCACACGGAAAATCTCATTCCCTTGTCTTCAGCCCTAAACATCCAGGTACCTTTGTGACTCCAGCCCTAAACCTCTATCTTTTCTGATCAATGACCTAGAACATTCTCTATCCCCAGTGTATCTTGAGATAATTATTTGTACTTAAATTCTGTGTTTGGACCTACATAATTTCTCCCTGAAAAGAAATAATCTTTTTTTTTTCCTTGATGTGAATGTAAATCCCTTTCAAACTTTTGGGAATAGCACCAATCATGAAGGAATGTGCAGTACGGACTAACAAATACTCTGGATTGTGACTTATACTTAGACAAAAGACATGAGCCTTTCCTGCCCCTTTGAAGTTAGTCTTTGGCATGCTGTTCTCACCAATTCAGTGCGATGACAATTGCCTATGCCCTGGGCCATCTCCCTTGCACAAGCATTGTGCCATGTCCTCCCGCCTTCCCTTGCAGCTCCTCAGATGGTTGGAAAAGGGAAGTTCCATTGGCCCCTACATTAAGTGATGGAGTTGGAGAAGGCAAGAAAGGCTGATGGCATGGGGCAGGAGACAGGTAGTTCAAACTATATTATATACATTGTGAAGAAATCTTAGTGATATCTGTTATTTAGTATGTATGCTAATCTGGTTGACCATTAGGTCAGGCATAAATGTTTTCTAACTGAGTCAGTTTTGTTTGTTTGTTTGTTTTGCTTCAAAACTAGTATAATTTTTGATTATCATTGAAATTCATCTCCATATAAGAAATATTTTAATTTCAAAATATTTCCCTTGAAAATTCTGTGTACAATGGAACGCTTTATATCTACTTGCTTAAAAATAAATACAGCCTTATCAATTAATGCTGTAGACAACAGCAAGCATCAGACAACAGAGGCAAACTTCCAAAGAGACTAATAAGAATAATGCACAGGTATGAGCAGGGAAGCTGTATTTTAGTGTGTATGTATAGAAAGAAGAAGGTAGGAGCCCAGAGGGACTGGGTTGGCCGTTTGTATAAAATTTTGGATAGAGGTCTGTCCTGGAAATATAAATGCGTAAGTAAAGCTTGGTCAGATTATCAAGTGAGCAGAGTTCATAAAACCCCGGTATCAAAGGATAGAGAAGATCTTGAAAGGTCACCCAGTTCACTCCCCTCCTTTCAAGTAGGATCATACCAAAACCATCCTGGAAAAATGAAAAAAGTGTTCTATTTTTAAAGCTGTCTGTAGAGATTTGCTGTGGCCAAAGCTGATCTTCAGCAGGTGGTAAAAAAAAAATCTGTATTTTAAATCCATGCATTTCTCACATTCAGAACAGAGTGTAACATCCTACAACACTCAGAGTCACTTTGGTGTAAGTAACAAATCATCTAGTGTCTGTAAAGAGCAACAAATGACTCATTCATTTTTTTAAAAAAAAGTTTTTTGAGACAGGGTTTCTCTGTGTAGCTTTGTGTCTTTTTTCCTGGAACTCACTTGGTAGCCCAGGCTGGCCTCGAACTCACAGAGATCCACCTGCCTCTGCCTCCGGAGTGCTGGGATTAAAGGCGTGCACCACCACCGCCTGGCTATGACTCATTCGTTTGTAAGGAGGCCAGAAGTCTGCAATCAAGAGGAAGCTAGGACCTTGCTCCTCCCAAGGGCTCTAAGATGTATCCTTTCAGGTCTCTTAGTGCCTTTTGCTGATTCTTGCAAACCTTGGCTTCCTCAGCTGATTGGCATCTCACTCCAGTCTCTTCATTCCTTCAAGGGTTTCAGTCATGTGTAGGAAGGACTCTTTATGTCATCTTCTCTTTTTATGTGAACCCAAACCACTGGGTTTAAGGCCAGCCTAACCCAGTATGACTTCATTCAATCTTACTTCATTAAAACCACAGAGATGTATCAGGACACAGGCACCTCATGGTATGTCATTTTAGTACCAATTGATGTTGGAAAGTGTAGAGCAAAGCAATGCAGATACACTGAAGTAGTCTGTGGGAGTTTAGAGAGGAGAAACAGGCTGCAAAAGAGCAGAGATTTTAAGAAAGAGGACATAAAGCTACACAGTGAAACAGTAGAATTTAACCAATAAAGTGAATTGGCCACAGAGATCCCACATAGAATGAAAGCTATAAAGAGAATAGGTAGAATGGAAAAACTTAGATTTCAAATTCACTTTAAGCACCATACTAAATGTTTTGGAGAAGCCCTAGAAGAAGTAGGGTCCCCTCGAGACTTTACACACAAGACACTCCAAGTGATCTCAGAAACAAAGTGGAGGGAGCTGTGAAGACACAGACTGGCTTTGAGGGCCTGGCATGTTATCAGTCTTCATGGTTAGTGACATGCTTTCATTGCATAAAAAGCGCTATGCTCAGTACTGTGGAGCCAAATATTCCAGAAGCTATGTCACAGTCAAATGCCCTCTGCTCAGCCTCTCCTCACTCATGCCTCCTTCTGCTCCTGGGAACTCTAGAGCACTGTCATCACCCCAGAGTATGAAATCTGCCTCTTTGGCTGCTCTCCACCTAACCTGAGTTTCATTAAAAAAGAATTTTAAAAAGTTCATTCTCAACCTTCTCTTTTGGAGAAAATCTCCTTATTCAGCAAAAGATATGTAAGTTTGCCCTGTTAGCTCAGCCTTGCAGAAAATGCTCCTGTCTGTTGGCTTGAGCTTTGTTCCTTCACCTCAGGCAGGTGGTAAAGGCAGTTTGCAAAAGAGAATGAAGGAGAATGCCAAATTAGGTTAAGCACCAAAATAGGGAAATGACCTGGCTTGCCCTGGTGGGAAGAGATTGGACTGCTGAAGTACATCCAAGTCCATCTCTTTAAAGCCCTGTTTAAGTGCAGCTCTTGGGACAATGAAAGACAAGAGAATGGTTGACTATGATACCCTTCCAACTTTCTGTTAATGGGCTCTTCTGTAATGTTCTGGAGATGAATACCCCAGGAAGTAATTATTTTACATACTGAATTTATTCCAGCCTGACATAATTTCTCTAAGCTGCTGTTTCCAACTAATGACATGGAATATTCTTCATTCTGTGGTCATGTGTAGGTAAGTAAGATCGTGTAGAGATGGGGATTTCATCAGAAGCACACAGATGATTTAAATTCTCCTAACTGTAAATATGAGTATGTGATTTTGAGGGCAGGGAGTGGGGAAAAGGCACCTGAGCAAATGTGTAAATCAGCCAATCATATAGAGCTATACTTAAACTATTTCAGTGCCAAGTGGTTTTTCCTACAGATTCACAGATGAGTCCCTTAGTACATGGCTGCATTTCAGAGAAGCATATCATTCTTATAGGTATATAGTGGCTCTCCACACTTGGGCCCTGAGAGATAACATGACATCCAGAGATTATCTATGGTAAAAACTGTCTTCCTTTGATTAAAATGGCTTTCCTATGTTCTACATATATACAGGTCCTGTCTTTTCAGTGAAATTTGTATCTCCTGATCATTCTCCTCTTAAATCTCCTATGGCCAATCAAACCCCTAGCCAATCTTGTTGAGTTGGAAAGTCTACAGTTAGATGGCCCACTGGAATATGGGTCTGTTGAGGCAAATTTTGTCCTGAACTTAAGGTTTTGTATATGAAGCCCTGGTGTCTTGGGAGCTAATAATCTTCACATGAAAGGGATTTGGAAAAAATAAAATCCAGATATTAAGATGAAAAGATTGAGTGTCTCTCTCCTAGATTACAAGGTTAAAAGGAGTAAGATATATGCCCACATGTTTTTGATTCTCTTATAAAAGTTGGAACAGGCTTTATCTAGACATCTGAAAGTACTCATGCTGAGGAAAGAAGGGTACCTACTTCATGGGAATTAAAAATAATTAATAAAGAGTCCATGATTCTCTATTGCAATCCTGGCCGCTTCACTGATACATAACCTGGGGAATATAGAGACATTTCATTGTCAGTTAGGGTCAGGAAAGTATTTCTACTTCTCTTTCTTATTACATCAAATGAGGGAACAGACTGTTCTGGGAAGGTGAAGGACATTTTTTGATAATTCACACAACTAATATTAATAACAAAATTTCCCTACCTCTTTCTTGTTGGTACCATATGACAAGAAGGATTAAGTTCAGAGTGGTAGATAGACATTCATTCATTCTTTTAGAATCCTCTTGATTTGATAAAGATAATTGATTCCTTATTTTACTCTAACTTTCTGGCTTGTTTTAAAGAGATGATGAATGAAAAAGAGAAAGAAGGAAGGAAAGAAAGAAGGAGTCAAACAACCCAAGCTTTCTACCACATGACCACTGACTTTTCTTTCAAAATTAGGGTACAGGGAGAAGGAGATTTCCATTAACATAGACTCACCTTATTAACAAAACATGAAAGCCTTCCTATTTCAAAGCTTTGCAAACATGTCAGGGATGACCTAAAAGACTAGAAGACAGTCTGAACGCAAGTGGAACCGACTTTTACTTGTCCCTTTTCCTGCTCCTAGTCGTTTGTCTTTGGCTCGGTCACTTCAGTACTTTGTGTCCCTGTTTTTTCATCAGTAAGAGGAAAGCAGGATCCTGAGAGTATTTTCAACCTCAAAGATCAGTTTTTCAAACATACGTGTTGATTTCAAATTCTTTTCCCAGTATGCCTGAGCATACCACCAATATCAACACTTAAAAGACCAACAGGTATTCTAACATTTAGTTTTAAAGCTTGCTGATGGCCCCAATGAAATTGTACTAACTATGACCTTGGTGGGGCGGGGAGCTATGTTCACAGCATTTTGACAACTAAAGATTTTGAACAAATCTTTATGTATCTATTTGCTATATGTGACACGCTTACAAAGGTATATTGATTTTTTTCGTATTTTATGTTTTACTATAAAAATTTGTAGATATTCAAAATGTCTACTCTAATTGTACTGTTCATTGAAATGTACAGATCTTGAATTTAGCTGATTTCAGTGACTGATATTTAATAAATATGCCAGGTTGATTTTAGGTCTACACCTCTGGGCTTAAGCTTGAAAATGTTTATTAATACGCGTGTGTGTGTGTGTGTGTGTGTGTGTGTGTGTGTGTTTATTTTTGCATTCTTCTAAGAAGTTTATAGACAATACTTTTTGAGTTGCTTTGTCCTTCCTAAGAGGAATGATGTCTATGGTTTCCTTCATCTCCACAGTTGGAAACCTATACAGAGATTTAAAGTACACATGGTTTTCTCTTGGAAGAAGACAAAGATAAGTGAACATTATTAATCCCTTATTGTCAGTATCTAAAAATCACTTAAATATCTTTAAGTTAAAATATCTTCTCTTTTTTCTGATTATTTAAATTTTCAATTCCAGTTTTTGTCTGATTCTGAAGCTGGGGTGTGATTTGTGTTCATTTATAAATCTCAAAAAGTTAACCAATCAAATCCTCAGTAATGATATTGGTTTTTTTTACACATTTAATAACAAAAAGTATGGGAGCAGTGATGTTGCATGTTGATGTTCTAGCTCAAACAACAGAGGTCAGTTTCCCCTTTGACTGGGTATTTCTGATCCAGCCCCTTTCTTCAATACTGTCTCCTCTCAGCTCCTGAGGACCTGGAGCAATTCCCAGGATTCCTGAATTATACTTCAATTAGAGGCTTTACAGAATCTAACTTCAAAGCTGTTCAGAAGATATTTGTGGGTTACCCAACATCAAAGTGTACTTGAGATTATTTGACATCATTAAACAGAGCAATCTAAGAGACAAAGACACGGCCTATATCAGAAATTCTAAAGCACCCTGCATCACTCTCCCTGCTGTTCCATTTACTCTCAGCTTGGTAAAAGCTGTCACTTTTTACCCATTCAAGTGCACGTCCAAGAACTAGCTGTTAGAAACATGGTGTGTGTGTGTGTGTGTGTGTGTGTGTGTGTGTGTGTGCAAGTAAGGAAGATGTATACAAACAACTTGGCTTAATCAGTTTCTTCTTCCTTTGAATATGTTTTGACACATGTTTTAGGTATAAAGACGAAGTATATGAATTCTTCCTTAAACAAATACAACAGCATATTTGAAAAGTTATACTATGAGACACAGCTGTCACAGCATCTGACAAATTTTCATAGCCAAGGATATGACCCAGCAAATCCAAATTCAGCCTTTCACTTCTCTCATATTGCAACATTTATCTCTCCTTCATTCTGTGGCATTTGTCAACCTGCCTCTATCCATGGCAGCTCTTCTTATTTTAATGCTCTTACTTTTATCCACAAACTGAATTTACATTTCTTGCTGTTATAAATTTCAAATTTTGCTGAGAGACATTACTTCAAGAAGAGTGGAGCCCAGTGAACTTCCACAGACAAGTCTTTCAGGGGAAAAATCATGTCCTTCCTTTATACATTAGCAAAGAGGAGAATACACAGAAATTTGAATGCAGAAGATAAGGCCTTGTGTGGATTGTTCTGTCCTTCTTTGTCGGTCAGAGAACTGACAGAGAACTAGGGAAGTCATTGATGTCTCTTTGTTGAGGATGACTCTAAGTGCCCATGGTAGTATGACTTCATTGTGATGGATTATAAGACACATCTCGAGCTTGTCAATCAAGTATGTACACATATATCAGACTGTGTCCTTGTTGTTTGTACTTACCTTAGTTAGTTAACATTCTAGAGTAATCTAACAGCAAAAGATCATAAAGATTACTTTTTCATATTCTAGAGTGCAAGGAGCATATAATTTATTTTCCAAAATTTGTTTTTTCAGAACAAATTTCATGAGTAATTAGGCAGTGACAAACACAAGGCATAAACAGGGTCTATGTCAGGTACCGAAACACGGTGTCCACCCTGTGCTCAGGGACTAAGGTAAACTGGCTTTGCCAACCTCTTAAGTGCCCCTGTGAATTCTAAAACATAGCCATCACCTCAGGTAGAATAGGAGATAGTTTATTCTGTGGTCATATTCCAAATTAACAACAGTTTTATAAAGTTTTTATAATGACAGGAAATAAATCCATAAATCAAGGTCCTTAAACACACAGACACACACACACATCAATAGGTACATCCAGTAATAAGATTAGAGAAAAATGGTTTATCTCAGCCATAGGCCTCAAATGCTTTCTGATGACATTCTTAGTCTTTGGACTGGTAGAAGCTATGAGTCTGTTATATCTTCCAAAAGGATTTTATCTGATCACTACAGAGATACTTGGTCAAACACAAGGTTGGACAATGAATGGCTATTAAGACAACTGAAGAAAAAAAACAAGAAAATGTGGCTTCTGATCAGCAACATCTTAGCTCTCTCCAGTGTAACAGAAATTCTAATCCATCAATCAACCTTGAAGAGTACTAAGCACAGTTGTGTGTATGTGTGTATTTCTGATAACTTCAGTTCATACTCTATAACACCCAAGATCAGTGTCTTATTAAAAGTGTACTATAACAGATATAACAGATAAAGGTCTCTTTCCCTAAAATATTCATTGGTCATTTTCTCCAAAGTTAGCTATGAGTTGCATCAAAGAGGCGATTTCAGGTAAATGGAATTAATGATGCAGATACCTATTCTTAGTTCTGCACTGGGCTTGTGATGGTAAAGGATACTGAGAGCATGACTTCTTTGAGGGAAATAGAACCAAATGGCATAACTCATTCTGTCATGGCTGGCTTATTAGTTAGAGACACTATAGCCTTCTACACCAATGGCCTCACATCTCAAATCATTGATTGCCAAGTGGATATGGTAAGGGTCTGACCCAAAGAAGAAGAATTATTTGAGATGGGTCTCATCCATATTATTTGGTTTGCCAAATTATTTGGCTCCTGCCTGCTTAAAATGCAACCATTTAGCTTCTTAGTTTGTACCTCTTCAATGCATGTTTGCTATTCTCTCCTGTCTTTAGTTGAACACATAGTAAATAAATTCCTGTAGATACCAACAATCATCTGTGGATTTTACATACATCACTGTGATTAATAATCTATTGAAACCTGAATAAGTTCTCAACTGTTAAGTGACATGAGGTTACGTAAGCACTTTATAGACTGAGTGAGTACTTCATAATGGTACCTATGACTACACATGATGCTTCCTTTAGACCCTTTCTGACAGTTTTCTGATGATAAATGAAAGGTTTACTAACATTTCCACTGTAAAAGGGGAACAAGTTGTGATTTGACTGTACCATCACATTTCATCTAATGGAAACTTTATCTTTAGATGCATGTATTCAGAATAATTGTAAGGCATTTACCTGTGTGAGATAATTACAGTGAGTTACCTGGTATGAGGTTAGGCCTTTCTAAGAAGAAGAATTAAGGTCTCCCTACCTGTGTTCTGTTAATCAATTTATGCCATAATCTTACCATGTTGTGGTGCTAAGCCAGCAGACACTCCACAAAGCACCAAGCTCTCCCACATCCCACTCCTGAGATTCTTCATTCTAAGAAATTTCTCACTGAGTTGCCCAGTCCTGGATATCTTGTAATAACAACAAAATGATAAAGAGAATAACATCCTCCTCGTATTAGTATGTTCACCCCCAAAAGAAAGAGAAGTGAAATCTCTGCCATACTGTAGTAATCCTATCTTGGGTCACAGAAGAGACATTCCTCTGAAAGAATATGCTCAGATATATTTTACCAAGAAAAATTTGTAGAGAAAGGATTCAGAGCGGGACTTTGGTTCATATTGACCAATATCTGTGGAAGAGTTGCATGGGTGGAGCTTTTGCTGTGGCCCAATATATTTCCTCACCAAAAGGAAGATTAAAATCTGTGAGAAGGACTAATTCAAAGACATGAAGGACTGCATTGTAAAGAGGAGGCAGTTTGTAGCACAGTCAAATTCAAACATTGCATTTCTAAAGTCTAAAAGAGCCAGAAGACAGCAGAGATTTTTCACAGGAAAAAAAAAAAAAAAAGAAACTTAAGGTGGGATTTGAAGAGATGGATAAAGTTCTAACTCAGACAAGTAAAAAGTCAAAATTTTTCTGGCAGGAAAAAATAAAGCCTGCGTTACAGAGAGAGAAAGGAAAATAGACAAATCACACAGTCATGATGAGGAGCGCACAACATGTGCCTCAGCTGGAACTTGGTACATGGGAGTTTTAGGTAAGAGAAATCTATGTTCTTCCTCAAAGGAAATATAAAAGATATATTTCAGTTCATCAAAAAAAAAAACAAATAAACAAACATACAAACAAACAAAAAACAATGGTAATTTTAAACAGGAAAAAAAAAACGAGTAAGAAATTAGGCTTTTGTGAAACTCTGAGGTGCTCATTAGTTCATTTAATTTTTAATAAGGCTGTATGTTTTGCTGCCATGGTTTAGGTAACTAGATATACTGGTGCATAGCTAACCTGGTGGGTGGGCCAGAGCTGTCTTCTCCTACTGGAAGCCACGTGCTTGGCTACAGAGCAAGAGAGGAGTTTGAGTTTCCACTGAAGCTTTTTGTGAGTTCTGAAAGTGGGACAGACAGTGTTTTGTCAGGACACTTCAGCAGATGAAGCCACTGTTTCAGCCCGCTAATGAGGCTGCAGCTCTCACACTGGGAACTTGCCAACTCCAGATTGCTGCTTCCCCAACCATCTCATCTGTCCCCCTGTTGTGCACCGAGCCCTCGGTCCCACATCCAGTCAACTGTCTTCCCTGGCTTCAGGCCTTGGCCTCCGAAAACCCCACACCACTGTGCAGTGTCCTCTTTACCATCTTCAGTCCCAGCTTCCAGAATCCCAAAGCCACAGACCATTCTAGGTTGGCAGAGACCATAGTGCAGATGGGGTCAGTGAGAAATCAAAGTGAATGCAGATGGGACCACAAGATGGAGCCCAGATCCCTGATCCAAAACAAGGGGGCTTTAAAGAGATTAAACCTGCTCAAAGGTGGCCTTGAAGTATTGCACTGGGATCAATAATAAATAAAAATGATCCGAGTTGGTTTTACAACAAATTCAACTCAGAAACTATGTTAAAATACAAGGATTTTTGTCTAGGTTTTTTTCAATATCTTTTAAATTAATTTTTTAATATACTTACATAATGTCCCCTCTTTCTTTTCTCCCTCTAACCCTTTCTATGAACTGCACCCTTGCTATATCTCTCTCACTCATAGTCTCCTTTTTAAATCATTGTTACATGTGTATATTCCTAAATATGTAAATACAAGCCATTCACTCCAAATAATGTTGCTTGTCTTGTTGATCCAACCCTAGACAATGAACTATGGGCCATAAGTAATATGAAGAGAGGGAGAAGTAGACTTCTCTAGGGAAGATTCCCCTCAGTTGACTGTTCGACATGAGGTAGTCAGCCCTAAAATGATCTACACAAGTACCATTATATGGACGTTCATTAGTCTTAATTCCTGAGAGTGAAAAGCTGGTATATGAAATAACGAGACTGTGCGGTCTACTCTCATGTCAACTGGATGCAAGCTATTGTCATCTGAGAGAAGGAAGCCTGTTAAGAAAATGCCTCCATAAGATCTGTCTGTAGGCAATCCAGCAGAGCATTTTCTTAAATATGATTGATGGGGGAGGGCCCAGCCATTGTCTGTGGTGCCACACCTGGGCTGTTTATCCTGGGTTCTCCAAGGGTTGATCAAGCCATGAGGAGCAAGCTTGTAGCCTGCACACCTCCATGTCCTCTGCATCAGCTCCTGACTCCAGCCAGGTTCATGGCCAGATTGAGTTTTTGCTTGGCTTCCCTCAATGTCCTGTAACACGTTAGCCAAATAACCCCTTCGTTCCCCAAGTTGTTGTTTGTCACACCAATAGTAACCTTAACTAAGATGAAGAGCAGACACTGTTGACCAGCTATTGAATGTTACTCATACTGCTCTGCCAAGACTATAGATTTTTCTCAGTCTCCATTCAAGGGAAAACTACTTTCATTTTACCTGCTTTTATGATGATTTTATTTATTTCTTCTTAGTCTGTGCTCTGCCCACTCAAAACCTAACAGAAATGTTCTGTGAAAAGAATACATCAAGCTCTGAAGCAATAAATGGGTTATAAGGGTTGGAATCAGTGAAGGCATGGATGCTTGAGTGCTCATATTCAACCTCATTTATAAAGGAACATACCATGACTCCAGATGAAGAATCACTCATTTCTCTAAATGTGTATTTTTGCCTTCAGTTCTAGCTCATACTTTAAGCAAGTTAGTGATTACCTCTGAGCTGTAAGGACACATGCTTATCAGATGGGGATCATTACTGATTTGTGGTTCACACATAATGACTTTCTCAGTGGGAGCCAGAAGGTGGCATACATTTAGAAAGACTCACTCAAACATTCTGGACACTGTCTTTGCTTCTTGGTGAATTATGGCTCACTCTTGCCCATATTAAACCTTAAAGTGCAATGGAAACTCTGTCTGAGCTCCCAGCCTTCCAAACGCCTTTGCTGCCTGCTTAGTATACATTCTTAATAAATACTTAATATATACCCCACTTCCTCCCCACTCAATTATCCCTCTCAACCACTCAGACATCCCATTCGCAATTCAGATTTGAGACCTTCACCTCCTCTTCCCCCACCTCCATTTGCTCCTCTTCCTTCCTCTTCTTTGAATTGCTTCTTTTGCCAAACAGAGCAAGATGAAGCAGAAGAATAACTTCAAGGTAATCCTTAGTGCTCTGCTCTGTTTTCACAGAGCATCACAGGTAAAGAATGTGACTCCTCACAGTACAAGGGCTGTTTATATCAGCTTAACTATTTAATGTTCTTTAGTTTTCTCTCAAGTACAATACTGCCTTGAGTTTCAAGAGAAATTTTGTCTTAGGTTTTAATATCCCCAATAAATTTTATCAAGATTATGCATTATCAAAGAGTACTAAATAAGATGTCAAAATTCATCCCCACTCAAAATACTTTTATGAAGTTCTATCACACTGATATATTTCAAAACACAGTATTTTATTTTAGGGTGTGATTGTATCTTGTTCTAAAATGGTTCCCGTAGTTTTTTTGTGAATGAGTTGAGTTGCTAACTAGATTGTTATCTCTGGTGACAGGAAACAAGTACCAGTGAAATTTGTAACAATACATATATCAAGCTTCTGAGAAATGGGGTCCAATTACCAATAAGCAATAAGCACCCTCTTATGGCTGGAGCAGAAAGCAAAAACAAACAAACACAGCTGCTAGGACTTTCTCAAAGGTATTACATCCAAAGTTGCTTCATATTTAAGGACTCTTATCTTGGTTAAATGTGTAGGATTTAGTTCATTCAAAGTTTATCATAACTTTCCCTGAAAGAGGTAGGTAGTGTTGAAATCAATATCACATATTGATAAGACTTTCTGACATAGAGTCAGCATATAGATAAGAAACTTCTTAAATGTTTTTCTTTATATTCTTCTTCAAAGTATTGTTAATAGAATATAAAACTCATTTGAACAGTTTTTCAATTTCTGTAGAACTCATAACAAAAGTCATCTCATTGGCTGTGTCCAGTTTCTGTAAATTTTCCAGAAATATAAAAGCAAGAGCAAGAGATGTTGGCAAAGTTCATCTATAATTAAACTTCACACAATATGTCACATTTGAGCTGGCAAAGCATCTCAACAGAAGAGTGTGGAGCCTGGAAATGGGGTTACTAACTGAGGCTGTCATCTCAGCTAGTAGTCATTTGTATCTTGTTTATCTCCAAGTTACATACAAATAATTTCTTTTTATGGCTTCATGGTGTGCTGTGAAATCATTCCTCCAGAAAGAGAATGTGACTTTCTAAATTTAGTTGGTGATGCCACTGTATCATGCAACACAAAAGAAAAGAACTTTAAAAGAAGTTCTGAGAATCTTTTACTCTCAGGTAGCTGGCATTCATCCTTTCTAGGTATGCATATGGTTACTGGGATATCAACTCTTAGCAGAGGAGGTGGGTCACTTTTGACCTGAAAAATGTCCTCTCCTTTCTTTGTATTTTTATGCAAAACCTTAACCTCATCTGTGCCAAGTGGAGTTTAACATCTCCCGAGAAACAACTTGTAAATTATAAAGTATGCTGAATACAGATATTCGCAAAAATACAACAAATATTAAATTGAACCCCTTCTTAAGTTCTTTATGCAGCATTCAGAACAAAGCAGTGGCTGCTCAGATGTCTTCCTGTTTCACTGTGTTCATTGTGACTTACTGTGCAGATGAATCTGCTATTCACTCTGTATACAGAGTGGAAGTGTGATAATGGGTTCACAGCATACCTCTTTACACACACAACTCCCACACTTATAATGGGATTGCTGCCCAATGTTGTCACATGGTAGAGACGATTCATTTCCTAACATTAGACATCATTGGTTTTCTGAAATGCTTACCCTTGTCTTAATTTAAAGAGTTTAAACAAAGATTGTTGGATAATACCTCAGGGAATTATTTTATATTTGTTTAGAATTACACATATATACATAATGGTAAACCGAGTTTTTGTTGGCCTATGATATACATATATAATGTTATATAAAAATTTATATATATGTACATATATATAAAATTTATGTCAGTTGGGCTGTCAATGCTCTCTATAAGAACCATAAAAAACCCAGTGCAAGGCATGAGAAACCTCCTTTCCAATGGTTGGACATGATAGTCCAAGCAACTCCCAAAGCAAATAGACTATTGTTGACCTTGGTTGCCTCTGGGGCTGAAGGTAAACCTTTATTGCTGAAGACATCATCACACACTTTGGACACTGCACTCAGATTATTTGAGTTGAATCTTACCTAAAAACTTTCTTTCTGAGGTCTTGGATCCATGGTAATAGAAAATACTATATAATCTTCCAAGGGAGTGAAGTGATTAATAGTCCTACACAGCTGCTGTATCTATGGACCACAACAATGACTACCATGGCAACAAGTGGCACTCGTGTTAATGTCAACCAACAGTTGTTTAATTAGAGGCAATGCCTACTCAACAGGAGGGAAATCATGTCTGGCACTAGAAACCTAGTCAACTTCTGATGTCTCATGAAGTCATGAATCTTAGAAGGAAATCTACTACCACTATTTTTCTAAACCAGAATAATTCCTTACTATATTCTAAATCTCATTCTTATAGCCACACATAAATGTAGCTACTCCTACTAATCAAAGAAGCATCTCTTAAAGCAAATGGAGACCATCACAGAAAATCACAACTGAATACAATGTAGGCATTAATAGATTGTGGGTCATGCAACCGTAATGAATACGTCTACATCACAACGCCTGCTGCTCTGGCTCAGGGAACATCACTGAAAACAGATGATTGTTATGGCCAGAGTTAGGGCTTGGAAGTCTGCTGTCCAGCAGTGCCTCCTAGAAATGGCTAAATGAATAAGACTGAAACAATGTTATTATCCATGGACCTGTTAAAATGGAAGAGGGAAAGCTTTATGGGTCCTTAGACAAGGAACTACAGACAACTAATGACTGCTGAGAACTGGGAAATTAGCATCTCCCAGGGATGAACCCCATTATTAATTTTTCAAGGCAAGAATGTCAGCCCTCTAACTACATACCCAGAGACAACAAAAACAGACTCAACAGGTTGTATTTATACACTTATACATACACATATGTAGGTACCATTCATAATCAAAGAAAAAGTGGACATCCATTTGAAAGAAGGGTATGGAAGGATCTGGATGGAGAGGACTTGTCTGAGTCTGCAGGGGCAAATGGAAGGGAAAATTAATGTAATTCTTTTAATTAAAAATATATAAAAATAAATAAATTGTTTTATCAATCAGAGCTAGAGCTTTTCATAATACTCATGAGTCTTCTTGTGACATTTCTTTCTGGAATCTGAATCTTGATATTTTATCTTTTCTTTGATCTTCTTAGATTGGAATACAGCCTAAGTGTAAGTGGGCACAAATAATTACTATTACATGACATAACTTTATGTTTATCAAGCTGGGACTTCTTTAGGTCTAGGTATAAAATTACATTTTTCTTATGTATTTTATCTCAAAAGCAGTGTCCTTTAAATACATAAGCTTTACATTTTTAAGTTTTACAATTCTTAACATTTGAATAAAATTATCAGAAAAATTTGTGATTATCCCATTAATTTTTTTTCTGTGTAGGAACTGCAAATAAACTTTTATTGATTTTGGCTAAATGCACAGAGCACTTTCCATTTCTCAATTATAAGCTAATTATAAGCTAAGTCCCCATCTGTACAAATCACAATCATTTATCCCACAATGTGACAACACAAATCCTCAAATCACAGCGGCATAAAGCAACACTGTCTTTTTGCATACTTACTATGCAGGCTCCTTGTGAAGAGCTAAGTAGTCCTGCTGGAAGCTTAGTCCCCTTTTGGAGTAGTCACATGTGGAGAAGAGACTTTGAAACATTCCTATACCTACTGTATAATAAATGAATGAAAGATTTGTGGAAATTTTGATGTATCATTAAGTGATCTGGCCTTCCCACGTGCACTAGATTCATGTCTCTGCTGAACCATAAAGCCAGAAGTCCAGCCCTGCCATGTGTTCAGGAAGAAGAGGTACATACAGTTGGAACATATCCTAATGATTACCGAAACATCTGCTGCTACAAAGCAGAGAAGATACGTAATCATTTAAAATCCAAAATCAGATGAAGAAATTATGTCCTCAAATGTGCTAATGATGGGAGACAAATTTTTAAGTACCTCAAAAGACTAGACACATAATTTCTAGTCTCCCTATTCTGTTACAACAGACATGAAGTAAACATTTACATAAATAAGGGGCCTGCCAAACATGAATTGCTTTTCTCCCATTTGGGGGAAAGTGTAATACAGAAGGCAATGATGTGAAGACTTAGCTCCTTTTGGTCATGTACAATCCCATACTGGATCTGGCATCAACAACAACAAAAAAATGTAAGAATTTATCTATAAATAAAATATGGGAGTAAAAGCTTTTCCAGTAGTTAAAGTTGTGCATTAAACAGTACTCAGAGAATTCTCATTGTCTGTAGTGAGTAGACATTTAGGCACCTAATGGAAAATGATCATTAGCCTCCATAATCAGACTTCTACATGTGTTAAATGTCAGGGTCAGCCTCACAGCCTATCAAAATTCTAATCAGCATTATCATCACCCAGTAGGAAGGAAGGACAGTTTACAGTTGTGTAAATCAGCAGCACCCTCTACTTTGGGGGTTGCTATCCCAGAAGGAAACAACAAGGACTGGAAAATCTTCCTGGGGCCTTTCATCAGTAACTAGCTCCTGACTGAATCATTCTTCCTCTTTCCCCCACGTCTCTGCATCAGCACCACCAGCCTGACTCCTGTCCTCTGCAGAAGAACAAGGAGGAGCCACATATCTGAAAGTGTGAGAGCCAAGTATCATTGTTTTTCATTGTTTTACATGCTTCATTGTTTGACATATTGAGGCAGCCCAATAATTAATGAGAACATTTTATTAAGTGAGGTTGACGTAATAGATG
The DNA here is from genome assembly GCF_903995425.1 of Onychomys torridus. NCBI lineage: Eukaryota > Metazoa > Chordata > Mammalia > Rodentia > Cricetidae > Onychomys > Onychomys torridus. Next base: position 18,061,085 of record NC_050455.1, read on the forward strand.
TCCTTAGACAAAACCCATGCATGTATGTGTGTGTCTTAATCCATTTCTCATACCATATACAGTAATTTGTTGGAAATGGGTGTTGAAGCTAATCATAAAAAGAAAGAATGATAAGGAATTTGGTGAAACTGAGTTGGGGAGATGTCACAATCTGTAAAGAGCTTGTTCTACAAGCATAAGGTCCTGAATGTAAGCTCCGTAATGCATATAAAAACTGGTTG